>NC_059168.1:57914978-58529978 GCF_019923935.1 Bubalus bubalis | reverse complement strand
TGACCTAAAATTTTGCTCAATACAGCTTTCAGTTCATGATATATTAAAGTTAATCCATGCTTACTATCCAAGGACTGTAGAAAAGAACACAGAATTTTGAAGTGTGGCTTAGGGCCAAGAACATGAGTTATTTGTCAGAGCTGTTTTTAATGTGTATCAGTGCTTTGTAATGGATTTATTACTAGGGAAATTAGTTAGAGGGAAAGACTTATTGAATTTCACAAAAACATAAGTATAATTGAATGTATTATTCACTTGGTATAAATCCAACTTTATTAACAAGTGGACATCATTCAATTTTTCACGTTTTCCAAAGGTCAATATCCTTTCCTCAAGGCTGGTGAAAAGTCATTAGTCTTCCAGTCATTATTTGGATGGCTTAAGGCTATGACAGAAGGAGAGTTATTTATTTGACTTTTTTTTGACCATCATTTGCAAAATGTGGAAAGCATTAAAGAGATTTCTAGAATAAAATAATAATAGTTATTATTTTGGATGCTACACACTATACTATAATATATAATATTTGTGTTTAATTTATCTTTTATTATTTTATTTCATTATGCATTATACAAAGGGACAAAGTCTGATAATAAATGTGTACTAAACAAAGCTTCATGTACATGTTTTATAGATATTTAATCATCATGACAGGGCTTTCCAAGAGGTGCTAGTGGTAAAGTACCCACCTACTGATGCAGGAGACATAAGAGATGTGGGCTTGATCCCTGGGTCAGGAAGATCCCCTGGGGCAGGGCATGGCAACCCATTCTGGTATTCTTGCCTGGTGAATCCCCATGGACAGAGGAGCCTGGTGGCTACATTCCATAGGGATGCAAAGAGTTGGACATGACTGAAATGATTTAGCATGCAAGCACACAGGCAATCATCACAACCACCTATGGGGTAAGTTATTACCCCAGAAGTTATTGTAACACTACTTTATTAGTGTTATTCCCATTTTACTGACAAAGGAATTAAAATTCAGAGAAATTAAGCTAAACAAGATCACTTCCCTTGTGAGTGTCAAACCTGGAATGAAACATCAACTCTGGAAATCCCAGCTCTTTTAGTACCAGTATTTCCTTTGCTGACTCAGCCATGATTATCTGGCGTGTTAAATATGTAAAAGTGAACTGACGGAGTTAGCTTGTCTTTTATTCAATGATATATTTTAAATATCTGGTTTGGGATTTAACTGAACCAAAGTTGTAGTTCATAATATATTGTGCACTATCCGAGCATTATTTATTTTAAAAGATGGTATACTGCATGGGATGGTGGAGAAAGGCTGGATGTAAACTTCTTAGCCTAATCTGGGCTGTACACTTTCCAGAGGATGTCAATGTTGAGAACCTGGGGGAGGAATTTAGAGTTATGTTTCCAAAGGTAGGATCCAAAAGCCTCTCGGTTCTCAATAAATTTTCTGTGAATATATTGATGTAAACACTTAGGAGGAAACATCCCTGAAAGATTCAGAAGATGAATTTTAAGAAAAAGAGAAGGAAGAGTGAAGAGAAATTGGAAGAAGAAAGAGGAGGTGGAGAAGGAGGAAGAGAGATAAAATGCATATGAGTATAAACATTAACTGATATTCTTTTGCCTGGAGTGAATCTTGCAGCTCCATAGAGAATGTACTTCAAGTTATTGAACATAGCCAATGGCTAAAATAAGCATTTTGAGTATAAAATATGTCTCTGTTGTGTTTTATTTGTTTAGAAATAGAGCTAAGCTAGTGTTGGCAGCTTTTCAAATATCTAAGACAGAGACCAGCTAGCTCAGTAGTGACTGAAATAAACATCAAGAACTTTTAGTGTGACATGACCCAGCTTATAGGTTTCCCAGGTGGATCATAGTGGTCATTATTAGTGGTAAAGGCCCTGCCTGCCAATGCAGGAGACTTAAAGAGATGCAAGTTCAATCCCTGGGTCAGGAAGATCCTTTGGAGGAGGGCGTGGCAACCCACTCCAATATTCTTGCCTGGTGAATCCCATGGACAGAGAAGCCTAGTGGGCTACAGTCCATGGGGTCACAAAAAGTCAGACATGACTGAAGCGACTTAGAAAGCACACACAACCCAGTTTATGCATCTCTTTCTTCATTGTTTTTCTCAGTTAACTCATTTTCTCTTTGTTTTTCCTGGAAAAAAATTATTTAGTGGCTTAGAGTCTATGCTTAAATCTTCTAGGAATGCCCACAGATCATGATTCACACTAGCCAAAGCAATATAAGACAAAACTTTGTCCAATCAAATCAAGAAAAGATAAATGGACTACTTTAATGGTTGGTTCTATGTCAAGGTGAATCAACTTTTACTGAGGGAAAAGTGGGGATGTTACCATTGATACTTTATCAACAAGTAGGTTAAGGAACCAATGCTTTCTTGCTTTGGGATCAGAGACTTCAGTTTTGTCATGAAGTTAAGGCATACTGATTTATATTGTGGGAGAAATATCAACAACCTCAGATGTGCAGATGATACCCTGTAGTAGCAGAAAGTGAAGTGGAACTACAGAACCTCTTGATGAGAGTGAAAGAGGAGAATGAAAAAGCTGACTTAAAACTCAACCTTCAAAAAACTAAGATCATGGCATCCAGTCCCATCACTTCATGGCAAATAGATGGGAAAAATGTGGAAACAGTGACAGATTTTATTTTCTTGGGCTCTAAAATCATTGCTGATGGTGGCTGCAGCCATGAAATTAAAAGACACTTGTTCCTTGGAAGAAAAGGTATGACAAACCTAGACAACGTATTAAAAAGCAGAGACATTACATTGCCAACAAAGGTCCGTCTAGTCAAAGCTATGGTTTTCCAGTTGTCATGTCTGGATATGAGAGTTGAATCATAAAGAAGGCTGAGCACCAAAGAATTAATACTTTCAAATTGTGGTGCTAGAGAAAACTCTTGAGAGTCCTTTGGACAGCAAGGAGATCAAACCAATCTGAAAGGAAATCAACCCTGAATATTCATTGGGAGGACTGGTGCTGAAACTGAATCTTTAATCCTTTGGACACCTGATGGGAATAGCCAACTCATTGGAAAAGACTTTGATACTGGGAAAGATTGAGGACAGGAGGAGAAGGGAGAAATTGAAGATGAAATAGTTATATAGCATCACTGACTCAATGGTCGTGAATTTGGGCAAACTCCGGGAGACAGCGAAGGACAGGGAAGCCTGGCATGCTGCTATCCATGGTGTCACAAAGAGTTGAATAGGACTGAGTGACTGAACAACAACAATAATTTGCATTTTGTGTCAAGTGACACAAGCTATTTCCCTTCACAGATATATATGCACCCTGGTACTGTGGGTACCACGAAATATATTAGCACAATGATAATTTCCTCCTCAAAATATTGCCATTGTGTTATAAATGTCATCCTGATACTTGAGACATGGGTTACCACAGTTAGGTGGGATTAAAAGCATCTGGTTTCACTTTGTTTTATTTTCCCATTTTCATGTATATTTGAAGAATTTAAACCACTTAGTATTTTAAACAGTAAGAAGAGATTTAAAAAATGAGTTATACCTGCCATGTCCAAAAATCAATGCTATATATTCTTTTGTGGTAGCTAAAATTGAAAACAGCAAAGATTTAAAAGCACTAGGCAAAATTATCTTAAATATAAATATAAAATGTACCATATCTATTTTGAGTTTGCTTCCTTGATAGCTCAGTTGGTAAAGAATCCACCTGCAATGCAGGAGACCCAGGTTTGAGTCCTGGGTCCAGAAGATCCACTGGAGAAGGGATAGGCTACCCACACCAGTATTCTTGGGCTTCTCTTGTGGCTCAGCTGGTAAAGAATCCACCTGCAATGCAGGAGACCCAGGCTTGATCCCTGGGTTGGGAGGCTACCCACTCCAGTATTCTGGCCTGGAGAATTTCATGGACAATCCATGGGGTTGTGAAGAGTCGGACATGACTGAGAATGACTTTCACTTTTTATTTTGAGTAAAAAGAGATAGTAAAGATAAAAATTAGCACACGTTTTTCAAGCTAGCAGTTCAAAATTGAACAATTTAAATTTATAAGGAATTTAGATCTGATACTGTCATGACTTGTTTATGATAAAAACATGCAAAATGTGTGCTATCATGTAGCTTATGGTTTGAAGTATCCAGTTTAAGGCAATTGTTTTTAGATAATTGATGACTTTGTCCAATATTTTCATGCACATTTTTTTCCATTAGAAAAATGTTTTATTAGCTTTTTGTTGACCACAATAAGTTCAAGGTTTAGGAGATACTTGTCATTAAAAATATGTTACATGTATTTTTGCTATATACGGAATTTGTTCTCCTGCTAAGGGACACGGAACATTTGGCTTTAATGCTTCAATTTTTATAGAACTAAACATATCAATTTTCTTGTAACTCATAAGTATAGTGATTTTTTTCCTTTTATTTTCAACTTTTTTTGTTTTTACAGTTTTAGTTCTTACATTCCTATCTATTGTTTTTGTACTCTTGAAAATATCATTTCTAAAGGAAAAAATATACTGAAATCTTACTATAACAGAGCTCTAATAACATGTCAAGTACTAAGGGATTTTAGGTAAAGAAAACTGATGCGAACATCTTTTTCATAATGTAATTAATCATAAAGTGAATTAAACGGGCATAAATTCTTTATTTACTGCCTCTGAGCCCAGATTAGAATGTAAAGAGAGATTATTCCCATTTAAAGACAAGACAATAATAGGAAATGGCAAATTAAGTTCTTCAGAAAGGGAGTGTGATCCTTAACATTCAAAACTTTCAGATGCATCAATAACATTTATTTGAAAAGTACTACAGAAAGAAGTTTTGAAATTATGCTGGCTAAAAATTATAGTGGGATAAAAATCTGAATAAAAATGGACTGGTTAAAAATATTCCATCCACATTTTGAAAAGCCTGGATCTGCGGCAGTCCCCCATCTCATGCAGAACTAGTTTCCTGGAAAACACTGGCCCATGTGCAGGGTTTACATCACTAACCATAGTTTTAATTAGTGTTGAAGGACACCAGATCTTTCTATGCACGAGGCTGACCCATGTGTCCCTTTTCAGAGACAGAGCATTCCTTCTCTGAAGGTCATTCATTATGTTCAGTGGCACATGCCTGCTTGCTTCTGTCCTCATTGTAGTCAGGATACACAGTCATCAGTGAGGAGTTTTCCATCCTAGTGATAAGGGTCTTCTGGGATTACAAACTCCCTGCAACATGTGCATTAGACATCAATATAGTCCATGACAGAACCACACATATATAATAAAATGGGTTATGGCAGAACTTGCTTTAGAAACTGAATGCTATATTTACTCATTACAACTGAACATTCTGATTAATCTTCATTGGATTTCACAAACATCTCATAAATCTGTTATGAAGGAGAAAGTCACTCAGTTATGTCCAACTCTTTGCAACCCCATGGACTACAGCATACCAGACTTCCCTGTCCATCACCAACTCCTGGAGCTTGCTCAAACTCATCTCCATTGAGTTGGTAATCCCATCCAACCATCACATCCTCTGTCTTCCCCTCTCCTCCTGTCTTCAATCTTTCCCAGCATCAGGGTCTTTCCAATGAGTCAGTTCTTTGCATCAGGTGGCCAAAGTATTGGAGTTTCAGTTTTAGCATCAGTCCTTCCAATCAATATTCAGGACTGATTTCTTTTAGGATTGACTGGTTGGCTCTCCTTGCAGTCCAAGGGACTCTCAAGAGGCTTCTCCAACACTACAGTTCAAAAGCATCAATTCATCGGCACTCAGCTTTCTTTATAGTCCAACTCTCACATCCGTACATGACTACTGGAAAAACCATAGCTTTGACTAGATGGACCTTTGCTGGCAAAGTAATGTCTCTGCTTTTTAATACTGCCTAGGCTGGTCATAGCTTTTCCTTCAAGGAGCTAGTGTCTTTTAATTTCATGGCTGCAGTTACCATCTGCAGTGATTTTGGAGCCCCCCAAAATAAATTCTCTCACTGTTTCCATTTTTTTTCCCATCTATTTGCCATGATCTTAGTGTTCTGAATGTTGAGTTTAAAGCCAACTCTTTCACTCTCCTCTTTCACTTTCATCAAGAGGCTCTTTAGTTCTTTGCTTTCTGCCATAAGGGTGGTGTCATCAGCTTATCTGAGGTTATTGATATTTCTTGCAGCAATCTTGATTTCAGCTTGTGCTTCATCCAGTCCAGCATTTTGCATGATGTACTCTGCATATAAGTTAAATAAGTAGGGTGACAATATACAACCTTGACGTACTCCTTTTCCAATCTGGAACCAGTCTGTTGTTCCATGTCCAGTTCTAACTGTTGCTTCCTGACCTGCGTACAGATTTCTCAAAAGGCAAGTCAGGTGGTCTGGTATTCCCATCACTTGAAAAATTTTTCACAGTTTGTTGTGATCTACAAAGTCAAAGGCTTTGGCGCAATCAATAAAGCAAAAGTAGATGTTTTAATGGAACTCTCTTGCTTTTTCCATGATGCAACAGATGATGTCAATTTGATCTCTGGTTCCTCTGCCTTTTCTAAATACAGCTTGAACATCTGGAAGTTCACAGTTCACTTACTGTTGAAGCCTGGTTTGGAGAATTTTGAGCATTACTTTGCTAGCATGTGAGATGAGTGTAATTGTGTAGTAGTTTGAACATTTTTTGCCATGCCTTTCTTTGGGATTGAAATGAATACTGACCTTTTCTAGTCCTGCGGCCACTGCTGAGCTTTCCAGATTTGCTGGCATATCGAGTGCAGCACTTTCCTAGCATCATCTTTCAGGATTTGAAATAGCTCAACTGGAAAACAATAGAATTGGAAAGCAACTGATAGGATCTAGAAATTTTCAATAAGTCTACTGTTGTGCATATTCTTTTGTTTTTTTTGCAGTATTAATTTTGAAGGCTTTTACATATATCTGTATAAAATATAGATATCAGTGCTTTGAAAGTAGCCACAACGAATATGAGAACTACAGGGATATAGGTAGCAATTCAATGTGAAAATAATTAATGTAGCAAAATGAGTGAAGAAACAACATTTTTTGTTAGTGGCTCCTAATATTATTATTATATGCCATTTTGACTATTATATATCTTATCTAATGGCTAATATTACATTAATATAAGGGTTTAAAGGCTCTGAGAATGGAAGTACTGACACTCAACATTTGAGTAAATGGAAAGGTGGAAAAATTGCATTTCATGGAGGTAATAGGGAGAGGATACAAACCTAGGCCTTCAACTCCAAAGCCTCTTATCTAAGTCACAATTCTATGCTTTGATTATTACATTCATCTCTAGAGTTCATGTTTACTATGCTACAGCCAGAGCTGGAATAGACTGAAATATCTGCAGTGGACAACACATTGAGGTAAACACAAAAGTACAGATAATAAATGTACACCATACTAAAGATTACAGGTTTTATAGTTTAGCCACAGGCTTGATAGTTTTAGATAATGATTTCTAGAAATCTTCCTCAGGAATTAATATTTATTGTGTTGGCCAAAAGATTCATTCATATGGTAAAACCCAACTGAAATTTTGGGCCAGCTCATAGAATTAATACTCCTGAAATGTATGACACCATTTACAACATCAAATTGTTTCACACTTTTTCACCACACATTTTTGACAAGACTTTTTAGCAAACTGAAAAATCCTCTATGTTGTACCCTATGAGTGAGTTCTTTTTCTTGTTTCCATGGTTTCCAGGATGTTTAGTTCAATGACTAGACTAGATTGAAAACTCTAAGGAGCCAGTTTCCTTTTGGTTGCTTCTCACCATCTTCACACACACACACACACACACACACACACACACACAATATCTGTGTATCTCTTAAAGCATCATTAATTAAAGGAAAAATTTATGGTTCTATTCATAAGTAAAAAAGGTAATATCCAGTCTTTATCTTAACATACTGAGTAAATAAATAAATATTTGAATTATTTTTTTTAATTCAAAGATTAGCTACTATCACATTCTAGATGTTTCTTCTTAATAAATACATCAAGTAAGTCAGTTTTAGTATAACAACATGGTCCCTGATCCCTGAGCCCTATGGTGAGAAACTTTCATAAACTTTGGGAACAGATTTTTCTGAAGATGGGTTGAGGAAGGGAATGACAATGATGATGTTTTACATGTTTACAATGCTAATATGTTTGTAAGACAGACATATATATAAACACAATTTTTTCCATTTATACTATACATGAGAAAACTGAGTGGAAGGGGTATTAAAAATATTTCCCAAAGTCCCACTCTCCTTATGACAAAACCATAGTACTAAGTTTTTAGTTCAGAAAATCTTATTGCATTAAATATTAAATTTTCCTTCAATTTGAGTTCTCTGTCCCCACACTTAAGCAAAATTAGTATCAACACCACTAATAATGAGGCAAATATTGGAATGATGGGGATTCAAATCCAGACTGGATGATTTCTTAAATCAATACTTCTAATTCCAATCGTAACTATTCTGAGTAAAACAACCTGTTTTGCTTTTTTGCCAGTTATCTTATTTGAACCAATTAATCTTTACAATTAAAATTATTTTAATATAATAATTTATGTCTGTTTAGCCTTGAAATATCATTAGTGTGTAGGAAAACACTGTAATAATAATCATTTTGTTTCAGTGAATTCCAATGCTCTCTGTGGTGGTAAAAGACATTAATTTTGATACCAAAAATATGTCAGTGGCATTTGCTTCGAGGGGTGATCTGAGTTTATGCTTATAGCATTCCCCTTCTCTCCAAAAGTTCAATGAAAATAATCAGTGGTATAGAAAAACAGAGAAAGCAAACTATACAACTAACAATCTAGGACAATTTTATCATACACAAGCCAGAAACTTTTCAGAATTTCTGCAGGTTATTAAGAAAGAGAAACTGGATTTAAGGAAGGGTCAAATGATTCATTGTTTACAATGAATAAAATAAGACTCCAGAGGGAAAATAAAGGAGCAAAACAATCAAATGATTTTCAGTGCAAACTTCTGGTTTGAAGTAAAGGGTGACATTACAAAGAAGACTTTGGATGATCAGTTGAGACTAGATGTAGATATGAATAGGTTTTTCTGTAAACTCACTAGGTTTGCGAGTTCATACATGGTCAAAATGTCTGTGGTCATTCCATATAACTTATTGCTTCAGGGTAGGTTCCTCTGGGAGCTGATTCAGGGACAGATCTTAATGTTAGGATTAAGAAAGACAGCAGTTTAGCCGAAGGACAAGTTACGTGATTAAGAAGGTCCAGTTATAGGTTTGGCCAACTCAGTGGGAAGGCCTGGATACGGTCTTCCATATCTGAGTTGTCCTGAGGTGGGTCAAAATGTCCAGGCCTTTATTGCCTCATCGGTTGGTCACTGTAGGTAGATCTTCCTGGGAAGGGCTGTGGCCTTGGATAAACTGACTTTCTGCTATTAAGGCACTTCCTGAAGGAGCGGACACCTGAAGTATGCTTGCTGACAATACTCTCAACAACCAAGCTACGGGTCCTTCCTTGATAGGAGACGTGGGAGGACAATAAACTGCTCATCACACTTACCCAGGAACAAAAATAACACCAGTTTCTGATGACAATGGTCATGCTGGGTAGAGAAGGAAACACAGAACCATCTATGAATTACAAAGAAGACAAACTGGTCCAAGATAAGGATGACTGCCACAGTTGCCTTCATCTATAGTTTCTACTGAACTCTGCAGATAGAAGAACAAGAATTCAGTGCTAGAAAAATAACACTTTAGAAAAGCTAAGCTTTTCCCTTCTTTATTATGTGACTGTAAAATTGAAGAGTTGTGCATATGTAGAATTCCTCTTAGCTACCAAATTATGATAATCTATAGACTATCATATGGAGAGACAATAAAAGAGAAAAAATAAAACAAGTCATATAGAGAAATTTGGCAATTCTAAAGAACAGAAAATATCTGGGGAACAAAAGTAAATATATTTCAGAAAAATAGAGTTGCTGGAAGGACCACTAGAAAATTGTCATTTTTCAGGGAGATTTGAGAAAACTTTGAATTTATTAATTTGGGAAACAGTAAGATTGGAGATATGTTTTCTGATATGATTAGAAAAACTGCAAACATGAAAAATGCAAATAATGTGCAGTAAATAAAACATGTAAAAATCAATTTATAGCCTTGAAAGGAAAGCCTAAAAATATTAATTTCAGCAAGAAAGAATGGCAACATTAATAGAAAATGATAAAGATAACAGGAAGAGAGTTAAAAACTAGGAGAGAAGCAATATTCATGGAATATGAAGCCCAAAAGTAAAGAGTAGAGTAACTGACAAAGAATAGTAAAAACAACAAACAGAAACAGTCTTTGAAGATGAGAAAGCCTGTTTTATGTTTATTTTTCTGCTTTATATATTTTATAATTTGATACAGTACATTTATATTCATTTCATGACAAAAGCAGATAATGATATATAGAATAATATCTTGAAGAATTGAAAACTTAGTTGTCATCAGAGTTTTTCTCTCCAAATGTGCATGTATTCCTGGGTAAGAAAAAATAATAGCCCTAGAGCATTGCTTATGCAGTTGTGCAGTCTTAATATTGTGTTACAAAGATTATCCTCCTGCCAAGAAAATTTAAAATCAAAGATTTTCAAATCCATCACCTTTAATCTACAGTCCTCCATCTGGTTGAAGTGTGGAAACAATATTTAAAATGTGGCCTTTTAAATCTATATTCAGACATTGTTAATTGATAGTATATATTTAACCTCTTATTTCAGTGCATATTTATTTATTTTTAGACTCCATTTTTAGAATTAACCATTTAGCACTATATCATTGGGCATTTTATATCTAGAAATATATGATACTGTTTCCATGTTATTCTGCAACAATTAAGAATCTGAGGACTGGCAGCAAAATTACAATAGTAAAGGGTTTCATGTCTAATTTTAGTGAAGATATATACATAAACTCTTGTAATACTTTGCATTTTCAACAATCTTCATTTCAACTCCAGCTTAAAAATTGTTCAAGATCAAGAGTGCTTTGCTTACATTTCCTTGTGGGAGAAGCACAGTATAGATGTTAGAGACATGGTGGCATGTTCATCCTTTTTAATTTTAGAACTGAGAAGTCAAACTAATTTAGACCTGAACTATTAGGACATCTATGAAATAAAGGGCTCTGTTGCAACTCTGGGTCATCACTAACTAGGAATAGAAGCTTTTTAACTTTTAGACTAGGATAACAACAATTAAAACTTTCTTTTTCCATGGCTGTCACATTTCCCTTTAGTTCCTTTAAAAGCCAGAGATTTCTATGATATGGAACACAGAGATTTCAGAAAATAAAATACATGTTTTACTAATATTTCATAATTTTCTCTTATTCAGTTCAGTTCAGTCATTCAGTCGTGTCCAACTCTTTGTGACCATAAGAACTATAGCACTCCAGGCCTCCCTGTCCATCAGAAACTCCCAGAGCCTACTCAAATTCATGTCCATTGCATTGGTGAAGCCATCCAACCATCTCATCCTGTCATCTCTTCTTCTTCCTCCTTCAGTCTTTCCCAGCATCAGGATCTTTTCAAATGAGTTGGTTCTTCGCATCATGTGGCCAAGGTATTGGAGTTTCAGCTTCAGCATCAGTCATTCCAATGAATATTCAGGAATGATTTCCTTTAGGATGGAGTGGTTGGATTTCCTTGCTTTCCAAGTGACTCTCAAGAGTCTTTTCCAACACCACAGGTTAAAAGCATCAACTCTTTGGCTCTCAGCTTTCTTTATAGTCCAATTCTCATATCCACATGTGACTACTGGAAAAACCATGGCTTTGACTAGATGGACCTTTGCTGGCAAAGTAATGTCTCTGCTTTTTAATATGCTGTCTAGCTTGGTCATAACTTTTCTACTAAGGAGCAAGTGTGTTTTAATTTCATGGCTGCAGTCATCATCTGCAGTGATTTTGGAGTCTCCCACCCCCCCCCCCAAAAAAAAAAGTCTCTCACTGTTTCCATTGTTTCCCTATCTATTTGCGATGAAGTGGTGGGACCTGATGCCATGATCTTAGTTTTGTGAATGTTGAGCGTTAAGCCAACCTTTTCACTCTCCTCTTTCACTTTCATCAAGAGGCTCTTTAGTTCTTCTTTGCTTTCTGCCATAAGGGTGGTGTCATCTGCTTATCTGAGGTTATTGATATTTCTCTCAGCAATCTTGATTCCAGCTTATGCTTCATCCATTCCAGCATTTCACATGATGTACTCTGCATATAAGTTAAATAAATAGGGTGACAATATATAGCCTTAACATATTCCTCCTCCAATCTGGAACCAGTCTGTTATTGCATGTCCAGTTCTAACTGCTGCTTCTTGATCAGCATATGGATTTCTCAGAAGGCAGGTCAGGTGGTCTCGTATTCTCATCTCTTGAAGAATTTTCCACAGTTTGCTGTGATCCACACAGTCAAAGGCTTTGGTGTGGTCAATAAGCAAAAGGAGATGTTTACTGGAACTTTCTTGCTTTTACATGATCCAATGGATGGATGTTGGCAATTTGATCTCTGGTTCCTCTGCCTTTTCTAAAACCAGCTTGAACATCTGGAAGTTTACAGTTCACATACTGTTGAAGCCTGCCTTGGAGAATTTTGAAATTACTCTGCTAGTGTGTGAAATGATTGCAATTGTGTGGTAGTTTGAACAGTCTTTGCATCACCTGTCGTTGGTATTGGAATGAAAACTGACTTTTGTCAGTTCTGTGGCCACTGCTGAGTTTTCCAGATTTGTTGGCATATTGAGTGTGGCACTTTCACAGCATCATCTTTCAGGATTTGAAATAGCTCAACTGGAATTCCATCACCTCCAGTAGCTTTATTCGTAGTGATGCTTCCTAAGGCCCACTTGATTTCACATTCCAGGATGTCTGTCCCTAGGTGAATGATCACAACATCATGATTATCTGGGTCGTGAAGATCTTTTTTGTAAGTTCTTCTGTGTTTTCCTGTCACCTCTTCTTAATATCTTCTTCTTCTGTTAGTCTATACCATTTCTGTCCTTTATTGTGCCCATCTTTGCATTAAATGTTTCCTTGGTATCTATAATTTTCTTGAAGAGATCTCTAGTCTTTCCCATTCTATTGTTTTCCTCTATTTCATTGCATTGATTACTGAGAAAGTCTTTCTTATCTCTCCTTGCTGTTCTTTGGAACTCTGCATTCAAATGGTATTTCTTTTTGTCCTTTGCCTTTAGCTTCTCTTCTTTTCTTAGCAATTTGTAAGGTCTTGTCAGACAACCATTTTGCCTTTTTGCATTTCTTTTTCTTGGGGATGGTCTTGATCATTCAGTTCAGTTCAGTTCAGTTACTCAGTTTTGTCCGACTCTTTGCCACCGCATGGACTGCAGCACTCCAGGCCTCCCTGTCCATCACCAACTTCTGGAGTTTACTCAAACTCATGTCCATTGAGTTGGTGATGCATCCAACCATCTCATCCTCTGTTGTTCCCTTCTTCTCCTGCCTTTAATCTTTCCCAGCATCAGGGTCTTTCCAAATGAGTCAGTTCTTTACATCAGGTGGCCAAAGTATTGGAGTTTCAGCTTCAGCATTAGTCCTTCCAATGAATATTCAGGACTGATTTCCTTTAGGATGAACTGGTTGGATCCTCTTGCAGTCCATGGGGCTCTCAAGCTTCTTCCCCAACACCTCAGTTCAAAAGCATCAATTCTTCGGCACTCAGCTTTCTTTATAGTCCAACTCTCACATCCATACATAACGACTGGAAAAACCATAGTTTTGACTAGATGGACCTTTGTTGGCAAAGTAATGTCTCTTCTTTTTAATATGCTATCTAGGTTGGTCATAACTTTCTTCCAAGGAGCAAGCATCTTTTAATTTCATGGCTGCAATCACCATCTGCAGTGATTTTGGAGCCCAAAAATATAGTCTGTCACTGTTTCCACTGTTTCCCCATCTATTTTCCCTGAAGTGATGACACTAGATGGCTCCTGTATAATGTCACAAATCTCCATCCATAGTTCTGCAGACATTCTGTCTATCAGATCTAATCATGTGAATCTGTTTGTCACTTCCACTGTATAACTGTAAGGGATTTGATTTCGGTCATACCTGAATGGTCTAGAGGTTTCCCCTACTTCAATTTAAGTCTGAATTTGGTAATAAAGAATTCATGATCTGAACCACAGTCAGCTCCTGGTCTTGTTTTGCTGACTGTATAGAACTTCTCCATCTTAGGCTGCAAAGAATATATTCAACTTGATTTCGGTGTTGACCATCTGGTGATGTTTATGTGTAGTCTTCTCTTGTGTTGTTGGAAGAAGGTGTTTGCTATGACCAGTGCATTTTCTTGGCAAAACTCTATTAGCTTTTGCCCTGCTTCATTCTGCACTCCAAGGCCAAATTTGCCTGTTACTCCAGGTGTTTCTTGACTTCCTACTTTTGCAGTTTCCAGTCCCCTATAATGAAAAGGTCATCTTTTTTTGTGTGTTAGTTCTAGAAGATCTTGTAGGTCTTCATAGAACCGTTCAACTTCAGTTTCTTCAGCATTACTGGTAGGGGTATAGACTTGAATTATTGTGATATTGAATGGTTTGCCTTGGAAACGAACAGAGATAATTCTGTCGTTTTTGAGATTGCATCCAAGTACTGCAATCAAACTCTTTTGTTGATAATGAAGCCTACACCATTTCTTCTAAGGGATTCTTGCCCACAATAGTAGATATAATGGTTATATGAGTAAAATTCACCCATTCTGGTCTATTTTAGTTCACTGATTCTTAAAATGTTGATGTTCAATCTTGCCATCTCCTGTTTGACCACTTCCAATTTGAATTGATTAATGGACCTAACATTTCAGGTTCCTATGCAATATTGCTCTTTACGGCATCAGACTTTGCTTCCATCAGCAGTCACATCAACAGCTGGGTGTTTTGTTTTGTTTTTTGGCTTTGGCCCCATCTCTTCAGTCTTTCTGGAGTTATTTCTCCTTTCTTCTCCAGCAGCATATTGGACACCTATAGACCTGGGGAGTTCATCTTTCAGTGTCATACCTTTTTGCCTTTTCATACAGTTCACAGGTATCTCAAGGCCAGAATAATGGACACCTTCTATTTTACAGTGGAAACAGCTCAAATCTCCAACCATTGTACCAGTCTTAAATAACTTCTTTTACCCAGTTAAGCCACTTATTCAGACACTATAAAGAATGAAGAATCTTTCCCTTATTCTTATCATTTTTAAACAAAGATTACTTGAGCATTACTTGAAAAGAAATACAAAAAAGCAAAATGGCTGTCTGGGGAGGCCTTACAAATAGCTGTGAAAAGAATAGAAGCACAAAGCAAAGAAGAAAAGGAAAGATATAAGCCTCTGAATGCAGAGTTCCAAAGAATAGCAAGAAGAGATAAGAAAGCCATCCTCAGCGATCAGTGCAAAGAAATAGAGGAAAACAACAGAATGGGAAAGACTAGAGATCTCTTCAAGAAAATTAGAGATACCAAGGGAATATTTCATGCAAAGATGGGCTCGATAAAAGACAGAAATGGTATGGACCTAACTGAAGCAGAAGATATTAAGAAGAGGAGGCAAGAATACACAGAAGAACTGTACAAGAAAGATCTTCATGACCCAGATAATCACCATTATGTGATCACTCACCTAGAGTCAGACATCCTGGAATGTGAAGCCAAGTGGGCCTTAGGAAACATCATTATGAACAAAGCTAGTGGAGGTGATGGAATTCTAGTTGAGCTATTTCATATCCTGAAAGATGATGCTGTGAAAGTGCTACACTTAATATGCCAGCAAATTTGGAAAACTCAGCCATGGCCGCAGGACTGGAAAAGGTCAGTTTTCATTCCAATCCCAAAGAAAGGCAATGCCAAAGAATGCTCAAACTACCGCACAATTGCACTCATCTCACACGCTAGTAAAGTAATGCTCAAAATTCTCCAAGCCAGGCTTCAGCAATACCTGAACTGTGAACTTCCAGATGTTCAAGCTGGTTTTAGAAAAGGCAGAGGAGCCAGGGATCAAATTGCCAACATCCACTGGATTATCGAAAAAGCAAGAGAGTTCCATAAAAACATCCATTTCTGCTTTATTGACTATGCCTAAGCCTTTGACTGTGTGGATCACAATAAACTGTGGAAAATTCTGAAAGAGATGGGAATACTAGACCACCGGACCTGCCTCTTGAGAAACCTATATGTAGGTCAGGAAGCTCCAGTTAGAACTGGACATGGAACAACAGACTGGTTCCAAATAGGAAAAGGAGTACATCAAGGCTGTATATTGTCACCCTGCTTATTTAACTTCTATGCAGAGTACATCATGAGAAACACTGGGCTGGAAGAAGCACAAGCTGAAATCAAGATTGCCGGGAGGAATATCAAGAACCTCAGATATGCAGATGACACCACCCTTATGGCAGAAAGTGAAAAGGAACTAAAGATCCTCTTGATGAAAGTGAAAGAGGAGAGTGAAAAAGTTGGCTTAAAGCTCGACATTCAGAAAACTAAGATCATGGCATCAGGTCCCATCATTTCATGGGAAATAGATGGGGAAACAGTGGAAACAGTGTCTGACTTTATTTTGGGGGGCTGGCAGATCACTGCAGATGGTGATTGTAGCCATGAAATTTAAAAGACACTTACTCCTTGGAAGGAAAGTTATGACCAATCTAGATAGAATATTCAAAAGCAGAAACATTACTTTGCCAACAAAGGTCTGTCTAGTCAAGGCTATGGTTTTTCCTGTGGTCATGTATGGATGTGAAAGTTGGACTGTGAAGAAGGCTGAGCGCTGAAGCATTGATGCTTTTGAACTGTGGTGTTGGAGAAGACTCTTGAGAGTCCCTTGGACTGCAAGGAGATCCAACCAGTCCATTGTGAAGGAGATCAGCCCTGGAATTTCTTTGGAAGGAATGATGCTAAAGCTGAAACTCCAGTACTTTGGCCACCTCATGTGAAGAGCTGACTCATTGGAAAAGACTCTGATGCTGGGAAGGATTGGGGGCAGGAGGAGAAGGCGACGACAGAGGATGAGATGGCTGGATGGCATCACCGACTCAATGAATGTGAGTTTGAGTGAACTCCGGGTGTTGGTGATGGACAGGGAGGCCTTGTGTGCTGCAATTCATGGGGCAGCAAAGAGTTGGACACTACTGAGCAACTGAACTGAATTGAACTTGAGCAGTACCTTGGGCTTCCTTGGTAGCTCAGCTGGTAAAGAATCTACCAGGAAATGTAGGAGATCCTGGTTCAATTCCTGGGTCAGGAAGATCTGCTAGAGAAGGGATTGGCTACCCACTTCAGTTCTTGGGCTTCTCTGGTGGCTCAGCTGGTAAAGAATCTGCCTGCTATGCTGGCAAGCTGGTTTTGATCCCTGTCTTGGAAAGATCCTTTGGAAAAGGGACTGGCTACCTACTCCAGTATTCTGGCCTGGAGAATTCTGGCCTGGAGCAATACCTTATTTCACACAAAAAAATAATTTAGAAGGAGCCAGGTTTTCTGACAAACAAATTCAAATTAATTTAGAAATCAATGGAGTAGCCATTAGATGACAGTATCTTATTTAATAATAATTGATGAAATATTTAATCTGTAAAACTGTAAAACTTTGCCAGAGAAAATTAAGAATACAGAATAAATATAATGATGGGTGAACTTAAAGGTATTATTTTCTATACACATATTCCATTTTACCATATCATTAAACATACAAAGTTCAAATGAATGGTTTCAGTATTGTTGGTTCCTATATTTTCACCTGCTATTTATTGCCAATAAAATATGGTACTTCAATATCCTGCTCAGGGAAGATACTGATACATATATGCCTGCAAGAGGGAGATCCCTTCCCTGATGATGAGTCACAAGAACTATATATCAAATCTAATAGCACAGCTTAGACAATAAAACATATGTTCCAGGAGCACATTTAATTAGGACAGGAACTGTTAGTGTGCAAGAGAGCAGAGCAGAATTAATGGCACAGTTTTTCCCTGTGTGCTCTGAGCGGTTTGCTTTCATGTGATTAGAAAAGATCTGTCATGTACATTATACTATCACTCTTTTATCCTATTACCCGGACTCTCTTAATTTGGGTGTGCATTCTCACTCACAAGTTTTTCTACCCTGGCTTCAGTACTTTCCTATTTCTCCACATAATTCAACTTACTTTTGTCAATGGTAATGAGGTTGCATTTGAATGATGGACATGAAGTGAAAGGTCAACTAATTGCTGTGCTGTAACAGAGGAAGCTGGCACCTAGAAAGACAAACACGTGACAGGAGAGGAGGGAAGGATTGGCTTGGAATTATGGTGCCAAGGTTAAAGAAAAAAGACCTACAATTAATAGTTCAGGAAACAGTTTTGTTTAGCTATTTAGTTGTAGCATTTCACAAGTTGTTGGTAAATTACCATCAAGGATTTTCTACAGTCATAATCCAACAAGGAAACAAAAGGCAGGGGTAAAAAGTAGCACTCTGACAGCAGAGATGCTTAAAACAGTCTTCCCTCAATATCCCCAGGGAACTGGTTCCAGAACATACAGCCCTATATCAACATATAGAGGTTGCTCAAATCCCTCATTCAGTCCTTGGTTTCTCCATGTTCCTGCATCTGGGGATTCAATGGACTGCAGATCATAAACACAGTATCCTACTAGAGGTTGGTTGAATCTGCAGATGCAGAACCCACCAAAATGGAGGGCTTAGTGTATTACTTATATACATTATATATATATATATATATATATATATATATATATATATATGCACACACACATATTTATATAAATACATATACAGGGCTTCAGTGGAGGCTCAGGGGTAAATAATCTGTTCACAAAGCAGGAGACCTGGGTTCCGTCCCTGCATCAGGAAGATTCTCCTGGAAAGGAAATGGCAACCCACTGCATATTCTTTCCTGGGAATCCCACTGAGAGAGGAACTTGCTGGGCTATAGTCCATAGGATCGCAAGAGTCTGACACAACTTAGTGACTAAACCACCACCACCACACATACATATATATAAGTGTGTATGTGTGCACTTATGTAAAGACAAAGTGTAAATGCCACTTGAAAATAAACATATTTCACCAAAAGAGTGATAACTTAAAATGAGTGTCAGCTTCTGGATCATTCTTATAAATGAAGAATGTCAATCAATTTGTCTCTTCATGATTGAAATCTCACTATTCAGCAGATTTACAAGTTTGTATAAATACAGTGTTTTATTAGGAGGATCCTGAAATCTTCATTTTGTTATGAAACAATTTTTATTTAAAAGGAAAAGGGAGAAGATAAATAATAACAGGGGAATATTATTCAAGTTTTCCTGGTTTAATTGTGGTAGGCTGGGCTTTTTGTTCTGTATTTTGAAGAATAGAGAAAAATTCAATATAAAGGAAAATTCGGGTATCCTATTATTCTTATTACTTAGGGAGAATTTTCTTTCCAGTTTTGCTCAGGTTTACCTAACAGCTGAGCTCAGCCTCATTAGTTAAGGTTCAAATTCTGTGGCAAAGTAGTAGCTCTTTTTCTGTCTACTAAAAGAAAAAACTCCATGAAGCAGCTAGGAAAAGTGTTAATGAACAAATTAACTGGAAATAAATACAAATTTTCAAACTGGCTTAGAGATAAAAAATAGTCCCAAAGGACCGCATTGATTATCTTCATCATATCAATAATGTATGTAAGTGAGGCTATATGGCCTCCTGGGCAAATCTAAGAAGAGAGCTCTATCAAGCAGGAGGGGGAGTGAGGCAGAAAATGATTGGGGTAGCCGCCTGGGAATCCAAGTTCAGTGAGGTGTGAGACTCTGGCAGTGAGGTGCTCAGTGCTTACCAGTGAGGCATGCAGCCCCTAATGAGTAGGTCTCCACAGAGTCACATTCAGAAGTTCTCATATTCTCCCTTCACACAGATAATTTTCCCTGAGTGATTTAAAGTCTTCTAGAAAAGCCTGGTATGTTAGAAACCAATCTCCTTAATGAAAATTCAAACAGGTTTTTATGCTTCCTGACAATGTAGTTTCTACATTTTTCACAGATCAGATCAGATACATTCTGCAAGTACATATCTGCACCCATCCACAATAGAACACATGCTCTTTCTTTACATGAAGAGATCCTGTGAGCTCTTCAATAGGTCAAGGAATCTGTGAAGTTAATGAAAGTTCTAGATGAATGCTATTCAATAAAAATACAATGGGAGACATACATGTGAGCCACATACGGAATTTTAAATTTTCCATCAGTCTCATTGAACAATTTTTAAAATTGAAATTAAAGTCATATTTTACTTAACCTAATATAGCTAATATATTATATTTCACAATGCAATTAGTAAAAAATTCAGATGTTTTACATTTTTTCATATTAAGTTTTTGAACTCCATTGTGCATTTTTTCCATTACGGCACCTCTCAAGTCAGACTGGCCATATTTCAAATGCTCACTAGCCTTATGTCTAAGGCTATAGTACGTGCTAACACAATTATTGGTTCTAGACTCAGAAGAACATGGTGTGAATATACAGTTTACCTTTGACAAAGTGGAAGAGGGTGCTGTTGGGGGTACTGACATTCTATGCAGTCAAAAATCATGTGTAATTTATAGTTGGCTTTCTGCATATGTTTCTCAGTAACTGCAAATTCAAGCAACCATGAATCATGTAGTACTGCAGTACATGTTTAGTGGGAAAAACAAAACAAAACAAAACAAAACCCTACCTGTAAGTGGACCCATGCAGTGCAGTTCAAATCTACTTAATTGAAGAATATGTAAGAAAATAATATCATAGTTATTTGTTCAAAAAACAGCCTGAGTGGCTAAGGAATACAGGTGGCTGTATTCCTTTTCGTCTTTTAAATTGTAAATTGTATACCATATCTTAATATTATTCAAAAATAAAAATCATACTCTTAAATTAAATCACTGTGTCATATTCCACACCCCACCACCACCATCCCTCACCTCAATGCTGTATTCGCTTCTATTGCTCTAATTCTTTGGGGAATTTTTCTCCATTATTTCCTTAAAGTTAGTTTTATCTTTGTCTGACTTTCCATTTGTTCAAAAAATTGAATACATTTATACACTTTAACAAACACCATGTAATGGAAAGCAGATTGGAATTCCCTTAGGCATTGTAAGTATATTTATAAACAGAAAGTTTTTATTTTCTTATTTGACTCTAACCCAGAGCAAATCATGTGTATAAAGGCTTTCTAAAATACTCATTATTTTCTTATATTAAGTTTTATTAGTTTACATTTTTGAAACAAGAAGACTTTTATCTCAGTAATGCTTTCATGAAATCTTACCCAATCAGATATCTTAAAAGGATAAGCATGTAGACAGGATGGGTATAAAACTTAACCAACATATGGAAAATGCAAAGAAGAAACTAAGACTGTAGGTGTAACTCAGGTTTCTCTGCTTAGAGTCATTAATCGATGTCCAGGCTTCATGACCTTTCTTCACCTCTATTCCTTTTGTGAATTTTCAAAGGAATTCCCAAAGAGTGTTCAGTTTGGGCTTGAAAGTGAAAAGTGAAAGTTTAAGTCGTTCAGTCATGTCTGAGTCTTTGTGACCCCATGGAATTCTCCAGGCCAGAATGCTGGAGTGGGTAGCCTTTCCCTTCTCCAGAGGACTTTCCCAACCCAAGGACAGAACTCAGGTCTCCTGCATTGCAGGTGGATTCTTTACCAGCTGAGCCACAAGGGAAGCCCAAGAATACTTGAGTGAGTAGCCTATCACTTCTCCAGCAGATCTTCCCAACCTAGGAATTGAACTGGGGTCTCCTGCATTGCATGTGGATTCTTTACCAACTGAGCTATCAGGGAAGTCCAGTTTGGGCTAAGAAAGACACTTAACTGGTATGGTATCCTTATTGACATCATGTAGGACTGCCGTTTGATCCCACTGGAGGCCAATGAGCACCACCGTGTTAAGAGCATTTACTTGCTTACTCTGGAGACTCATTGCCCAGGTACACCATACATGTGACCTGGAACCTTGGACATAACTCCTCACTTTTTGTATCTTAGTTTATTCATACCCAGAATAGGAAAGTGAAGTTGCTCAGTTGTGTCTGACTCCTTGTGACCCCATGGACTAAGGTGCCTCCATCCAAGAGATTTTCCAGGCAAGAATACTGGAGTGGGTTGTCATTTCGTTCTCCAGAATAGAAAGAGAAATTACATATTAAGGACTTGCTGTGTGATTTAAATGAGGAAATTCATGAGACATATGTATAATAATAAGTAACTCAGTAGGTCCCAATTATTCATTATTTTTCCCCTATTCAACCTTCATCTTTTTTCTTTTTTTACTATATATATTTACTCTAAGATTTGGGCTTTCTCTATGGCTCAGTGGCAAAGAATTTGCCTGCAACGCAGGAGCTGCAGGAGATGCAGTTTTGATCCCTAGGTTGGGAGGATCTCCTGGAGAAGGAAATTATAATCCACTCTAGTATTTTTCCCTGGGAAAAAAATCCCATGGACAGAGGAGCCTTTAGGGCTACAGTCCATGGGATCACAAAGAGTTTGACATGACTGAGTAACTAAGTACAATCACAAGCACTCTATTTTCCTTGTCTTCAAATTTTTACAGAGGTGACTCCTTAACACTTTTAAGACTCACAGAGGACCTCTTCCCCTTTAGTAGCAATACTGAACTTTTAGGGAAAGAGGTGCTGAAGATTAGTGCTATGTTCTGCAGTTGTCAATATGCTATAATTGTGTTGTCTACAGATGAGGGGAAAAATCTCCCTGACCATATTTTCTTTCTTTTTTGGCTTTGTGGCATGTGAGATCTTAGTTCCCTAACCAGAAAATGAACCCATGCACCCTGCATTGGAAAGAGAGAGTCTTAACCACTGGACTGACAGGGAAGTACCCCTGCCCACATTTTCTGTAATAGTGTGTTGCATACATAAAGGATGGCTACCTTGATTCTTAAGTCCATAGTCTTGAATGAAGTTACTTCTCTGAGCATTTTGTACAGCCCCTAAGATCTGAGAAATAGTAACTCATGTAAATTAATACAAAAAATAAATTGAACCATTTTCTCTTTCTTTAAAGGCCAAGGCAAATGCAATTTTTAACCATGAATAATGATACAGAATTCTGCTATTTCTATTACATCTTAAATTAAAAACTCACATACCTTATTTAAAAGCTGAATTTTCATTTCATGATGATACATATTTTTATATTGGTTTTCTAGGTGGAGTATTCCTTTGAGCAAAAAGAGTATTTTTAGGGTTAATAGGATCTGTTCTCATTAAAACTAAAACTCATGAACGATTTTAGATATCACCTAGGGGAAAACACAGCAAATGCGAACTGCCAACTCATATATATGCATTCTAAAATCTCAATCAAGCACAGTGAAGTCTTTTTAGGAAAATAATTATTCTCCTGATTTAAAGAGTGCGTTTTTTCTGTCCCTAGTGACAAAGGAAACATTTAATTATTAAAAGCTTATGGTTCACAGTTGACATCTAGTTTAATTCATCTCTCCAAATATATTATAATACTCTAGTTAAGAAAAAACTCTTAGAACTTTCAGATGGTTTCACAGAAGGTTGAAATAAATTACTATTGTTTCAATATTAACCTTTTAATTACTAAAATCTAATCAGCATCAATTGACATGAAAAGCCAAGGAGTTGTAGGATAGTAAAAAGTGTTCTGAATTGGCTTTATGAAGACTTGTTTCCATTCCTAGCACTTCCATGAAAGCTGTGATGTTAGCAGAGATATATAGCTTTTTTATCTTTTTGGTTTCCAGGTAGAACAACTATAGACTTCGCCTAAACATGCTTTATGGTCCATTATAGAGGCAAACCATCTATTTCTTTTCTTAAATAGCTTTCTGTGCACTTGATCCCTCTATAATAAGAAAACAAAATTACAAACTGCAATTGAACAATTACTAAATGGCCAATCTAAACAATAAGAAAATAATTCTAAATGAAAGCACATTTCATAAATTCTGGATTTGACGATGCAATGCTGATTAGCGAAGAAAAAAAAGCTGATCATAATTCATATTGGAATGAACACTGCTGAAGCAAGTGTATATATTAGTAAAAACTTTATGGATTGTAACTTGTAAAGATGCATTCAAAGCCGTAAAATCTGCCATTTAACTCAACATTCCTAAGAATTTACACTACCACAGGCAAGATGCGGAAGCCCAACTCGCTGCAGGACGCGAACTTCTGCTCGCGCCTATTCTGGTGGCTAAACCCCTTGTTTAAAATTGGTTACAAACAGAAATTAGAAGAAGATGACATGTATTCGCTGCTTCCAGAAGATGCCTCCCAGCACGTTGGAGAAGAGCTGCAAGAGTGAGCACAGGCAGCAAGGAGAAGGGGAGAAAGAGTACTGGGATCAGGAAGTGAAGAAAGCTGAGAAAGATGCAGGGGAGCCATCTTTAATGAAAGCAATCATAAAGTGTTACTGGAAATCCTATGTAGTTTGGGGAATTTTTATATTTCTTGAGGAAGGCACCAGAGTAATTCAGCCCATATTCTTCAGGAAAATGATTAGTTATGTTCAAAACAAGGATCCCACCAATTCTGCCGCTTTGCACGAAGCCTAAGGCTACACAGCAGGGCTGAGCACCTGCGTGCTGGTGTGGGCCGTTCTGCACCACTTGTGCTTCTACCACATGCAGCGTGTGGGGATGAGGCTGAGAGTAGCCGTGTGCCATATGATCTACCGCAAGGTGAGTGTCACTCGGTACTGAAGTGTGTACCTCTCCTGAAGCATCAGAAATATCTGGAGAAAGTTCTCTGTAAATTGGGCTTCCCTGTTGGCTCAGCTGGTGAAGAATCTGTCTGCAATGCGGGAGATCGGGGTTCAATCCCTGGCTTGGGAAGATCCCCTGGACAAGGGAACAGCTACCCACTCCAGTATTCTGGCCTGGAGAATTCCATGGACTGTATAGTCGATGTGGTGGAAAAGAGTTGGACATGACTGAACTGTGTTCACTTTCACTTTCTCTGTAAATTAAATATCTCGTAACTAAGATCATTTACACCTTACAAGAGAAGGTTGCTTGGGGCTGGTGCACTGGGACGAACCAGAGGGATGGAATGGGGAGGGAGGAGGGAGGGGGGTTCGGGATGGGGAACACATGTATACCTGTGGCGGATTCATTTTGATATTTGGCAAAACTAATACAGTTATGTAAAGTTTAAAAATAAAATTAAAAAAAAAAAAGAGAAGGTTGCTATTTGAATCGAGCCAAATTTGTTGTCATTTAAGCAAACTTTACTAATAGATAATGAAAAACTTTCTATTGAGATCAGGTCAGGACTGCTTTTGGTGACTTTCAACCATAGGATGTTGCATAATATCTACTAAATTTGTAACAAAGTCTAATTAAAAATCCTTATATAACTATATTGTTTACTTGAAATTTGCTGAGGGAGTAGATCTTTTTTTTTTTTTAAAGTTTATTTTTTTTAATTTTTTTAATTTTATTTTATTTTTTAATTTTACATAATTGTATTAGTTTTGCCAAATAGAGCTTTTTATTATTTTTAAAACTATTATTGAAGTACAGTTGATTTATTAATACAACATTGCATTTAATTTCTGTACAGCAAGGTGACTCAGTTATACATGTATCTATTCTTTTTCATATTCTTTCGATTATGGTTTATCACAGGATATAAAAAAGAATTTATACTAGGACAATAGGCACATTTGCAAAAGTGGTTTATATTTGTAGGTAAGAACATTTAGCATAGCTGTTCACAAGAGAAAAATATGAAGTATATAAACAAATATTAAAGAACAGGTGATTAGTACATGGATGTTGATAGGACTCTGCACAGGATAATACGAGTTAGGAAAGTGGTATTTGAAATCAGAGAACGTGTTTCATTTCAGGTCTCTGAAATTTCATTAACCACTCAGTTTCTGACCCTTTAAAATGGTACTAAAAGTAGTATCTTTATCAGAAAATTGTTATGTGACTAAATAAGACATGATTTATATTGTGCCTTGAGCTCTTAATTCTCAATTTTAATATAAGTACACATGATGAACACTCCTAGGTATCCATTAGCAATGATGGTGCAAAGTTAGGTCAGCTGACATAGGAGGTAATTCATAATTAATTGTTGAATTAAAAAAAAGGTTAGATAGCAGCAGAATAACTTTAAAGTAAAATCCTATTTTAACCGTAAATAGGAAAGGAGAATGAAAAATCTTCATATAATTTTTAACTTATATAGTCTAACTTTTCTATGATATTCAGACATTATTGTTTAGGTTTTTAGAAAGAAATTTACTCTTTGTTAAATTGTATGTAAGCCTAAGGTGGAGTAAAATTATGATATTCATGAAATTAAAAAAATAGAACTTGTAATCATACTTAATTACAGTGAAATGATGGAAAGATAATATATTTATGTTCTAATCCAAATTGTATTTATGTAGTTTGAGAAAAAACTTGAGATAGAATCAGACAAATAATAAAATATGCTTTTTAGATTTTTGGACAACATAGGGATTGTGATAAATCAAAATGACTCCAAATTTGGCTATAAATCCATGAAAATTTTAAATACTGTTAAAAATGTTTCTTAATACATTATGATCTGGTAGAGTAGATGCCACAAATGAAGAAAGAATGAAAGGAATTACAGAAGTGGGATCTGAAAACCAAGATGTAGTATTTATCTTTGAAGAGACAACTAGAAAAAAATTCCTTTCATTACCCATAGGAAGCTTAGCTTCTAAAAAATAGATCCCTAGAGTCCCACTGATGGGGAATTTAAAGGACGAGAGGTATGAATAGTGCTTCAGTGAACACTGGAGAGCATGTATCTTTTTGAATTACAGTTTTCTCCAAATATATGCCCAGGAGTGGGATTGCTAGATCATATGGTAGCTCTATTTTTAACTTTTTAAAGGAATCTCCATACTGTTCTGTATAGTGGCTGTACAAGTTGGAAGCAATCTAAATGTCCATCAATAGATGAATAGTTAAAGAAAATATGGTACACATATTTAATGGAGTATTACTCAGCTGTAACAAAGAAGGAAGTAATGCCCTTTGTAGTAACATGGATGGACCTAGAGATTATCATACTAAGTGAAGTAAGCCAGGCAGAAAACAACAAATATCATATGACATCACTTATGTGTGAAATTTAGAAAGAAAAGATACAAATGAACTTACATACAAAATAGACTCACAGACATAGAACTTATGGTTACCAAAGTGAAAGTGAAAGTTGCTCAATCATGTCCCACTATTTGCAACCCCATGAACTATACTGTCCATGCAATTCTCCAGGCCAGAATACTGGAGTGGGTAGCTGTTCCCTTTTCCAGGGGATCTTCCCAACCCAGGAATCAAACTGGGGTCTCCTGCATTGCAGGCCGATTCTTTACTAACTAAACTATCAGGGAAGCATGGTTATCAAAAGGGAATGGAAAGATAGTGAAAGTCGTTCAGCTGTGTCCAACTCTTTGCAACCTCATGGACTATACAGTGGACTATATAGTCCCCAGTGGACTATACAGTCCATGGAATTCTCCAGGCCAGAATATTGGGGTGGGTAGCCGTTCCCTTCTTCAGGGATTGTCCCAACCCAGGGATTGAACACAGGTCTCCTACATTGCAGGTGGATTATTTACCAGCTGAGCCACTAGGGAAGCCCAAAGGGAAATGGGTCTGGGAATAAATTAGGAGTTTGGGATTAACATATGCACACTATATATACTTGATCAACAAGAACCTAATGTGTAGCACAGGGAACTATATCAATATTTTGCAATAACCAAATAAGGAAAAGAATCTGAATATATATATATATATATATATATATATATATATATATATAAAACTGACTTACTTTGCTGTACAACTGAAACTAACACAACATTACAAATCAACTATACTCCAATTAAAGGAAAGATTAAAAAGATAAATTTAATTTTAAGTATATTTTATAACAATATGGCAAAACCAATACAATATTGTAAAGTTAAAAAATAAAATAAAATTAAATTAAAAAATAAAAAAAAGATAAAAAATAAAAATAAAGGAGGAGAGCTGTACTAATTTGTAAAAATGTGCAGTCAGCTAAAAAGAATTACAGTTTATAGACAACATGAAAAAATTGAAATTTCAAGAGAGTGCTAATTTAGCTTATAGGAAACACAACTAGGACACAACATAACAAAATATTATAAGAATTTTAATAATTTAGGAAATACAGGTAGGGATAACAATTATAAAGAAAGAAAAGGACACAAAAAATGAAAAGGAAAGTGCTTGAAACTAATGTCTATTCACAGGAGAATGGTTAAATAAATTATACTATTTTCAAGCAATGGAAATTTGGAAAGAAGTAAAAATGAATCAATCCAAGCTTCATGAATTCAAAGGCACATTGTCCAAAGATGACACAGAGCATATTTCAGTATGGTTCTAAAAGTGTAAAACTAAAAACACCTGAAACAATGTCATACATAACTTATAAATACATTGTAGAATCAGTGTCAGCAAATGCATTTAAACAAGAAATTCAGGGTGATATAGGAAGATGGGAACTGGAAAGGGACACATTAAGGTCTTTAACTGCTTTCTAATGTGTTTTTTTTTTTTTTCTCTCCAGGTCATTAGTAGACATGTTATTCTTTATATATTTTGTGTTTCTGAAATATTTCACAAGAATCAAATAATAAAAATAATACCCTTTTAAAAGATAATTCAGGAGCTAAAAGGTATATCCAAGAGGAGGGTTACTTAACGTTAGAAAATCTAAATATTTTATTTTTCACTGCTGCCTAATAAAATCTAATCTATACTGTGGAGTTTATACATATATAAGAAAGAGAGAAAGAAAAGAAGAAGGTAATGATGTGGAGTGGGGTCTATCAATAAGATGTCAAGAACTGTATGAAGGGTCATATTACTTAATATAAATTTCAATAGAATATGAATATAACAAAAAAGGCCAAGAAGAGAAATTTTTAGGACTAATAACATGAACATATATAAATATGATGTTAAGAAATCCTAATAATGGACTTGTCTTACTCTTGACTTCAAAATTAATGTTTCTCTTTGATCATTGTATGTGATATTTGATGAATTTTATCAAGACAACATTTTCCCAAGTGTATGAGTACACTTATCTTGTTGATCCTAGTATTTGACTTGATATATTTATGGTCAGAGTAGAAAAGGATTCTACGTCTAACTAGAGATAAGCCTGTGATGTAAAATTCCTGTCATCTTACTAACTTTTTATATACCTTCTCTATTATTAAGAGATTGGTATTTGAATCTCCCATTAAGACAATGGATTTTAAAATTTCTCTTCACAGATGCATCACATTTTAAATCATGTATTTAAAAACTCTTATTAGGTGCATTGTAGTTTGAAAAATTTTAAGATGCCACAGCTGTGAACAGGTGATTCATAGGTGCTCATTCAGTAGCCACAGTGAAACTTGAAAGTCTCAGCTGGAAATTGTCAGAAACTTGGTGTCTTCCTGTATTTTCATCAGGAAGTCTTACTAGAAAATAACTACTTTCCCTTCTTTCACACTTTCAAAATTTTACAGGGATGGACTTTGCTGATAATCCCTCATCTGGACCCATAAATATAAAAGGATACTAGAAAATGTAGTTTCAGGTTTCCAGAAAATATTGCATGTTAAAATTACATTAATGCAATATTTATAATTGATAACCCAGCTCTGTGTACTACCTTGCTTACTCAACACCCACAGAAATTCTCTACCTTCACTTAAATATCTATATACAAACAACAGTATTCTTTCACCAAACTTAATGTAACTACCCGTTACACAACAAAAAAAGGGCATACCCTTTCTCCCAAAATAATGTGAACAGAAGTTCTTGGAAGTGATCCTATGTGATAAATATCTGCAATATTTATTCCAGTTCCAGCTCAGTCATGATCTCCCTGTGATGGATGTATCAGTGAAGATAGAGAGGGTTTTGGCTTAGAAACAAATAAACCCCAAATATCAGTAGCTTAAACAAATGAAAAGTTTACTTTAAGGCATGGTATATTTCCATGTGTATCAGTGACGTTTTCTGCCCTATGTCTTTCTGACTTTATGACTCAGGGTAAAAGAGGCAATGTTATCTAGATTGCTGGTAGTCAAAACAGCAAGGAGAAGAGAAAATGAAGACTGGAGAATCAGTTAAATGCTCGATTCAACAGGTCACCTCTATCCGCATTTGATTGATCACATCAGGTCTCATGTCCATGCTGAACTCTAAGTGAGGGGAAGTCTGGTCTTCCTGTATTCCTGAATGTAGACGGAAATTACAGTATCAATAAAGGACAATAATATTTAGCACAATAATTTGTGATAGAAAATAAGATTTTTCAAGCAATAATAACCAAGGAGGTAAATAAAAAATAATCTTAGATACTTCCACTCTCAAATACTTCATTACCACATTTTGTTTCATAATTTTAAACATTATAAAGTATTTTTTTTTTTAGTTTTATTCCTTGTTTTTTTTTTAATTTTATTTTATTTTTAAACTTTACATAATTGTATTAGTTTTGCCAAATATCAAAATGAATCCGCCACAGGTATACATGTGTTCCCCATCCTGAACCCTCCTCCCTCCTCCCTGCTCATACCATCCCTCTGGGTTGTCCCAGTGCACTAGCCCCAAGCATCCAGTATCGTGCATAAAACCTGGACTGGCAACTGGTTTCATCCATGATATTATACATGTTTCAATGCCATTCTCCCAAATCGTCCCACCCTCTCCCTCTACCACAGAGTCCATAAGACTATTCTATACATCAGTGTCTCTTTTGCTGTCTCGTATGCAGGGTTATTGTTACCATCTTTCTAAATGCCATATATATGCGTTAGTATACTGTATTGGTGTTTTTCTTTCTGGCTTACCTCACAATAGGCTCCAGTTTCATCTATCTCATTAGAACTGATTCAAATGTATTCTTTTTAATGGCTGAGTAATACTCTATTGTGTATATGTACCACTGCTTTCTTATCCATTCATCTGCTGATGGACATCTAGGTTGCTTCCATGTCCTGGCTATTATAAACAGTGCTGCGATGAACACTGGGGTACACGTGTCTCTTTCGCTTCTGGTTTCCTCAGTGTGTATGCCCAGCAGTGGGGTTGCTGGATCATAAGGCAGTTCTATTTCCAGTTTTTTAAGGAATCTCCACACTGTTCTCCATAGTGGCTGTACTAGTTTGCATTCCCACCAACAGTGTAAGAGGGTTCCCTTTTCTCCACACCCTCTCCAGCATTTATTGCTTGTAGACTTTTGGATCGCAGCCATTCTGACTGGTGTGAAATGGTACCTCATAGTGGTTTTGATTTGCATTTCTCTGATCATGAGTGATGTTGAGCATCTTTTCATGTGTTTGTGAGCCATCTGTATGTCTTCTTTGGAGAAATGTCTATTTAGTTCTTTGGCCCATTTTTTGATTGGGTCATTTATTTTTCTGGAGTTGAGCTGTAGGAGTTGCTTGTATATTCTCGAGATTAGTTGTTTGTCAGTTGCTTCATTTGCTATTATTCTCTCCCATTCTGAAGGCTGTCTTTTCACCTTGCTAATAGTTTCCTTTGATGTGCAGAAGCTTTTAAGGTTAATTAGGTCCCATTTGTTTATTTTTGCTTTTATTTCCAATATTCTGGGAGGTGGGTCATAGAGGATCCTGCTGTGATGTATGTCAGAGAGTGTTTTGCCTATGTTCTCCTCTAGGAGTTTTATAGTTTCTGGTCTTACGTTGAGATCTTTAATCCATTTTGAGTTTATTTTTGTGTATGGTGTTAGAAAGTGTTCTAGTTTCATTCTTTTACAAGTGGTTGACCAGATTTCCCAGCACCACTTGTTAAAGTATGTTTTATTTTCAGCAATTAATTTATTTATTATTCAGTCAAGATTTGACATTTCATTATGAAAGAATGTTGCAAAATGGTTGGCTTTTCCTCCTCCATGTCTCCTTAATTAACATTTGATTTTATTTTACATTTGTGTCTCCCTAACATTATTGAGTGGAACTAGAGACATTAAAAAGTACAGCTGTCATCAAGCTATTGCGGATATAAAGTTATATCTTAAGATATTTTCTGTTTTTCAAAGACTATATCCAAAGAATAAGACCAATTGAGCATAGATTAATTTTATATTAGTCTCTTCTAACATTTTAACTGAAATCAGTGATTTAACAAATGTTCAATTTTATGAAAGAATTTGGTAAGAGTATTAGAAAACTTGAAGGATACATTTGAGCATTTAAGTAAAGCATAGCTATCCAATCCAAAATATAATTTAAAAAGTAAAAAAACAAAGAAGTTTTAACACTTGTCTAGAGGCAAGATAAAGTATAGATATATTCATTGCATGGCTAGAAATGTATTCCATAAACTTTTTTTATTGTTTCACAGATAAGGACTTGAGGAGTCATGAGAATATTCTTGAAGAAGAACGAGGCTATCATAGTGCTTGTTTTAAGCAACACAACAAGAGTCTTCAGAAATGAAGTCTCCTAAAGCCCTGCCTTCAGTCATGGAACAAGTTTTCCAGACCTCCTCCTCCCTTCATCTTCCTCCTTTCCCATCATACCACACATATCTCCAAATACCTAAGGAAAGAAAGGAGAATATCTTTCATATATTTGGGCAAGAAACTTGAATAGAATATCTATGAATGTATCAGGTATTTTTCTTACAAAAAGAACTCTAGGGACAAAGATTGAAGGCCTTGGAGAGGAAAGAGGAAACAGAAGATACAATAAGCTTATCTTTAATGACTTTTTATTTCTTAAAGAGTAAACTGTTCATTCATACACATTTTAGTAAAAGAAATAGAAAGAAATATCATAGGTGGACAGGACAAATAGAACCCCCCAACCTTTTTTGTTTTTTTCTATATGAAGAAAGCCGAACATATTGAAGGCAAAGACAAATGTTCTAAAGGCAGAGATACTTTGAATAGAAGAAAATTAGAACAAATTTTGTTCAGTTTTCTTAAGTACTTGAAAGGGGTTTAAAAAGAGATGACAGCTTGAAAGAGAATAATCACCTTCTCTTCTAAAATGGGAAGAAAGGCTGAGAAGATAAGGTAAAGTGATAAGTATGTACAGATAAAAAGTACAACAAATATGGGATTTCTTGTTAGACGTTTCTGTAAAGCAAGGGATGATACCTTCTGAGAATGATGGGCAAGGTATTCAATAAAGACAGTACTTGTAAAGAAATATACAATCCTAATTAACTACAGTGAAGAGTTTGCCATGGAAATAATCTTAAATAAATCCAGAATCAGTAGGTAACAGCAGCATCTAAATTGAACTTACAGGATCTAAAATTGAATTTGATCATGATTTCATCTCCCTTGCCAGATCATAACAAAACTGAATATCATTGAATGAATGAAAAATGAGTAAAGTGCCATCCCCCAAAAGTAATCAGTTTAAGTTCAAATGAAGAGAATGCTTCCATTTTACTTTCCTTTTCCTAATCTCCTCAAAGAATGCCAAAGTTAGGCAGGAACTTGGGATCTAATTCTCAATTGTAATATCTTTTTTAAAATTCTCCCAAAAAATAATAGAAAGTTTCCTATCTGGGCCCTGAAGCTTGAGGACAGTGGGTGGTAGGCAGATTGGGGGGTCCGAATGGCCTTTATTACTTGAACTCACTGTGCCTCCTCCACTGAGTCCTCTGCTGTCATGACAGATTGCTTTCTTCCTGTTTGATATGAAATTTACTCAGATGTTTAAAGTCAGCCATCAGGTTAATATTTTCCAGACTTGTGAGACTATATTCCAATTTGTCAAGGAAGGCCTCACCACATAACTCTATACCTGTGTTGAGATATTTATACAGATTATACAAATAGGAAGACCAAAAGTCCCATTTTTCCTGAAACTAAGAGGACTCCCAGGAGATCTGACTTTCAATGCTAAAACTAGGAAAGGCCTATGCCAATTGAAATGATTTACTCACCACTCAACATATAAATTGCTTTGTTCGTAATCAACCATCACAGGAAAATATTTACTTCTAGATTTGGTTTCAATCTCTCTCTCTCTCTTTGGTAATACCTCTGGAAAAGATGCTAATGATTGAATCAATAGTCAGGCAGCAGGAGGGTGATGGCATGGGGAACAGTCAATATAAATGACTTACACTTGGATTATCAGGACCAAAGTAACTGAAAAAAAAAAAAAAAAAGACTCCTCTTATACTACACTGTGAATTGAGAAGATAGGAAATTTACTTAATATGGTGGTTTTATGATATGCTGGGCATTCCACTATTTCATCTACCGCAAACCAAGTCAACTAGATTCTTGATGCACAAACAGACAATAGAAAGTTATTTAACATATCTCTTGGAATTGTGTCTTAGAACCTTATTTAGAAAGCAAAATACTATCTTCATTCAGATTGTGAGGAAGGAATCCATAGAAGAGCTTCACAGACTGCTTTCCCATCTTCCCACTATGTCCCTAAGTGTCTTCTAGCTTCAGAGTACTTCAAAGATTTATTCATTCTTTTAAACTATCAAGGTACAGAAATCTATCTCTTTTAACAAAAGCATTTTTATTCAGAAGTCTACCCAGCCTCATCAAGGGGGGCTTCTTAAAAATAAACCTACCAAGCCAGAATGCTTTCTTATGGCTTTCATTGTCAAAAGAACTTTCATGATTGAAGTCCAGATTTTCAAATAAGCATAAGAAGCCCCCGGCCCCAGTGACATTGAAATAGGATATTTCTTAAGCATTTGATTCTTTCCAGTTAAAACATTAGCTGCAACATGCATGACTTTATCCTCTTACCACAGATGAAGTCAGTTGACTCAACTGACACTTCTGACCCCCTTTCAGTCCTTTTCGTGGTACATTCTTTCTGTTCCCTTTGAGTCAGTTGTCTCCAAAACTCCATAGATTTAGAGTCAGTTATAATTAACAAGGGCTTTCCTGGTGGCTCAGCGGTAAAGAATCTGCCTGCAATGCAGGAGACGCTGGTTGGATCCCTGGGTCCAAAAGATCCCCTGGAGGAGGGCATGGCAACTCACTCCAGTATTCTTGCCTGGAGAATTCCATGAACTAAAGAGCCTGTCAGGCTACAGTCCATAATTTAACAAAGTTCCTTTTGAGAGACTCTTTCTACAGTGAGAGATCCAAAGGAGGAAAATTATTTCATATGCATAGCAGTATCAACAAGCTTATTGATACTGAGTTAAAACATGTAAAACATGCAAGGTTAATGAAGGAGTCCTTGGGTCTAGAAAAGAAGATAAAGACCTCAAAGGCCTTGGGCCTGGAAAAAGAAGATAACAACTTCAAGGGCCCTTGCTGAGCCACCTGACTTCGGGGATGACAAAACTGAACTTTAAGTCCCACCCGGATACTCCGGGCAGATGCATCAGCCTGGGACCCTCCACCCCTCAGCCCAGGAACCCCCCAAGCCTGTTCATCTGCCTTACTAACATCTTCCCCTATTGCTTCCGCAAAACCTCCCCTTAAATATGAATCCTCCCTGATCCTGCGCGCCCTCAGCCTGGTTGTTAGACCAACTGTCACCCCTCCTTGCCTGAATAAAGGTAACCTGTCTCGGTTGAGGTCGTCCTTCTTGCTTCATTGTCTCGTCTCGAACTATACCTTACAGTCAAAACATGTAAAGCACTTAGAAGAATGTCTAGCACATGGAAAGTGCTCAAAAAATGTCAGCAATAGCTGACAATAATAATTACCTGTTATTAATACTATATTATAATAAATTAATGTTTTCTTAACATTTATATGGTTCAAGAACATTAAAAACATAGAAGTTGCATGCAGGAGAATATAAAATTACCTGGAATCATTCTGCTCAGAGAATTATTCTTCTCAGATAATATTTGTATATTCGAAATTATTCTATATAGAGAATTTAAAGCTCTTTGTTTTTAGTGTTTCACTATTTTATATATTCACTCTGTGATATGAAAGTATCTCCTGCCATTAATAAATGAGAAATGTCACAGCCATCAGAGATTTCTGATGTGAGTGAGAACTCTCCAAACTGTGATCCAGCACAGTTCAGTTCAGTTCAGTCTCTCAGTCACGTACAACTCTTTGCGACCCCATGAATCACAGCACGCCAGGCCTCCCTGTCCATCACCAACTCCCAGAGTTCACTCAAACTTACATCCATCAAGTCGGTGATGCCATCCAGCCATCTCATCCTCTGTCGTCCCTTTTTCCCCAGTCCCTCCCAGCATCAGCCTTTTCCAATGAGTCAACTCTTTGCATGAGGTGGCCATGCTGCCACCATCCCATGGTGGTTGCTGAGGAGCTGGGGGAGCAGGAGAAGCAAGGTGAAAAAGGAAGCAGGATTGGCCCCAGATAGCTGAGGTACATATGAAAGGAATAATTTTGGTGAGCCCAGAGGCTTCCATCTTCCCATGCATAGAATGCTAAATTCCTTGATACCTGATATTTGATGTTCAGACTGCTTGCTCCCTTTGTTGCAAACTTGTATATAGCCTGACTTTCCCCTATCTCCTTGGAACAGTTTTCTCAGAGCTACTGAGATGCTCGCTGTCTCTCAGGCTGAGTCCTAAACATTCCAACTAAACAAAATAACTCTCTAACTTCAAGTTGTGACTGTATTTTTTAGTTGACAATTTGATATCTATGAAATGTTTTATCAAGGAGTTGTAAAATAATATAATTAATGAATTCCTTAATAATGAACATCAGCTTTGCCTAAATATTATCATTTTGAACAAGTTTGGGTGTTATTATTTACCTAAACTTTTCCTTTAGATCAAATTCTGATGGTGAATACTGGGGCCAAAGGATACAATTTTTAAAATGTGATTCATATTATAAAACTAATCTAAAACAATTTTGCCAATTTTCCTTCACCTGTGTAGTGACAAATTTCCTAAATTCTCAAATTCTTATAAATGTATGAAGATATACAAAAATATGGGCTTCCCAGATGACCCTAGCAGTAAAGAACCTGCCTGCCAATGCAGGAGACATAAAAGATGCAAGTTCGATTCCTGGGTCAGTAAGATCCCTTGGACAAGGGCATGGCAACCCATTAAGGTAAGCTTTCCTGGAGAAACCCATGGACAGAGGAGTCTCTCAGGCTACAGTCCATAGGGTTGCAGGGAGTTGGACATGAGTGAAGGAATTTATCATCATCCATATATACACATGTAAACATAAAACTGGAATGTCCTTTTCATTATAGGGGACTGGAATGCAAAAGTAGGAAGTCAAGAAACACCTGGAGTAACAGGAAAATTTGGCCTTGGAGTATAGAATGATGCAGGGCAAAGGCTAATAGAGTTTTGCCAAGAGAACACACTGGTGATAGCAAACACCCTCTTCCAACAACACAGGAGAAGACTCTACACATGGACATCACCAGAGAGTCAACACCAAAATCAGATTGATTATATTCTTTGCAGTCAAGGATGGAGAAACTCTATACAGTCAGCAAAAACAAGACCGGAAACTGACTATGGCTCAGATCATGAACTCCTTATTGCTAATTTCAGACTTAAAATGAAGAAAGTGGGGAAAACCACTAGACTATTCAGGTATGACCTAAATCAAGTCCCTTATGATTATGCAGTAGGAAGTGAGAAATAGATTTAAGGGACTAGATCTGATAGACAGATTTCCTGATGAACTATGGACGGATGTTTGTGACACTGTACAGGAGACAGGGATCAAGACCATCCCTAAGAAAAAGAAATGGAAAAAGACAAAATCGCTGTCTGAGGAGGCCTTACAAATAGCTGTGAAAATAAGAGAAGCAAAAAGCAAAGGAGAAAAGGAAATATATAAATATCTGAATGCAGAGTTCCGAAGAATAGCAAGGAGCGTTAAGAAACACTTTATCAGAAATCAATGCAAAAAAATAAAGGAAAACAAAAGAATGGGAAAGCCTAGAGATCTCTTCAAGAAAATTAGACATACCAAGGGAATATTTCATGCAAAGATGGGCACAATAAAGGACAGAAATGGTATGGACCTAATAAAAGCAGAAGATATTGAGAAGAGGTGGCAAGAAAACACAGAAGAACTGTACAAAAAAGATCTTCATGAACCAGATGACCACGATGGTGTGATCACTCACCTAGAGTCAGACATCCTGGAATGTGAAGTCAAGTGGGCTTTAGGAAGCATCACTTTGAATAAAGCTAGTGAAGGTGATGGGATTCCAGCTGAGCTATTTCAAATCCTGAAAGATGATGATGTGAAAGTGCTGCACTCAATATGCCAGCAAATTTGGAAAACTCAGCAGTGGCCACAGGGCTGGAAAAGGTCAGTTTGCATTCCAATCCCAAAGAAAGACAATGCCAAAGAGGGCTCTAACTATCGCACAATTGCACTCATCTCACACACTAGTCAAATAATGCTCAATTTTCTCCAAGCCAGGCTTCAGCAATATGTGAACCGTGAACTTCCAGATGTTCAAGCCAGTTTTAGGAAAGGCAGAGGAACCAGAGATCAAATTGCCAACATCCACTGGATCATGGAAAAAGGAAGAGAGTTCCAGAAAGACATCTATTTCTGCTTTATTGACTATGCCTAAGCCTTTGACTGTGTGGATCACAATCAAATGTGGAAAATTCTAAAGGAGATGTGAATACCAGACCACCTACCTGCCTCTTGGAAACCTGTATGCAGGTCAGGAAGCAACAGTTAGAACTGGACATGGAACAACAGACTGGTTCCAAATAGGAAAAGGAGTATGTCAAGGCTGTATATCGTCACCCTGCTTATTTAACTTCTATGCAGAGTACCTCATGAGAAACGCTGGGCTGGAAGAAGCACAAGCTGGAATCAAGATTGCCGGGAGAAATATCAATAACCTCAGATATGCTGATGACACCACCCTTACAGCAGAAAGTAAAGAGGAACTAAAGAACCTCTTGAAGAAAGTGAAAGAGGAGAGTGAAAAAGTTGGCTTAAAGCTCGACATTCAGAAAACTAAGATGATGGCATCCAGTCCCATCACTTCATGGGAAATAGATGGGGAAACAGTGGAAACAGTGGCTGACTTTATTTTTTTGGGCTCCAAAATCACTGCAGATGGTGATTGCAGTCATGACCAACCTAGAGAGGATATTAAAAAGCAGAGATGTTACTTTGTCAACAAGGTCCATCTAGTCAAGGGTTATGGTTTTTCCAGTAGTCATGTATAGATGTGAGAGTTGGATTATAGAGAAAGCTGAGCACCAAAGAATTGATGCTTTTGAACTGTGGTGTTGGAGAAGGCTCTTGAGAGTCCCTTGTAGTGCAAGGAGATGTAACAAGTCTATCCTAAAGGAGGTCAGTCCTGGGTGTTCACTGGAAGGACTGATGTTGAAGCTGAAACTTCAATACTTTGGCCACTTAATGTGAAGAGCTGACTCATTTGAAAAGACCCTGATGCTGGGAAAGATTGAGGGCAGGAAGAGAAGGGGATGACAGAGGATGAGATGGTTGGTTGTCATCACTGACTCAATGGACATGAGTTTGGGTAGATTCTGGGGGTTGGTGATGGACAGGGATGTCTGGCATGCTGCAGTCCATGGGGTCACAAAGAGTCGGAAACGACTGAGGGACTGAACTGAACTGAAATGAAACATAATTTTATTGATTTAATCGTTGTTAGTAATTGTATTTAAGCTTTTTAATTGGTATTCTAAAACTCTTTTTAATCTTAGGATTAAATGATTAGGATAGATGGTTCACTCAGCAAGAGGTAGCAAAGCAAAGCCTAGGTCATTGAATGCCATGACTGGAATTCTTTCCTGTTTAGCAAGCAGAATTAACATGTCAGTAGGCCAATTTCCTGAAATACAGTGGTAATAAGTAGGACCATTCACTCTATTTTAGGAAATGTAATTTGGCATTGTATGTAAAGTAAGTCAAAAAAATCAATGAACAAAGTCTGAATAAATGTACTTAAGATATACTGAATTTGTGGTCTTCGTAATATTTAACTTTATTCTTTGTGGGTTGCTTGGGACTTTGCTGAAAACCATGATGTGAGATTTAGTGATTGTTTTTTCAGTTGAAAGACAAGCATCACATTGAGTAATTACTTGTCATTCATTAGTATTTCAAGAAAACTGTTTGGTTAAATCTAGAGTAAGTCACTTAAAGTTTAGGGGTTTAATGTTCGATTTTCTATTGATTTATGTCAGGTTTTATTCTATTAAAAAAATTAGACCATAAAACTCTCCTAATAAGGATGATTTGGGTTTCAACTGGAGGATAAAAAAATGAGAATAAGAGCCAACTCATTTTATTACTAAGAAAAGACTGATTTCTTATCAGCATAATCACCTTACTTCCAGGATGCCGATCTCAATGTTGTCAAATTTGAAAAGTATCTTGGTCTTAGACATAGAAAACCAATTCTTTTAAAAAGCAAGTTTCTCTGATCTTTAGGAAACAAAAATAAAAATTCACCAACAAAGTGTTGACCAGAAATATCTAAACATATCACTTAAATCTAACCAAAACACATAGATTTAAATCTAAACATATTATGCTACCTGTAACAAAATTCATGTTTTGTTCAAGAAACCATGGCTTATATTGAAGAGCTGAATAGAACTTATTGTAAGCCAGTGGTTACCTAAATAATTAGACAAATTATTATAAATGCTTATCAGATTAGTTCATGTCTTAAATGTATAAGACATGTCCAAATGTATAAGTTCATGTCCAAAGTATAAGAAGTTAGCATTTGAAACCCTGTCAGAAATACTGAAAGAATACAGGAGAGTTTGCTGAGAATCTTGCAGGACTGTGAAGGTCTCTCGCACACAACAGAAATCACAACTATAACAGCACCAGATAGAAATGTCAGTATACTTATTCTATCTGATTCTGAGCCCCTGTACCTTCCCTTGCTAAGATATTCTTTCAAAAACAGAAAATATTAGTTTATGGCAAAATGAGGCTCTGGTTGGCCTGCCTAATTATCACATTATTAATATGTTAGAAAATGTAGCTTTTAATGTTGGCTCTTCCAACAGTTAGTTGTGTGATTTGTATTAGTAGTTTAACCTCTCTGTGTTTTAATTTCCCCCAAAATAAAATGGAGATGTAGTTCTTATTTTATGGACTTGTAGAGAAATTCATGTAAAACAATCATTTCAATGAAATATAACCTTTCTTTTTTCTTCAGAAAGTTTGTTAAAATCATAAAAATATATTTTTTTTTTAGTGTCATGACATTGGTTAAATGCCAATTTCACTTCAAATTGTAAAAAATTATGATTGTCTCATTATGTCACTGATGACATAAATTGATGACATCCATATGTCACAAAAGCTTTGGGAAAAGGATATCACAAAAACCATCTTAAAAAAATAGTTTATCTAGAGGCTTATGGAACAATCTGTTCCAACCTCTGAAGATGTAATGTCCATATTCTCAGAATCTGGCATGAATACTAAACACTGAATTAATATGAAGTTTCAGTATACTTTCATCTCTTATATAAATTCTACACTCTACAGTTTATGTTTGATTCTAATAAAGCTCTCTAATCTATTCTCTTTAAAAGAATTAAAAAATAAACAGGCATGATGAGTGGAGACTATGGTTTGAATTGAAAGATTAATCTGTTCATTCGTTATCCCAAATGATTTTATGGAAGAAATATACTAATGAGTAGAAATTGATTCTAGAAGGATGAGATAAAACAGACAGATGTTTCAAGATATATCTGTAAACTACACTGTAGGATAGGCTGATTTGAATGCAGGACCTGTGATTTACTGCTTGAAAGAAAAATCCCACATGAATTTACAGGAAAGAGTGTCCAAAAGACCCATGGACAAATCTAACTTAGACAGGAAATTTGATGACTGGTGATGAAACAGAGGCAGAAAGAGAAATGGGGTAATTAAAGAAATTACTAAAGACTATGAGAAGTGGCCAGACACCAGAGACAGCACAGATCATCCTCACCCCAGTGCCAAGGATCTTCATTTGACTGAATGACTGGGGGTAAAAAAAAAAAAAAAAAAATTAATAATAACAATGGCTTCAAATAGATTCAAGAGAAAGGCAATGGTGTCAGTCAGGAAAGAACTACTATTCTGCTAATATGCAAAAAAAGGAATACAGAAGTTTAGTACAAAAGTGAAACTTCTATAAAAATAGCAAATAATAAACAACAAAACTAAATTACCTGGGCATATATTTTTCAAAAATGAGCCATAGTACTAATGCTACTTAAATATTCCCAAATAAAACAGAATAACAACAGATGAACAGTCAAATAATACTGTTAAATAATATATTGATTCTTTCTATGTTAACTAATGAATTCAATATGATACAAAAAAAAGCTTCAGGTTTTATTGGGGGGGGGAGAGTGGCAATTTAATGGGATGATTTCAAAGTACACATGGAAAAAGTAATCAAAGGATATCTAACAGAGATCAGAAAAATAATAATATGAGGCACCAGACTTACTGCAGAAAACAATGGAAAAACTCAGAAATTAAAGTGTGTACCAGTGCAGAAATAGACAAAAACAACTAGAATAAACAATAACAAATAAGAAAAATGACAGTTTATAAAAGAAAATTTGATATCAAACTACAACAAAGTATGTTATGAATGAAAATATTTAGCATGATATATTAATTACTGATCTCATGAAAATAAAACACAATCAATGGAAATACACTGAAATAGAAGAAATATTTTGTTTAAAGAGCAATTATCTAGAGCTAAAATCCAAGGTTTCTCACCATCACTATGTGATATTTAGTAGGAGAAATATAAAAATATGCCAGAAGTTTTCATTTTACATCAGAAAAGTAAACAATTATTTATTGTGAAATGAAACATTTTCTGCTCTATGCGCTACTACTTCAGTTCAGTTAGGTCTCAGTCATGTCCAACTCTTTGCGACCCCATGGACTGCAGCACGCCAGGCCTCCCTCTCCCTCACCAACTCCTGGAGTTAACTCAAACTCATGCCCATTGAGTTGGTGATGCCATCCAACCATCTCATTTTCTGTCGTCCCCTTCTCCTTCTACCTTCAATCTTCCCAGCATCAGAGTCTTTTCTAATGAGTCAATTCTTCCATCAGGTGGCCAAAGTATTGGAGTTTCAGCTTCAGCATCAGTCTTTCCAATGAATTTTCAGGACTGATTTCCTTTAGGATGGACTGGTAAGATCTTCTTGCAGACCATGGTACTCTCAAGATTCTTCTCCAACACCACAGTTCAAAAGCACCAATTCTTTGGTGCTCAGATTTCTTTATGGTCCAACTCTCACATCCATACAAGACTACTGGAAAAACCACAGCTTTGACTAGAGGGACTTTGTCAACTCTACTAGTAGATAAGCCTTTTCCAAATGCAAATTTCTGAGCCCATTTGACTCAGGGCCAGCAATTTGGAAGCCATCAGCTACTTCCTCCCTAGTTAGCCCTCAGGAGCTGGGGGGATGTGAGAGGCAGCCATCTGCCACATTTACTCTTATGGTAAACAATAAAGGAAAACTTCAGATGAATCTCATTTAATACCATAGTGAAAGTCGCTCAGTTGTGTCCAACTCTTTGTGACCCCATGGACTGGTCAATGGAATTCTCCAGGCCAGAAAACTGGAGTGGGTAGCCATTCCCTTCTCCAGGGGGTCTTTCCAACCCAGGGATTGAACTCAGGTCTCCCACACTGCAGGCAGATTCTTTACCAGCTGAGCCACAAGGGAAGCCCAAGAATACTGAAGTGGGTAGCCTATCCCTTCTCCAGCAGATCTTCCTGAGCCAGGGGTTGAATGGTTCTGTGAAGACCTACAAGACATTTCAGAATTAACACCCCAAAAAGATGTCCTTTTCATTATAGAGGACTGGAATGAGAAAGTAGCAAGTCAAGAGATACCTGGAATAACAGGCAAATTTGGCCTTGGAGCACAAAACAAAGCAGTTCAAAGGCTAACAGGGTTTTGCCAATAGAATGCACTGGTCATAGCAAACGACCTCTTCCAACAACAGAAGAAAAGAATCTACACATGGACATCACCAAGTGATCAATAATGAAATCAGATTGGTTATATTCTTTGCAGTCAAAGATGGAAAACTCTATACAGTCAGCAAAAACAAATACCAGACCTAACTGTGGCTCAGATCATGAACTCCTTATTGCCAAATTGAAGAAAGTAGGGGAAACCACTAGACTATTCAGGTATGAAAGTGAAAGTGAAATCACTCAGTCATGTCCAACTCTTTGCGACCCAATGGACTGTAGCCTACCAGGCTTCTCCATCCATGGGATTCTCCAGGCAAGAATACTGGAGTGGGTTACCATTTCCTTCTCCAGGGGATCTTCCCGACCCAGGGATCAAACCCAGGTCTCCCACATTGGAGGCAGATGCTTTAACCTCTGAGCCACCAGGGAAGCCCCAAAATTTTGTTTGGCTGAGTTAGGTCTTAGTTGCGGCATGTGGGATCTAGTTCTCTGACCAGGGATTGAACCCAGGCCTCCTGCATTAGAGCTCAGAGTCTTAGCCACTGGACCGACCACCAGGGAAGTCTTGACCTAGCTCAAATCCCTTTTGATTATACACTGAAGGTAACAAATAGATTCAAGGGATTCGATCTGATAGACAGAGTGCCTGAAGAAATATAGGTGGAGGTTTGTAACATTGTACACGAGGCTGTGATCAAAAGCATGCCCAATAAAAAGAAATGCAAAAAGGTAAAATTGCTGTCTGAGGAGGCCTTACAAATAGCTGAGAAAAAAGGTGAAAGCCAAAGAGAAAAGGAATGATATACACATTTGAATTCAGAGTTCCAAAGAATAGCAAGGAGAGATAAGAAAGCCTTCCTCAAAGATCAGTGCAAAGAAATGTAGGAAAACAATAGAATGGGAAAGAATAGAGATCTCTTCAAGAAAATTAGAGATACCAAGGGAACATTTCATGCAAAGATGGGCACAATAAAGGACAAAAATGGTATGGACCTAACAGAAGCAGAAGATATTAAGAAGAGGTGGCAAGAATACACAGAAGAACTGTACAAAAAAGATCTTCATGACCCAGATAACCACGATGGTGTGATCACTCACCTAGAGCCAGACATCCTAGTTGTGAAGTCAAGTGGGCCTTAGAAAGCATCACTAGGAACAAAGCTAGTGGAGGTGATGGAATTCCAGTTGAGCTATTTCAAATCCTGGAAGATGATGCTGTGAAAGTGCTGCACTCAATATGCCAGCAATTTTGGAAAACTGAGCAGTGGTCACAGGATTGGAAAAGATCAGTTTTCATTCCAATCCCGAAGAAAAGCAATGCCAAAAAAATGTTCAAACTACCACACAACTGAACTCATTTCACATGCTGGTAAAGTAATGCTCAAAATTCTCCAAGCCAGGCTTCAACTGTATGTGAAACTTGAACTTCTAGATGTTCAAGTTCGATTTATAAAAGGCAGGGGAGCCAGAGATCAAATTGCCAATATCTTTTGGATCATTGACAAATCGAGAGGATTCAAGTAAAAACATCTGTTTCTGCTTTATTGACTATGCCAATGCCTTTGACTGTGTGGATCACAAAAAACTGTGGAAAATTCTTCAAGAGATGTGACTACCAGACCACCTGACCTGCCTCCTGAGAAATCTGTATGCCGGTCAAGAAGCAACAGTTAGAACCCAACATAAAACAGAAGACTGGTTCCAAATTGGGAAAGGAATAAGTTTAGGCTGTATACTGTCATCCTGCTTATTTAACTTATATGCAGAGTACATCATGCAAAATGCCAGGGTGGTTGAAGCACAAGCTGGAATCAAGATTGCTGGGAGAAATAACAATATCCTCAGATATGCAGATGACACCACCCTTATGGCAGAAAGTGAAGAAGAGCTAAAGAGCCTCTTGATGAAAGTGAAAGAGGAGTGAAAAAGTTGGTTTAAAGCTCAACATTCAGCAAACTAAGATCATGGCATCCAGTTTCATCACTTCATGCAAATAGATGGGGAAACACTGGAAACAGTGACAGACTTTATTTTGGGAGGCTCCAAAATCACTGCAGATGGTGACTACAGCCATTAAATTAAAAGATGCTGGATCCTTGAAAGAACAGCTATGACCAACCTAGACAGCATATTAAAAAGCAGAAACATTACTTTGCCAACAATGGTCCATCTAGTCAAAGCTATGGTTTTTCCAGTAGTCATGTATGGATGTGAGAGTTGAACTACAAAGCAAGTTGAGATTGGAAGAATTGATGCTTTTGAATTGTGGTGTTGGAGAAGACTCTTGAGAGCTCCTTGGACTGCAAGGAGATAGAACCAGTCCATCCTAAGGGAAGTCAGTCCTGATTATTAATTGGAAGGACTGATGCTGAAGCTGAAACTCCAATATTTTGGCCACCTGATGTGAAGAACTGACTCATTTGAAAAGACCTTGATGCTGGCAAAGATTGAGGGCAGGAGGAGAAGGGGACAACAGAGGATGAGATAGTTGGATGGCATCACTGACTAGATGGACATGAGTTTGAGTAAGCTCTGGGAGTTGGTGTTGGACAAGGAAGCCTGGCGTGCTGCAGTACATGGGATTACAAAGAGTCAGATACGACTGAGCAACTGAACTGAACTGAACAGATGAAACATTTCCATTGTGCCTATCACCCCCAGTCTTCTGGGTTAGTGGATAGGACAAATGGACAATTAAAACTCACTTGGCTAAAATTACAGATGCTTATGCCTTCCTTTAGCCTAAAGCCCTTCCACTGGCTCTACTTAATCTCAGATCCTCTTCTTTTGGCAAACATCATTAGTTTCTCTTTGAGATTATTACAAGGAGACCGAAGAGATTGGATGGAGGACTATATGACCCTATATTATTTAAAGGAGGTATATTATTGCAAGGGTATAATTAAAGTATTGGCAAATCATTCTAAACTGGTTTCTAAAGCTTATTGCAGTAATATAGCCTCAAATGAAGATCAGATATCCCATGACTTGCAACCATGAGATTATGTACATAGGAAAAGACATCATTTAAAGGACTTCCTCCAGTCTAGATGGAAGGGCCCTTATCAGGTTCTTTTAACTAGCTCATGTACAGCAATACTGAAGGGAAATGACACTTGGTTTCATATTTCCCACCTAAAAAGGGCTCCTGCACCAGACTGGTCTATATAGAGAACTGCTGACTTCAAACTTGCCTTAAAGTGGTGCTCTGATAATTAGGATACACCAATGCCAGGATGAATAGAAGATTACATGAGAAGTATACCACTGACCCAAGATGCTGGACCTGACCCATATGATCATAACATTTTCTTCTTGGTTCCTTGGACTCTTGCACATGAATCAACTATTTTTCTGTCATGGGTACAATCGTATACAAATTTTAGAAATTGATCACATTGTTGGGTTTGTGGTCAATTACCTGCATCTAGTACCTCTGGTTTATCCGGGTGGATTTTTCCTCTCCAAGGCTCTTGTTGGATGGATCTTAGAAATTTATTTTAGAAGAAAGGAATTATAGTTGTGTCTGGGCTAGTACTGATATCACTAGATAGGACCCACTCACTTGGCCAATCAAAAATACTTAATCTCACCCTGGCCATAAATATGAATTTTCTCTTAAGGTTACTCTAACTCAGTCAGAACAATGGACTAAATTTCAGTAAAAAGAAAAAAAAGTAAATGCTAGACTATTAGGTAGGATGCTTCCTCAGTTATGGGGTGGATTTATCTGGCTAACACCAGGCTATGGCCATCTAAGCCTAAAGGCCCCTCTATGTTGAGAGCAATTAACCATTTAACAATTAACCATACTGAAGATAATCAACCTAATAACCCTATAAAATTAAGCTGGGTGCCTATGAAAACTACCAGTATACCCTTTCTCTTAAAGACAGTGATTGGTATGGAACAGATTGGGTCAGACATCCAGAAATATATTGGCTGGTATCTAATGGGACTCAATAGTTTTGTGGGTTCAATCTAAGCCCTGGTTTCTGCCAGGAAAGCTAGGAAGGCATATTTTAGGTTTTCCTTGAGCTCAAAGGAGAAAAGCAAAGGAGAAAAGGAAAGATATAAACATCTGAATGCAGAGTTCCAAAGAATAGCAAGAAGAGATAAGAAAGCCTTCTTCAGCAATCAATGCAAAGAAATAGAGGAAAACAACAGAATGGGAAAGACTAGAGATTTCTTCAACAAAATCAGAGATACCAAAGGAAAATTTCATGCAAAGATAGGCTCAATAAAGGACAGAAATAGTATGGGCCTAAGAGAAGCAGAAGATATTAAGAAGAGATGGGAAGAATACACAGAAGAATGGTACAAAAAAGATCTTCATGACCCAGAAAATCATGATGGTGTGATCACTCACCTAGAGCCAGACATCCTGGAATATGAAGCCAAGTGGGCCTGAGAAAGCATCACTACGAACAGATAGTGGAGGTGATGGAATTCCAGTTGAGCTATTCCAAATCCTGAAAGATGATGCTGTGAAAGTGTTGCACTAAATATGCCAGCAAATTTGGAAAACTCAGCAGTGGTCACAGGACTGGAAAAGGTCAGTTTTCATTCCAATCCCAAAGAAAGGCAATGCCAAAGAATGTTCAAACTACTGCACAATTGTACTCATCCCACACGCTAGTAAAGTAATGCTCAAAATTCTCCAAGCCAGGCTTCAGCAATATGTGAACCCTGAACTTCCTGATGTTCAAGCTGGTTTTAGAAAAGGCAGAGGAATCAGAGATCAAATTGCCAACATCCACTGGATCATGGAAAAAGGAAGAGAGTTCCATAAAAACATCTATTTCTGCTTTATTGACTATGTGTAAGCCTTTGACTATGTGGATCACAATCAACTATGGAAAATTCTGAAAGAGATGGGAATACCAGACCACCTGATCTGCCTCTTGAGAAATCTGTATGCAGGTCAGGAAGCAACAGTTAGAACTGGATATGGAACAACAGACTGGTTCCAAATAGGAAAAGGAGGACATCAAGGCTGTATATTGTCACCCTGCTTATTTAACTTCTATGCAGAGTACATCATGAGAAACACTAGACTGGAAGAAACACAAGCTGGAATCAAGATTGCCGGGAGAAATATCAATAACCTCAGATATGCAGATGACACCACCCTTATGGCAGAAAGTGAAGAGGAACTCAAAAGCCTCTTGAGGAAAGTGAAAGTGGAGAGTGAAAAAGTTGGCTTAAAGCTCAACATTCAGAAAATGAAGATCATGGCATCTGGTCCCATCACTTTATGGGAAATAGATGGGGAAACAGTGGAAACAGTGTCAGACTTTATTTTTCTGGGCTCCAAAATCACTGCAGATGGTGACTGCAGCCATGAAATTAAAAGACGCTTACTCCTTGGAAGGAAAGTTATGACCAACCTAGATAGCATATTCAAAAGCAGAGACATTACTTTGCCAACAAAGGTCCGTCTAGTCAAGGCTATGGTTTTTCCTGTGGTCATGTATGGATGTGAGAGTTGGACTGTGAAGAAGCCTGAGTGCTGAAGAATTGATGCTTTTGAACTGTGGTGCTGGAGAAGACTCTTGAGAGTCCCTTGGACTGCAAGGAGATCCAACCAGTCCATTCTGAAGGAGATCAGCCCTGGGATTTCTTTGGAAGGAATGATGCTAAAGCTGAAACCCCAGTACTTTGGCCACCTCATGTGAAGAGTTGACTCATTGGAAAAGACTCTGATGCTGGGAGGGATTGGGGGCAAGAGGAGAAGGGGACGACAGAGGATTAGATGGCTGGTTGGCATCACTGACTCGATGGATGTGAGTCTCATTGAACTCTGGGAGTTGGTGATGGACAGGGAGGCCTGGAGTTCTCCGATTCATGGGGTTGCAAAGAGTCGGACACAACTGAGCCACTTTTCTGATGTTGAGCTCAAGGCCACTTACGTACAAACTTAGATGTGATACCAGCAAATTTACCATCGATACAAGCCTGATGGACCAAGAGATCTGCATTTCACTGATATGATCATTTAGCAGTTATTTTGTGCTTTCAGTAGGATTGGAAAATGCTGTTTCTCACATTGAAGTCTTAATAGATTTCACTCAAAAGGCCTTAAATGATAGCAACCAGGCGATTGGCCTACTAAATCCTGAGGTTTCTATGAGGAGAAAAGTTGTATTACAAAATCATATGGCCCTTTATATCCTTATAGCATCACAAGGGAACAACTGTGTTATAATTTAAACTGAATGTTGTGTTTACATGCCAGATGCATCTCCAAATGTAACACATTTAATGACTCACATGAAGACTAAGATTGCTGCCTTTGATGATCCACTTCCTAGCCTTGGTGATCTTTTAGGAAGGTGATTTATTTTGAAATTTCAAGGTTTAAATCCCTACTTATAATTTTAACAACATTATTAGCTGTATTGTTTGTAATCTGTTTATTTTATAATATTGTTATCTGCTTATACATAATGTATGACCAAGCCCCTGACCGAATTGATGACAGCTAAACATCTTGAACTCCATATTGCAAAATCAGACTTAAATTGAAGAAAGTAGGGAAAACCACTAGGCCATTCAGGTATGACCTAAATCAAATTCCTTATGATTATACAGTGGAAGTGAGAAATCGATTTAAGGGACTCGGATAGAGTGCTTGATGAACTATGGACAGAGGTTCGTGACATCGTACAGGAGATAGGGATCAAGACCATCCCCATGGAAAAGAAATGCAAAAAAGCTAAATGGCTGTCTGGGGAGGCTTTACAAATAGCTGTGAAAAGAAGAGAAGTGAAAAGTAAAGGAGAAAAGGAAAGATATAAGCCTCTGAATGCAGAGTTCCAAAGAATAGCAATGAGAGATAAGAAAGCATTCCTCAGCTATCAATGCAAAGAAATAGAGGAAAACAACAGAATGGGAAAGGCTAGAGATCTCTTCCAGAGAAGGCATGGCACCACACTCCAGTACTCTTGCCTGGCAAATCCCATGGACGGAGGAGCCTGATGGGCTGCGGTCCATGGGGTTGCTAGGAGTCGGACACGACCGAGCGACTTCACTTTCACTTTTCACTTTCATGCATTGAAGAAGAAAATGGCAACCCACTCCAGTGTTCTTACCTGGAGAATCCCAGGGACGGGGGAGCCTGGTGGGCTGCTGTCTATGGGGTCACACAGAGTCGGACATGACTGAAGTGACTTAGCAGCAGAGATCTCTTCAGGAAAATTAGAGATACCAAAGGAACATTTTATGCAAAGATGGGCTCAATAAAGGACAGAAATGGTATGGACCTAACAGAAGCAGAAGATATTAAGAAGAGATGGCAAGAATACACAGAAGAATGGTACAAAAAAGATCTTCACGACCCACATAACCACGATGGTGTGATCACTCACCTAGAGCCAGACATCCTGGAATGCGAAGTCAAGTGGGCCTTAGAAACCATCAACACGAAAAAAGCTAGTAGAGGTGATGGAATTCCAGTTGAGCTATTTCAAATCTTGGAAGATGATGCTATGAAAGTGTTGCACTCAACATGCCAGCAAATTTGGAAAACTCAGCAGTGGCCACAGGACTGGATAAGGTCAGTTTTCATTCCAATCCCAAAGAAAGGCAATGCCAAAGAATGCTCAAACTACTGTACAATTGCACTCATATCACATGCTAGTAAAGTAATGCTCAAAATTCTCCAAGCCAGGCTTCAGCAATAGGTGAACCGTGAACTTCCAGATGTTCAAGCTGGTTTTAGAAAAGGCAGAGGAACCAGAGCTCAAATTGCCAACATCTGCTGGATCATGGAAAAAGCAAGAGAGTTCCCGAAAAACATCTATTTCTGCTTTATTGACTATGCCTAAGCCTTTGACTGTGTGGATCACAATAAACTGTGGAAAATTCTGAAAGACATGGGAATACCAGACCACCCACCAGCCTCTTGAGAAACCTGAATGCAGGTCAGGAAGCAATAGTTAGAAGTGGACATGAAACAACAGACTGGTTCCAAATAGGAAAAGGAGTATGTCAAGGCTGTATATTGTCACCCTGCTTATTTAACTTATATGCAGAGTACCTCATGAGAAATGCTGGGCTGGAAGAAGCACAAGCTGGAATCAAGATTGCCGGGAGAAGTATCAAGAACCTCCGATACGCAGATGACACCACCCTTATGGCAGAAAGTGAAGAGGAACTAAAGAGCCTCATGATGAAAGTGAAAGAGGAGAGTGAAAAAGTTGGCTTAAAGCTCAACATTCAGAAAACGAAGATCATGGCATCTGGTCCCATCACTTCATGGCAAATAGATGGGGAAACAGTGGAAACAGTGTCGGACTTTATTTTTTTGGGTTCCTGCAGATGGTGACCACAGCCATGAAATTAAAAGAGGCTTACTCCTTGGAAGGAGTTCCAGAAAAATATCTATTTCTGCTTTCTTGACTATGCCTAAGCCTTTGACTGTGTGGATCACAATCAACTGTGGAAAATTCTGAAAGAGATGGGTATACCAGACCACCTACCAGCCTCTTGAGAAACCTGTATGCAGGTCAAGAAGCAACAGTTAGAACTGGACATGGAACAACAGACTGGTTCCAAATAGGAAAAGGAGTTTGTCAAGGCTGTATATTTTCACCCTGTTTATTTAACTTATATGCAGAGTACCTCATGAGAAATGCTGGGCTGGAAGAAGCACAAGCTGGAATCAAGATTGCAGATGACACCACCCTTATGGCAGAAAGTGAAGAGGAACTAAAGAGCCTCCTGATGAAAGTGAAAGAGGAGTGTGAACTGTGGTGTTGGAGAAGACTCTTGAGAGTCCCTTGGTCTGCAAGGAGATCCTACAAGTCCATTCTAAAGGAGATCAGCCCTGGGATTTTTTTGGAAGGAATGATGCTAAAGCTGAAACTCCAATACTTTGGCCACTCATTGGAAAAGACTCTGATGCTGGGAGAGATTGGGGGCAGGAGGAGAAGGGGACGACAGAGTATGAGATAGATGGATGGCATCACTGACTCAATGGACGTGAGTTTGAGTGAACTCTGGGAGTTAGTGATAGACAGGGAGGCCTGGTGTGGTGCGATTCATGGGATTGCAAAGAGTTGCACACGACTGAGTGACTGAACTGAACTGAAACATCTTGAAGATATAGGTCAATTTTATAAAGCAGAATAATTATAATCGTGTGATTCTAGTTATGTGAAGAAGCAACAAGGGAAATATCTCCTGGATCCTATTATGTTAGAAGATAGAGGATCTAGAGAATCTTTTATTATCCATCAATAGGATTAATCCAGAAATTAACCATTGAAGTGACATTATCAATAAAGAACTTTTGCCTGACCTGGGATGAGCCTCCCAGTGCCATGGGACAAAAAGAAACAATGGTCATGAAATGTCTCCCAATTGAATTTTGGACCATGAGGAGGGGCTGTGAAATGAAATATTTTCTACTATACTAGTAAGCCTTTACCAAGTGCAAATTTCCAAGCCCAGGTGAAACAAAGCCAGCTGTTTGGAAGCCATCAGCTACTTCCTCCCTGGTAAGCCCTCAGGAGTTGGGGGGATATGAGAGGCAGCAATTGCCACATTTTCCATCTCTTATGGTAAACAAGGAAGTAGTATGTGAACAAGAAAGCAAAACTGACCCGAAAGAGCTAGATATATACGAAATAAGTGATTTCAGCAAGACCAGAAGCTTGCATCTTCCCATGTATAGAAGGTTGCTAAATTTCTTCATGTGAGAGAGTTATTTTCTCTTAATTAACATTAATCTTTTCCTATTCAAATTACCTTCCCCTTGCTGCAAGCTTGTATCTAAGCTTCCCTTATGGCTCAGTTGGTAAAGAATCCACTTGCAATGCAGGAGATCCTGGTTCGATTCCTGTGGGAAGATTCCCGGGAGTAGGGATAGGCTACCCACTCCAGTCAGTATTCTTGGGCTTCCCTTGTGGCTCAGCTGGTAAAGAAATCTGCCTGCAATGTGGGAGACCTGGGTTACATCTCTGGTTTGGGAAGATCCCCTGGAGAAGGGAAAGGCTATCCATTCTAGTATTTTGGCCTGGAGAACTCTCTTTGGGTTGCAAAGAGTTGGACACGACTGAGTGACTTTCACTTTACTTCATTTGATTTTATTAAGATATAACAAATATTCTAATGATCTTACAATGTATATGGGGTTTCCCTGATAGCTCAGTTGGTAAAGAATCCAACTGCAATGCAGGAGACTCTGGTTTCATTCCTGGATTGGGAAAATCCACTGGAGAAGGGATAGACTATCTACTCCAGTCAGTATTCTTGGGCTTCCCTTGTGGCTCAGCTGGTAAATAATCCTCCTGCAGTGTGGGAGACCTGGGTTCAATCCCTGGGTTGGGAAGATCCTCTGGAGAAGGTAAAGGCTACCCACTCTTTTTTTCTGATCACAAAGAGTTGTACATGACTGAGCGACTTTCACTTTAGGATATATACATTCCAAATCACCAGAGACAAAACAAAAATCTTTAACTCCAAAATTCTGATAGTGGCCAGTATTAGAAATGTGATGACAAAAACGCATCACTTTAAGAAATTTATAGTGAAAGAAGGTATATTGTGGTGCAATGTCCCTAAAAAGCATTTGATAAATTCTAGCACATGTTGATGGTTTTTAACTAAATACAATGCCTTTTAAATAGAAGGATAAGTAAATATCATGTAAAGATGATCACACAAAAAAGCTGAAATTCTACATCATGGAGAGTTTCTCATTAAAATCAATTAAAGAAAAAGATGTCTGACTTATCTATTGTTATGAAAGTACTAGCCAAAGTAATTGAATAAAAAAAATGCTTTTAAAAAGAGGTAACAAAATTGGAATAAAAGTTAAAACAATTACAAATTACCTTGAAATCACAGAAGAAACAATTGCAAAAAGATTAGAATTGTTCCAAGTATTGTATAAATAACCAAAACTACATTTGGCTACATCAAGATTGTACAATTAATGTTATATTTCTTTAGTCCATTTTTGCATTAAATTTTTCTTTCATCAAAAAATATTTTGTTAAAAATTTGAATGAAAATATATTAAAATATACTACATATCTAAATAAGAAATTAGAATCATTTTTATAGCATAGAGATTAATAAAGCCTTATAATTTTATTAATGTTAAGGCTTTTAATAATTTCCTTGAATGTTTACAAGTATTATTAATAATTATACCTCATTTCTCTTTATTTATATGAAAAAATGTAGTCTGCTTTTTTCTTAGGGCTAGAAAATCATGAGCCATAATACTTCAGTGTGAGTGAGGTTATTAGAAACTCACCTTATATAAATTTATCTTATTCATATCCTTTTCTCACATACATACAACAAAGCAGGCTTTACATGCATTACTTTAAAAAATATCCACAATGTCTGTCCAAAATATAAATTATTATCTCCTTTTTTTTTTTTTTTAAACTGGGAAAACACAGACACCTGGGGTTCATGGGAAAGAAGTACTGAGATTTATGACCATTACCTCTCACTAAGTATCCACAGAGAGAGTTGAAAACTGATGAGGGATTTCGTATAAAAACTATACTTTGGTGAAAATATCTTTGAAGAATTGATTTATAATCAGTTGATTTCTAGCTATATTTTAAAAATAAACACTACAGGAAAAGCTGAATTATTGTTCCTGTCCTGCCCCCAGAATGTTATTGGTATATTTTGGCAATGCCAACAATAATGCTCTATTAGAATTACATATAAAACATTTCCCAATATAGATCCATTTAAAAGTTTGTCCTTGGAATGATTCCAGGTTGAGTTCCACTTCACCACAGCTCCCTCTTATCCCAGTCATAAATAAAACAAGTAGAAGTGGGAGATACTGATTTTTGCATGAATGTTAAGTCTGCACCTCCTATGTAAAGGTGGTCATTGTTATTTCCATCTAGGGATATATTCTAATATTGCTTTCTTGCTAATAAAATTTAAAACCAGAAAGGTATTATGTGACTTTACATCTTATGTTAATGTATTTGGGAAATAAGATAGCATTGATAGGGGTATATTCTCTCCTCATGCCTTTTATTATTCATATGGAGGGATTGCTAGGGCCTGAGCCTCACATCAGATTGACAAGAACAAAAACAAAAACAAAACTTGATGGTGAGCTCCATATACTGCACACTGTACAGGCAGTGATGAAATACAGGGACCCAAACTAATACTTCTGACCTTTACCTTCCCATTGCCTACTCATCAATCATTCTTGCCCATGAGAAGAAGAATAAACTATATTTGGTAATCTTTGCATAAGGCATTGAGCATGCCTGAGTTAGTGATGCTGCTGCTGCTGCTATGTTGCTTCAGTCGTGTCCGACTCTGCGACCCCATAGATGGCAGCCCACCAGGCTCTCTTGTCCCCGGGATTCTCCAGGCAAGAACACTGGAGTGGTTGCCATTTCCTTCTCCAATGCATGAAAATGAAAAGTGAAAGTGAAGTCGCTCAGTCGTGTCAGACTCTTTGCAACTCCACGGACTGCAGCTTACCAGGCTCCTCCTTCCATGGGATTTTCCAGGCAAGAGTACTGGAGTGGGGTGCCATTGCCTTCTCCAGACTTAGTGATAGCATTCTTAGAAGCCAGCATATCCTTAGATCCACACGTTCTGATCTCCTCTCTGTCATGTGATAATGAGGCTGCTCCTGATGGGAAAATCTATTATTTTCCTGTGCTGACAAGATGAATTACTAGCGTGCTTGTTTGTCTGCAGATCTGAAGTAATTTTCAAAATAGCTCTATCAGTGATAAAATTCATACTTTATCCATCAGGTTTACACATTTATTTTTCTATTGAATCTGGAAATGGATGAGAAGAGTGAAAGAGTGACATGCTCAGGACTCTAGCCTGCCATGCTCCTCTGCCCATGGAATCCTCCAGGCAAGAATACTGGAGTGAGTCGCCATTCCCTTCTCCAAGAGATATTCCTGACCCAGGGATTGAACCTAGGTCTCCTGCATTGCAGAGAGATTCTTGAATAGAGTGGCTGTTATTTATATACCACCCCTTCCACATAACTCCAAGAGTATAATTTCCATTTTACTTTACTTTAGCAGCTGAGAGTTAAGTAAGTGAAATGACCAAAGTCAAACAGCAAGTGTGTGAAGGCATGTCTGGAGTGATCATGTGTGTTAGGGTTTCTGGTAGAGGTGATGAAATCAAACTAAAGTACCCACAAGAAACAGATTTTTTTTTTTAAAGAAACAGATTTTAAATTACACATTGAGCTTGTTTCTCATTCAAAATTAGATAGGTGCGCAAAAGTCACAAACATGTTTTAAAGCTAACCTTCTCCATAAAAGTTAGGTAGGTCAAATGTTTGGCAGTTAGGATCATAGAAACTAAAGTAAAAAAGATCTAGTTTTAACTTCTGCTCAGCCATTTGCAAGTGGCAAGTTATTTTAGGCAAGTTACAGAACCTCTCCAACTTTAATTGGCTAAAAATGCGAGTTCACCTTATGAACTTTGCAAAGGGATTATGTGAGATTACTCTTGTAATACCTTCAATACAGTGTTTGGCATATAGTAAGCAGTAAATATCAGCTACTATTATCATTACTTTGTAAGGAAGAACTGACACCTAGAGACAAAATAGGTAATGTGTTTACTATCATAAAGCTACATGGTGTTGGAAAGGAACTAATATAAATTGGTTTTAATATTATTCAACATCACAGCCATCTTCATCCCCATGAACTTCAGTCAGAGTAGTTCCCATGAATTTAAATTCAGATTTGGTCCTTACCTCCTTCTGCTATTTATCAGTTCTAATTTTATGTTACCTTTTACATGAAACTCTTCAAGATCATCAGGGAGTGCTTACTCTTTCATTAGCAAATATAGCTAGCATATCTCATGTAGTCTAATCAGAGATTTCCTTGGCTTGAAATGAATTATGAAGGATGATGGTTGGATGATATCACTGACTCTATGGACATGAGTTTGAGCAAGCTCTGGGAGTTCGTGATGGACAGGGAAGCCTGGTGTGCTGCAGTCCAAGGGGTCAAAAAGAGTCGGACTTGACTGAGCCACTGAACTGAACTGATGAATATCTTTCAGTTACTTTGCTGGATTTTATGACCCTGGGGAGCTGTCTTATTTCTTTGTTTATCATATGATTTTACAAAGAATCAGCATTTAATCAGTGTTTGCCAAATAAAAAATAAATCAGAGAAACTGCCAATATTTACTTAGAAATCACTGTGTTTCTCAAAAACTTGAAATAATGAGATTGTAGAAACAATTACAAAGCTAAATTAATTAAAATTCCATAGGTCTCATGTAAAAAGGAAATGATTCTCTAGGATGAAAGTTAATTGCTTTGAAATAAATTTAAACCCAAGTGGTGTTTCTATTATAGCCAAGTATCAATTATATAATCCTTCCAATGTTTTATGGAAACATTTATATTGGGCAATGAATACTCGACATTCAGGTACGAGTTGAGGTAAACTTTTCCCGATATTATTGCTAACTCACACAAAAAACCCCAAGGGCTATTAATAAGTTTTGGAACCATCATAGAAGCTATTTTAAAAACATACTAGATTGTAATAAAGATTGAAAACAGAATAATATATAGAACTATTGGCAAGGGTTGATATATTTCTCTTTAAAAAGCTATTATATTCTTTTCACCTTATATGTCTTCCTAAATAATATCAAACAAGTACTATATATGTTTAATATAACTTGTAGTCTGAGATTTTTTTAATCCAAACTTATGGTTAGATTGATGATACATAAATTTAATACACATTTAGAATGACATCACTATAAATAATAAAATAAGTTAATTAACTGTGTAAATTAACGAGTGAAACATTTAATGCTAGAGTTCAGATCAGATCAGATCAGTTGCTCAGTCGTGTCCGACTCTTTGCGACCCCATGAATCGCAGTACGCCAGGCCTCCCTGTCCATCACCAACTCCCGGAGTTCACTCAGACTCACGTCCATCAAGTCAGTGATGCCATCCAGCCACCTCATCCTCTGTCGTCCCCTTCTCCTCCTGCCCCCAATCCCTCCCAGCATCCGAGTCTTTTCCAATGAGTCAACTCTTCACATGAGGTGGCCAAAGTACTGCAGTTTCAGCTTTAGCATCATTCCTTCCAAAGAAATCCCAGGGCTGATCTCCTTCAGAATGGACTGGTTGGATCTCCTTGCAGTCCAAGGGACTCTCAAGAGTCTTCTCCAACACCACAGTTCAAAAGCATCGATTCTTCGGCACTCAGGCTTCTTCACAGTCCAACTCTCACATCCATACATAACCACAGGAAAAACCATAGCCTTGACTAGACGAACCTTTATTGGCAAAGTAATGTCTCTGCTTTTGAATATACTATCTAGGTAGGTCATGACTTTCCTTCCAAGGAGTAAGTGTCTTTTAATTTCATGGCTGCAGTCACCATCCGCAGTGATTTTGGAGCCCAAAAGAATAAAGTCTGACACTGTTTCCACTGTTTCCCCATCTATTTCCCATGAAGTGGTGGGACTGGATGCCATGATCTTCGTTTTCTGAATGTTGAGCTTTAAGCCAACTTTTTCACACTCCTCTTTCACTTTCATCATGAGGATCTTTAGTTCCTCTTCACTTTCTGCCATAAGGGTGGTGTCATCTGCATATCTGAGGTTATTGATATTTCTCTCAGGAATCTTGATTCCAGCTTGTGTTTCTTCCAGTCTAGTGTTTCTCATGATGTACTCTGCATATAAGTTAAATAAACAGGGTGACAATATACAGCCTTGACGTACTCCTTTTCCTATTTGGAACCAGTCTGTTGTTCCATGTCCAGTTCTAACTGTTGCTTCCTGACCTACATACAAATTTCTCAAGAGGCAGATCAGGTGTTCTGGTATTCCCATCTCTTTCAGAATTGTCCACAGTTTATTGTGATCCACACAGTCAAAGGCTTTGGCATAGTCAATAAAGCAGAAATAGATGTTTTTCTGGAACTCTCTTCCTTTTTCCATGATCCAGCGGATGTTGGCAATTTGATCTCTGGTTCCTCTGCCCTTTCTAAAGCCAGCTTGAACATCAGGAAGTTCATGGTTCACATATTGCTGAAGCCTGGCTTGGAGAATTTTGAGCATGACTTTACTAGTGTGTGAGATGAGTACAATTGTGCGGTAGTTTGAGCATTCTTTGGCATTGCCTTTCTTTAGGATTGGAATGAAAACTGCCCTTTTCCAGCACTACACTAAGTTTTAGGTTTAGAGAAGATACTTCTTCCAAGGAAGTCATTAATCTCAGGATTTAGATGACAGTTTTATCTTTTTTCTATTTTCTAGGCTAAGATCTACATTTGATACTATCTCTTTGCATGGAAGATGGTGAATTATTAACAGCTCATTTTCATAGAGGACATTCTGTTCTCCTGAATAGAGGGATAAGACTACTGTAAGGTAAGTGAGGCACTTATCCCCATACAAAATTTCAGACATAACAAAAGACATGGTAACAAGATAAATGCTATGTTTATGTAATATTAAAGAATCAAATCAGCAAATCATGACCCATAAATTGGTTGCCTATTTTGCTAGGAAAGTTTTGTTAGAAGTAGCAATGATAGGTAAAGTGTATATTCAGTGTCATGGGGTTTTAGGCAAAGAATATTGCTGATATTGATTAAATTATATCATAATAGAAGTCAACACAATACAAAATGTTGATCTGCTCAAGTGATGTTTGAAGAATATAGACTGAAGCAGAGTTTTTTTCTTCAAAAATAGTAGAAAATCATGATTATTATAGAGATTATAGACTTTTTAATATTTATTTATGTATTTGGCTGCACCAAGTCTTAGCTGTGGTGTGTGCATCAGGATCTTAGTTGGGGTATGTGAGATCTAGTTCCCTGACCTGGAATTGAACCTGGCCCCCTGCACTGGGAATGTTGGAGTCTTGGCCACTGGATGACCAGGGCAGTTTCAAGATTATAGATTTTAAAAGCCTTTCTCTTAATCCAATTAACAGAATGTGGCAATTACTGCACCATCATTTTGACAAATTCTTTTAATTTAGACTACTTTCACTGCACTTAATTATGTAGTCTTCTTCAGTTCCATATTCAAGAATTGAACACCAAAAGAAAGCAAGAGATGTAAATCCTTCTAATTTGATGAAAAACTAAAAATGATTGTAGAAACACAAGCATATGTACCACAGCTTTCTTATCCATTCATCTGCTGATGGACATCTAGGTTGCTTCCATGTCCTGGCTATTATAAACAGTGCATTGAAACATGTAAAATATCATGTATGAAACAAGTTGCCAGTCCAGGTTCGATGCACGATACTGGATGCTTGGGGCTGGTGCACTGGGACGACCCAGAGGGATGGAATGGGGAGGGAGGAGGGAGGAGGGTTCAGGATGGGGAACACATGTATACCTGTGGTGGATTCATTTTGATATTTGGCAAAACTAATACAATTATGTAAAGTTTAAAAATAAAATAAAATTAAAAAAAAAAGAAACACAAGCATATTTGAAATGTACTAATAGCCTTAAATAGTGAGATTTTTATATGAACTACAGAATCAAAGTTATCTCAACAAATAATCATTTATTAATGATGACTATACCAAGAGGTTTATTAGATAAGTTCAGATAATTTGATTTAGGAAATTTTATTCATATTTTAGAGATTAAAAAAATTAAACAAGAAGTAAGCTAATTACTAGTGGACAACTGTTAGAACAGATTTTTCATTCAAAAGTCCATGGTCTTTCTAACAAAACATGTTGCTGAAATTAACTTTAGAAGTTATGTAATGCAACTCCTTTTTTTCACCATGAAGAAAGGAATTCTTGTCCTGATTACAAGCAGAATGAGGGTTATACTAATTCCTCTGACTACCCAGGACAGGTATTTTCTCATTGTCCATGATAGAAGAAATGCAACAGCCTCATCCAGGTCCAATTTACTGTAGATATACTTCTCCATGACTGCTAAAAATGCTCAAAGATATACCTTTTGTATATCAGGAGCCATCATACTAAAAAATGCCCAGAGTAAGAATTCATATCTGTTGCCAATGACAGACTGATGTTGGGGTGCTAAAAGCCCAGCCTCCTTGCATAAGATGGGACAGCTGAGGTGCAATTGAAACACCAGAGTTCCCTGCGCAATCATGTTGAACCTAGATATTTATTCATTTATTTTTGTTTTAAATTCCCCATCCCTTAACAAGCAAAATCTTGGTAAAATCTTTTTAGCCTCATCACAGAAATGAGTAAAAGCAAAAAAGAAAAATATGTCCTCCATACAAGCATGCAACTTAAAAGCATTTGTAGAAAAGTGACAGAGGAAAAGTAAGTCAGTTTAAAACTTTTTCTTTTAATTAAGTAGTATTCCATACCTATTATGAAAATATATGAGTAAAATTACTTTTAAAAATGAGTTGCAAATGCTGTCTTTCTCTAAATATTGTTATTTTCTTTGTCTTTTTAATATTTTTATTAGATTTAAATTGTACTACATATCACATTTTGTATTCGGATTTTATTTTTTAAAAATGTTGGCCTGATGGCTCTGAATATATTGACAGTTTACTCCCTGAAATGCTCAACGTGCTTGTATCAGCACTTTCCATACTTCCTTTCTGTGACCAAAGAAGAAGGATGTCTCACCTGTCAAATACCAATGTCTCCACATGTACTCTGAGGCTCATTCTTACTTAACTTTTCAGAGATTACACTTTGATTTTTCCTCTGTGTCTTCAATCTTTAATGATTATTTCCTTGGTTATTCCAATTATGAAAAATATAATACCAGGAGACCCTCTGTAGTCCAAAGTTTCATCCAGTTACTTCTCTATCTCTCTGTACATCTCATTAGACCCAATCACCACCTCTTTCAAATATGTGCTTTCTGCTTATAGCATCTGGGACATAACATGTTCCTGAATTTTCCTGTACAAACTTGGTAACTTTTTAAAAGAATTGTTATGTTTCTTCCTCTGGTTTCCCTTTTTTAAAATGTGAATTTCTAGCACAATCTGCCTTTCTCATCACTAGACATAAAGATTCAACTGCTATTGGCATGTCCTTTTAGATGCTTCACTCTCATTTCAAATATAATCTGTCCACACTGAAATCTACTCTGCCTGACACCACATCTCATAGACATGTGGAGAAGGCAATGGCACCCCACTCCAGTACTCTTGCCTGGAAAATCCCATGGATGGAGGAGCCTCATAGGCTGCAGTCCATGAGGTCTCTAAGAGTCGGACATGACTGAATGACTTCACTTTGACTTTTCACTTTCATGCATTGGAGAAGGAAATGGCAACCCACTCCAGTATTCTTGCCTGGAGAATCCCAAGGATGGGGGAGCCTGGTGGGCTGCCATCTATGGGGTTGCACAGAGTCGGATATGATTGAAGTGACTTAGCAGCAGCAGCAGCAGACATTGTACTAGGTAATACATATACATGCCATAATATAGATACAATATATAGTCAACAAACAAAAATGACAAACACATGCAAGATAGTGTCTCTGGACTCACTGAGATTTAGTTTAATATGTAAAAACAATGTTACATATAGTAATCATTAGTTTCGAAGTGTTGAAGTAGAGAAATTTGAAGATATATGAGAGAGTGAAACAGAGCTAGATGAATTAGTCACCCTGGCTTCAGACTATATTGCAAAGCTACAGTAATCAAAACAGCATGGTACTGTCACAAAAACAGAAATATAGATCAATGGAACAGTATAGAAAGCCCAGAAATAAACCCACACACTTACGGTCAATTAATATACAAAAAAAGTGGCAAAGCTATACAATAGATAAAAGACAATCTCTTCAATAAATACAAAAACTGGACAGTTACAGGTAAAAGAATAAAATTAGGGCATTTGCAAACATCACACACAAAAACTCAAAGTGTATTAAAGATCTAAATATAAGAATGGATACTATAAAACTCTTAGAAGAAAACAAAGACAGAACAATCTTGGACATAAATCACAGTGAAATGTTTTCAATTTATCCCCTAGAGTAATGGAAATAAAAGCAAAAATAAATGGGACTTAATTAACTCAAAAGCTTACAACAAAGGAAATCATAAACAAAAGAAAAGACAGTCCACAGAATGGGATAAATTATTTGCCAATAATGCAACCAACAAGAGATTAATGTCCAAAATATACAAACAGCTTATGTAGCTAAACAACAACAACAACAACAACAACAACCCAAAAGCATCATAGACATTTCTCAAAACAAGACATACAGGTGATGAAGAGACATATGAAAACATGTTCAGCATTACTAATTATTAAAGAAACACATCTCAAAAATACAATGAAATATCACCTTCCACCAGTCAGAATGGCCACCATCAAAAAATCTACAAACAATAAATGCTGGAGAGGGTATGCAGAAAGCAGAACCCTCCTACACTCTTGGGGGAATGTCAGTTGGTACATCCACTATGGAGAATAGTATGGCGGTTCAGCAATCACACTCTTAGGCATATATCCAGAGAAAAACATAGTTTGAAAGGCCCAATGTCATTGTAGTGCTATTTACAATAGCCAAGACATGAAAGCAATGCAAATGTCCATATACAGATGAATAAAGATGTGGTACATATGGATGTAGTATTACTCAGCCTGGAGAAGTATTATACTAAGAGATTATCATAGTAAGTGCAGTAAGTCAGACAGAAAAAAACAAATATCATATGGCTGTATTTATATGTGAAATCTTAAAAAATGATACAAATAAACTTATTTACAAAACAGGAAATGACTCACAGACTTAGAAAACAAGTGTATGATTACCAAAGGGGAAAAATGGGTGGTGGGTGGGCGGTGAAGGATAAATTGGGAGTTCGGGACTGACATGTACACACTACTATATTTAAAATAACCAACAAGGACTTACAGTGTATCACAGGAAACTCTGCTCAATAACTGCAATAACCTAAATGGGAAAAGGTTTTGAAAAGAATACATGTATGTATATGTGTAACTGGATCAGGTTGTTGTACACCTAAAATTTACACAACATTAAAAATCAACTATAGTCCAATATAAAATTAAAATAAAAAATAAACAAAAGCTACCATTAGGTTCAGTTCAGTTGCTCAGTCATGTCTGACTCTTTGGGACCCCACAAGCTGCAGCACGTCAGGCCTCCCTGTCTCTGCCAACTCTCAGAGTCTACCCAAACTCATGTTCGGTGAGTCAGTGATGCCATCCAACCATCTCATTTTCTGTTGTCCCCTTTTCCTCCTGGCCTCAGTCTTTCCCAGTATCAGGGTCTTTTCAAATGAGTCAGCTATTCGCATCAGGTGGCCACAGAATTGGAGCTACAGCTTCAACATTAGTGCTTCCAATGAACACCCAGGACTGATCACCTTTAGAATGGACAGGTTGGATCACTGTGCAGTCCAAGGGGCTCTCAAGAGTCTTCTCCAACACCACAGTTCAAAAGCATCAATTCTTCGGCACTCAACTTCTTTATAGTCCAACTCTCACATCCATGCATGACTACTGGAAAAACCATAGCCTTGACTAGACAGACCTTTGTTGGCAAATGTCTCTGCTTTTTAATATGCTGTCTAGGTTGGTCATAACTTTGCTTTCAAAGAGTAAGTGTCTTTTAATTTCATGGCTGCAATCACTATTTGCAGTGATTTTGGAGCCCCCCAAAATAAACTCTCTCACTGTTTTAAAGTTTCCCCATCTATTTGCATGAAATGATGGGACCAGATGCCATGATCTTCGTTTTCTGAATGTTGAGCTTTAAGCCAACTTTTTCACTCTCCTCTTTCACTTTCATCAAGAGGCTTTTTACTTCCTCTTCACTTTGCCATAAGGGTGGTGTCATCTGCATATCTGAAGTTATTGATATTTCTCCTGGCAATCTTGATTGCAGCTGGTGCTTCTTCCAGCCCAGCATTTCTCATGATGTACTCTGCATAGAAGTTAAATAAGCAGAGTGACAATATACAGCCTTGACGTACTCCTTTTCCTGTTTGAAACCAGTCTGTTGTTCCATGTCCAAATTCTAACTTTTGCTTCCTGACCTGCATACAGGTTTCTCAAGAGGCACTTCAGGTGGTCTGGTATTCCCATCTCTTTCAGGATTTTGCACAGTTTGTTGTGATCCACACAGTCAAAGGCTTTGGCATAGTCAATAAAGCAGAAATAGATGTTTTTCTGGAACTCTTTTGCTTTTTCCATGATGCAGTGGATGTTGGCAATTTGATCTCTGTTTCCTCTGCCTTTTCTAAAACCAGCTTGAACATTTGGAAGTTCATGGTTCACATATTGCTGAAGCCTGGCTTGGAGAATTTTGAGCATTAATTTATTAGCGTGTGAGATGAGTGCAATTGTGCAGTAGTTTGAGCAGTCTTTGGCATTGCCTTTTTTTGGAATTGGAATTCAGACTGACCTTTTCCAGTCCTGTGGTCACTGCTGAGTTTCCAAATTAGCTGGAATACTGAGTGCAGCACTTTCATAGCATCATCTTTTAGAATATAAAATAACTCAACTGGGATTCCATCACCTCCATTAGCTTTGTTTGTAGTGATGCTTCCTAAAGCCCCTTAATTTCACATTCAAGGATGTCTGGCTCTAGGTGAGTGATCACACCAGCATGATTAACTGGATCGTGAAGATCTTTTTTTGTGCAGTTCTTCTGTGTATTCTTGCCACCTCTTCTTAATATCTTCTGCTTCTGTCAGGTCCATTCCATATCTGTCCTTTGTGGAGCCCATCTTTGCATGAAATGTTCCCTTGGTGTCTCTAATTTTCTTGAAGAGATATCTAGTCTTTCCCATTCTACTATGGTAGTGTGCAAAAAAAAAAAAAAAATATGATTAAAAATAAAGAAACCCTGTAGACCACTCAAATAGAGAATTTTTCACAAAATTTACTAGGTTAAAAATCACAAAAGCAATGGAATATTAAAATTAAAACTAATGATAGTATTAAGAAGACTAAAATGATAAGAAATTTGTTTGTTAGGAATTGTTTTTAATTGTATAAAAAAAGCAATATTTCTTAATAAAACACAGTTTGACCTATTTAAATAAAGGAGAAGTAGAAAATTCAGATAAATAAGTTGCTATATGGGAATTTTGTTCCCATACAAAACATCTGAAATAAATTCAATTTTTTACAGTAGTTAAAATATTTTTTCTATATCTCTATCATCTAGAACTATAATCATGATTTTTAGAATATGATGGCCAGCCCCATTCCTTTTACAGGATAGGAATAATAGTACAAAGTCTTATCTGGTAACTATGTGTTTAAATATGTAAAAGATAAACATGAAGATAGCCAACTGGAAAATAAGATATGTTATGCCTCTCAATTCAACTCAGTCAGTCGCTTGCTGCTGCTGCTGCTAAGTCGGTTCAGTCCTGTCCGACTCTGTGCGACCCCATAGACGGCAGCCCACCAGGCTCCCCCATCCCTGGGATTCTCCAGGCAAGAACACTGGAGTGGGTTGCCATTTCCTTCTCCAAAGTCAGTCGCTTAGTCGTGTCCAATTCTTTGCGACCCCATGGACTGCAGCACACTGGGCTTTCTTGTCCATCATCAACTCACGGAGCTTACTCAAACTCATGACCATCGAGTCTGTGATGCCATTCAATCATCTCATTCTCTATCGTCCCCTTCTCCTCCCACCTTCAGTCTTTCCTAGCATCAGGGTCTTTTCCATGAGTCAGTTCTTGGCATCGGGTGGCCAAAGTATTGGAGTTTCAGCTTCAGCATTAATCCTTTCAATGAATATTCAGGACTGATTTCCTTTAGGATGGGCTGGTTGGATCTCCTTGAAGTCCAAGGGGCTCTCAAGAGTCTTCTCCAACACCACAGTTCAAAAGCATCAATTCTTCCAATCTCAACTTTCTTTATAGTTCAACTGTAACATCCATACGTGACTACTAGAAAAACCATAGCTTTGACTAGACAGACCTTTGTTGGCAAAGTCATGACTTTGCTTTTGAATATTCTGTCTAGGTTGGTCATAATTTTTCTTCCAAGGAGTAAGTGCCTTTTAATTTCATGGCTGCAGTCACCATCTGTAGCCATGAAATGGCTATGCCTCTACATACAACAGATAAACTTTTTACTATATGTACATGAAACTAGAATGTTCCATAACTGAAAACTGGCAAAGTGTCCAAGACAATTGAATTTGATACTGTATACATGGGTTCAAGCCATGTGCTGGGAAGATGCCTTGGAGGAGGAAATGGCAACCCACTCCAGTATTGTTGTCTGGAGAATCCCCATGGACAGAGGGGCCTGGTGGGCTACAGTCCATTGGGTCGCAAAGGGTCAGACATGACTGAAGCAACTTAGCCTGTATGCACTGTACATACTGGGTGTTTATGGGTACAATGTTTATAGGTAATATAAATTGATAAAAACTAGATTGTATTTTTAAAAATAGATGGTTTTTACTTCATATATTTATGACTGTTGCTTCCATTTCAGAAAAATCACTAGGTAGGTTGCTTAAGACAAATTTCAACATAAATATATTGACATTAATATTAAACAAGACACCCTTTCTCAAGATATTGTGGTTCTAGGTTTTTTAAAATTTTTATTATAAATTGCTATATAGTCCTCAATTTTTACCTTTAAATGAAATTGTAACTATGGTTCTTAATTTCTTTTTTTCCCAAGATCTTCAGTGTGACCTAAAACTGAAAAAGGAAGAAAACCAAAAAGTAGCAGCATGATGTTCAGTTGACTATCACTCTTATTTTGAAATTGAAAAAATATTGTTTTTCTAAAATAAGTTAAAAGAATTTTATTCTCCAAAGTGAAATAGTCAAACTTGTTTTTTTGCACTATTTTTGTAAGCAATGACAGAAAACTCTAGATGGCATCAGTTCAAAATTAATTTAATTTTCTGCCAAAGAGCACAATTGACTTCTAATATATTTTTTGCCATATATATTCTGTTAAATCAAATTGTTATTACAGAATTTAAATGGTACTACCATTGTGGGTCCAAGAGGGGCTTAAAGGTAAAATTTTGTGTCTCCTCACAAGATATTTCATCTTTGGGCAGATTCCAAAAGCATCATGCATAATATTTGAAAATTTCCAAAGAATATCACTGCTATTAGCTCAGTAGCAAAAACAATAGATTGTACATAGAAAAATAAAGCACTTGATATTGTGTCAAAATTCTGGCTTATACATTTTTCCTTGTTCTTGATAACATTTAAATTATTCAAATAAAGCTAAAATTTTAATTTTTTAAAAAATTAAATGTTAAATAATTGTATAAAGTAAAGTAATTTACAATGCCTGTGTTTAAGAATCTACCTAGTTGTCAATATAAAAATTGGTATCACATCTTACTCAAGTCACTTGTTGAATATATATATATACACACACACACACAAATTTGAGGAACTCTGAGCTTTTAATATCACAGAATGTCCACCAATGAACACTGTTAGGACACACTGATGTATATATGAGGAACACACAGAGAAGCAAGAAGATGGAAACTTGCCCCTTACGGGAAGTGATTATGCCAGAATCTCTGGGTCTCTCTAAGAGAAAAGATTTTGCAAGTTAATTCATCTAGGCTCTTTTGTTGCTTAAAATTTTACTGTTCTGTAGTGGACAGTGGTGAAATTCACACACCTTACAAGCATTCCTCTCTAGTCGCTTTTTGTTTTGAGGATTAGGATGAGAGTTGCAGGGAAATGTTTCATTGATGCTGAGTGATGGTTGTGTTGTAGGGATCCTCTTTCCAGGGTTTGAAGTGGTAATGAGGAAACTAAGAGAAATGCTAACATCTTGAGGATGAAATATTGAAAGAGAGTGAATTAGGTTTTGGATGATATCATTGAGCCCCTGAAATAATCACCTCTAGAACACACGTACCTCCAGAATTCTTATGTGAGAAACTAAAAGTCCATTGATTTAGACCATGTGTACTTAGCGTATCAGTCAGGATTTAAAGAGCAAGTAAGAAATTGCTTTCTGTATTTCAGGCATAAAGAATTTAATGTAGCAATTACCAAAGCAATTAAATATGTGGAGAAATGGCAGTCTAAGAAGTCACAATTCAACATGTCAATCTGAAAAGCTGAATGTGAGGGTCTCAGCATTTGCAGGAAAGCTGCCACAGTTCTCAAAAATCTGCAGCAGTTTCCATAAAGTGTCTAGATAACATCAACAAATCAGATGTTCTCAAGAGCTTACTGGCAAATGACTGGAAATGTCCTGACTTCCCCGTTCATCTGGATATAACTGCTTTCAGAAAACCAAACACTATCTTCCTCTTCAGCTTCTGAATCTCACACAATATCTCAGAAGAATCTGGGTGGAAAGGGACCCTGGGTAACATGTCTGGGGGGCTGCTTTTTGAGAGAGTGCACATGGGGGCTGCCATGTTGCAAGTTGACTGTAGACAGTTCAACATGTTTTGGTTTTCTTTCATTTGCAGCAAAAGTACCCCAGCAAAGCACTAAAAGTATTGAAATTAAATAAAGAAAAGATAAATGACAATTTATTTTTAAGAATGTCTAACATAGTGATAAAATTAAAGTATTTAAATGTCATAGTGTTTTCTGTACATGTAATCTGTTAAAGCTATCAGATGTTTGACAAACCATGATGGAAAAAAATCCCTTGATACACCATTAATTAAATTTAATAATATTACATTTTGTTTGTATATACCATGTATTCACATGTATTTTTTTGTTATTCAAAATAAGCATGTGTTATATTTTAAGAAGTTTATTGGATGGGAGGAATTAATTCTTTATCTTACTTGGTTTTCTTATAAAGATATGCTTCTGAAACTGTATTAGGATTAATTTGTTTCAGAAAAACTTAACAAATCATTAACACTAATAATACATATAAAATTTTGGAGGCATTTTTACATACAAATACACAGCAGGTAAATACTGGAATCAAAAAATTTTAAAAGCTAGACATTTATAACTTAAATAAGCAAGACCTTTTATACAAATTTTAAAATCTTTAATAACAAGTATGAAAATTTAGCATCTACTATGAAGAACTATATATAAAGCTAAATCATTTATTCAAAATTTATCAAATACATAGGCAAAACACTCTCCAACATAAATCACAGCAGGATCCTCTATGACCCATCTCCCAGAGTACTGGAAATAAAAGCAAAAAAACCACAAAAAAACAAAAAACAAATGGGACCTAATTAAACTTAAAAGCTTTTGCACCACAAAGGAAACTATAAGCAAGGTGAAAAGACAGCCTTCAGAATGGGAGAAAATAATAGCCAACACAGAAACTGACAAAGAATCTCAAAATTATACAAGCAACTCCTGTAGCTCAATTCCAGAAAAATAAACAATACAATAAAAAAAATGGACCAAAGAACTAAACAGACATTTCTCCAAAGAAGACATACAGATGGCTAACAAACACATGAAAAGATGCTCAACATCACTCATTATCAGAGAAATGCAGATCAAAACCACAATGAGGTACCATTTCATGCCAGTCAGAATGGCTGCTATGCAAAAGTCTACAAGCAATAAATGCTGGAAAGGGTATGGAGAAAAGGGAACCCTCTTACACTGTTGGTGGGGATGCAAACTAGCACAGCCACTATGGAGAACAGTGTGGAGATTCCTTAAAAAACTGGAAATAGAACTACCTTATGATCCAGCAATCCCACTGCTGGGCATACACACTGAGGAAACCAGAATTGAAAGACACACATGTACCCTAATGTTCATCGCAGCACTGTTTATAATAGCCAGGACATGGAAGCAACCTAGATGTCCATCAGCAGATGAATGGATAAGAAAGCTGTGGTACGTGTACACAATGGAGTATTACTCAGCCATAAAAAAAGAATACATTTGAATCAGTTCTAATGAGGTGGATGAAACTGGAGCCTATTATACAGAGTGAAGTAAGCCAGAAAGAAAAACACCAATACAGTATACTAACGCATATATATGGAATTTAGAAAGATGGTAACAATAACCCTGTATACGAGACAGCAAAAGAGACACTGATATATAGAACAGTCTTTTGGACTCTGTGGGAGAGGGAGAGGGTGGGATGATTTGGGAGAATGGCATCGAAATACATATAATATCATATATGAAATGAGTCGCCAGTCCAGGTTCGATGCACTATACTGGATGCTTGGGGCACTGGCACTGGGAAGACCCAGAGGGATGGTATGGGGAGGGAGGAGGGAGGAGGGTTCAGGATGGGGAACACATGTATACCTGTGGCAGATTCATTTCGATATTTGACAAAACCAATACAATATTGTAAAGTTTAAAAATAAAATAAAAAATAAATAAACTGGATCTTGAAGATTGAATCTTATAGGAAAACTTCCACACGTGTAGAAAGGTCATTAATTTTCCAAGAGAGAAAGAAATCAGTCCCTTTCATAATGGCTCTTGAACACATATTAAATACTTTGAGATTGATTTTAGAAATTATTAGACTTGAAGATGTTCTCTTCTGACAATTTCCTATTCAAACACCTTTATATAATGCTATTATTTGAAATAGTTGCTATCAATCTATTATCAGTTCAGATCAGTGGCTGAGTTGTGTCTGATTCTTGAAGGCCTTATGAATTGCAGTATGCCAGGCTTCTTCATCCATCACCAACTCCTGTAGCTTACTGAAACTTATGTCCATTGAACTGGTGATGCCATCCAATCATCTCATCCTCTGTCATTCTCTTCTCTTCCTGCCTTCAATCGTAAAGTCTCTGCTTTTTAATATGCTGTCAAGGTTTGTCATAGCTTTTCTTCCAAGGAGCAAGCAACTTTTAATTTCATGGTTTCAGTCCCCATCTGCAGTGATTTTGGAGCCCAAGAAAATAAAGTCTGTCAATGTTTTCATTGTTTCCCCATCTATTTGCCATGAAGTGATGGGACCAGATGCTGTATCTTCATTTTTTGAATGCTGAGATTAAACCAGATTTCTAGCTCTTCTCTTTCACTTTCATCAAGAGGTTCTTTATTTCTTCTTCACTTTCTGCCATAAGGGTGGTGTCATCTGTGTATCTGAGGTTTTTGATATTTCTCCCAGCAATCTTGATTCCAGCTTGTTTTACCCAGCCCAGCATTTTGCATAATGTATTCTGCATAAAAGTTAAATAAGAAGGGTGACAATAAACATCCTTGATGTATTCCTTTCTCAATTTTGAACCGGTCTATTGTTCCATATCTGGTTCTAAGTGTTGCTTCTTGACCTGCATATAGATTTCTCAGGAGGCAGGTAAGGTGGTCTGGTATTCCCATCTCTTGAAGCATTTTCCGCAGTTTGTGGTGATCCACACAATCAAAGGCTTTAGCCTAGTCAATGAAGCAGAAATAGATGCTTTTTCTGGAATTCTCTTGCTTTTTTGATGATCCAGTGGATGTTGGCAATTTGACCTCTGGTTCCTCCACCTTTTCTAAATCCAACTTGAACATCTGGAGGTTCTTGGTTTAGGTACTGTTGAAGCCTCGGCTTTGAGAATTTTGAGCATTAATTCGCTAGCGTATGAGATGAATGCAATTGTGCAGCAGTTTGAACATTCTTTGGCATTGCCTTTCTTTGGGATCAGATTGAAGATTGACCTTTTCTACTAAAATTTTGTTCTGTTAATCTTTAAACAATAAATCACATGAAAAATGTAAATGAATTGGGAGAGAGCACCCTGGTGTGATCCCTCAATGAGTCATATTTTATGATTTTTCAACTATATTTTTTAATGAGAACTTGCTCAGGAAATCAACCCCTTTTAGCTGAACTCCAGTTATTCTATCTGTACAGTGTCTTTTGTACCATGTTCATTTTTCCCATCCACTTGCCTAGTATATCTTTATGATAGGGAGTGATAATATTTTAATTAGTTTTCTATCATTTACTGCAAACCTGATGTCTTTCAAAGGAATAGACAAAGTTCTAGCTCTGTTGCTTTGCATGCATTATATCAACAAAGAGAAATATTGTGTTAAATTCTATTTTCATTTAAGTATTTTTCTTCAATCTTCAGAGAAAAAAAATACACACACATATGCAAACATAAACATGATTTTATGTTGACAGCTATGAGTTTCAGTTAGATCAGACCAGATTATATGATAGTACACAAAACCCTCAAAACCTTAACAGCTGACACAACAAAATTTTGTTTCTTCCTCATGTAACTTGCACACTGAGGGTTGCTTTGCTCATTTCACATTCTCTAGGACCAAGAGCATTTGAGAGTTTACCTTGACAGCCTTTTGGCTCACTACCATAGTGGGTAGGGGCTTCTGAGGGTCTTGCACAATCTGGTGCTCTGGCCTGGTAGTGACACATGCCATTCCCTACAGCACTCGTGGGCTAGAAGAGCACTCCCTCTCCACATAGGCTGGAAGGTTCAGCTTTCCTTACATCAGGTTGTGGTCAAAAGAAGAAGGCTTGGATATCAGAAAGCACCTCTAAAAGTTTATAGTGGGCAATGCTGTTGGCTCAGAAACTATAACAGTGTTTGCTTCCATTGGTTTCAGATGCAACATCATTACACTTGTTGAGTCATATGGTTATCATTAGAAAGATTGTTGTTGTTCAGTAGCTTAGTCTTGTCCAACTCTTTGTGGCCCAATGGATTGCAGCATGCCAGGCTTTCCTGTCCTTCAGTATCTCCTGGAGTTTGCTCAAACTCATGTTCATTGAGTCGATGATGTCATCCACCCATCTCGTCCTCTGTCACCTGCTTTTCCTCCTGCCTTCAATCTTTCCCACCATCAGCGTCTATTCCAGTGAGTCAGCTCTTTGCATCAGGTGACCAAAGTATTGGAGCTTCAGCTTCAGTATCAGTCCTTCTAATGAATATTCAGGGTTGATTTCCTAAAAGACTGACTGGTTTGAATTCCTTTCTGTCCAAGGGACTCTCAAGAGTCTTCACCACCAAAGATTGAAAGCATCAATTCTTCTGCACTCAGCCTTCTTTATGATCTAATGCTCACATCCATACATGACTACTGGGAAAACTATGTGCATGTTTGTGTATTAGTCACTCAGTCATGTCTGGTTGTTTGTGATCCCATGGATTGTAGTGAAACCATAGCTTTGACTATATGGACTTTTGTCAGCAAAGTGATATCTCTGCTTTTTAATTAGAAAGATTGTTAAAACTAAAACTAGTTGTAATTCAATCAAACTAAATTGAAAATATATTATTTGGAGTCAAGATGGGGTAAAAGTTCAGAGAGCATTGAAAACATTTAGGTATATCAATGGACATGAGTTTGAGCAAGCTCCGGGAGTTGGTGAGGGACAGGGAAGCCTGGTGTGCTGCAGTCCATGGGGTTGCAAAGAGTCAGACATTACTGAGCAACTGAACTAACTGAGGTATATCTGGAACAGAAATTATAAACCAGATTTCTTTTAAAAGAAACATTTAGCTGTAAAACCAGTGAATTCGGTTATTTGTTTCCAATTATTGACATTTCCTAAAATACTGAATTATCTTCACTTTAACACTACAGCACAAATCCACCACCTTTGCAGAGCCTTCTCTACTAGAACTAATCTAATTTTCTTTGGTTATTCAGTCTGACAGAGATCCAGAATGATCTCTCTTTAAGCATCCCACCTACATCTCCTGGATGTTCATTGTGTATTTTTTTTCTTCTTACTTTTGATCAGTACTCTCCCCAGACTATAAATATTAATGCTATCTTGTCAGGGACACCATCTGCTATTAGTTTTTGGAGCCTACTATGGATGTGAGAGTTGGACTGTGAAGAAGGCTGAGCACCAAAGAATTGATGCTTTTGAACTGTGGTGTTGGAGAAGACTCTTGAGAATCCCTTGGACTGCAAGGAGATCCAACTCATCCATTCTGAAGGAGATCAGCCTTGGGATTTCTTTGGAGAGAATGATGCTAAAGCTGAAACTCCAGTACTTTGGCCACCTCATTCAAAGAGTTGACTCATTGGAAAAGACTCTGATGCTGGGAGGGGTTGGGGGCAGGAGGAGAAGGGGACGACAGAGGATGAGATGGCTGGATGGCATCACTGACTCGATGGACATGAGTCTCAGTGAACTCCGGGAGTTGGTGATGGACAGGGAGGCCTGGCATGCTGCGATTCATGGGGTCGCAAAGAGTCAGACACGACTGAGTGACTGATCTGATCTGATACAATGATTGGCTTTTCCAACTTCTGAATTCCTCTGTGTCTTTGGCATGTCTGTAGCTCTGCATTGGAACTTTGGACCCTTAATACAAACCTTCCAATACTCTTTTGAAAATACTTATTGGATGCTAAATCATTAAACGCTATTAAATATTTAAACATCTGAATGCAGAGTTCCAAAGAATAGCAAGAAGAGATAAGGAAGCCTTCTTCAGCGATCAATGCAAAGAAATAGAGGAAAACAACAGAATGGGAAAACTAGGGATCTCTTCAAGAAAATCAGTGATACCAAAGGAACATTTCATGCAAAGATGAGCTCGATAAAGGACAGAAATGCTATGGACCTAACAGAAGCAGAAGATATTAAGAAGAGATGGCAAGAGTACACAGAAGAACTGTACAAAAAAGATCTTCACGACCCAGATAATCACGATGGTATGATCACTGACCTAGAGCCAGACATCCTGGAATGTGAAGTCAAGTGGGCCTTAGAAAGCATCACTACGAACAAAGCTAGTGGAGGTGATGGAATTCCAGTTGAGCTATTCCAAATCCTGAAAGATGATGCTGTGAAAGTGCTGCACTCAATATGCCAGCACATTTGGAAAACTCAGCAGTGGCCACAGGACTGGAAAAGGTCAGTTTTCATTCCAATCCCAAAGAATGCTCAAACTACCGCACAATTGCACTCATCTCACACACTAGTAAAGGAATGCTCAAAATTCTCCAAGCCAGGCTTCAGCAATACGTGAACCATGAACTTCCTGATGTTCAAGCTGGTTTTAGAAAAGGCAGAGGAACCAGAGATCAAATTGCCAACATCCACTGGATCATGGAAAAAGGAAGAGAGTTCCAGAAAAATATCTATTTCTGCTTTACTGACTATGCCAAAGCCTTTGACTGTGTGGATCACAATAAACTGTGGACAATTCTGAAAGAGATGGGAATACCAGACCACCTGATCTGCCTCTTGAGAAATTTGTATGCAGGTCAGGAAGCCAAAGTTAGAACTGGACATGGAACAACAGACTGGTTCCAAATAGGAAAAGGAGTTCGTCAAGGCTGTATATTGTCACCCTGTTTATTTAACCTATATGCAGAGTACATCATGAGAAACGCTGGACTGGAAGAAACACAAGCTGGAATCAAGATTGCTGGGAGAAATATCAAAAACCTCAGATATGCAGATGACACCACCCTTATGGCAGAAAGTGAAGAGGAACTAAAAAGCCTCTTGATGAAGGTGAAAGTGGAGAGTGAAAAAGTTGGCTTAAAGCTCATCATTCAGAAAACGAAGATCATGGCATCTGGTCCCATCACTGCATGGGAAATAGATGGGAAACAGTGGAAAGTGTCAGACTTTATTTTTCTGGGCTCCAAAATCACTGCAGATGGTGACTGCAGCCATGAAATTAAAAGACACTTACTCCTTGGAAGGAAAGTTATGACCAACTTAGACAGCATATTCAAAAGCAGAGATATTACTTTGCCAACAAAGGTTCGTCTAGTCAAGGCTATGGTTTTTCCCGTGGTCATGTATGGATGTGAGAGTTGAACTGTGAAGAAGGCTGAGCGCTGAAGAGTTGATGCTTTTGAACAGTGGTGTTGGACAAGACTCTTGAGAGTCCCTTGGACTGCAAGGAGATCCAACCAGTCCATTCTGAAGGAGATCAGCCCTGGGATTTCTTTGGAAGTAAAGGTGCTAAAGCTGAGACGCCAGTACTTTGGCCACCTCATGCGAAGAATTGACTCATTGGAAAAGACTCTGATGCTGGGAGGGATTGGGGGCAGGAGGAGAAGGGGACGACAGAGGATGAGATGGCTGGATGGCATCACTGACTCGATAGACGTGAGTCTGAGTGAACTCCGGGAGTTGGTGAGGGACAGGGAGGCCTGGTGTGCTGTGATTCATGGGGTTGCGAAGAGTCAGACACGAATGATCTGATCTGATCTGATCTGATAGGGCATTAAACAAATTATCTAATAATAATAATAGCAAGCAGTTATCTAGCACTTGCTACTTACAAGATAATGAAGTTTTATATATTTTTAGTTCATTTGGCCCCAAACAATCACTTTTGAGGCAGATCCTATTATTATACTCATTTTATGCATAAAGGAATTAAAAACACAAAGAGTGAGCTAAAGGCCCAAGATCAAATAGGTAATAGATTGTAGAGCGAAATCAAACCTCATTCTAACTGGAGAGCTTGTGTTTTTACTCATTAATCTACATTGGAGTAATCATTTTCCCAGTTTTTGTTTGCTTGTTTTCCTTCTGTAATTGGAAAAAAAATGAAACCAAATGATCCTCTGATTCCATGTTTCATTGTATGTATTCATGTATAAGGTAATGGAAATTGTTTTAAATCACAAACTTTTAGATACAAGAATTTTTACATTGCTACTCAGATATAACTGACAGACGTGACACAAATCTCACTTGTAATGCCCTATGCTGTCTTATCCTGTCATGCTGTTGTACTTCAAAGACAAGGAATGATAGCTGTTTAATAAGGGAGGTTTACTCATTGTAATTAATAAAGAGCAAACATAAATTGGTTTCAAGAATTCCATGTCCAAGATAAGTGGAAATCTCAAATGTTATAACCAAGAGAAAGCTAGGAGTCAAAGGCATTTGAAGCAACCACTTATAAATACATTTCTTTAAAAGTTCAAAATTTCTAACTGTTTTTAATGCTTCAGTGTCTTCAAGAAGTAGTTAGATATAGAATCAACTTCATAGTCAAATACATATAAGAAATTTAGATTAGGCAAATTTCTTAGAATCTTTACTATGATGATATAAATCATATACTTTTCTTAGAAGGGACAGACTGTCCAATTTACTATGGAAACTCTACTTCTCTCATAAAGCATCTTGTGTGAAACAAGCTTCAGGAGACATTGATTTTGGAGTTAAGGAAACATGACATCAAAAACAGTGGGTTCATTTTAAATGCCCCAAGAATTTTAAAGAAACCATAAAATTTTTAACTCTCTTAATAATGTAACTTTCTAATCAAAAGTTTAATTTCTCTGTGGCCTGATACAAATAGCTATACTGCCCAAAATTAATAAATCTGTATGTGTATATATATATATATATATACACTTCTTACTCAAATATATATATATGTATAATTATTGTTACATTTTATACATTCCAACAAAATACAAACTCAATTGACAAAAGTAATAACCTTTCTAGAACGTTTATGAACATGAATATCCATATTGGAAAACTATCTTTAGTTAATTTATCCATGTTCTCAGAAGCATATTTGATAAGGGTAGGGATTGGAAAGAATCATGCTAGGTAGGGTGAAAATGCTCAGTGAAATATAATGTTCACTTATTTTTTCCCCAGGCTACAACTCACTGCTATAAAGGTCAACAGTTATAGTTCTCAGCGGATTCTAAGAATGTAGAATGAGGAAGTTTGAAATGATTTGTTCTGTCACCTGTTCCCAGAAATCTGACATAATTTAATATGATGACTGTTCTCCTTTACCTCATTAAATTGGTAAAGGAAAGCTGGATAGAATCCCAAGTTATTTATGACCAACTACTTATAAAATATGAGTTTGGAATTTTAAACTCTACTTGCCACAACTGCCTTTCTGTTCCCACCCAATAGCCAAAATCATTCATATGCACATATATAAAACCTGGGGCAAAATCCCTCTAAATCATCCCAAGGCAAGTATAAATAATCACATCATAGCTTACTATGTAACACCACCTTTAACTTTCAGCAAAACAATGATTTAAGAAGAATTACTATTATTGTCAAGGCTCAGAACCAGTGGATTGCAAAAGAAAAAAACAAAAAGGAAACATTCAAAGTATGAACAACAAACAGTAAAAAAAAAAAAAAAAAAAGGAGATTAATTAAAAATTTTCAAATAGTACTCCAAGGTAGTGGCTGACAACCTGGATTCTTAAAGGTTAACTACACAATAGTAAGAGGGACCTGCAAAGTATATTTTAGAGTTTTAGAAACCAAATTAGGAGTCATCTGTCACAGGGGTGCCCAAGAAAATAAAATTCTACATTTCATTGCTTTTGCCTAGAATTAGTTTAAGCCCATGCTATGTAATACTGACCATGGGCATCAGAAATTGTGTGTGTTTAATTGATTGAATTTTTAGGAAAATAAATAATTGTCACTTAAAAGAAAAGTATGTCTGACAAAAATTCTTCATAAGTTGTGACAAATGGAGAGGTTTATTATACATTATTAGTAAATATGTTTATGTTTACCCTATGTATAATGTATACATATGTTTGTATGTGTGCTTCCCTGGTTGCTCAGATGGTAAAGGATCTGCCTGAAATGCAGGAGATGAGGGTTTGACCCCTGGGTCGGGAAGATACCCTGGGGGAAGGGAATGGCTATCCACTGTAGTATTCTTGCCTTGAGAACTCCATGGACAGAAGAACCTGGTGGGCTATAGTCCATTAGGTTGAAAAGAGTGACTAACACACACATATATGTATGATATGTATGTGTATATTCATAAGTATAGTTCAAATCCAGAAACAGAATGCAAAGAAAGAAGAGACAATTTTTATGCAGAGAGGACTATACTGAAACAAACAAAAGAAAGGTTTATATCTTGCAAAATTCCTAGTGGAATAAATAAAATGAGCATAAGAGCAAAACCCTAATATACACCAAGATGTAGTGACATTCTGTAACATTTCTGATAAATCGCCTTATTATATTCAAAATCACAGGGTTTTGTTCCTAGTCTACTAGGAAAGGATGCCATGGATGCGTATTCAGATCTGTCATATATAATCTTATCTGCCAAAATTTTGAGACTAAAAGATGAGCTCTTGTACAAGCTGACAAGAGGTGGTAATGAGTCTAGGCTTTCTTGAAGGTTGTTTAAAGTTTAAGTCCCCCCATCGTGCAGATGCTGTCTGAATTGGCTCGGCAATTTTTATAATGACAGCTGCTGTCAGGTGAGAGGGTAAATTATTCAGTTCAGGGAATGTTGTCAGTAAGAGTAAAAGGGTGCTAGATATAGAGGTGGCCCCAGATAGTGTAGAGACTGACTTGTGTAAACTTATCAAATCTCTCTGGGAATCCTGAGTTGTTTCATTTTTCCCCAGGTATGCTTTAAAATAATCACTTCTACTGATAATTACACTTTTATCACATGGAAAGTGAAATGAAAAACTTAACCAGATTAGCTGAAATAGGAAAACAACCCAGACATGTCATCTGATTTTGACCCTGACATCTCCAACTCTGATGATTCTTACAAATGATACTGCTGCCAATTACTTTGTTAGTAGCAGTAGAACCAATACTAATATATGTACTACAGGGTGTATATATTCACAGATGTCTACAACTTTCAATTATCTCACTTAATTGAAGTGGTCAAGCAAAATAAGTTGCCAATTTATACTGGAATTTGGATATTTTCTCTAGGTGAGATAGTGCCCAAGATGTCAGAGAAGTTGCTCAAGAATTTATATCTGACTGCAGTATCCCAAGCAAATAGAACTGGAATTAATGTCATTCTTTGATATAAATTTAAAGGCTTAGGGCAATTTTAGAGAGTTGTTACAGTTGTTGCTTTATTTTTCTATTTAATTTTATTTTTGTCTTCTCAGGTTTTCCTTTTTAAAGATCTATTTTTGAAAATTTTAACTAGAGACAAAAGTAGGTCTCCATCATCAGGAGAGAAATGGACAGATTACTCAACAGCAACAAGAACAAGGGCCCTGGTAAATGCTTAGTTATACAACTTGAAAGTCCTGGAGATTAGATATCGCTGACCCTGCTCACAGCACCGGTTGTCTTGCTGTATCTCGCTGTGTGCGCTGTTCACTGAACCCATGATAGGCAAGGTGCGAGCTAAGAGAGGGGAAGAAAATGAGAGGAGCCCTGGGAACTGCAGATGCGTTTAATCTTTCCTGGCTGGCACGGCAGCCATAGTAGCAGACATAACATAACACAACATAAATGCACACAACCTTTCTGGGCTTTTCCAGATAAAGCTTATATATACTTATAGAATAAAAGTAGCCTGTGGTCAAGCAAGTAAGTACCCATTGACCCACATACCACAAGCAGTCTCAGCCATTACACAACTGTGCAAAGTCATTGTTTACAGAGCACAGGGTGGGAGGGTGTCAGAGTGTGGGGTGAGAGAGCCTGGCTGTCGCCCTCTTGTTAATTTTCCCACAATAAGGAATGGTAAACAATAAAAGAAAAGGATGTTAAGAAAAAAAAAAGAATCAAATCACACTGTAAGTACTGAAAAACAGCACATACAATTTTAAATCAAATTCAAGTAGACTTCTTTACTATTCACTACTTTAGGTCAAGATTGCTGTTGGAATCTGACAGTGAGGTCTAACTTATAGGCAGGGTTTCAGGGCTCCTTCCGTGTCTAAAATTCTCAACCTGCTTGTCACTAGCTCTTTGTTCTCACCAGGCTCCTTTCATTTCAATTTCCAAAGGACTTTAAGTCTTTGAATGATTATTAAATTATGAAGATTATAAATTTGTTATTGAAGAGAAACACTGCCGTACTTTTTTTTTCCTTTTGTTTCAGACTACAATAGAATTTGCAAACAAGTTGTAGCTTGAAACATACTGTTGCTCCATCTCCACAATGAAACACTAAGTCAAAACTCCCTGGAAATCGAAATTAGACACCAGTGTTTTGGGAAATTCTCCAGGTGATTTTAATGTGTGGCTGTAACAACCAAGTGTTAGTATCTAGATGATTCTTAGAGAAAATAGTGTGCTTGCAAAGCTTTTGTACATGAGAAAACAGGATGATTTAATACCAAACTGCAAAAGCACAAACATCACAATAATTACTCTTCTTGTAAGGCAGGGTCAATATCCTTAAAACACAGATGATATTTTAGAACTAAGTATTATCAATAATGGTGTAATTTAAATAAAGTTCATTTGTTGAAACACTCAAACATGTTTTCCATCTGACCATTTACAGACATTTCATTTATCTAGCAAAAAAAAAAAAAAAAAAAAAAAAGCAAGAGTTCTACTGAACTTTAATCTTGTCATGCCATTTTCTAAAAGGAAAAAAAGGCAACAGAAAACAATTACATTGAAACAATGCTCTGACCTCAATAATCACACATTGAAAATACTTTTATCTGGAAAAAGCCATTAGGAGAAATTGTGAACAAGGTGAAAACAGCTTTTGTGTGTTTTGGATAGTAGTAACTCAGCAGGACTACAAAAGTAAGCCCTATTAAATCTACCTCACATTCTACGATTCTTGCTCTTCACAGAGTAAAAACTGACTCCTGGTTTCAAAACTTTCTGTTCTCAACCCAGAATACAATAATATAGCCATCTATCTGGCTTTTGTGAGCATTATACTTGTCATTAGGATGTGTTAGACACTATAGGAATCCATTACAAATACACCAAGTTATATTTTATTTACAGAAATAGTAACTAATTTTGTTGCTGATGACTTCTAACATGACAAGAGATTGGCTAGACATTTGAAGGAAAGATCAGGAACAAAATAGGTTTAGCTTCTCCCTATTACCTCTGTGCCTTTTTCACTCTCACCCCCATTAATAATAACATCTTTGCTTCTTACTTCATAATAAAACAAAAATCACTAGTACTAGCTTTTCTGGAAAGCTATAGTTCTTGAAGTCCTCTCTTTCCCTGAATTTTCTTTCCCTTCCTCTTATAAACCTTTCTTTTAGCTCTCTAATATCTGGAAAGAATAGAATCCTTTAAAATATATTAAAATTCTTAGAAAAAGTCACAAAACAAATTTAAAAATTTAGGAAACAAACAGGAAAACTTACCACACTGACAAAGCATGCATCATTTTGCTTTGTTTTTGAATTTGTGTCATATTCATAGATACTTCTATATATCTTTTCAGTTGAATCTCCTTTCTCCACAATCTTTACTTATCTCTCTCCCAATAACCTTAGATCACACAGCTGGTTAATTGTGGGAATAAAACTCTAATCAAGCTCAGTTTGACTCCTAGTTAGCTGTCCCTCACACTCTCCCCCTCTCCCTGCATTTTCAGGGTCTGGTGATGTCTTTGAAGTTGTGCTAGAAATTTAGAGCTTTTTTAGAGGTTTGACCTGAGGACATTCAGCTGGTCATTTCCCTGTATTGAAAAATTATCCCTTCTATATGGCAAGTTTATTTTACTCCCCAAACCCATAGCTGCAAGAAGGACACATGGCACATGGAGAGAGACTGATGCACTGTCTCTACTGTCCATGAGCACAGGAAACTGCGCTTAGCTACAGAGGAACAGACGTGGTAGCCCAACCACTGCCTGAAAGGTGCAGTGGATGTGAAAGAGTAGCCACCCGGCCCTAAGGAATCTGTCAGATGAAAAGTATCTCTGAAACTTTCCTGTGCTTAAAAGATCCAGCCTAAAAAAGAGAACCCAGATAATTCTAAAGAGTAATTTAACCTGGGGAACTAGACACAGAGGTATTGCAAAACTTGAACACTGATGAAGGTGTGACAACAGAGTGAAATGCATATAGAAAGTACCTTCAGCCTTAGAGCTAGAAAGACAATCATGAAAGGATATTGCTACCAGAAACTAAGTGCTAACACCCATGCAAGAATGGAAGAAAGAGAGGGGATAACCAATATGTACTAGGATCATGAAAGAGAAGGCAGATACTGCCATATCAGCACAAAAGTAGGGGGAGGAAATGAGAAATACTCAGACTTCTCCCATTCTTATCTCCTCAGTCTTCTACCAGTGTCTACATTGAATGCAATAGGAAGCTGTGGAGCAAAGGAGCAGAAAGGGAAATGAGTTTAAGAGAAAATGAGCAAGTGATTGACCCAACCTCCAGACTACTCACAATTTGATTCTGAAGATAAAGTATTTAAAGAAAATCAAATACTTATTATCTTTGTTCAATAATATCCAAAGACATATTTCCACCTGGTTCTAATAATTATTATCTCCATGATCATTCTAACTCAACCACAATGTTTTTCAGGGGAGTAAAATGGGTAAATGAATTCATTTTAACTTACTATGGGATCAATTTAATGTCAGTGGGGCTGTCAGAAAGACTCCATTCACATAACTATATCTCTTGACACTAAAACCTTCTGAAGAAGACATTTACATTAAATTTCCTTTAGGTGTTCTCTAGATAATTGAGATCTTTCACCGATCTTTATCTTAAGTGTAATATGAAGTTTAATTCTTACATTATTACATGCAATTGTATTTTCCAATTCTTCTATTCAATTAAATTTTTATTATGTGGTATAATGTTCATTAATTCTCCATAAAAATTTCTTTCCAACCTAGTAATAAAGTCTTTGTGAATAGAAATAGTGAGTAATATGTCAGTGTCAATGACACCTGAACCAGTACTATGAATATAGTGATGAATCAGGGTTAATGAAATACGCCCCCTTTTTTTGCTTATCATACATACATATTAAAATGTACAGTGTGTGAGAGATGATCTAATGGTACATGAACAAAGACATAATAAAGCATTATTGAAATGATCAAATGGCATTAAGTTCAGAATATTTAGGGAAACACTCATTATTCTACTCTGATTATTTAACAAATACTAATAGCTATTATAATGTTAATTACACAGAAGAGTTTACGGGGATGTTACACAGAAATGTTTTCTGTGAAAATGTAAATTTACTTTGGAATTTTTGGAGTTATTATTAAATAAATATTAATTGGTTTATATTATCTCAATATAATCCTGAAAACTGACTCATGTGATAACAATGAATATTCCTATTTTAGAAGTGAAGAAAATTGAGGTACAGAAATTTAAGCAAACTTTCTTATATTAAATAATTACTAAATTATGGCATTAATTTGAGGACTCTAATTTGTTATTTTATTTGAATGTATTTGCTCCTTACTCCTGTGTCTTATACAAAAACTCTAAGGTAGTTAGTCTATATATTATGCTAGTAAATTTATTTCTAGTAAATTGTTTATCTAATCTTTCTTGGTTAAAAAAGGTGTAGTATTTATTTTGTGTACTTAGTCTTTGAAAATAAAGGGAGATGAAACATAGGCTGGTCATTAAGAAAAAATAAATTAATATATGTTAAATACATAGAGGAGTGTCAGGCACACAGTATACTCTAAACAAAGCTATCTGATATCATTATACAATACAAGCATTTGAAATGAGGCCATACATTATCTTCCAACAGGAAAAAACAAGATAAACTTCTCCATGAGCTTTCTTAACCCAGGCATGTTTCAGAGTTTTGCAAACTTCCGTGTGGATCAGGATCACATGAGAAGATGCTTGATCACGTGGGAGTGTGATCAAAAATCCTAGGTCAATGATGTTTGATCATTGTTTGATGCATTGATCAATGCATACTACGTCAATGAATCAAGATTTCCAGGAACAGTTCAGGACAGGTATCCAGGTCTTGATGCTCTTGTGAAAGCAGAAAAAATTAGATGGCTAGGACAAAGCATTGCTCATCTCCAAGTTCTACAGGGGTTAGCTTGTAACCCACTGCAGTCACTGACTGGCAGTGCACTCTGAATGGAATTCAGGATGAAAAGCAGAATGAAGCATTCTGTGCTTTGTGCTAATGGGTCTTTAAATACTTAGTTGCATACCTCAGAAAGAATCAGTGACCCCATACTCTCATCTTCCATAGAAAAGACTTAAATCATTAATTTGAAATATCTATTCTTTGTGACTAGCAGTAATCTTTTATGCTTCAAGATATATGCTTCACTGCATGTATTTCCTAGCTAAAACTCATATATATACTTATAAATTGGCTTCTTCTCCATTTCTTTGGAACAGTTTCCTCAGAGCACCCAGAACAGTTTCCTTACTGGGTGACTGTCTCCTGAGTTATAGTCCTCAGCAAGACCCTGGGTAAAAATTAAATTCACAATTCTTATGCTGTGTTTTTCTTTAAATTTACATTCTTATAATTTTTTTTCATATGACTCTGATGTACAGCTATTATTGTTAAACATTTAATTCTTCTCTTGAGAGTTTAGGCACTCTAGAATTTTAAGGCCAAACTATTAGAGGTAATAATATTTAATAGTACATATCTGATTTTGCCAGCAAATTTGGAAAATTTAACAGTGGTCACAGGAATGGAAAAGGTCAGTTTTCATTCCAATCCCAAAGCAAGGAAATGCCAAAGAATGTTCAAACTACCACACAATGGCAGTCATCTTACATGCTAGCAAAGTAATGCTCAAAATTCTCCAAGATAGGCTTCAACAGTTTGTGAACCAAGAAATTCCAGAAGTTCAAGCTGGATTTAGAAAAGGCAGAGGAATCAAAGATCAAATTGCCAACATCTGATGGATCATGGAAACAGCAAAGAGTTCCAGAAAATATCTACTTATGATTTACTGATTATGCCAAAGCCTTTGACTGTGTGGATCACAACAAACTGTGGAAAATTCTTCAAGAGATGGGAATACCAGACCACCTTACCTGCCTCTTGAGAAACCTGTATGCAGGTCAAGAATGAATAGTTAGAACCACACATGAAACAAAGGACTGGCTTCAAATTGGGAAGAGCATAGGTCAAGGCTGTATATTGTCACCCTGCTTACTTAACTTATATGTAGAGAACATCATGTGAAATGCCAGGCTGGATGAAGCACAAGCTGGAATCAAGATTGCTGGGAGAAATATCAATAACCTCAGATATGCCACCTAATGGCTGAAAGCAAAGAGGAACTAAAGAGTCTCTTGATGAAGGTGAAAGAGGAGAGTGAAAAGGCTGGCTTAAACCCAACAGTCAAAAAAACTAAGATCACTGCATCTGGTCCCATCACTTCATGGCAAATAGATGGGGAAACAATGGAAATAGTGACAGACTTTATTCTTTTGGGCTCCAAAATCACTGCAGATGGTGACTGCAGCCATGAAATTAAAAGATGCTGGCTCCTTGGAAGAAAAGCTTGGCCATCCTAGACAGCATATAAAAAATCAGAGACATTACTTTGCTGACAAAGGTCCATCTAGTCAAAGCTATGGTTTTTCCAGTAGTCACGTATGGATATGAGAGATAGACCTTAAAGAAACCTGAGAGCTGAAGAATTGATGCTTTTGAACTGTGGTGTTGGAGAAGACCCTTGAGAGTCCCTTGGACTGCAAGGAGATCCAACCAGTCAATCTTAAAGGAAATCAGTCCTGAATATTCATTAGAAGGACTGATACTGAAGCTGAAACTCCAATCCTTTGGCCACCTGATGAGAAGAACTGACTCATTTGAAAAGACTCTGATGCTGGGAAAGATTGAAGGCAGGAGGAAAAGGGAATGCCAGAGGATGAGATGGTTGGATGGCATCACTGACTCGATGGACATGAATTTGAGCAAGCTCTGGGTATTGGTGATGAACAGGGAATCCTGGTGTGCTGCAGTCCATGGGGTCACAGAGACATGACTGAGGGACTGAGCTGAACTGATCTGATTTATGGGCTTCCCAGGTGGGGGCTGGTGGTAAATAATTCACCTGCCAACAGGAGACATAAATGATGTGGGTTTGATCCCTGGGTCAGGAAGATGCCCTGGAGGAGGGCAGGGCACTCCCTCCAGTATTGTTGGCTGGGAAATTCCATGGACAGGGGAGCTTGGCAGGCTACAGTGGATAGGGTTGCAAAGAGCCAGACACAACTGAAGTGACTTAAGCACATATGCACATCTGACATATATAGTCACTAAGTTTATATTAACAGAGGACAACTTTGGCTACATAACAGAATGAACCACTTATGTTTTTAACCCCTTAATTTAAAGATAATATAGAAATAAAAGAAATCATGTTTCTGTAATTGAGTTCAAATTACCCCTCACATAAACTACAGCTAGAAGTATCAAGGCAAACACACCTGTTTTTTGGATCATGTTGGTTTTGCTCCATTTACTGCTCTGATGTACCATGTTTCAATCTATTTTAAGATGGCTTTTTTCCTTTCTAAATGCTTTAATACCAACTGTAGATAAGTTATAAAGCCTAATTAATACTTGTAATGGAGTTTTCACCAATCCCATTTTCATATAGTAATCTTCTTATAGCCTTAGTTGCTAATGACAACACATATAACATTAATGTTGTAAAAACCTTGATTCGCAAGTAAATACAATGCAAGTGTCACTATATTAGAAGCTCTGTCTCCTTTGTTGGGTACTATACCCACTGTCAAGGACTTCCCAGAGGCTCAGTGGCAAAGAACTTGCTTGCCAATACAAGAGACACAAGTTCAATCTCTGGACCAGGAAGATTCCCTGGAGAAGGGAATGGTGACCCATCCAGTACTGTTGCCTGGGAAATCCCATGGACAGAAAGAGCTACAGTCCATGGGGTCTCAAAAGAGTGAGAAATGACTTAGAGACTAAACAACAAAATACCCACTATCAGCACCTAACACATGATAGAGGCTCAATAAATGTTAATTAAACAAAACTGAGCTTTATTTTTCTTAAAACCTTTGCTCACACTTGAATTCTTTTTTGTATGTATTCAGATATTTTATCTTCGATGTAATTTTTATGCAAGGAAAAAAAAAGCAAAAGATAGATTGTGCAAAAATGACTGTCTCCTACCCTAGAAATTATATCTCTTAATTTTCTATAGTTCTGCTCTATATTTTTCTGCTATTTTTTAAAATTAGTCCTATGATATTAGAAATGTTTTTAAGAACTGTCAGATATTTAACGAAGGGTAAACAGTTTCGAAGTTGAAAAAGAATGAGGATATTTCTGATATATCCCTAATATTCGAAACCCTTGGTTCCATGATCTTTCCTTAGTGGTATGATCAAACATGTCTCTAACCTATAGCCACCAAAGCTACATATCTGCTTCACAGTCAGCAAAAACATGACCGGGAGCTGACTATGGCTCAGATCATGAACTCCTTATGTCAAATTTAGACTTAAATTGAAGAAAGCAGGGAAAACCACTAGACCATTCAGGTATGACCTAAATAAAATTCCTTATGATTATACAGTGGAAGTGAGAAATAGATTTAAGGGACTAGATCTGATAGATAGAGTGCCTGATGAACTAGGGAATGAGGTTCGTGACATTGTACAGGAGACAGGGATCAAGACCATCCCCATGGAAAAGAAATGCAAAAAAGCAAAATGGCTGTCTGGGGAGGCCTTACAAATAGCTGTGAAAAGAAGAGAAGCGAAAAGCAAACGAGAAAGGGAAAGATATAAGCATCTGAATGCAGAGTTCCAAAGAACAGCAAGGAGAGATAAGAAAGCCTTCCTCAGCGATCAATGCAAAGAAATAGAGGAAAACAACAGAATGGGAAAGACTAGAGATCTCTTCAAGAAAATTAGAGATACCAAGGGAATATTTCATGCAAAGATGGGCACAATAAAAGACAGAAATGGTATGGACCTAACAAAAGCAGAAGATATTAAGAAGAGATGGCAAGAATACACAGAAGAACTGTACAAAAAAAGATCTTCACAACCAAGATAATCACGATGGTATGATCACTTATCTGGAGCCAGACATCCTGGAATGTGAAGTCAAGTGGGCCTTAGAAAGTATCACTACGAACAAGGCTAGTGGAAGTGATGGAATTCCAGTTGAGTTATTTCAAATCCTGGAAGATGATGCTGTGAAAGTGCTACACTCAATATGCCAGCAAATTTGGAAAAATCAGCAGTGGCCACAGGATTGGAAAAGGTCAATTTTCATTCCAATCCCAAAGAAAGGCAATGCCAAAGAATGCTCAAACTACTGCACAATTGCACTCATCTCACACGCTAATAAAGTAATGCTCAAAATTCTCCAAGCCAGGCTTCAGTAATACCTGAACTGTGAACTTCCAGATGTTAAGCTGGTTTTAGAAAAGGCAGAGGAACCAGAGATCAAATTGCCAACATCCCCTGGATCATCATCAAAAAAGCAAGAGAGTTCCAGAAAAACATCTATTTCTGCTTTATTGACTATGCCAAAGCCTTTGACTGTGTGGATCATAATAAACTGTGGAAAATTCTGAAAGAGATGGAAATACCAGACCACCTGACGTGCCTCTTGAGAAACCTATATGCAGGTCAGGAAGCAAAAGTTAGAACTGGACATGGAACAACAGACTGGTTCCAAATAGGAAAAGGAATACGTCAAGGCAGTATATTGTTACCCTGCTTATTTCACTTATGTGCAGAGTACATCATGAGAAATGCTGGGCTGGAAGAAGCACAAGCTGGAATCAAGATTGCCGGGAGAAATATCAAGGACCTCAGATATGCAGATGACACCACCCTTATGGCAGAAAGTGAAGAGGAACTAAAGATCCTCTTGATGAAAGTGAAAGAGGAGAGTGACAAAGTTGGCTTAAAGCTCAACATTCAGAAAATGAATATCATGGCATCTGGTCCCATCGCTTCATGTCAAATAGATTGGGAAACAGTGGAAACAGTGGCTGACTTTATTTTTGGGGCTCCAAAATCACTGTGGATGGTGATTGCAGCCATGAAATTAAAGGATGCTTACTCCGTGGAAGGAAAGTTATGACCAACTTAGATAGCATATTAAAAAGCAGAGAGATTACTTTGCCAACAAAGGTCTGTCTAGTCAAGGCTATGGTTTTTCCAGTGGTCATGTATGGATGTGAGAGTTGGAGTGTGAAGAAAGCTGAGTGCCGAAGAATTGATGCTTTTGAACTGTGGTGTTGGAGAAGACTCTTCAGAGTCCCTTGGACTGCAAGGAGATCCAATCAGTCCATTCTAAAGGAGATCAGTCCTGCGTGTTCTTTTGAAGTAAAGTGAAGTCGCTCAGTCATGTCTGACTCTTTGCGACCCCATGGACTGTAGCCTATCAGGCTCTTCCGTCCATGGCATTTTCCAGGCAACAGTGCTGGAGTGGATTGCCATTTCCTTCTCCAGGGTATCTTCTGAACCCTGGAATTAAACCCAGGTCTCCCACATTGCAGGCAGACCCTTTACCATCTGAGCCACTAAAGCTGAAACTCCAATACTTTGGCCACCTCATGCGAAGAGTTGACTCATTGGAAAAGACTTGATGCTTGGAGGGATTGGGGGCAAGAAGAGAAGGGGATGATGGCTGGATGGCATCACGGACTCTATGGACATGAGTTTGGGTGAACTCTGGGAGTTGGTGATGGACACGGAGTCCTGGCGTGCTGCAATTCATGGGGTCGTAAAGAGTCGGACACAACTGAGTGACTGAACTGAACTAACTGAGCTGAACTAACTGAACTGACCTGCTTCACGTGAGCAACAATTCAATCAGCTTGGATAATGTGGCTTTCTTTTAAATTTTATTTTATTTTATTTTTAAACCTGAAACACTGTATTAGTTTTGCCAAACATCAAAACGAATCCGCCAAGGTATACATGTGCTCCCCATCCTGAACCCTCCTCCCTCCTCCCTCCCCACACCATCTCTCTGGGTCGTCCCAGTGCATCAGCCCCAAGCATCCAGTATCCTGCATTGAACCTGGACTGGCAACTTGTTTCATACATGATATCACACATATTTCAATGCCATTCTCCCAAATCTTCCCACCCTCTCCCTCTCCAACAGAGTCCATAAACACTATTTGTATAAAATTTGTGATGCTTTTATGGAATAAAAAGTGCCAGATACTAGTCAAAACACTATTTAAAATTTTTTATCAAAATGTAAATGAATTATAATGTAGTGTTAATTTCTGCTATACAGTAAAGTCAGTCAGGTCTATGTATATATTCTTTTTTATATTCTTTTCCATTATGCTTTATCATAGGACATTGAATATAGTTCCATGTGTTATATTGTAGGACCTTGTTGTTTTCCATTCTATATATAATAGTTTGCCTTTCCTAACCCAAACTACCAATCCATCTCTCTCCCATCCTACTTCCCCTTGGCAACCACATCTGTTCTTTATGTCTGTGAGTCTATTTCTGATTCATAAATAAGTTCATTTTTGTTCTATTTTTAGATACCACATGTAAGGGATATCATATGGTATTTGTCGTTTTCATTGTGGCTTACTTCACTTACTATGATAATCCCTAGGGCTATATCTTTTGCTACCAAAAGCATTATTTCATCCTTTTTAATAGCTGAGTAGTATTCCATTGCATTCCACATCCTCTTTATCCACTCTTCTGTTGATAGACATTTATGTTGCTTCCACCTCTTGGTTATTTTGAATAGTGCTGCTATGAACATAGGGGTACATGTATCTAGAGATAAAGCACCAACTTACATTCCTACCATCAGTGTAGGAGGGTTCCCTTATTTCCACATCTACTGTTTGTAGATTTTTTTGATGAAGACCATTCTGACCTCACTATAATTTTGATTTTCATTTTTCTATAATCAATGATGTTGAGAATCATTTTTTTATATATATATATGCCTATTGGTTCTCTGTATATCTTCATTGGAGAAATGTCTATTTACATCTTTCATGAAGCAAAGCATTATTGACACTGAGATTAAAAAAGACTGGATCCCTGTCCCCAAAGGGTTCAAAATAAAGTGAAGAAGATAAAAATGGAAACAAATAAAACAATGCTTATAATAAGTGCTGGGCTTTGTTAGAGTACCACAGAATATTAAAGTGTTGGAATTCTTCTGAATAATGTCAAAATCATACTTTACCAAAGATTCTTTCTTAATAAACATGGAGGCATGGTGAAAATTTATTCCGTCCCTGCTGAAAATATTATAAAAGAGGCAGGAAGAATCTTTAACATTCAGCCTGATACTTCCTTGAATTTTTTAGTTGGGAAAATGCTTCAGCTATATTTGTCTCAACATGTATGGGTTTGGGAGAGTGGATTCTTTAATAAAAACAATAGGAGTACAATAAAAAAGCGAGGTTTACACCATCAGGTCCTCTTTGTATTTACTTTGCATACATAATGAGTTTATTCTGTTCTGGTCACCATCTGAAATTATAGGTCAAAGAGCATAGCCCTACTAGGCTGAAAACTATCAGACAGCCTAAATACTCCTCCGGAAGAGTCTGAATTCATAATGCACTTCCTCACAGTCAGAAAGTCCACAGGGGGAAAAAAAAAACAAACAAACAAACCAGAGTCGTGATTTAACAAGTGCTTATATATGGTAGACAAATATCCAGTTTTCTTGTTCACAGTATTGAAAATTTCTGAGAAGAGAATGATACAACAAGGCTAATAAGATTCTTAACAGCGCAGATGCTTCCTTGACCTGAGCTGGTTTGGGCAGGACAGCAAGGGAAATTAGGCAGAGTAAACTTGAGAATTTGAGACACATCTTTGCCACTTGGCAGGTAAGTGACTTGTAGAAAGTCATTTTAATGACAATGACAATAGCTAATGTTTCTAAATTGCCTGTGGTATGGGCTGCACTCCTCTAGGTATTTTCCCTTCTTCTTTCTACAACAAATATTTATTGAGTACTTGTTAGGTAAATAGGAGAGAACTTACAGTCTATGGGGCCTTGATAGATTCACAAATCTCTATAAATGTTTATTGAGTTAATTAATAATGTCATGCACATTTAAATTATTGTACATAAATAAGTAATTACTATTTGGCTGAGATCTATATATGCTATGGTGAAAGCAGATGAAATATATAATATGGCCATCGCTTGAACAGCTTTATCTAGGGAGAAAAATTAAAATGCACCTTAAAACTGATTTGAGTTGCCTAAATCATTGTGTCTTTGCTTTTAGTATAAATTTCCTCATTAAAATAAAATATTTTACAGAGAAAACAGAGGTAGACTTTCCTATTTATCTACAGAGATGACATCTAACAGTTAACTTTGGAATTGAATAGTAAGTAGCTATTATGCCTGACAAGCAATTTATTCTTACTGCATGGCAGGACAAATAAAGGATGTAAAAAATATGTACATTACTTTTATTTACTATTTAGATTTTCATAAAATGTATAATGTTATGAATTTTATATTTATTGTATTTTAAATTATACTTGTTTTTGAAGAGAAATATTTATTTTCATGCAATTTAAATGACAATTTAAATGAATAACATTTAAAGATCAACTGAAGTTTTCCTATCCAATATTTTATTTAAAATTATTTAAACCAGGCAATGCCTTAATGTATATCTGTCAGAGAACTGTTTCTTCCACTCCCTTTCCTACCCTGGATAAAATGAGCTCAGTTAGGATTAGAGGTCACAAGGCAAAAATAAAAATTACAAATGGATCAAACATAACTTCTATCCTTTTTAATTTTTATGATAGTTCAATGCCCTTTTCATTAGAGAATAGAAGTATATAAAGGCTCATATATGCTCCAGTCCCCCAATTAAGATGAATAAGAGCCTAGTTCTTGTTGTTAGCATTAGTTTTCTATCATCTAATATTTCTACTGCTAATTTATTACAGATAGGATAGGATGACATACATCTTGCAAATGTCCAAAATGGTTTCTTATATTTAATAGTTCTTTGAGAAAAGTTTGCTAAATAAATGAAAGTTTTATCAAAAATTAACTTAAAAAACTCATTTGTTGAGATTGAAAAACAGAACATTTGTTCTCAGGTATAGGCTTTCCCTCTCAAGGCAAACATATATTCTATAAATCTGTCCTTTGACATGCTTTGAATTTCTAAATAGGAACACAGTTAGGTGGACTATTACTCTGAAAATAGAATTATTTGCACAGGCACAAGGGAGAATGTACTAATAATGAGTAACTTTAGAAAGATGATGGATTTTAGACAGAGTGCATGCACTATGCATCTAAGAGCTGAGCTAAGTCCCCCAATTCAGCATCCTATACCTCTTTCCTTGGGCTCCGGGTTATATTTTCAGTGTGTCACCTTACATTCTACTGGATGGAAAGTTAAAGAATGTCTTCTCCATTGACAGTTATTCCCAGTCATATCTAGGGACAAGCTGAGGCAGGGTTGATAGGACTGCAACCTGGTCTTCTATTTTTCAACACTGGTCATTGCTAAAATCTGCCTTACTAGAGTAATACTTACATCACTTTTCCTGCCCCCCTCCCCAAGCCAGTTTTATGAGTGTTAGCAGCAATCTGCTTTAAGAATTTAATGTGCAGCCTCTGAGAAACAAAAGGAAAGGAAATTGCACTTTTATGAATTTCTGAATTGCCATACCTCACATTCAATGTTTATTTTATTTTAATATTACTGCCAATGGGTTTTAGTGAGTAAAATAAATTTAGCACTAATGAGCATATTTTGAAAGTTTAAAAACATAATTTAATAAATGATTCAATGTAATCTCTACAAAAATGACTCTAAGAGGCTGAGGAGTCATTGAGCAGGAGGGAAACCATGAAGAAATAATAGGCAAAAAATAAATAGTTGGAAACAATTATGATTTTTATATTAGCAATTAATCAAGGAGTTGTTTCTTTTCAATATCACAAAGACAGTATTGAGCAATGACAAAGCTAAGTCAATTTAATTACAAACATGGCTGCAATAGTTACTTGAATAAATTAATATAACAATAGAATGGGAAAGACTAGAATCTCTACAAGAAAATCAGAGATACCAAGGGAATATTTCATGCAAAGATGGGCTCAATAAAGGACAGAAATGATAGGGACCTAATAGAAGCAGAAGATATTAAGAAGAGGTGGCAAGAATACACAGAAGAACTGTACAAAAAAGATCTTCACGACCCAGATAATAACGATGATGTGATCACTCACCTAGAGCCAGACATCCTGGAATGTGAAGCCAAGTGGGCCTTAGGAAACATCACTATGAACAAAGCTAGTGGAGGTGATTGTATTCTAGTTGAGCTATTTCAAATCCTGAAAGATGATGCTGTGAAAGTGCTACACTCAATATGCCAGCAAATTTGGAAAACAGCCGTGGCCACAGGACTGGAAAAGGTCAGCTTTCATTCCTGTCCCTAAGAAAGACAATGCCAAAGAATGCTCAAACTACCGCACAATTGCACTCATCTCACACGCTAATAAAGTAATGCTCAAAATTCTCCAAGTCAGGCTTCAGCAATATAAGAACCGTGAACTTCCAGATGTTCAAGCTGGTTTTAGAAAAGGCAGAGGAACCAGAGATCAAGTTGCCAACATCCGCTGAATCATCAAAAAAGCAAGACAGTTCAAGGAAAACATCTATTTCTGCTTTATTGACTATGCCAAAGCCTTTGACTGTGTGGATCACAATAAACTGTGGAAAATTCTGAAAGAGATGGGAATACCAGACCACCTGATGTGCCTCTTGAGAAACTTATATGCAGGTCAGGAAGCAACAGTTAGAACTGGACACGGAACCACAGACTGGTTCCAAATAGGAAAAGGAATACGTCAAGGCAGTATATTGTTACCCTGCTTATTTAACTTATATGCAGAGTACATCATGAGAAACGCTGGGCTGGAGGAAGCACAAGCTGGAATCAATATTGCTGGGAGAAATATCAAGAACCTCACATATGCAGATGACACCACCCTTATGGCAGAAATTGAAGAAATAAAGGGCCTCTGAATGAAAGAAAGTGAAAGAGGAGAGTGAAAAATTTGGCTTAAAGCTCAACATTCAGAAAACTAAGATCATGGCATCTGGTTCCATCACTTCATGGCAAATAGATGGGGAAACAGTGGAAACAGTGTTGACTTTATTTTTCTGGGCTCCAAAATCACTGCGGATGTTGATTGCAGCCATGAAATTAAAAGACACTTACTCTTTGGAAGGAAAGTTATGACCAACCTTAATAGCATATTAAAAAGCAGAGATGTTACTTTGTCAAGAAGGTCCATCTAGTCAAGGCTATTGTTTCTCCAGGGGTCATGTGTGGATGTGAGAGTTGGACTATAAAGAAAGCTGAGCACCAAAGAATTGATGCTTTTGAACTATGGTGTTGGAGAAGACTCTTGAGAGTCCCTTGGACCTCAAAGAGATTCAACCAGTCCATCCTAAAGGACATCAGTCCTGGGTGTTCATTGGAAGGACTGATGTTTAAGCTGAAACTCCAATACTTTGGCCACCTGATGTGAAGAGCTGACTCATTGGAAAAGACCCTAATGCGGGGAAAGATTGAAGGCAGGAGGAGAAGGGGATGACAGAGGATGAGATGCATGGTATCACTGTCTCAATGGACATGGGTTTGGGTGAGCTCCAGGAGTTGATGATGGACAGGGAGGCCTGGCATGTTGCAGTTCATGGGGTTGCAAAGAGTCAGACTCGACTGAGCAACTGACTGAACTGAATGTTCCAGAACCTGGAACATAGTAGGATTTAGATAGGTTTGTTCCTTTCTAATCTATATTTCTTTCCTGTTTTGCCTTACAATGTTTTAAATAAAGATCATATAGTGTAGTCTAGCAACATTTTTGCAGTTAAATTTATGAATTAGTTACCTAATAGTTGCTATATTTTAAACTAAAATTATTGTTTTACAATAAGAAATGTTATAAGGAACTTATTTTCTAGGCTTTAAAATATAATTGCACTTTCTAGTTTTTGTCTTATATATATGCTTACATTATTATTGCTTCTTTTGAATCGTGCTATCATAGAACTATTTTGTTTCTTCTTATCACTATTTAAATAGCAATTAACTTAACAGTATTATATAGGACCTAGCAGGGAAAATAAAATATAGGAGTTACAGAGATATTTTCATTATTTTTAAGTCTAATATTAACTTGGTCACAATTATAAAGAATTATATCACAGTGTAAGTCTGGGCAGGGAAATTCAAGGAAACTGATAATCAGAGATTCAATTTTTTGCTCATGATCCATAACAGTTTTAAGATATTAATCATAGTGGATGCTGTCCAAATTCATGATTTTCCACCAAGGTTTATTTTTCCACATCACAACTTAATATTTACATTGTTGAGTGCTACCTGTATTTTTTAACTCTACCTACCATCTTCTCTTTCTTTCTTTCTTGAACCACTTACAATGTTTTGCCCTGTTTTATTCTAGATTGATTGCCTCCAGTCTGGTCACTCAGCAAAGAAAAAGTAATTTTCTGCAAAACTCTACAGAAACTTTCTAGAGTTTAGTGAATAAGGCATTCAATCCTGGACAGCCCAAACTGCAACTGATGTCACCAGATCATGTCAGAATAATCTGATCATATTTTCCAACCAAGGATTCTTATGTGGGGAATCTTACTGCCAATGTTTTATCTTATACAGCTACAAGCTCCAAACTTGGAAACCAGCCCACTGATCACCCCAGGGAAAGAGCTGGTACTGCTTCCAGCTACTCAAGCTGAGTTAGCAAGATTGGGTTGCTGCCAAGTTTCTGCCAAAATGTATTCTGTTGTGTCCTGCCCTTGTTCACACCAGAAGAAGAGCTAGGGGTTATTTAAATCAGCATAAGATTCCCAAAGCCAAGCTTCCTCACTAGTACTTTTATGTTCATTCTTGCTGGATATCTGACAGTTACCTTAGAATGAATGTGCATGATAGGATCTGTGTATTTGCTCATTCTCCTGAATCTGTGAGTTTTCTCCCAGTGAAACCAGGGGACAAACAAATGTACTCTTTGACCACTTAATTCCCCCCCTCCTCAATTTTTAATGAAAATACCCAATTATCCACAATACTGCTGGCCCACAAGTTTACAGTCCAATTATCACTTTTCTATCCTTATACTACTCACCCTAGCAGGGGAATGAGTAATGGCTAGATGGTAAAGAATCTGCCTGCAAAGCAGGAGACCTCAGTTTGATCCCTGGATCAGGAAGATCCCCTGGAGAAGGGAATAGCAACCCATTCCAGTATTCTTGCCTGGAGAATTTCATGGACAGAGGAGCCTGGCAAGCTACTGTCCAAAGAGTTGGACATGACTGAAGCAACTAACACACACCCTAACAGCAGAATTTGACAGCATTGATCATGATCATTCAAAACACTTTTGAAATTAGTTTCTGGAATATCATACTCTTGGTTCTTTCCTACTTTACTAACTCCTTATTCTCTTTTGTTGGATTATATTTGAATTCATAGATTGTAAAATTAGAGTGTCTAAGCATTCTGTCCATCTCTACATTCCTCTATACTCATTACCCAGATGACCTTGACTTTGAATATCACCTTAATTATTGTGCAATGGTTTTATTTTCTAACTTCAATCTCTTATCTGAGCCACAAATTCATTTATCCAACTTAGCTTCTCAGCTTTGTAAGGAAGTCATAAGCAAATGAGTTTTAACTTTCTTTGATCTTTAAGGAAATCTTTATTTTACTTAGATTACCAATTAGTGTTTCAAACTGAATAAGTCTAAATTTTCCCACCCCTAAACTTGTTTCTCCTTTAGTCTTTCCATTATCATTGAATGACAACCACATTTTTCTAGATAATAAGACTAATTCACTTAGTATCCTTTTTGATGTCCCTCTTTCTCTAGTATTCCATATCTAAGCCATCAGCAAATTATGCATACAATTCTTCTGAAATATATCTAGAACCCAACTTCTTCCACTCTACCTCCACAGTCCAAGGCAACATCATGTCCTGCCTGCACTTAACAATAGTTTCCTAGCAATTCTCTGCGCTTTTGCTCTTGCCCTTTTAGTGACTAGTCTTCAAGCAATAGCAGCAACAGAATGAGAGTTTTAAGAAGAGGATGGATGTCACTTTGCTGCATGTGTGTCATTAGTTTCATGAGACTTCCTTGACTATCTCAAGTACATGTCTGCTCAGTTTCTGCTGCCTAGAATATTCCTGCTGCCTAGAATGTTATTGTCTTAAATAGCTGAATGCCTGCTTTCCTGTTTTCTTCAAAGCTCTGTTCACATATAACCTTATCAGTGTCTTCTTTAAAAAATAAATTCTTGTATTAACTATCACATCCCTTACAATAACTTTTTATCTTCTCACTTTGCTTTATATGTCTTCATTTCATTTACCACCACTGGAAATATTATATCTATCTATATATCTTACCCAGAAAGATATGCTCTTCAGGAGAGCAGGACTATTTCACTTTTGTCATTCCGCTAATTTTTCAGATCTTATGTCTGTTTGGAGTGACTTCCTTTGGAGTTTTTAGTATCTTATCGTAAATTTAGTTTCAAAACAAAAGATTTTAATATAAAAAGTTGCACTCTTTGCATCATTCAACTTGTGCACTAGGCAATTATATTATTAAATATTAATCTATAATTACTGATTATTGATGTCAATAAATTATTTACCAAATATACTTTTAGAAGACTGTGCTAAATAGTATTCAGATTATATATAAAAATAAGATTAATTGTTTTCCTTCAAAACTATAGAAAAACTATAAGTATCATCAGAGAAAAAACATATAAAAATAACAATCTAAAAATGTTCCAAAGAGAAATTATTCCTAAAAGGACAAAGAACAGTAATAGAAAGCTTTGTTTCATAACTGGCCATCAAACGAGGTCCTGATGTAATCTAAAAAAGATTGAGAAGAAATATCAATTCCATCTCTAATTATATGATCTTTGAAAAAATTTTCTCTTAAACTTTTATTGACCTTTTGTTTTTAATTTTCTGATATTAAGTTTCATCTATAAATGGGGAATTTCATGTATATTAAATGAAAAATTCATAAAGCATATAACCTAGTGCCTGCACATATAATTAATATTATAATAGTAAAGACAAGGACTTCCTTGGTTATCTAGTGGTTAAAAATTTGCCTTGCAATTCAGGGCACATGGGTTCAATCCCTAGTCAGGGAACTAAGATCCCACATGCCCTGGGGCAACTAAACCCGTGCTCCACAACAACTGAGCCTGAAAGGCAATGAAAGAGATTTTATGACAACATGAGATGACATATGTCACATGACACAACAGAGATCCCACATGCCTCAACTAAGACCATATGCAGCCAAATAAATAAATATTTTTAAATAGTAAGTACAATACAGATTAATGAATGATGTAGCCATACAATGATAAGCTTATGTATAAAAGAAATGGTTATTATTTATAAAATAGATAGTTGTTACTTTAAGAATAAGCAAATAGACCATAAAACTACTATAAAAATTAGACAAGATACTTTCTATTATGTAATGGTACTTTTTGTATATGACCAACTTATTTACCAGTTTTTCACTCTTCCTCACAAAATTTCCAATTAATACAAGTAGAGTTGTGAAAGTTAGCAAATAGAACCACAAGGTTCCATGTAAATAAAAAATAAATATCTATATAAAGTGAAAGTGAAAGCCGCTCAGTCGTGTCCGACTTTTCGAGACCCCCACAGACTATGCAGTCCATGGAATTCTCCAGGCCGAATACAGGAGTGGGTACCCATTCCCTTTTCCAGGGGATCTTCCCAATCCAGGGATCAAACCCAGGTCTCAGACATTGCAGGTGGAATCTTACCAGCTGAGCCACCAGGGAAGCCCAAATGTCTATACAAGTGTGTCCCAAATATTGCGTGTGATATGCTTATATGTGAAAAAAAAAAAAAAAACACAACATTTTAAGCTGAATCTCAGATTTAACTGGCATGCCTGAATTTAATCTTGGAAGTCTAAATACAATGTCTCCTTTTAATTTAAAAAGAAGTATGCTTTTAAAGAAGCTCATCAAAAACATATGCACACATACACACATGCATGGGCATATACACACATATGCACACAAAGGTCTTATTGCCAAGTTTGCCAATTTCATCTATTGAATTAATAAAGACAAGTTCTGGTATACAACTGAAGGAAACTCAGAAAACTAGAAGGGATCTTAAAAATCAAATTAAGTTCCATTTAATGTATATAGTGAAGTAATCCACAACCTAAAGGCCTGAGGCTACATCTTACCTATGGCCTATTTTGGCATAGCCCTCAAGCTAAGAATTTTTCCTACATTTCTATATTTTGTATTTTAATTTCTAGACAAAGAATACTATGCAATGAGAACTTACATGACCCATAAATCTTAAATGCTTATTATCTGGCCCTTTATAGAGAAAGTATGTCAACTCATGAAGAGAGAAAGGAACATATTCATCATTTATTCATTCAGTAGATAATTTTGACATAACTGCAATAAATTAAATACTGAACTAAATCAATGTGCAGTCAAATCTATGTGAAAAGTATATAGACACAAATGACTCTAAATTTAGATATTTTGACTTTTTGTAACACAAGCTAGTAACTTAGTCCGGCCAAGAATGGAGATCTATTTCTGATTTCTTTTTATGTTTAGTGCCTGGCATTTTAAATACTTAATTCAAAACTTTACTTCTCATACACTGTTGTTTTTCTTCAGATTATTCCTTAATTAAGAGTTTTTGAAGAAATTCTAACAAAGCAATGTATTACACGTGTATTAAGCATAGAATAGCCTCATTATTTTATCTAAAATGAAACTTTCAAGAAGGCATATGTTTAGTGATAAAAGAGGAATGAATAAGGCACTCAAGCAGCCAGACCTGCCAAATCTACTTTGCTTATGAGTGTGATGGTAGCTATTATTGCCCAATACGCTTCAGATCTGATCTTTGTCTTTACTCATAGCTAACATATTTTCCCAAGTCTTGTACTCTTTTATTTCATTAACAGTTAATAGTAAAGTGAAAGAACTTGTTATTTACACAACATTAACATTTCTGCCTAGAAACAGAATTGGGTTCTGAATTCTACTTAATACATATCTTTTACCTCATTCATGAAGGGCATGTTCTCCACAGAGAAACTGTTGTTGTTTTAGTCACACCCTGCAACTTACACGATCTTAGTTCTCCAACCAGGGATTAAGCCCAGGTCTCTGCAGTGCAAGCACCTAGTCTGAACCATAACCTGGAAATCCCCACAGAGAAACTTCTGAGAGACTCTTCAAAGATTAATTTCAAATTTTGCCCGGTTTGGTGGGATTGGCTTCTTATGAGCCTCATGGTTTTGGCTTGCATCTTTAGTACAAAGTCTAAATCCTCCTTCCCCAGGTACTTACACTAAACTTTATGGACACAATAGGATCTTATATAGTTGATTTTATCTAAAATTCTGAAAAAGATAGGAATACCAGACCACCTGACCTACCTCCTGAGAAATGTGTATGCAGGTCAGGAAACAACAGTTAGAATTGGACATGGAACAACAGACTGGTTCCAAGTAGGAAAAGGAGTACATCAAGGCTGTATATTATCACCCTGCTTATTTTAACTTATATGCAGAGTACCTCATGAGAAATGCTGGGCTGGAGGAAGCACAAGCTGGAATCAATATTGCCAGGAGAAATATCAATAACCTCAGATATGCAGATGACACCACCTTTATGGCAGAAAGTGAACAAGAACTAAAAAGCCTCTTGATGAAAGTGAAAGTGGAGAGTGAAAAAGTTGGCTTAAAGCTCAACATTCAGAAAACTAAGATCATGGCATCTGGTCCCATCACTTCATGGCAAATAGATGGGGAAACAGTAGAAACAGTGGCAGACTTTATTTTCTTGTGCTTCAAAATCACTGTAGATGGTGATTGCAGCCATGAAATTAAGACGCTTACTCCTTGGGAGAAAAGTTATGACCAACGTAGACAGCATATTAAAAAGCAGAGACATTACTTTGGCAACAAAGGTCTGTCTAATCAAGGCTATGGTTTTTCCAGTAGCAGTGTATGGATGTGAGAGTTGGACTATAAAGAAAGCTGAGCACCAAAGAATTGATGCTTTTGAACTGTGTTGTTGGAGAAGACTCTTGAGAATCCCTTGGACTACAAAGAGATCCAACCAGTCCATCTTAAAAGAAAACAGTCCTGAGTATTCATTGGAAGGACTGATGCTGAAGCTGAAACTCCAATACTTTGCCCACCTGATGCGAAGAGCTGACTCATTTGAAAAGACCCTGATGCTGAGAAAGGTTGAAGGCAGGAGGAGAAGGGGATGACAGAGGATGAGACGGATGGCATCACTGACTCAGTGGACATGAGTTTGAGTAAACTTCGAGAGTTGGTGATGGAAAGGGAGGCCTGGCATGATGCAGTAGATGGGGTTGCAAAGAGCTGGACACGACTGGACACAGCTGGACTGAGCGACTGAACTGAATCTTTCACTCTATTGATACAGATTGAACATAAGACAGGAAATCTCTGATTCCCCCTTATTATTTTGCCAAAGGCAAAAATGTGACATAATCTTAAAGTTTTGTAAAAGGCAATGTGAATATACAGTCATGAACATTTATTAATTATATAAGGTTATTCCCACTGCTAAGTCAAAAATTTAATAGAAAAAAATTAAAATATGCCTAAAGTAAATAGTTCTTCAAAGTGTTGAATATATTTACATTTTAAAAATCATACTTTTATGTTAATATATTGTAGTTGAGTGAAACTGTTTAAGTTCTGAGGTGAATTGTCAGATGAACTAATCAGCTCAATTATTTGTCTTTAGAAAGTGTAGCAAAACTATAACAAGAAAAAAATCTTTAAAATAAAATATGTATAAAATAGATTTATAGATAGATGATATATAAAGAGATTGCTTTCCTTGAGACTTTTTAGCTTTCTAGGATAAGTCATGGTTAGAAATCAACCTTTCTGGGTTACAAATCTTATGATAAATTACAATTTTAAATTTAGTTTTTCTATAGAAATAAATAGTGTTTATGAAGTATTTGGAGGCTTGGACCTTGCTGAAAAAGTTAAAACCTACCACTTTGCTCTCCTTTCTGATCAACCTTTAATCTTCCTTGACAAATTCCTAACTGGGAGACTAGTTTTATAGCACTTTATGAAACAATCTGGACTTCTGGGAGACTCTTCAATCCAGCTCAGTTATAAGAAATCTTAAAATATTGAAGTTATCTCTATAAAATTCAGAGTTGACATCCTTAATTTTTTTAATAGTATAAACTCTTGGAAATCTCTAAATCATGCTGTATTTAACGTTTATGTTTCTAATTGCATTTATGATACAATATTTTGATCTTTTATGTTTCTACATCCTGAAGTTTACATTTCAAGATATTTATATCACTAACTACAAAATTCCAATGTTTTTACTCACTAATAAATTCATATACAATTTGATAGCTTAACAATTGTTGCCTTTATTTTGTGCAAAGTTGTATCTGACTCTTTTGTGACTCTATGGATGTACCCTACCAGACCCCACTGTCCATGGGATATCTCAGGCAAGAATACTGGAATGGGTTGTTATTTCTTTCTCCAGGGGGTCTTCCTGACCCAGGGATCAAACCCATGTCTCCTGCATTAGCAAGTGTATTCTTTACTGAGTTGCTAGGGAAGCCTGGCTTAACAATTAAGAACATTTATTTAAAGTGTTATTTTTTGTAAATCAAAAATCAGAGGATAACTCCTGTTCATGAAACTTATCTGCTAATTATTTGACTTATTTGTCTAAGTAGCATGTTTTCTGAGTAGCATATATGTGGTAGCTTATTGTAGCTTATATGTCGTATCTTATTGTATCATGCATGCTCAGTCATGTCCAGCAACAATATTGGAGTGGGTTATGATTTTCTACTCTGGGGAACCTTCCAGACCCAGGGATTGAACCGGCATCTCTTATGTTTCCTTCATTGGTAGGTGAGTTCTTTACCACTGTGCCACGTGGGATACAGTGCATGATTTATCTGATAATACAAAGGTCACATCTATTGGACTAAGTCATGAAAAACCAGATCGTACAAAAGAGATACACATTCTGTTGTTTCTATCCCCCTTCATATTTTCTGATATCCTATGCATACTACTCACAAGAACCTCAGCTAACTAGTCTACCTAACCATGATAACAGAATAGCCCAGTGAGGATGATTTAACCCCTTGGAAAAGATATTTATCTCATTAGCTCACAAAGACAAATCACTATAATGATTTCAAATAACCTGTGATTACAACTTGGATGTGGCCTTAGGTAGAATATGTTTCTGCAGGTGTAAAAAATATGACCTTGGTTGGTTTCACTGAAGGAGGTAAGATGAATATCTTCAAATAAGTTTGTGATTATAATTGATTTAAGAACATTATGGCTCATATGGAAAGATTTGTTATTTCACACACTTGTAGGAACCTTTAGAATGATTAGAGCAGTGATCTTAACCTTAGCTGCTCATTAGAATCACCTAAAATAGGTATATTTTAATAAATACCCATGTCTGGGGCTCTGCTCACACCAATTAATTAAGAATCTCTGAAGATTAGGATTTGGCATAAATATTTATTAAAAATATACACATTGATTCTTATCAGAACTCAGGATTGAAAGCCACAGCATTAGAAGTTATGGACATTGCTCAAGTTTATGGGGTTCTCAACTATAGTTGCATATTTGATATACCATTTTTGCATTATAGTTATATGCTTAGTACTGCTGCAAGAGTTCTGTTTTCATCAAAGATACAAAGATCTGTTAAAAACCTAACTCCCAACAAGAAAATCAGAGTACAAAACCTATAACTTTCTTAAATCCAGATTGGTGAACACACATGGTTACAATATAGTTTAAAATTTAAGAACCTCTCCACCTCTGCACAAAGGACATGGTTTGCAAGCACAGTTAACTTGCTACAGAGCATGAGGAGGAGAGACACAAAGTGCCCCACTAGCAAGTAAGAATAATTCGGTCTAAAATTTTAATGAACTTCTAAAGTTTGAGAGTGAACTATAATACAAGTATAGAATCACCAGGCATTGCAGACATGACGGAATTTATACCCACTCTGGGACTCTTTTTCATGAACTTCCATCAAGTCCTCACTTAACAAGATTGGGAACATAATGAGCAACATCAGAGAGCCTCTTCTGGTTGGGTAAATCTAGAGAAAGAGATTGCCACTATGAGAGGAAAGGCACAGAGCTCCATCTAAATCCTTCTTGTCTACTATTCAAAATCTCCAGGCTATCTGGAAGGAGCAGCAAGCTCTGATGCCCCAGGGCACAGGTAAAAATCACTGTGACTGAGAAAAGAGCAAAGGAAAAATAATAATAATAACCCTAACACTATGAGTGGAACAGCTTTTGGATGCAAAAGCTAAAGCAACACATTTGGCAGTCTCTCAGCTTTGGAGGAGAGTAGGACATTCTCTCTGAAAAGTACCCAAGAAAGAAGACATAGTTTGTCTGCTATGCATAGGAGACACTGCAAAGAGAAGCATCACTGCAAAGATAACAGTGTTTGTCTAATGCTGAAAGTCAATCATGAAAACAGAGATCTGCCCCTTTTTCCCCTCAAAACCATGCTAGGAAAAACCAAGTAACAGGTAATATTAATAGTGATCTTCTGCTGGTAGAAGGAAAATTATATGCAGAGATCTAAGCAAAATAAATATTAAAAACAAAGCAAAAACTAAAACACTGTTAGACAATATATTTAAGTTGCTTAAAATCAAAGATACAGGGTCAATTTTGCAGGCAGCCATTTGAAAGAAGAAATATACTGATAGAAGATCAAAGGCAAGAATTAGAGTAGACTTCAGAAACTGTGCATCTAGAATACAAAAAAAAAGCATCATTAAAATACTGAAATAAATCAAAACAAAAAGTCAAACCAAGATATATTCAGTAACATAAGCTTTCTTAATTAAAACAAATATTTTCTAGATAAAAAAATTACTAAGAAGATCCATTACCAGCATACTTACACTGGAAGAAATGTTAAAATTCTTCAGAGGAAAGGAATGTATCACAAATAAATCTGAAATAGAGAGCTTCAGAAATGGTCTCAATAGTTTCAAAAATGACAGAGAAAGTATTTTTATTTTTAATACTTTAAATATAATTGAATGTCCTGTCCAAGCAAAAATAGTAGAAATCCATTGTAAATGTAACATATGTAAAGATAATACAATAATACAAAAGAGGAGAGGGAGGAAATAAAAGTATACTACTGTGTATACTTGTGTATACTGCACAAAATGCATAGCATTACTCAAATGTAGATTATGACAAGAAAATAAATAAGCAACCAATATTGCAGTTAAAGTGGAACAATAAAAGGTATATCCAAACATTTAAAAAACAGAGTGTAAAAGAGGACAGCCAGAACAAAGAACAGATATGACAAATAGAAAACAGCTAGGAATTTGCCAGGTTTTAGTCTAACCTTATCAGAAGCATAAAATGCACACAGTCTAAACATGACAATTAAGAAAGAGATTATCAGACTGAATATAAACACTAGACCCAACTATATGCTGTCTAAAGAAAAATCATTTTAAACATAAAGTTATCAATGGATTGAAAGTAAAAGGATGGGGAAAAAGTATACTTTACAAACATTAACCTAAAAGAAATCTTGATTAACTATATTAATGACTTAGTAATATTTTCAGGGATACTGGGGGTCATTTCAGAATAATAGAGTTCAATTCATCCAGAAGATGTAATAATCCTAAGCATTTTTGCACCTACTAACAGGATTTCAGAATTCATAATGCAAAAACTAATAGAACTGAAAACAGATTTTAAAAATCAAGAAATTTGGTTGAGGATTTAAATGCTTCTCTCTCAGTAACGATAGAATAAATAGAAAGACAGTACAAATAGAAAATATCTGGAGAATATTATTTGCTCTTCAATCTGTTAAGTGAACCTGTTTCACCTAATTGGCATTTAAGGAACAATCCACTGACTAACAGCAGAATACATGTTTTTTTCCAGTGCACATGGGCTATTAACATATAGAGGCGACATATGTAAGATATAAGGTCTGCGAAGTGTCATTTCTTTTTTCAATATACATGACAAATGGGAGAACTAGTGATATAAATATAAATTATATAGTTATACATATTTGTATATATGTTAACTTTATGTTTCAGCTTGATTGGGCTAAGGGATATCCAGATAGCTAATATTTTAAGGCTCTTTATTCAATTTCAATGGCCTATATGTATACCTCTACACCAGTACCACATTGTTGTGATTACTGTAACTCTATAAGTTTGGAAATCCGGAAGTGTGTGGTCTTCAAATTTGTTCTTTTTCAAAATTATTTTGGCTATTCCAGATAGCTTGAGATTCTGTATAAATTTAAGGATGAATTATGCTGTTTCTGCTGCTGCTGCTGCTGCTAAGTTGCGTCAGTCGTGTCTGACTCTGTGCGACCCCATAGTCGGCAGCCCACCAGGCTCCCCTGTCCCTGGGATTCTCCAGGCAAGAACACTGGAGTGGGTTGCCATTTCCTTCTCCAATGCATGAAAGTGAAAAGTAAAAGTGAAGTCACTCAGTTGTGTCTGACTCTTAGCGACCCCATGGACTGCAGCCTACCAGGCTCCTCCATCCATGGGATTTTCCAGGCAAGAATACTGGAGTGGGTCACCAGGTTTCTGACACACCCCCTCCACCACCAAAAAAAAAACATGGAATTTTGATTAAGAGTGCTTTGAATCTTAGACTGCTTTGGATAGTATTGAAGTATTTAAGTGACAATGAATTTTTAGATATGACACCTAACCACAAGCAAGAAAGCACATACAGATAAACTAGGTTACATGAAAATTAAATGCTTCTCTACAGGAAAATTAAACATTTCTCTGCATTGAAGGACACAATCAACAGAGTGAAAAGGCAGCCTATAGAATGGGAGATGATATTTGCAAATCACATATCTGATAAAGGGTTAATATCCAGAATGGGTGAAGAACTACATACAAGTCAATACATGCACAAAAACCTAATTAAAAAGGGGAAAATAATTTAAATAGCTATTTCTCCAAGGAAAAATGCAAATGTGAAATAAGCACATGAAAAGATGCTTAATATCACTAATCATTAGGGAAATGTAACACAAAGCCACAATGCGATACCACCTCACATCCTTTATGGTAGTTACTATCCAAGGCAAATATAAACACAGAAAATAAGATGTTGGTGAGAATATGGAGAAATTAGAACCTCTGTGCACCATTCATTGGAAAGTAAAATAAAGTAGCTGTTATGGAAGACAGTATGGTGGTTTTTCAAATAAAATAAAAATTGAATTGCCACTTCTGGTTATAAACAGAAGAAGGACCTTAAAGATATATTTGTACATCCATGTTTATAGTAGCATTATTCATAATAACCAAAATGTGAAATCAATTCAAGTGCCTATCAATGAGTAAACGGATTAAAAAAAAAATATATATATATGGTCTATACTTTGGAATAATATTCAACCATAAAAAGGAAAGAAATTCTGACACATTCTACAACATAGATGAATGTAGAAAACATTTTGCTAAGTGAAATAATCCAGTCATGAAAAGATAAATACTGTATTATACTACTTATGTAAACTAAGTGATAAAATTTATAAGACAGAAAGGAGGCTGTAGTTGCCAGGGTTTATTGGGAAGTGGGGAATAGAAGGTGTTGGTTATGGGGTATAAAGCTATAGTTATGCAAGATGAAAACAGTTCTGAAACTTAGTTATACAATAATGGAAATATACTTTACTGAAAAATATGCTTAATGATTAAATGGTTAACTTCATGTGTTTTTACTACCGTTAAACTTTTAGTTTTTCATTTTCTCATATCTCTTTATTTTAATTTTTAAAATACTTTTGCAATGCTGTGTTAATTTCTGCCTTACAACACTTCCCCTTCCTCCCTAGCCTCCCTCCCCTCCAGCCATCCCATTCCTCCAGGTCATCACAGAGTGCCAGACTGGGCTTCCTGTGCTACCAGCTCTTCATCTTACATTTGATAGTATAGATATGTTGATGCTACTTTTTCCATTTGTCTCCTCTCCCTCCCCCACTGTGTCCACATGTCCATTCTCTAACATCTGCATTTCCATTCCTTCCCTGCAAATAGGTTCATCATTACCATTTTTCTAGATTCCATATATATGCATTAATGTACTTGTTTTCTCTTTCTGACTTACTCTATATAACAAGTTCTAGGTTAATCCACTTAACTAGAACTGACTCAAATTCATTCCTTTTATGACTAATATTCCATTGCATATATGTACCACATTTTCTTTATCCATTCATCTGTCAATGGACATCTAGGTTGCTTCCATGTCCTGGCTATTAGTAGTGCTTCTATGAACATAGTCTTTTTCTATTACGGTCTTCTCAGGGTATATGCCCAGTCGTGGGGTTGCTGAGTCATATAGTAGATTAATTCCTATTTTTTAAAGGAATCCCCATACTGTTCTCTGTGATGGCTATATTGGTTTATATTCATCATGAATAACAGACATTTACATCTAGAAGTTTTAAAAGAAATTTTCAGCACCAGAATGGAAGCAAATATATGGGTGACTGATAAATATCTAAAAATAGAGATTGTGAAGACTTCTCTGGTGGTCCAGTGGTTAAGAATCCACCTTGCAATGCAGGGGACACAGGTTTAATCCCTGGTTGGGGAATTAAGAGTTTTGCCAAGAGAATGCACTGGTCATAGCAAACACCCTCTTCCAACAATACAAGAGAAGACTCTACACATGGACATCACCAGATGGTCAACACTGAAATCAGATTGATTATATTCTTTGCAGACAAAGATGAAGAAGCTCTATACAGTCAGCAAAAACAAGACCGGGAGCTGACTGTGGCTCAGATCATGAACTCCTTATTGGCAAATTCAGACTTAAATTGAAGAAAGTGAGGAAAACCACTAGACAATTCAGGTATGACCTAAATCAAATCCCTTATGACTAAACAGTGGAAGTGAAAAATGGATATAAGGGACTGGATCTGATAAATAGAGTGCCTGATGAACTATGGACTGAGGTTCATGACATTGTACAGGAGACAGAAATCAAGAACATCTCCAAAAAAAGAAATGAAAAAAAGCTAAATGGCTGTCTGAGGAGGCCTTACAAATAGCTGTGAAAAGAAGAGAAGCAAAAAGCAAAGGAGAAAAGGAAAGATGTAAGCCTTTGAATACAGAGTTCCAAAGAATAGCAAGAAGAGATAAGAAAGCCTTCCTCAGTGATCAAGGCAAAGAAATAGAGGAAAACAACAGAATGGGAAAGACTAGAGATCTCTTCAAGAAAATTAGAGATACCAAGGGAACATTTCATGCAAAGATGGGCTCAATAAAGGACAGAAATTTTATAGACCTAACTGAAGCAGAAGATATTAAGAAGAGGTGGCAAGAAAATACAGAAGAACTGTACAAAAAAGATCTTCATGACCCAGATAATCATGATGGTGTGATCACTCACACTCACCTAGAGTGAGAAATTCTGGAATTTGAAGTCAAGTGGGCCTTAGAAAGTATCACTATGAACAAACCTAGTGGGGGTGATGGAATTCCAGTTGAGCTATTTCAAATCCTATAAGATGATGCTGTGAAAGTGCTGTACTCAATATGTCAGCAAATTTGGAAAAATCAGCCGTGGCTACAGGACTGGAAAAGTCAGTTTTCATTCCAATCCCAAAGAAAGGCAATGCCAAAGAATTCTCAAACTACCGCACAATTGCACTCATCTCACATGCTAGTAAAGTAATGCTTAAAATTCTCCAAGTCAAGCTTCAGCAATGCATGAACCGTGAACTTCCAGATGTTCAAGTTGGTTTTAGAAAAGGCAGAGGAACCAAAGATCAAATTTCCAACATTCGCTGGATCATCAAAAAGCAAGAGAGTTCTAGAAAAACATCTATTTCTGCTTTAATGACTATGCCAAAGCCTTTGACTGTGTGGATCACAATAAACTGTGGAAAATTCTGAAGGAGACGGGAATACCAGACCACATGATGTGCCTCCTGAGAAACCTGTATGCAGGTCAGGAAGCAACAGTTAAAACTGGACATGGAACAACAGACTTGTTCCAAATAGGAAAAGGAGTACATCAAGGCTGTATATTGTCACCCTGCTTATTTAACTTATATGCAGAGTACATCATGAGAAACGCTGGGCTTGAAGAAGCACAGGCTGGGGTCAAGATTTCTGGGAGAAATATCAAGAACCTCACATATGCAGATGACACCACCCTTATGGCAGAAATTGAAGAAATAAAGGGCCTCTGGATGAAAGAAAGTGAAAGAGGAGAGTGAAAAATTTGGCTTAAAGCTCAACATTCAGAAAACTAAGATCATGGCATCCGGTCCCATCACTTCATGGCAAATAGATGTGGAAGCAGTGGAAACAGTGGCTGACTTTATATTTTGGGCTCCCAAATCACTGCAGATGGTGATTGCAGCCATGAAATTAAAACATGCTTACTCCTTGGAAGGAAAGTTATGACCAACCTAGATAGCATATTCAAAAGCAGAGACATTATTTTATCAACAAGGTCCATCTAGTCAAGGCTATGGTTTTTCCAGTAGTCATGTATGAATGTAAGAGTTGGACTATAAAGAAAGCTGAGCACTGAAGAATTGATACTTTTGAACTGTGGTGTTGGAGAAGACTCTAGATAGTCCTTTGGACTGCAAGGAGATCCAACCAGTCCATCCTAAAGGAGATCAGTCCTGGGTGTTCATTGGAAGGCCTGATGTTGAAGCTGAAACTCCAGTACTTTGGCCACCTGATGCAAAGAGCTGACTCATTTTAAAAGACCCTGATGCTGGGAAAGATTGAGGGCAAGAAGAGAAGGGGACGACAGAGGATGAAATAGTTGAATGGCATCACTGACTCGATGGACGTGGTTTGGGTAGACTCCGGGAATTGGTGATGGACAGGGAGGCCGGGTTTGTTGTGTTCATGTGGTTGCAAAAAGTCAGACATGACTGAGCGACTGAACTGATCTATACTGGGGAGCTAAGATCCCACGTACCTTGGATCATCTAAGTCCATGGGCCACAACTGAAGCCCTGAAGCCATGATTAGAGAGTCCCTGTGCCACAACCAAAAGATCTTGCATGGCACAACAAAGATTCTGCATGCTGCAACTAATACCTAATGCAGTCAAATAAATAAGTAAATATTTAAAAAGAACATTTTAGAAAATAAAAATCAAGGTTATGGCAGGCAGTTTCTGAAATGACATTATGCCCTGCATCTTGATGTTCATGCCTTCATTATCATTTCCTTTCCTAGAGTGTATACTGGACCAGAGGCTGATCATTAGTGGAATATAGCAAAAGTGATAGCATGGAAATTTTAAGATTAGATGACACTATAACTCCCCTCTTGTTCACATTCTCTCTCAAGGCCTCTTTCTTATAGTCTCTCTCTCACTCTTCCTCTCCTCCTCTCTCTGCCCCTTCTCACCTGCACACTCTGATGAAGCATGTTGTTATAGTCTCAATTGCTCTATGAAGAGGCCCACAGGCAAAATTTGAAGGAAGCCAGCAAGGAATTAAGACACTCAACCCGAAGTCCAAAAAGAATCAATTCCCAAAGGTCCAAGTGAGTAACCTTGGGAGGGGATCCTTTCTCAGTAGAGCCTTGATATGATTCATGCCTTGGCAAACACCTTGAATGCTTAGGAGAGGTCTTGAGACCGAGAGGACCCAATCAAGCCATGCCCAAATTCCTGACCCACTTTATTCTGAGATTACTATTTTTCATAATTATTATTTCGCTTAATTTTGGGATGTTTTGTTAGACCATAATAAGTAATGATTATGACAAATGACATTGAGTGAGACAGGAAAAAAAAAATATATATATATATAGTGAAAGTGAAGTCGTGTCCGACTCTTTGTGACCCCAAGGACTGTAGCCTACAAGGCTCCTCCCTCCATGGGATTCTCCAGGCAAGAGTATTGGAGAGGGTTGCCATTTCCTTCTCCAGGGGATCTTCCTGACCCAGGGATGGAACCTGGGTCTCCCGCATTCCAGGCAGAAGCTTTAACCTCTGAGACACCAGGGAAGCCCATATATATATATGTATACAATAATTATTGTCCTCTTTGAACTTTCTTCTAATTATATATATATATATATATATATATATCAGATAAGATCAGATCACTCACTCAGTTGTGTCCCACTCTTTGCAACCCCATGAATTGCAGCACGCCAGGCCTCCCTGTCCATCACCAACTCCCAGGGTTCACTCAGACTAACGTCCATTGACTAAGTGATGCCATCCAGCCATCTCATCCTCTGTCGTCCCCTTCTCCTCTTGCCCTCAATCCCTCCCAGCATCAGAGTCTTTTCCAATGAGTCAACTCTTCGCATGAGGTGGCCAAAGTACTGGAGTTTCAGCTTTAGCATCATTCCTTCCAAAGAAATCCCAGGGCTGATCTCCTTCAGAATGGACTGGTTGGATCCCCTTGCAGTCCAAGGGACTCTCAAGAGTCTTCTCCAACACCACAGTTCAAAAGCATCAATTCTTCGGTGCTCAACCTTCTTCACAGTTCAACTCTCACATCCATACATGACCACAGGAAAAACCATAGCCTTGACTAGACGAACCTTTGTTGGCAAAGTAATGTTTCTGCTTTTGAATATTCTATCTAGGTTTGTCATAACTTTCCTTACAAGGAGTAAACATCTTTTAATTTCATGGCTTCAGTCACCATCTGCAGTGATTTTGGAGCCCAGAAAAATAGTCTGACACTGTTTCCACTGTTTCCCCATCTATTTCCCATGAAGTGATGGGACCGGATGCCATGATCTTCGTTTTCTGAATGTTGAGCTTTAAGCCAACTTTTTCACTCTCCTCTTTCACTTTCATCAAGAGGCTTTTTAGTTCCTCTTCACTTTCTGCCATAAGGGTGGTGTCATCTGCATATCTGAGGTTATTGATATTTCTTCCGGTAATCCTGATTCCAGCTTGTGTTTCTTCCAGTCCAGCGTTTCTCATGATGTACTCTGCATATAAGTTAAATAAACAGGGTGACAATATACAGCCTTGACATACTCCTTTTCCTATTTGGAACCAGTCTGTTGTTCCATGTCCAGTTCTAACTGTTGCTTCCTGACCTGCGTACAAATTTCTCAAGAGGCAGGAATGGGAATATATATATATACACACACACACACACACAATAATTAGAAATTTCAAAAAGGACAATAATCTCCAATAATGCTAGCAGAAATAATACCATAAAGCTTGGAACTCAGCATGTTCCTAAAATTTCCTACACATAGAACATGTGTGTTGGTGGTTTTGAAGTGATGGAATGGGAAGGAACAGAAAGGAATGAAGAAACTTTCTCAATCATTAGCAGAGATATCCATTTCTAGTTTCTGAATGAACTGTGGCAGCATGAAGCAACATTTCAACTGCATGAATTTTATACCTGGAATCTCACAAGAGAAAATCTAGACCTAGTTAATTGTCAGAAATCTACATTGACTAACCATATAATGTAATTGGCCAGTTCTATTTATCTTAAATGCCAGTTAATTATCAGTAAATCCTTAGCTGAATTATCTATCTTCTGTGAGTTTTTCCAATGCCTGGTTTGGCTAGCCTACTCTAGTGATGAGTAGGCAAAGCTGTCTTTATTTGAAATGTGTGTGGTTCTAGATATAAACAATTTCCAAGTGACAAAATAAATTGTTTTACTAGATTTAGTGACTGATCAACAGTTTCTATTCTACAGTCAAATTGCTTAGTGATTAAGAGACACCTGCATTTGAATCTGCCTTCTAATCTCTGTTTCCTCACAAATTGGGGCTTAGACAAGGTATTTTACTGGCTCCACAGTGTGGTCAGCATGATGGAGGGCACAGTCCAAATCTGTGTACTCACTGCAAAGGTAAATAAGTGAATTTGCATATAAATGAACAACATTATATACTTGTGCTATTAAACATTATCACAGGTGACTGCTGAAATTAAAGTTAAATATTTCACTCCTCTGTCACACTAAATATATCTTAAGTTCTCAATAGCCATATGAGTTTAGTGGATACTGAATTGTATAACACAGGTATACAACATTTTCATCATCATGAAATTCTATTGATTTTCAATACCATCCTCTTTGATTTTTCCCATCTTTAAAAATGAAGATGAAGATTCCTGTCTACCTCACAATATAGATAGGGAAGTGGAAATAAATGTAAAATTTCTGTACATATTATTATTGTTGTTGCTTCCATTGTTTTGGTTCATTTTTGTCAATGAAAATATGACACATCTGAATGAATTAATAGGAAACTTCTTCCATCATAGCTTAGTTGGTAAAGAATCTGCCTGCAATGCAGAAGACCCTGGTTTGATTCCTGGGTTGGGAAGATCCACTGGAGAAGGGATAGGCTACCCACTCCAATATTCTTGGGCTTCCTTTGTGGCTCAGCTGGTAAAGAATCTGCCTGCAATGCAGGAGACATGGGTTTGATCCCTGGGTTAGGAAGGTCACCTGGAGAAGGGAAAGGCTACCCACTCCAGTAATCTAGTCTGGAGAATTCCATGGACTGTATAGTCAATGGGTAGCAAAGAGTCGGACATGACTGAGCTACTTTCACTTTCTCAGAAGTAAACATGCCAGCCAACAGAAACATTTACAAAATGAGATATTTTATACTTACATTCATAAATTACTATTTATAATATTTTTAAAATAATATTTTACCATTGTAATCCATGCAATTTTTACTTCATTTTTCAAATAAATATCCTTCTTTTAATAGGATGAGATGTTAAATTTATATACATAGATATTTGCAAAACATTATGATTAACAAAAGTGCAAAGTGTGTCATACATTGTTTTTAATAATATGATAATCACTTGAAAGCATATTTTAAATTAATAAATAATGTTCAGTTGATAAATATTAATGGTAACTAAAATAAAACAAAATCTACTACCACAAGGAATGGGAAATACACTATGTACAAAATTGAGTACCTGCTATTTCTATGCACTTAAAACTTGATGTAGGTGAGTTGAATGATTAAAAAATCACACTAGTATATGACTTATTGAAATATTTCCTTTTCCTTTTTATTTAGAGGCCTGAAAAGCCTTCCTTCTGTTTTCTAGTTTCTAGCAATAGTATTTTTCAGATAAGTATTTAAGAATAATTGATCAGTATGTTCTTCCCCTTCATGGATCACTGCCTTGTCGTGGAGAAAGAGCATGCATATCTGATGAAACTATGAGACAAGCCATGCAGGGCTACCAAAGATAGATTGGTCATAGTAAAGATTTCTGACAAAACGTGATCCACTGGAGGAGGGAATGGCAAACTGCCCCAGTATACTTACCGTGAGAATGCCATGAACTGTATAAAAAGATGATACTGAAAGATGAGTCCCCCAGGTCAAAAGGTGTCCAATATGCTACTGGGGAAGAGCAGGGGGCAACTACTAATATCTCCAGAAAGAATGATGTGTATGGGCCCAAACAGAGTGGGCAAGAATCCCTTAGAAGAAATGGAATAGCCCTTCTAATCAACAAAAGAGTCTGAAATGCAGTACTTGGGTGCAACCTCAAAAATGACAGAAAGAGCTCGGTTCATTTCCAAGGCAAATCATTCAACATCAGAGTAATTCAAGTCTATGCCCCAATCATCAATGCAGAGGAACCCAAAGCTGATTAGTTCTATGAAGACCTAGAAGACCTCTTAGAACTAACACCAAAAACAAACAAACAAACAAAAAAAAAACACACCCTATTCATCATAAGGTATTGGAATGAAAAAGTAAGAAGTCAAGAGATACCTGGAGTAACAGTCAAGTTGGCTTTGGAATGCAAAATGAAGCAGGGCAAAGGCTAACAGAGTTTTGACAAGAGAATGCTGTGGTCATAGCAAATACCCTTTTAAACAACACAAGAGATGACTTTACACAGGGACATCACCAAATGGTCAATACTGAAATCAGACTGATTACATTTTTTTGTAGCTGAAGATAGAGAACCTGCATAATCAACAAAAACAAGACCTGGAGCTGACTGCGGCTCAGATCATTAGCTCCTAATTGCAAAATTCAGGCTTAAATTAAAGAAATGGGGGGAAACCACTAGACCAGCCAGTGATGACTTAAATCAACCCCCCCTATAAATATATAGTGGGGATGACGAGTAGATTCAAGAGATTAGATCTAGTAAACAGTGCCTGAAGAACTGTGGACAGAGAGGTCCATGATGTTTTATAGGAGGTGGCAAACAAAACCATCCCAAAGAAAAAGAAAAGCAAGAAGGCAAAGTGGTTGTCTGTAGAGGCTTTACAAATAGTCGAAGAAAGAACAGAAGTGAAAAGCAAGGGAGAAAGGAAAGGGTGCACCCAACTAAATACAGAGTTCTGAAGAATAGCAAGGACAGACAAGAAGGCCTTCTTGTCTAGAGATCTTTTCAAGAAAATTGGAAATATCAAAGGAAAATTTCCCCCAAAGATGGGCACAATAAAGTACAGAAAAAGTAAAGACCTGATAGAAGCAGAAGAGATCAAGAAGAGGAAGGAAAGAATTCACAGAAGAACTGTACAAAAAAGATCATAGTGACTTGGATAACCACGATGATGTGGTATTCACTCACCCAGAAGCCAGATGTTCTGGAGTGTGAAGTCAAGTGGGCCTTAGGAAGCATGGCTGTCAATAAAGCTAGTAGAGGTGATGGAATTCCAGCAGAGCTATTTGAAATCCTAACAGATGAGGCTATCAAAGTGCTGCACTCAATATATCAGCAAATTTAGAAAGCCCAGCAATGGCCATAGGCCACAGAAATGAGGAAAATGTCAATCCTCATCCCAATTCCTCAAAAGGACACTACTAAAGAATATTCAAACCACCAGACAATTGCACTCATCTTCCACAGTAGTAAGGTTATGATCAAAATCCTGCATACTAGACTTCAGCATTATATGAAATGAGAACTTCCAGACGTCCAAGCTGGGGCTTAGAAAAGGCAGAGGAACTAGAAATCAAATTGCCAACATTTTCTGGATCATAGAGAAAGTAAGGAAATTCCAGAAAAACATCTACCTCTATTTCATTAACTACACCAGAGACTTTCACTATGTGGATCATAAACTGTGGAAAACTCTTAAAAAGATGCGAATACCAGACCATCTTACCTGTCTCCTGAGAAATATGTATGCAGATCAAGAAGCAACAGTTAGAACCTTGTTTGGAAAAGCTGACTAATTCAGGATTGAGAAAGGAGTACAACAAGGCTGTTTATTGCCACCTTGTTTATTTAACTTATACACAGAGCACATCATGAGAAATACTGGGCTGGATGAGTTGCAATCCGGAATCAAGATTGGCAGGAGAAATATCAACAACCTCAGATATGCAGATGATACCAGTCTGATGACAGAAAGTGGAGAGGAACTAAAGAAGCTCTTGAGAGGGTGAAGGAGGAGAGTGAAAAATCCAGCTTAGAACTAAATATTAAAAAAAAAAAAAAAAAAAAAACTAAGATCACGGCATCCAGTCCCATCACTTCATGGTAAATAGAAGGGGAAAATGTGGAAGCAGTGACAGATTTCCTCCTCTTGGGTTCTAAAATCACTACAGATGGTGACTGTAGCCATTAAAATAGAAGATGACTGTTTCTTGGTAGAAAAGCTAAGACAAACCTAGACAGTGTGTTAAAAAGCAATGACATCACCTTGCTGACAAAGGTCTGTATAGTCAGGATGATGGTCTTTCCAGGAGTCACATATGGTTGTGAGAGCTTTACCATTAAAAAGGGAGAGTGCCAAAGAATAGATGCTTTCAAACTGTGGAGCTCTTGAACATCCCTTGGACTGCAAGATCAAAACAGTCAATTCTAAAGGAAGTCAAGCTTGAGTACTCACTGGAAGGACTGATGCTAATGCTGAAGATTCAATACTTTGGTTACTTGATGCATAGAGCCAACTCATGGGAAAAGACCATGCAAGATACATGGGAAAGATTGAGGGCAGGAGTAGAACAGGGTGACAGAGGATGAGACAGCCGGATGGCTACACCAATTCAATGGACATGAACTTGTGCAAACTCTAGGAGATGGTGAGGGATAGAGAAGACTGGCGAGGAGCAGTCCACGAGGGCATGAAGTCAGACATGACTAGGCAACTGAACAACAGTAATATAATGTGAACTATATGTAATTTAACACATTAATATAAAGTAATACAATTTTATGATATGGTAATTATGTTATTTAATATGTTATAGGTATGTTCTTAACTTTGGAAACTGTTTCCTTTGAAGTTTGGTTATTTTAGGGAACAAGAAGCAGTATCATTACATATCCAAACATAATTTTTTAAAATTGCTGAAACAATTTATATATTCACTAGGTAAATATATATATGAATTTCACTACACAAAAGTATTAAGTATTTTATAAGTATATAAATATACACATCTATGAATTGATTTGCAAAATAATATATGGACAACAAATAAGTACATATAAGTGTATATGTTTTTATATATGCATACTCATCTGCAAATTTAAAATACGAGTATGAAATCAAATATATCTACATTGCTTCAGAGGAAAGCATAGACTAAAAATGTTGATATGAAATAAAATTACTTATTAGAAAGCCATATTAAATTTGAGTAAAAATGGTTAATTTCTATGTTACTAAAATTACATTTTATACAAAATCAAATCAAAGTATCATTTGAGTCTGATAACCAAGAAGTAAACTGCAATGCTAAACTTTATATAATTCTGTGTTCAGTTCAGTCGCTCAGTTGTGTCCGACTCTGCAACCCCATGGATCGCAGCACGCCAGGCCTCCCTGTCCATCACCAACTCCCAGAGCTCACTCAAACTCACGTCCATTGAGTAGGTGATGCCATCCAGCCATCTCATCCTCTGTTGTCCCCTTCTCCTCCTGCCCCCAATCCCTCCCGGCATCAGAGTCTTTTCCAATGAGTTAACACTTCACATGAGGTGGCCAAAGTATTGGAGATTCAGCTTTAGCATCAGTCCTTCCAAAGAACACCCAGGGCTGATCTCCTTCAGAATGGACTGGATGGATCTCCTTGCAGTCCAAGGGACTCTCAAGAGTCTTCTCCAACACCACACTTCAAAAGCATCAATTCTTCAGCACTCAGCTTTCTTCACAGTCCAACTCTCACATCCATACATGACTACTGGAAAAACCATAGCCTTGACTAGACAATCCTTTGTTGGTATAGTAATGTCTCTGCTTTTCAGTATGCTATCTAAGTTGGTCATAACTTTCCTTCCAAGGAGTAAGCATCTTTTAATTTCATGGCTGCAGTCACCATCTGCAGTGATTTTGGAGTCTAAAAAAATAAAGTCTGACACTGTTCCACTGTTTCCCCATCTATTTCCCATGAAGTGATGGGACCAGATGCCATGATCTTCGTTTTCTGAATGTTGAGCTTTAAGCCAACTTTTTCACTCTCCTCTTTCACCTTCATCAAGAGGCTTTTTAGTTCCTCTTCACTTTCTGCCACAAGGGTGGGGTCATCTGTATATCTGAGGTTATTGATATTTCTCTTGGCAATCTTGATTCCAGCTTGTGCTTCTTCCAGCCCAGCGTTTCTCATATGCAGAGCGTAACTCTGCATATAAGTTAAATAAGCAGGGTGACAATATAGAGCCTCTTGAGAGTCCCTTGGACTGCAAGGAGATCCAACCAGTCCATTCTGAAGGAGATCAGCCCTGGGATTTCTTTGGAAGGAATGATGCTAAAGCTGAAACTCCAGTACTTTGGCAACCTCATGCGAAGAGTTCACTCATTGGAAAAGACTCTGATGCTGGGAGGGATTGGGGGCAGGAGGAGAAGGGGACGACAGAGGATGAGATAGCTGGATGGCATCACTGACTGGATGGATGTGAGTCAGAGTGAACTCTGGGAGTTGGTGATGGACAGGGAGGCCTGGCATGCTGCGATTCATGGGGTCACAAAGAGTCGGACACGACTGAATGACTGAACTGAACTGAACATAGAGCCTTGATGTACTCCTTTTCCTATTTGGTGCCAGTCTGTTGTTCCATGTCCAGTTCTAACTATTGCTTCCTGACCTGCATATAGGTTTCTCAAGAGGCAGGTCAGGTGGTCTGGTATTCCCATCTCTTTCAAAATTTTCCACAGTTTATTGTGATCCACACAGTCAAAGGCTTTGGCATAGTCAATAAAGCAGAAATAGATGTTTTTCTGGAACTCTCTCACTTATTCAATGATCCAGTGGATGTTGGCAATTTGATCTCTGTGTAAGTACTAGTAACAGAAAATCACAAGTAATATGCAACTCAAGATTCATTTAACAGTGAATGGGCAAATCCAAGGTGAAAGTTGGACATTTTTTAAAATTGTTTTACATTATTAGGTTGTATATTGGGTTGGCAAAAAAATTCCTTTGATTTTCAAGTATAAATAAGAGACACAATTTTCATTTTCATCAAAAACTTTACTGAACAACATATTAACCATTTGGTTCCACTTTTTGTTGTTCAGTCATGTCTTACTCTTTGCAACCCCATAGATCACAATGTGCCAAGCTTTCCTGTCCTTCACCATCTCCTGGAGCCTGCTCAAATTCAAGTCAATCGAGTCACTGATGCCACCTAACCATCTCATCCTCTGTCATCCCCTGCTCCTGGTGTCTTATTTTTCCTCAGCATCTGGGTCTTTTCTGATGAGTGAGCTGTTCACATGAGGTGGACAAAGTATTGGGGCTTCAGCTTCAACATCAGTCCTTCCAATGAATGTTCAGGACTAATTTCCTTTAGGATGCACTGCTTTGATCTCCTTGCAGTCCAAGGGACTGCTGGTCTTCTCCGACACCACAGTTCAAAAGTATCAATCATTCGACACTCAGTCCTCTTTATGGTCCAACTCTCACATCCATAATGACTACTGGAAAAAAACACAGCTTTGACTATACAAACCTTTGGTGGCAAAGTAATGTCTCTACTTTTTAATAGGCTGCCTAGGTTTGTCATAGCTTTTCTTCCAAGGAGCAAATGTCTTTTAATTTCATGGCTGCATTCACCATCTGCAGTGATTTTGGAGTCCCCTAAAATAAAGTCTCTCACTGTTTCCATTGTTTCCCCATCTATTTGCCATGAAGTGATGGGACTGGATGCCATGATCTTCATTCTTTGAATATTGAGCTTTAAGCCAGCTTTGTCACTCTCCTCTTTCACTTTGATCAAGAGGCTCTTTATTTCCTTTTTGCTTTCTACCATAATGGTTGTGTCATCTTCATATCTGAGGTTATTGATATTTATCCCAGTAATCTGTTGCAAAGGATTTTCAACACTCGATTTGGATATTTTGAGTATGTCAGCTATCTCCCACATGGTATAAAGTTGATTATTTTCAATTAATGTCTCAATTTGATCACTATTAACTTCAACTAGTCTACCAGACTGTGGTGCATCGTCTAGAGATAAATCGCCACCATGAAACTTGGCAAACCACTTTTGACACATTCAATCAGTCACAGCAACTTCTCCATACATGGCATAATTCTTTTTTTTTTTTTTTTTTTTTTTGCATTTCAGTTGGGTTTTTAAGTTTTTTGAAATAATAAAGCATAATAAGCCAAAAATGTTGCTTTTTTCTTCTATCTTCAATATTAAAATGGATACACAAAAATTCACCAATTTTGATATTTTTTAAATACACAATGGCATGACAGCTGCCACAATACAGTCTGGCAAAATTGTTTCAAATGAACTTAAAGACATTTAAGTGTGATTAAAGCCATCTACTGAGGAAAAAAAAAAAATGAACAAACTCTTTGTGTGCTGTGCTTAGTTGCTCACTCATGTCCAACTCTTGAAACTCCATGGACTACCAGGCTTCTCTGTCCATGGGGGTCCTCCAGGCAAGAATACTGAAGTGGGTTGCCACACCCTCCTCCAGGGGATCTGCCAACCCACAGATCAAACTTAGGTCTACTGTATTGCAGGCAGATTTTTTTAGGGGGGAAGCTCCAAACAAACTCTTTGGCCAACACAATACTTTGTCTATTTCCAATATGTGCCTACCCTTTTGATCTTTATTGATATACTTTTATTAATATTATCTTAATGTATACATAATAAAAGCAATTTCTCTCTAATTTTGAAAAGATCATAAATTCTTTAGGATTTCAGTTAGGAAAAATAGATTTAAAAAAAAGCTATGAAAGCATTTCAGGAAAATAAATACTTCAGCAAATGCATTTAAAATTTATTTCTCTCTGAAAGAACTTATGGTTACCAGGAGGAAAGGGCAGAGGAAATGAATAGTTAGGGAGTTTGAGATGTACATTTACTATATTTAAAATGCATAACCAGCAAGGACCTACTGTATCGCTCAGGGAACTATGATCAATATTATTTGGCAGCCTTGATGGGAGGAGTTTGGCTGCTCTGCTGTGCACCTGAACTATCACAACATTATTAATTGGCTATACTCCAATATAAGATGAAAAGTTAAAACAAATTCTAGTTCTCTCCAACATTCCCACGGAAGTGATTAAAGGCCATAGAGCATGTGTGCATGAATATTTATATGTTGTTCTTGTGTGTTTACCCTTTTCCTCTCTCATTTCCAGAAAATAGTTGGGCTTTGTTCTTTGTTTTCTGTTTTTAATTTGCCACAGATCTTGAATGAGAAGAGAAAGCTGAAAGTGTTCTTCCTCTTTTTTGTGTGCAATTTTAAGCTCAGCAAAGAGGATTCCTAGGATTTCCAAGGAAATTGTTGAATAAAAGTATGAATAAGAAACAACTAGATGGGAAAGACTGAGACTGAGAACAGGGTTGACAAATGTGTGTCCTTGGGAATGCACCACATCCCAGCGAGAAGGCAAGAGCTCAGGAGAACATAATTGAAATATATGTGTACAGTTTGTTGTATACAAACACTGGTTTTAGAACTTCACCTGTATATTTTTAACCCTCAAAAAGATATTTGAAACCAAGTGTTAGAATTTACATTTTGCAGTTGAAAAAAAGTGAGGCAAAGGGAAGTTACATAGCATGCAATGCCACACAACAAATACTAGAGAAAGTATACTCTACTCAGAACTGCTTTGCTCCACTGCCTTTGTACTCACCTACTATAAGCTTTTACTTATAATTTGTTAATTATTCTAGGCTTCATTTAATCATGTGTCTTCTTGACAAATTTCTCACTGTTGTGGCACTAAATAAAGACTCATGAGAATTTGTCTCTTTAAAGGTGATATTTGAGTATGTGGTATTGTTAGAGTATGAGCATTTCTAAGATTGACGTTTCTACTGGCCAGCTGTCATGCATGTTCAGAGGCATAAGCTAATTTAAAACAAAAATTTTAAAAATATCAATACTCTCACACGTTTTCAGAGAATAGAATGTAAGAAACTTTGAGGATTTTAGACAAGATGGAATACTGAAAGGACTAGCTCTGGTAAAAGGACAAGAAAGCCACCATTCACCAAATTCCAGCCACCATAGACCTCAAATATGGGAGGTATAGTCCCCAAAATCAGTATTCTTGTTTCAAAATATCTGGGATCAGAGATAGGGAAGCAGCTGGAGCAGATGGGAGGTCTAAGTCTTGATCCAACTGTGGCCTTGAGGAAAGTCACAGATGGGTGTGATGACACAAAGTAGGGATCCAGTGTTGGCGCTTATTGCTCCCAGCTTATACTCGGGGGGCAGCTGGACTTGCTAGAAAAAGAGCTTTAGCATTTCATTTGCTTGGTTTTCTAGTAAATAAGGTAAAATGAGCTGAGAATGAGAAAAATTCCCTAATTAACTTTTAGTGACACAACTAAAATGGAGACAGAACCACATTCCTACATATTTTGAGTGTAACCAATTCAAACCAAAACAAACCCAGTCTCTGTGATGACCCTTCTGAAATTTCAATGACACCAAGCAAGGAAAAACCATCACTGAAAATAAAGTAGACAGACTACCATAGGGAGAACAAGAAGAAAAAAAAAAGGTACCTGCATCTTAGCTAGAAACATCTCTGACTTTTGTTTGTTTGGAGGGGTAGGTATAAGGGAGTGGTTTAAATATAGATTTATTTCTTCATAATTCTGGATACTAGAAGTCAAAGATCAAGGTGTTGCAGTGTTATTTCTTCTGAGGTCTTTCTCCTTGGCTTGTAGGTGATCGTCTTCTCCCTGAGTCTTCACCCTCTGTGTCTGGCTTTTGAAACTTTGTGAAATTATCTTGAATTCCTTTCAATGCCTGATTACACTATGCTCTGCACCAATTTCATAGCTCTTTGAAGTTCAAGGGGTTCTCAAGTATTCATCATGCTAATGCTAAGGAGATTGCACTCTCCTTGTTTTCCACCTTTTACTTTATTTACTGGCCCTAATATATTGGTCCTAACATAAAACATGATGCTTAGTCCTTCTGTTTCAAACAAACAAAAATTAATCAAAATCATTACCTAAACATCTGTGTGCTGAAAATATGTTTGAGCCTCACCACAGGGGTTATAATGAGTGTATCAGAACTTTTCATATCCTCCCTGATTCTCTCCATCTCTTTCCTCACACATAATTCAGCAATCATTCTTGGTTCTTGAGCATCCCCTTAGCTTCTTATCCACAAGCAAAATATTTTTCCAATAAAATTTTCTCTTTAACAGGAATTCTTGCACCAGCTGTTCAGAGAAATAAATATTTCACCTCAGATTAAAAACAGGATAACTGATGTAAAAACTGTAAAGCAGGGAGTGTACAGAATGTTGGATATTGTAGAAGCCCATGTGAGTACTAGATGTCAATTTAAAGAAATATTTCACAACATATCTAAGAAAAAAGAACAAAAATTATGAGAATAAAGAAGGTAGAGGAAATTGTACACTGTAATACAATTAGTTGCCCAGATTGCAGTCAAAGATAAGCAGAAAGTCAATGATTGAGAATTAATAAAATGGATCTTTCTGTGATGAAGGAACACTTGAGATCAAGATGGCTTAAAAAATACTATCAGGGACTTCCATCACTGTCCAGTGGTTAAGACCAGGCTCTCAGTCCAGGGAACATGAGTTCGATCCCTGATCTTGGAACTAAGATCTCCCACACTGTATGGCATAGCCTAAATAAATTTAAAAGAATAAATAAAACAAACAAAAAACTACCATGCAGCATAAATATATAGAGTACTTCAACTTGGTACTTAGCCCTATAGAAAATCTTAAAGTTAAAACAAATAAGATTTTCTAAACATTTTCAGAATAACAAACACAAATTCAACCCACACTAGAAAACATTTTATGTTGGTGGAAGACTTTTATTATGCATCAGCAATGCCAGAAAGCTATAAGATAATTGGCTCAATAGAGAGGGATGTGTGTGTGTGTGTGTGTGTGTGTGTATACATATACATTATATATATTTGTTTATATACATATGTATGTATGCTTGTATGTGCTTGGTTATTAATTTATTCAAAATCCTTCAAACTATAATGCATAAACCATGGCACCAAGTAAATATTGCCAGAAATTAAAAATTTTCAAAATGTAATATAATCTTAAAAAAATTATAAACCTCTTAAAGATGTACTCAAATTACTAAGAAATTAATCACATTGAAACATCAGTTCTCAGTTGCTCAGTTGTGGCCAACTCTTTGTGACCCCATGGACTGTAGCCCACCAGGCTCCTCTTGTCCATGGAGTTTTCCTGACAAGGATACCGGAGTGGATTGCCATTTCCTTCTTTAGGGAAAACATCAGTAATAAATGTTAAACAAACAAAAACCTCTGTTTCCTTCTCTACTTTCCCTGCTAACTGCAGTGGAAAGAAAAAGGCAGACTGGCAAGGGAGCTTGATGTCCAGTGGCAAATTCTATGGGTTTTCTGTTTTCTTCAAATATTGTTGATTTTGTGCAACAAAAGTCAGTAACTTGTAAACAACAAATGGACATAGATGATAAAAAAAAGTCCCCCACAACCCTAGTCCTCTCTAGAAAAACAACCAAAAATGAGATAATCTAGCAAGAGAAAACTTTTAGAAAACAACCACTTTACTCCATCCAAACCACACAAAAAATTATGGCCCCATCTCCACCCACACCAGCAAATGACCAGAGTGGATCTCTGACTCTCACCCTCTACTAGGTGGCTCAAAGAAATCTAAGTGGTGAGATAGGACCTTCAGGCTTGCAGAACAAGTGAGAATCCATTCCCAGCTAAGGGTAACAAAGTAACCCTTCTTATTCTTGACTGAGGTGGTATCAGAGTGGACTTGGTAGAGAGTCAGGACTTCATCACTTCTCAACTGTAAAAAGAAATCTCTCCTTCTCCCCAGTGTGAAAGGAGACTGAGTAGGGAAAATGAACTTGCACTCTGTCCTAACATTCCCCCATCCTTTGAAAGAGCAAAGCCAAAGAAGGTCAACTAAAACAAGATTTAAATGAGATCCAGAGTCTCATACATAGTTCCTCAAATATCCATAGTTTAATAAAAAAATCTCTTGACATAACAAGAAACAGAAATACATCAACTTAAGTGAGAAAAAGGAACAAACAGGTGCCAACACTTAGATGACACAGATGTTAGAAATATCTGACAGACTTTAAACCACCCATCATAAAAATAAATAATTATAAACATGCTTGATAAAATTGTTTTAAAAAGTCTCTGCAAAGCAGAAGATATACAGGAGTGTGCAGAGAGAACCTTGAACTGCAAGGAGATCCAACCAGTCCATCCTAAAGGAAATCAGACATGAATATTCATTGGAAGGACTGATGCCAAAGCTGAAACTCCAATACTCTGGCCACCTGATGTGAAGAACTGACTCATTTGAAAAGACCCTGATGCTGGGAAAAATTGAAGGTGGAAGGAGAAGGGGATGACAGAGGATGAAATGGTTGGATGGCATCACTGACTCAATGGACATGAGTTTGAGTAAACTCTGAGAATTGGTGATGGACAGGGAGGCCTGGGGCGCTGCATTGCATGGGGTTGCAAGGAGTCGGACATGACTGAACGACTGAACTGAACTGAATTGAACTGAAGAGAGAACAATAGAAATCATGCAATTTGAACAGGAAATAATCTGCATAAGTAACACAAAATCAGAGGCTCAAGGATCTGTGAAACTATATATAGGATCTAGTACTCATGTTATCAGAGTCTCAGGAGAAAAAGAAAATGGCAGAATTGGAAAACATTCAAATAAAAGTTGAAAAAATTCCCCAAAGTGTCAAACGACATTAACTTATAAATTCAAGAAACTGAGTAAATCTCAAACAGGATAAATTCAAAGAAATTCACACCCAAATATATAAGTAAATTTTAAAACCTAAAGAAAAAAAGTTTGAAAGCAGACAAAAAGCACTTTGCTTATCAGAGAAAAATACTTGAGTGGCAATGAATTTCTCATCATAATCAATGGGAGCTAAAATGAAGAGACACATTTTTAAGAGTTAAAAGAGCTGTCATTCCAGAATCTATAACCAACAAAAATATCTTTCAGAAATAAAGAGGAAATCAAGACAGACTCAAATGATGGAAATCAAGACAAAAGAAACAAAAGAAAAACATTAGCAATAGCAATGAAAGAGAACTGCTGCCAGACAAATTTACCACGTAAGAATGTCTTAAGGAAGTTATCTAAACAGAAAGAGAGATAAAAGAACAAAATTTGGAACATCAGGAAGAAATAAAAAAGAACAAAAAAGCAAAATTATGGGTAAATACTATGCTAAATAATTATTAAATCATAATACTATTATTAATAGTAGTATATTATGCATTAATTATGTAACAATGGTAATGTATATTAATAATACATTATTACTAAGAATGGCTAAATAATAATAAGACTATGGCCCATCAGAACAAGACCCAGTTTCCCCCTCAGTCTCTCCCATCAGGAAGCTTTCATGAGCCTCTTATCCTTCTCCATCAGAGGGCAGACAGTGTGAAAACCACAATCTCAGAAAACTAACCAATCTTAGCACATGGGCCATAGCCTTGTCTAACTAAATGAAACCATGAGGCATGCTGTGTAAGGCCACCCAAGGTGAACTGGTCATGGAGAGTTCTGACAAAACATGGTCCACTGGAGAAAGGAATGGCAAATGGCATCAGTATTCTTGACTTGAAAACCCCATGAAAGGTTTGAACAGGCAAAAAGATAGGACACTGAAAGATGAACTCCCCAGGTCAGTAGGTGCACAATATGCTACCTGAGATCAGTGGAGAAATAACTTCAGAAAGAATGAAAAGATGGAGGCAAAGCAAGAACAAAACCCAGTTATGGGTGTGACTGGTGATGGAAGTAAAGTCCAATGCTGTAAAGAGCAATATTGCATAGGAACCTGGAATGTTAGGTCCATGAATAAAGGCAAATTGGAAGTGGTCAAACAGGAGATGGCAAGCGTGAACACTGACAATTTAGGAATCAGAAAACTAAAATGGATTGGAATGGGTGAATTTAACTCAGATGACCATTATATCTACTATTGTGAGCAAGAATCCCTTAGAAGAAATGGAGTAACCATTGTAGTCAACAGAAGAGTCTGAAATGCAGTACTTGGATGCAATCTCAAAAATGATAATGATCTCTGTTTGTTTCCAAGGGACACCATCCAATATCACAGTAATCTAGCCTATAGTCCGACAGGTAATGTTGAAACAGCTGAAGTTGAACGGTTCTATGAAAACCTACAAGACCTTCTAGAACTAACACTCAAAAAAGATGTTCTTTTCAACAAAGGGGACTGGAATGCAAAAGTAGGAAGTCAAGAGATACCTGGAGTAACAGCCAATTTGGCCTTGGAGTACAGAATGAAGCAGGGCAAAGGTTAATAGAGGTTTTCTAGGAGAACGCACTGGTCATAGCAAACACCCTCTTCCAACAACAGAAGAGAAGACTGTACACATAGACATCCCAGATGGTTAATCCTGAAATCTATTGATTATAATCTTTGCAGCCAGAGAGGGAGAAGCTCTAGACAGTCAGCAAAAACAAGACCGGGAGCTGACTGTGGCTCAGATCATGAACTCCTTATTGCCAAATTCAGACTTAAATTGAAGAAAGTAGGGAAAACCACTAGACCATTCAGGTAGGACCTAATTCAAATCCCTTATAATTATACAGTGGAGGTGACAAATAGATTCACAGGAATAGATCTGCTAGACAGAGTGCCTGAAGACCTATGGACAGAGGTTTGTGACATTATACAGGAGGCAGTGATCAAGACAATCGCCAAGAAAAAGAAATGCAAAAAGGCAAAATGGTTGTCTGAGGAGGTCTTACATGTAGTTGAGAAAAGAAGAGAAGTGAAAGACAAAGGAGAAAAGGAAAGATATATCTATCTGAATGCAGAGTTCCAAAGAATAGCAAGGAGAGATAGGAAAGGCTTCCTCAGTGATCAATGTAAAGAAATAGACAGAAAAAATAAAATGGGAAAGACTAGACATCTCTTCAAGAAAATTAGAGACACCAAGGGAACACTTCATGCAAAGATGGGCACAATGAAGGACATAAAATGTATAGACCTAACAGAAGCAGAAGATATTGAGAAGAAATGGCAAGAATAAACAGAAGAACTATACAAAAAGATCTTCATGACCCAGATAACTACAATGGTATGATCACTCACCTAGAACCAAACATCCTGGAATGAGAAGTCAACTGGGCTATAGGAAGCATTACTATGAACAAAGCTTGTGGAGGTGGTGGAATTCCAGTTGAGATATTTCAAATCCTAAAAGATGATGCTGTGAAAGTGCTGCACTCAATATGCCAGTAAATTTGGGAAACTCAGCAATGGCACAGGACTGGAAAGATCAGTTTTCATTCCAATTCCAAAGAAAGACAATGTCCAAGAATGCTCAAACTATTGCACAATTGCACTCATCTCACATGCTAGCAAAGTAATGCTCAAAATTCTCCAAGGCAGGCTCCATCATTATGTGAACTGTGAATTTCTAGATGTTCAAGCTGGATTTAGAGAAGGCAGAGGAACCAGAGATCAGATTGCCAACATCTGTTGGATCATCAATAAGCAAGAGAGTTCCAGAAAAAAATCTACTTCTGCTTTATTGACTATGCCAATGCCTTTGACTGTGTGGATCACAACAAACTGTGGAAAACTCTTCAAGAGATGGGAATACCAGACCACATGACCTGCCTCCTGAGAAATCCGTATGCAGGTAAAGAAGCAACAGTTCGAACTGGACATGGAATAACAGTTCAGTTCAGTTCAGTTCAGTCATTCAGTCGTGTCCGACTCTTTGTGACCCCATGGATCACAGCACGCCAGGCCTCCCTGTCCATCACCAACTCCCAGAGTTCACTCAAACTCACGTCCATCAAGTTGGTGATGCCATCCAGCCATCTCATCCTCTGTCATCCCCTTCCCCTCCTGCCCCCAATCCCTCCCAGCATGAGGGTCTTTTCCAATGAGTCAACTCTTCGCATGAGGTGGCTAAAGTATTGGAGTTTCAGCTTCAGCATCAGTCCTTCCAATGAAGAAGTATGTCAAGGCTGTATATTGTCACCCTGCTTATTTAACTTGTATGCAGAATACAACATGAGAAATGCTGGACTGGATGAAGAACAATCTGAAATCAAGATTGCCAGGAGAAATATCAATAACAGATATGCAAATGACACCACCCTTATGGCAAAGAAGAACTAAAAAGCCTCTTGGTAACATGAAAGAGGAGAGTGAAAAAGTTGGCTTAAAACTCAATACTCAGAAAATTAAAATCATGGCATCAGGTGCCATCACTTCATGGCAAGTAGAAGGGGAAACAGTGGAAACAGTGACAGACTTTATCTTTTGGAAGGCTCCAAAATCACTGCAGATGGTGACTGCAGCCATGAAATTAAAAGACGCTTGATTCTTGGTGGGAAAGTTATGACCAACCTAGATAGCATATTCAAGAGAACAGACATTACTTTGCCAACAAAGGTCCGTCTGGTCAAGGCTTTGGTTTTTCCAGTAGTCAGGTATGGTTGTGAGAGTTGGACTATAAAGAAAGCTGAGTGCCGAATAATTGATGCTTTTGAACTGTGGTGTTGGAGAAGACTCTTGCAGTCCCTTGGACTGCAAGGAGATCCAACCAGTTCATCCTAAACGAAATCAGTCCTGACTATTCACTGGAAGGACTGATGCTGAAGCTGAAGTTCCAATGATTGGCCACCTGATGCGAAGAACTGACTCACTGGAAAAGACTCTGATGCTAGGAAATATTGAAGGTGGGAGGAGAAGGGAATGATAGAGGATGAGATTGTTGGATGGCATCACCTACTCGATGGACATTAGTTTGAGTATGCTCTAGGAGGTGGTGATGGACAAGGAAGCCTGTTGTGCTGCAGTCCATGGGGTCATAAAGAATTGGACACAAGTGAGTGACTAAACTGATGCCTAAATAAAATAGACTTTCCTTTTTTATTGAGTTTCTAATTTATATCTGGAGATTACAGCAAAACTTGTAACACCATCTATTATAGCTCTCAAGAAACATAGATTAATTATTTAAGATGATTATATCTGAGGTAAGATAGAGCTATATAAAGGGAAAGAATTTTTCTACACTTTACTCAGACTGTTAAAATGTTTACACCAGTACACTGTTATAAGCAATGTAATACCTAGAGCAAATATTTTTAAATTCTGTATAAAGAGATTTATAAAAACATTATAGATAAATTAAAATGAAATTCTAATTTATGTTCAAATAATCCACAGGAATAAAAAGTAAGAAAATATAAATTGAAATACAAAGGAAACAATTAGGAAACAAAAAATAAAATGACAGTCATAAGCCCTGACATATCAATAATTACATTACTGGTTAATTATCTGAATTCAATAGTTCAAGTACAGACTAAAAGAGTAGATTGAGAAATATGATACAACTATATCTGCAAATAATCTACTTAAAATATAATGATACGTATAACTGAAACAAAATATTTATGAAGAATGTTCAAATAGCCAAAAGGAGGTAGGAGAGGCTAAATTGATATACCAGGCTAAGTATATTTCACAGTATAGAAAATAATCAGTTACAGAATGGTTCATTGTGTAATGATAAAAGAATCAGTCCACAATAAGCCAGTAATACTAAATGTGTATGCACCAAAGAATAGAACGGCAAAATAAAATATGTGAAGCACTGGATCATCGAAAAAGCAAGCGAGTTCAATAAAAACATCTATTTCTGCTTTATTGACTATGCCAAAGTCTTTGACTGTGTGGATCACAATGAACTGTGGAAAATTCTAAAAGAGATGGGAATACCAGACCACCTGACCGGCCTCTTGAGAAACCTATATGTAGGTCAGGAAGCAACAGTTAGAACTGGACATGGAACAACAGACTGGTTCCAAACAGGAAAAGGAGTATGTCAAGGCGGTATATTGTCACCCTGCTTATTTAACTTCTATGCAGAGTACATCATGAGAAACGCTGGGCTGGAAGAAGCACAAGCTGGAATCAAGATTGCCAGGAGAATATCAATAACCTCAGATATGCAGATGACACCACCCTTACGGCAACCTCCTCTTATGGTGAGAGAAACTAAAAAGCCTCTTGATGAAAGTGAAAGTGGAGAGTGAAAAACTTGGCTTAAAGCTCAACATTCAGAAAACGAAGATCATGGCATCTGGTCCCATCACTTCATGGGAAATAGATGGGGAAACAGTGGAAACAGTGTCAGACTTTATTTTTTGGGGCTCCAAAATCACTGCAGATGGTGACTGCAGCCATGAAATTAAAAGACACTCCTTGGAAGGAAAGTTATGACCAAACTAGAGAGCATATTCAAAAGCAGAGACATTACTTTGCCAACAAAGGTCCATCTAGTCAAGGCTATGGTTTTTCCAATAGTCATGTATGGATGTGAGAGTTGGACTGTGAAGAAAGCTGAGTGCCGAAGAATTGATGCTTTTGAAGTGTGGTGTTGGAGAAGACTCTTGAGAGTCCCTTGGACTGCAAGGAGATCCAACCAGTCCATTCTGAAGGAGATCAGCCCTGGGTGTTCTTTGGAAGGAATGATGCTAAAGCTGAAACTCCAGTACTTTGGCCACGTGATGCAAAGAGTTGACTTATTGGAAAAGACTGATGCTGGGAGGGATTGTGGGCAGGAGGAGAAGGGGAAGACAGAGGATGAGATGGCTGGATGGCATCACTGGCTCGATGAACATGAGTTTGGGTAAACTTCAGGAATTGGTGATGGACAGGGAGGCCTGGCATGCTGCAAATTCATGGGGTTGCAAAGAGCCGGACATGACTGAGCAACTGAACTGAACTGAACTGAAGAAGAAATAGATCAATCCACAATTATAGTTATTTTCCACACTTACCTCTCAGAAAGTGGTAGAAAACTTGACAGAGAGTTGGCAAGAAGTCCACATCATTATCAACCAACAGGGTATACAGACATATAGAATAGTCTACCTAACAACAGCAAATTACACTTTATTTCTATAAAGGATATATCAAAATAAACCATACTGAAATCATGAAAAAAATTCAAAATCTTCAAAAGAATTTAAATCATACCGAGTGTGTTCTCTGATTCCAATGGCTTAGAATAGAAATCAATAATGGAGTAATAACAGCACACTCTCCAGACATGTGAAAACTAAACACTAGCTTCTCAATAATCTATGGATCAAAGAGAAAGTCTAAAGAGAAATAGAAGGAAATACATTCATCTGAATTAAAATAAAATTACAACCTATCAATATATGTGGGATGAAGCTAAAGTAGTGAAGAGGGCAAATTTATATCACTTAAATGCCTACATTAGCAAAATTAAAAAAAAAAAACTCATACTAATAATCTAACTTCCCACATTAAAGAACTAGAAAAAAGTGAGTGAAAATAAACCCAAATTTTGCAGAAGAAATAACAGAAACACAAGCAGAAACCAATAAAGTGAGAAATAGAAAAACAGCGGAGGAAGTCAGTGCAACAAAATCTAGTTTCTTGATAAGATCAATTAGTTTGACAAACCTCTAACATAATAAACATAAAAAAAAGAAAAAATATGTCATTGTCATGATGAAATAAAGGATACCTTTAAGTCTCTGCAGATCTCAGTGGGATAGTAAAGGAATAATGCAATAATTGTACAAAAATTGATTTAACAACATAGATGAAATGGACCAGTTTTTAAAGTACAAATTATCATTACTCAGTCAACAGTAAACAGATAATGCAAATGGCCCTATAGCTGTTAAATTTAGTTTAAAAATCCTGAAAGAAAAATCTTCAGGCTCAAAGCATTTCATTGGAAAATTATATCAAACACTTGAAGAATTAACAATTTTAAACAAGCAGAGGAGTGAAGACTTCCTAATTCACTTTATGCAGCTAATATTACATAGATACAATCTCTAAGTGACAAAGACTGCAAAAACAAAGAAAGCAAGAAAAGTAGTTAAAAGACAAAAGAAAGAAAGAAAACTAGAGATCAAAATCCCTCATAAATATAGACACAGGATTCTTAACAAAATATTAGTGAATAGAATTCAGCAATATAAAAAGATACACTTTGACTAACTGGGATTAACTCTGGGGATGCAAGGCTAGATAAATATTCTAGAATCAAGAAATATAATGAACAGATAAATTAGGAGTATGGGATTAACAGATGCATTAGCAGATGAACACTATCATACATATAACAGGTGGCATCTGGTCCCATCTCTTCATGGGAAATAGATGGGGAAACAATGGAAACAGTGTCAGACTTTATTTTGGGGGGCTCCAAAATCACTGCAGATGGTGACTGCAGCCATGAAATTAAAATATGCTTACTCCTTGGAAGGAAATTTATGACCAACCTAGATAGAATACTCAAAAGCAGAGACATTACTTTGCCAACAAAGGTCCGTCTAGTCAAGGCTATGGTTTTTCCAATAGTCATGTATGGATGTGAGAGTTGGACTGTGAAGAAAGCTGAGTGCTGAAAAATTGATGCTTTGAAGTGTGGTGTTGGAGAAGACTCTTGAGAGTCCCTTGGACTGCAAGGAGATCCAACCAGTCCATTCTAAAGGAGATCAGCCCTGGGTGTTCTTTGGAAGGAATGATGCTAAAGCTGAAACTCCAATACTTTGGCCACCTCATGTGAAGAGTTGACTCATTGGAAAAGACTCTGATGCTGGGAAGGATTGGGGGCAGGAGGAGAAGGGGATGACAGAGGATGAGATGGCTGGATTTAATCACCAACTCGATGGACCTGAGTTTGAGTGAACTCTGGGAGTTGGTGATAGACAGGGAGGCCTGGCGTGCTGCAATTCGTGGGGTTGCAAAGAGTCGGACAGGACTGAGCAACTGAACTGAACTGAAAAAACAAGCTTTTACTGTGTAACACAGGGAATTATATTCAATGACTTGTAATCAACTATAATGGAAGAGAATGAGAAAAAATATATATATATAAATACATATGTGTATATATATATATATCAGAGAAGGCAATGGCACCTGACTCCAGTACTTTTGCCTAGAAAATCCCATGGATGGAGGAGCCTGGTAGGCTGCAGTTCATGGGGTCGCTAGAGTCGGACACGACTGAGCGACTTCACTTTTACTTTTCACTTCCATGCATTGGAGAAGGAAATGGCAACCCACTCCAGTGTTCTTGCCTGGAGAATCCCAGGGAGGGGAAGCCTGGTTGGCTGACTTCTATGGAGTCACACAGAGTCGGACATGACTGAAGCGACACAGCAGCAGCAGCAGTGTATATATATACATACATACATACATATATATATATATATATATATATATATAAATCACTTTGCTGTACACCTGGAACTAACACAATATTATAAATCACTTGCTATTTAATTTTAAAAGAAGAAAGAAATATAATCAGCTAATATAATACTTAATGGTAAAATACTGAATGCTTTTTCTCTTAGATTAGGAATATGGCAAAGTAATGCAGTCTCATTACTGTAGTTTAACATACACATGGAAGTTCTAGCAAAAAAATATGATTAGAAAAAGAAAAAAGACATATATAATGTGAAGGAAGAAATGATTTCCATATACAGATGATTTGATCGTCTACTTAGAAAATCCTCTTCAAAACCAAGCAAAAACCTTTCTAGAATTTATAAGTGATTTCAGAAATTTCACACAGTGTATGATTAAAAAAAAATCAACTACATGTCTAAGTGCTAGCAAAATATGTGAAAATCAAAATTAAAATATAATACAAGTTATAATCTCTCAAAAAAGAGAAATACCTATGCATTTAATAAAACATATAGAAACTTTCTATGTTGTAAATTATAAAATTCTGATAAAATCAAAGATTTTAAACATACCATGGTCATGAATAGGAAGACAGCATAGGAAGTAAACTGAAATAGACATTTGACACAATTTCTATCTAAATCCTAGCAAGCTATTTTGTAAGCATACACAAGATTATTATAAAATTTATATGGAAAGGCAATGGATAGATAACATTTATTTAAATATGATGCATTTGCAGGAATTATCAGTCTACCTGTTTATACGACTAATTTTAAATCTGCAATAAAAGCAAAAGAGTTTCAGAAAAACATCTATTTCTGCTTTATTGACTATGCCAAAGCCTTTGACTGTGTGGATCACAATAAACTGTGGAAAATTCTGAAGATGGGAATACCAGACCATATGACCTGACTCCTGAGAAACCTGTATACAGGTCAGGAAGCAACAGTTAGAAATGGACATGGAATAACAGGCTGGTTGCAAATTGGAAAAGGAGTACATCAAGGCTGTATATTGTCACACTGCTTATTTAACTTATATGCAGAGTACATCATGAGAAATGCTGGGCTGGATGAAGCACAATCTGGAATCATGATTGGCAGGAGAAATATCAATAACCTCAGATATGCAGATGACACCACCCTTATGGCAGAAAGTGAAGAACTAAAGAACCTCTTGATGAAAGTGAAAGTGGAGAGTGAAAAAGTTGGCTTAAAGCTCAACATTTAGGAAACTAGGATCATGGCATCCAGTCCCATCACTTCATGGCAGATAGATGGGAAACAGTGGCTGACTTTTATTATTATTATTATTATTATTATTATTATTTGGCTCCAAAATACTGCAGATGGTGATTGCAGCCACGAAATTAAAAGACACTTACTCCTTGGAAGGAAAGTTATGACCAACCTAGACAGCATATTAAAAAGCAGAGACATTACTTTGCCAACAAAAGTTCATTTAGCCAAGGCTATGGTTTATCCAGTAGTTATGTATGGATATGAGAATTGGACTATAAAGAAAGCTGAGCACCGAAGAATTAATGCTTTTGAACTGTGGTGTTGGAGAAGACTCTTGAGAGTCCCTTGGACTGCAAGGAGATCCAACCAGTCCATCCTAAAGGAGATTGGTCCTGAGTGTTCATTGGAAGGACTGATGTTGAAGCTGAAACTCCAATACTTTGGCCAGCTGATGCGAAGAGCTGACTCATTTGAAAAGACCCTGATGCTGGGAAAGATTGAGGGCAGGAGGAGAAGGGGATGACAGAGGATGAGATGGCTGGATGGCATCACCGACTCAGTGGACATGGGGTTGGGTAGACTCCAGCAGTTGATGATGGACAGGGAGGCCTGTCATGTTGCGGTTCATGGTGTCGCAAAGAGTTAAACACTATTGAGAGACTGAACTGAACTGAACTGATATTAGCAAAGAGTTAGACACATGGATCAATGGAATAAGATAATCCAAAACAGACTTACAGAATTACAGCCAACACATTTTTGACAAAGGGGGAAAAACAAAGGAGGAAGAAAATTTTTTCAACAAACTGTGTTGGAACAGTATGACACCTATAGGCAAAAAATAAAGAAAACAAAACAAATAAATCTCAACCTAAATCTCAAAAGTTACACAAAATTTAAATCAAAATGTACTGTTGACTCTAATAAAAACAGAAAATCTCAAAACATTTTGTAAACATAGGAGAAAATCTTTGAGACTTTAGCCTTGGTGAATAATTCTTGAACATGACAACAAAAAGATCTATAAAAGAAAAAAAAAGATAAACTAGATTTTGTCAAAGTTTTATGATAAATTCACCCAACTCAACAAGAAAAAAAATGTCTATTTAGAAAATAGGCAAAATACTGGGAGAATTCATGAAATGTATGTGAGATGTTTAATATCAATAGCCACTAGGAAAACACAAATTAAGACCACAATAAGATGCCACTACACATCTATTAGAAAATGAAACATATTGACAATACCGAATTTGGGAAGGATGTGAAAAAATTTTATCTTTCACACATCGCTGAAGGGAAGGTACAATGATAGAATCCCAATGAAAAAATAGCTGGGCAATTTCTTTGAATACTAAACTAAATATTATCATACAACTGATCGATTGCACTTCTGGGAATATATCACAGAGAAATAAGAACTTATATACACAAAAAAATCTATACATGATTTTTCATAGCAATTTTATTTATAGTAGCCAGAAACTGAAAGCAACAAAAATGTTACTTTATACATAAATGTTAAACACTGTAGTATCTCCATGAACAGTTCTCAAGAATGTGGTGAATGAGTGAATAAAGCTAATTTCTAAAGATCACATACTATATATTTCAAGTTTATAACATTATTAAAACGACAAACTTCTAGAGATGGAGAACTGATTAATGTTTACCAAGGTTTAGGGATAGTAAGGGCTTATTTAATTTATATGCAGAGTACATCATGCAACATGTTGGGCTGGATAAAGCAAAAGCTGGAATCAAAAATGCTAGAAGAAATATCAGTTACCTTAGATCGCAGATGACACCACCCTATGGAAGAAGGTGAAGACCAACTAAAGAGCTTCTTGATGAAAGTGAAACAGGAGAGTGAAAAAGTTGGCTTGAAACTCAACATTCAGAAAACTAAGATCATGGCATCTGGTCCCATCACTTCACAGCAAATAGATGGGGAAACAATGGAAACAGTGAGAGAATTCATTTTGGGGTCTCCAAAATCACTGCAGATGGTGACTGCAGCCATGAAATTAAAAGACGCTTGCTACTTGAAAGAAAAGCTATGACCAACCTAGACAGCATATTAAAAACAGAGACAATACTTTGCCGACAAAGATCGGTCTAGTCAAAGCTATTGTTTTTCCAGTAGTCATGTATGGATGTGAGTGTTGAACTAAAAGTAAAGCTGAGCACCAAAGAATTGATACTTTTGAACTATGGTGTTGGAGAAGACTCTTGAGAGGCCCTTGGACTACAAGGGGATCCAACCAGTCAATCCTAAAAGAAATCAGTACTGAATATTCTTTGGAAGGACTGATGCTGAGGCTGCAACTCCAATACTTTGGCCACCTGATGTGAAGATCAGACTCATTGGAAAAGACCCGGAGGCTGGGAAAGATTGAAGGAGAGGGGAGAAGGGGACGACAGAGGATGAGATGGTTGGATGGCATACCGACTCAATGGACATGAGTTTGAGCAAGCTCAGAGAGTTGGTGATGGACAGGGAAGTCTAGCATGCTGCAGTCCATGGGCTTGCAAAGAGTTAGACACGACTGAGCAGCTGAACTGAACTGAAGGGCTTTGGGCATGACAATAAAGGGGTAACATGATTGAGATCTCTATGGAAATGAAGTAGTTCTGTATCTTGAGTGTGTATTGTAGTGGGCTTCATGAATACACATATTTGATAATATGACAGAACTGTATTCAAATTTCACTGTGTGACCATTTTTCTGATTTTGCTATTGTGCTTAGTTATGTAATACATACCTAAGGGGGGCAGCGATTTTGTTTTTTTGTATTTCTTTTTCTTGGGGATGGTCTTGATCCCTGTCTCCTGTATAATGTCATGAACCTCTGTCCATAGTTCATCAGGCACTCTGGCTATTAGATCTAGTGCCTTAAATCTATTTCTCACTTCCACTGTATAATTGTAAGGGATTTGATTTATGTCATACCTGAATGGTCTAGTGTTTTTTCCTACTTTCTTCAATTTAAGTCTGAGTTTGACAGTAAGGACTTCATGATCTGAGCTACAGACACAGCCTTCCTCAGTGATCAGTGCAAAGAAATAGAGGAAAACAATAGAATGCAAAGACTAGAGATCTCTTCAAAAAAATTAGAGATACCTTAGTATTAATTAATTAGGAACATTTCATGCAAAGATGGGCACAATAAAGGACAGAAATGGTATGGACCAAACAGAAACAGAAGATATTAAGAAGAAGTGTCAAGAATACACAGAAGAACTATATAAAAAAGATCTTCATGACCCAGATAATCACGATGGTGTGATCACTCATCTAGAGCCAGATATCCTGGAATGTGAAGCCAAGTGGGCCTTAGGAAGCATCACTACGAACAAAGCTAGAGGAGGTGGAGGAATTCCAATTGAGCTATTTCAAATCCTAAAAGATGATGCTGTGAAAGTGCTGCACTCAATGTCATAAAATTTGGAAAACTCAGCCATGGCCACAGGACTGGAAAATGTCAGTTTGCATTCCAGTCCCTAAGAAAGGAAATGCCAAAGAATGCTCAAACCACTGCACAACTGCACTCATTTCACACAGTATAAAGTAATGCTCAAAATTCTCCAAGCCATGCTTCAACAATATGTGAACCATGAACTTCCAGATATTCAAGCTGGTTTTAGAAAAGACAGAGGAACCAGAGATCAAATTGCCAACATTTGTTGGATCATAGGAAAAGCAAGAGAGTTCCAAAAAACCATCTATTTCTGCTTTATTGACTATGCCAAAGCGTTTGACTGTGTGGATCACAATAAACTGTGGAAAATTCTGAAAGAGATAGGAATACTAGATCACATGACCTGCCTCCTGAGAAATCTGTATGCAAGTCAGGAAGCAGGAGTTAGAACTTGACATGGAACAACAGACTGGTACCAAATAGGAAAAGCAGTACATCAAGGTATATTATATATTGTATATTATCACCCTGCTTGTTTAACTTATATGTAGAGTACATCATGAGAAACACTGGGCTGGATGAAGCACAAGCTGGAATCAAGATTGCTAGGAGAAATATCAATAACCTCAGATATGCAGATGACAACACCTTTATTGCAGACAGCAAATAAAAACTAAAGAGCCTCTTGATGAAAGTGAAAGAGAAGAATGAAAAAGTTGGCTTAAAGCTCAACTTTCAGAAAACTAAGATCATGGCATCCAATCCCATCATTCCTTGGCAAATAGACAGGGAAACAGTGACTGACTTAATTTTCTGGGGCCTCCAAAATCACTGCAGATGGTGACCACAGCCATGAAATTAAAACACGCTTACTCCTTGGAAGAAAAGTTATGACCAATCTAGACAGCATATTAGAAAGCAGAGACAGTCAGTTCAGTTCAGTCGCTCAGTCGTGTCCGACTCTTTGCGACCCCATGAATCATAGCACACCAGGCCTCCCTGTCCATCACCAACTCCCAGAGTTCACTCAGACTCACGTCCATTGAATCAGTGATGCCATCCAGCCATCTCATCCTCTATCGTCCCCTTCTCCTCCTGCCCCCAATGCCTCCCAGCATCAGAGTCTTTCCAATGAGTCAACTCTTTGCATCAGGTGGCCAAAGTACTGGAGTTTGAGCTTCAGCATCATTCCCTCCAAAGAAATCCCAGGGCTGATCTCTTTCAGAATGGACTGGTTGGACTGAATGGAGCCCCCAAAAAATAAAGTCTGACACTGTTTCCACTCTTTCCTCATCTATTTCCCTTGAAGTGATGGACCAGATGCCATGATCTTCGTTTTCTGAATGTTGAGCTTTAAGCCAACTTTTTCACTCTCCACTTTCACTTTCATCAAGAGGCTTTTTAGCTCCTCTTCACTTTGTGCCATAAGGGTGGTGTCATCTGCATATCTGAGGTTCTTGATATTTCTCCCGGCAATCTTGATTCTAGCTTGAGCTTCTTCCAGCAGAGACATTACTTTGCCAATATAGGTTCGTCTAGTCAAGGCTATGGTTTTCCCAGTAGTCATGTGTGGATGTGAGAATTGGACTATCAAGAAAGCTGAGCACTGAAGAATTGATACTGACTCTTGAGAGTTCTTTGGACTGCAAGGAGATCCAATCAGTCCATCCTAAAGGAAATCGGTCCTGAACATTCATTCAAAGGACTGATTCTAAAGCTGAAACTGCAATGTTTTGGCCACCTGATGCGAAGAACTGACTCATCTGAAAAGAACCCTGATGCTGGGAAAAATTGGAGTCAGGAGGAGAAGGGGGCAACAGAGAATGAGATGGTTGGATGGCATCAACAACCCAATGGACATGAGTTTGAGTAAACTTCGGAAGTTGGTGATGGACAAGGAAGCCTATTGTGCGGCAGTCCATGCGGTCACAAAGAGTTGGATATGACTAAGTGACTGAACTGAGCTGAAGTGAACCTATGGGGTAATGTCTTCCTTGTAGCTCAAATGGTAGAGAATCTGCCTGCAATGCAGGAGACCTGGGTTTGTATTCTGGGTAGTGAAGATCCCTTGAAGAATGGCAATCCACTCCAGTATTCTTGCCTGGAGAATCCCATGGACAGAGGGGCCTGGCAGGCTAAAGTCTGTGGAATCCCAACAAGTCGGACACAACTGAGCTGCTAACACTACTGCTACCACCACCACCACCACCAATGGGGGAAACTGGATAAATGGTATCTGAAAACTCTTTATACTGTCTTTGCAGTTTTCTCTTAATCCATAATTATTTCAAAATAAGAAGTTAGCAACAAAAAATAGGCCAAAAATAATTAAATGAAATAAGTACTAGTCATTAAAATAGTAAACTTTCATGTTAGTATTAAATCCCTGCATATATAGTGATTTATATAGTATTTTAAATAAAGAAAAGTATTTAAAAATTTGAATATAGAGCAAATTGATGCTTTCATGCCCCCACTATCCTCATATTTAACATTATAAGTTCCACAACTCAAATATAAATTTCAGTGTATCTTTATTGGAATAAGACAAAATCCCCATAAATTTTACCCAGAAGAATAATATGAGCAACATTTTCAAGAAGATTGTGGGCAGGAAAAATAAAGCAAGAAAGACATGTGTCTGTGATTCCTTGGTAGCTCAGCTGGTAAAGAATCTGCCTGCAGTGCAGGAGACCCTAGTTTGATTACTAGTCAGGAATTTCCCTGGAAAAGGGATAGGCTTCCCACTCTAGTATTCTTGGGCCTTCCTGGTGGCTCAGACAGTAAAGAATCTGCCTGCAATGCTGGAGACCTGGGTTTGATTCCTGGGTTGGGAAGATCCCCTGGAGGAGGGCATGACAATTCACTGCAATGTTTTTCCCGGAGAAACCTCATGGACAGAGGAGCCTGGTGGGCTACAGTGCATGGGGTCACAAAGAGTTGGAAACAACTGAGGGACTAAACACAAGGACATTTGGCAACAGAGGTTTGGAAGGAGCAGGGAAGAAGAGCTTGCACTAGAAGACATCAAAATATATTAAAAAATACTATAACTTAAAAAATACTATAACTATATTAGTACATTATTAACCAGAAATTAACATGGAGATATTTGGCACTAATTCAGTTCAGTTCAGTTCAGTCTCTCAATCGTGTCCCACTCTTTGCTATCCCATGAACTGAGGTACACCAGGCTTCCCTATCCATCACCAACCCTCTGAGCTTGCTCAAACTCATGTCCATTGAGTTGGTGATGCCATCCAACCATCTCATCCTCTGTCGTCCCCTTCTCCTCCCACCTTCAATCATTCCCTGCCTCAGAGTCTTTTCAGATGAGTCAGTTCTTTGCATCAGGTGGCCAAAATATTGGGAGTTTCAGCTTCAGCATCAGTCTTTCCAATGAATATTCAGGACCGATTTTCTTTAGGATGGACTGGTTGGATCTCCTTGCAGTCCAACGGACTCTCAAGAGTCTTCTCCAACACCACAGTTCAAAAGCATCAATTCTTCAGCACTCAGCTTTCATTATAGTCCAACTTTCACATCCGTACATGACTACTGGAAAAACCAAAGCTTTGACCAGATGGGCCATTGTTGGCAAAGTAATGTCTCTGCTCTTTAATATGCTGCCTAGGTAGGTCATAACTTTTCTTCCAAAGAGCAAGTGTCTTTAATTTCATGTCTGTGGTCACCATCTGCAGTGATTTTGGAGCCCAAAAAGATAAAGTCTGTCTCTGTTTCCACTGTTTCCCCATCTATTTGCCATGAAGTGATGCGACCAGATGCTATGATCTTAGTTTTCTGAATGTTGAGTTTTAAGCCAACTTTTTCACCCTCCTCTTTCACTTTCATCAAGAGGCTCTTTAGTGTTAATTAGAAAGTCCAAAAACAGATTTTATTTTAAAAATTATAACATCCTTTAAAATGTTATTCCTCGAATCCTGGCTCTCAACATTAACTAGCCGTGTGGCATTAATGAATTATTTAACATTCCAAAAGCATACCTCAAATAATTGTAAAGTAGTCAGGATTAATATTTCTCTTAAAAAGATATATAAGTATTGAGAAAATGCACATAATATGCTGAATTCCTGACATGTAGCAAGTTTTAATACATGTTTGTACATCATTTGCAAGCCTGAGAGGAAATAGTTTATTCAATGTTAATGTAATCAGTTGACTTTTCAACCTTTCCATGTATAACACCTACAGGTTTGATGAACAAAGAAATTCAATAGAACAGCCCACATCAAGAGCCTTTGTAGGTCAAAATAGAGTCATAACTCTTCAGTTAATTATTGTGAATCGAAAGACATACATAGAAAGGAAAGGAGAGGGCAATCTATTTGGAGAACGGTGAGGCAAGCAAAAGCTGAATGTCAGAAGGTTTAAGATGTGAATTAAAAGAAGATCAGCCTAATAGATCATAGAATTCTTTTTGGTACTAGTAGGAGAAAATCTCTATGAAGAGATTTTGGAAAGTCGGTTTGATTTTTAGCAGAGAGGTAAATTTCTGTTCAGCTTTACAATGTTATGGGTCACAGCACAGGTTATGGAGGTAAAGAGTGCTCTCATCTGAAATTGCACAAAAGAAGCTGAAGAGATCAAAAACATGAGCAGAGCACAAGTGTATACAAAAGTTCCTCCCAAGTATCCAACATTAGATTTTTCTTAACTGTTGACCTTTTATTAAAGAGATTGGAACTGCCAAGAGTGTGTGTGTGTGTGATTGGTAAGTTGAAGTGTTGCTTTCAGAAAAGAATACAGTGTAATATATACATTAGATATAAGAATAGCATTTCACAGAAGTGAATTTTTGTAGGATAGTTGTGATTCATAACACAACACTATACAAATGGCAACATTTAGGTCTCAAACCATTTCTTGCTAGAATCTGCCAAAATGTGTTTCTATTAATCATTAACTATGATGTTATAAAGGATTCTAATTTGTTATCTTTCAGTTATTGATGCTATTAAGAAAAGAAAATACAAACTGAGCTTGTGCCAAGATGCAAAGTTAATTCAACTAAACTCATAGGCAAAGATACAATAAATGCAAGTCAAAACATAACCTTTTTCATAGGCAATTGGGCATTTACATTTCTGAGTAGGTTTTTAGAATTATAATTATCCAATTTAGAAGTCAAAAAGATAATTTCCTTATGAAAATAAAGCCTCACCAAGCCTGATCAAAATGCACTTGGGGACCTTATACTAATTTATGATGCCGGAATTGGAGACAATCTTAGAGTAATGATTTCAGGAGATGAATCACAGAGCAATTTGTACTTTTCCCCATCATGAGGCAATAATTTTAAAATAATCATCTCCTATATTCATATATATACTCATTTCACGTTTCCTCTTATTTCCACTGATAAGTGTTATGTAGGCACAAATTGGAGGAATCATGAATTTTGTGTTTAGCTGATAGGAGATGGTGGAAAACTGACATGTAACTGGTCTCCAGTTCCTCTAGAGAATGGATTGAGAGTATTGTAAGTATTGAAGATTATGCAGTGTTCATGAAAAGAGTTCTCAAATATTATGGAGTTACTAATTATAAAAAGAAAAGAAATTGGATAAGAGTAAGGCAAAGAGTGGTAAAGAATGAGGAAATAAGAATGAATGGTAAATTTACTGCTCATCAAATATTCCATTTGTTCCATTCATTTTGCAGTTTTCTTGCAGCTGGCAACTGCCATATGACAACTTCTAATCAATGGACTCTGAGCAAAAGTAACTGGCATCATTTCTGGATTTCTGGACTAAGGTCGTAAAAATGTATATACAGGATACCTTTTCTTGTTCTGATAAACCTGGAAACATTTAAGTTTGTTTTGTTACACAAAGTTCCCTTTAGCCTTCTGAGTGAGTGTATTAGTCATTCAGTTATGTTCGACTGTTTGCAACCCCATGGACTATATAGCCCACCAGGCTCCTCTGTCCATGGAATTCTCCAGGCAAGAATAATGGAGTGGTTTTGCCATTGCCTTCTCCAGGGGATCTTCCCAACCCAGGGATCAAACTTGGGTCTCCCACATTGCAGGAGGATTCTTTACTGTTTGAGCTACCTGGAAAGCCCATTAGCCTTAGTCCCTGAGTAAGTAGATCTCCTTGGTGACAAAAACTAGAAATGAAACATGAAACAGATATAAAACTGGATCACTTTAACCCATTTTTGAAAGATATCCAAACCTAACCTCTCTTGAATAATACACATGAGGCTGGGTACAGGATCCTATGATGAAAAATGGATAAATGAGCCTGTAAAGTGTTCCTAACAGCATTAGGATTACTGATTCTGGGAGAGAGAAGGCTTCCTGTCCATGTCTTTGTCTTTGCATCTTATTGACTTTGAGCGAAAAATAATAAAAAAAAAAACCACCCATTTCCCTTTCATATACTAACAGCTTTAAAATAAGCTTTATTTTCAAGAGCTTTCAGATTTTTTCAGAGTTTCATATACCCTTTACCCAGTTTCTCTGATTGTTAGCATCTTACATTAATATGGTACATTTGTTATAAACTGATAAATTGCCATTAATAGATTATTATTAAAGTTCATACTTTATTTGAATTTCTTTAAGTTTTAACTAATATCCTTTTTCCTGTTTCAGGATCCCATCTAGAATACCATGTCATTTATTTTTCATGTCATCTGAGACTCTGCTAGACTGTGACAGTTTCTTTGAGTTTCTTTGTTTTTGATGACCTTTGCAGTTTTGAGGTGTACTCATCAGGTACTCTGTAGACTATCTTTCAATCTGAATTTGTCTGATATTTTTGTCACAGATTGTGGTTATGGATTTGAGGTGGGACTATCACATCACACCAAGAGCACATACTTTTAAAATGACTTATCACTGATGATTTCCTCCTTAAGTACCTGACTGAGGTAGTGTTTCTTAGGCTTCCCTCACCATAAAATTACTCTTTACTCCACAATTTTATACTGTATCCCATAGAAGGAGTACTCGCACACACATTTTTAGACCTAGATAATTCTCCCTGGCATCTTTTCCTCCACTTATGGAATGTTCTGATATTTTTAGTATCTTGTCCAAAGGGTATCTATACAAAGGCAGAACTTCAGGTAATGAAGATTTTACTTATAGAAAGATACATTAGGTTCATTCTTCTTTAACACTTTTCCATGTAAATTCAATTTTATATACATAATCTTATAGCAACTCAGAATATTAACATTTTAGAATTGTATAGAGGAAGATAAATTAATCTGCTCAGGCTGCCATAAAAATACCACAGAATAGGTGGCTTACACAACAAAACTTATTTTCTCATATTTCTGAAGGTTGGAAGTCAAGGGTGAGGATTTTCCTCCTGGCTTGTAGATCACAGCCTTTCCCACTTTACGTGGCCTCTTCAGTCCATTCATGTGGAGAGAGAGAGTGAATGAACCCTCTTCTAATAAGGGCCCTGACCCTATCAGATCACTCCACCCTTATGATCTCATTTAACCTTTTACTGACTATGCCATTGACTTTGTGGCTCACAATAAACTGTGGAAAATTCTGAAAGAGATGGGAATACCAGACCACATGATCTGCCTCTTGAGAAACCTGTATGCGGGTCAGGAAGCAACAGTTAGAACTGGACATGGAAAAACAGACTGGTTCCAAATAGGAAAAGGAGTACGTCAAGGCTGTATATTGTCACCCTGCTTATTTAACTTCTATGCAGAGTATATCATGAGAAATGCTGGGCTGGAAGAAGCACAAGCTGGAATCAGGAGTGCCGGGAGAAATATCAATAACCTCAGATATGCAGATGACACCACCCTTATGGCAGAAATTGAAGAGGAACTAAAAAGCCTCTTGATGAAAGTGAAAAAGGAGAGTGAAAAAGTTGGCTTAAAGCTCAACATTCAGAAAACTAAGCTCATGGCACCCGGTCCCATCACTTCCTGGCAAATAGATGGGGAAACAGTGGCTGACTTTTTCTGGGCTCCAGAATCACTGCAGATGGTGATTGCAGCCATGAAATTAAAAGACATTTACTCCTTGGAAGGAAAGTTATGACCAACCTAGACAGCATATTAAAAAGCAGAGACATTACTATGCTAACAAAGGTCCGTCTAGTCAAGGCTATGGTTTTTCCAGTGGTCATGTATGGATGTGAGAGTTGGACTATCAAGAAAGCTGAGCACCGAAGAATTGATGCTTTGAAACTGTGGTGTTGGAGAAGACTCTTGAGACTCCCTTGGACTGCAAGGAGATTCAACGAGTCCATCCTAAAGAAGATCAGTCCTGGGTGTTCATTGGAAGGCCTGATGTTGAAGCTGGAAGTCCAATACTTTGGACACCTGATGTGAAGAGCTGACTCACTGGAAAAGACCCTAATGCTGGGAAAGATTGAGGGCAGGAAGAGAAGGGGACGACAGAGGATGAGATGGTTGGATGGCATCACTGACTCATTGGACATGGGTTTCGGTGGACTCCAAGAGTTGGTGATGGACAGGGAGGCCTGGCATGTTGCGGTTAATGGGGTCGCAAGGAGTCAGATACAACTGAGCGACTGAACTGAACTGAACCAATATCCTTGGAGGCTCATCTCCAACTTCTCCCACACTGGCGGTTTAGGTTTCAACATATAAATTTTTAGTAAATACATTCTAAAGACATATAACTGAAGGTAAAGAATAAAATGAAAGCCAAGTATTTAATAAAAGATAATATATGAAATCTAATTTCTCTATCACCTAATATAAATTACTGGGAGAGTGTTTTGTTTTAATTGACACTACTTGGAGGAGGAAATGGCAACCCACTCCAGTACTCTTGCCTGGAAAATCACATGGATAGAGGAGCCTGGTAGGCTACAGTCCATGGGGTTGCAAAGAGTGGGACACGACTGAATGACTTCACTTCACTTACTTCACTCACTTCATACTTTCTCACTGGAGAAGGAAATGGCAACCCACTCCAATATTCTTTCCTGGAGAATCCTATGGACAGAAGAGCCTGACAGGCCATGGTCCATGGGGTTGCAGAGAGTCGGACACGACTGAGGTGACAAAGCACGCACGCATTTGACTAGTGTCTTTGGGAAAGCAATAATATTTACCTTTCATATGTGCACAGGGTATCAAGACATGACTAGATATAAATCTGTTCAAACCAACCCTAAAATGAGCCCCCTTATGTAAACACACAGGGCAATTAGAATGAAATGGTCATCTCAGTATTGCTCTACTAATTAGAATTGCCTCTATGAAATGACTTATTCTTTTAATTAAAAAGCCCATTATGGATCTCATTCAAAATGCTGTTCACTGAACTCTTCAGAATAAATCTAATTTGTTTTAGTGGAGTGTTTAGAAATGTCATTTTTATTTGTTTTCAAAGATGGTAAAACAACAGGGTCTTGGAAAATATAATGAGCCACTTACCAAGAGAAGTCACAGTGAATGGCTTTTATAAGTTGATAAAGCCTTAAAATCAAAAGGGAAGTCATGTCATCATAAAATGTCAAGAAAAGGACAAAAGAGGTTCTGCTTAATACAGCACAGAACAAATGATGTAATGATGTAAAATGTAAAGCTGTCTTTTATTTTCTAGTCACTCAGCATTTTTATAAAGTTGTATTTTACTACTCTAATTACAATCTTTGAGAAAGAAATAGTACAGTAATATCTGTTGCATTAGTAACATCTTCAAATTGATGTACTATCTAGTTTTATGTATATATATTTCATTTAATACATGTGAAACCTTGAGGAAAAGCTTTTCAAACTCAAAGAAGTGAAGATAAATCTTTAGTCTATAAAAACTTAGAATCACAAAGTGATAGGAAAATAATGAGTAAGTAGTTAAATTAGAACAAATGATTATTTTAGCAGAAAGAAAATGAAGAATCTTCCTAATGTTGTATTCCAAAATTAATTTCAAGTGGAAAAAGATTTAAATATCAAAATATAAGCAGCCATCAGGACTAAAATATCACTTCAACAGTTTCGTACAATAAAAAGTGAGAAAGGAGTGGTAAATGATTTAGTAGTGGAGGAAATGACAATCTAAGGGTCTACAGAGGGGGTTCTGCTAACAAAAGCATTGATTTGTCCCACCCATCTCCTGAGGGGGTCCAGTCAGAATTATAGTGGACAGTGGGAGACCCAGGTCTCCTGCACTGTGGATGGATTCTTTACCAGCTGAGCCACCATGGAAGCCCAAGGAGTGGATAGTCTATCTCTTCTCCAGCAGATCTTCCTGACCAGGAATTGAACCAGGGTCTCCTGCATTGCAGGTGGGTTTTTTAGCCTCTGAGTTACTAGGGAAGCCCTAAGTGGGAGATTAAAATTATGTTTGGAAGGCCTACTTTTTCTGATTTCAGGAAGCAAGGGAACACTTTTACAGATCAGTAGAGCTACAGGAGGCAATGGCACCCCACTCCAGTACTGTTGCCTGGAAAATCCCATGGATGGAGGAGCCTGGTAGGCTGCAGTCCATGGGGTTGCTAAGATTTGGACACGACTGAGCGACTTTACTTTCACTTTCCACTTTCATGTATTGGAGAAGGAAATGGCAACCCACTCCAGTGTTCTTGCCTGGAGAATCCCATGGATGGAGAAGCCTGGTAGGCTGCAGTCCATGGGGTCGCACAGAGTCAGACACAACTGAAGCGACTTAGCAGCAGCAGCAGCAGCAGCAGAGCTACAGAGGCTCTGGATGTGGAAGACACAGGGCCATTTGAGTACAGGAACAAAGCATCAGACTGAAACATGGGGGAAGTGAGGTTGACATACTGAACTCAGAGATTTCTCCCTCCTCTCCCAATGCGTTCCTTGGAAGTAGGTTGGAGACTTGAAATTGCTCAATAAAGTACTGATTATTCAGAGAAAACAAACAAGTAAAACCATTGAAAGAATGGTATTTGGAGGAAGGAGGAGTCCCCACCACCCAAAATGTTTTGCTCCAGATCTCTGTACAGTAAAACTACCAGGAAACAATTGTCCACATATAAATCTTCCAATAAACTTTTTAATGCTTTAATTACTCTCAAAGAAACTCCTTAGAAATGACTGAAAATAAGAGGGTATAAAGCAGAAAATTTAAAACTTTAATCCAGAAGATCTAAAATATCACTAAAATAGAAAGACCATATATTCCAGTTTGCTCTGGTCAGTCCTGTTCAGAACTGTTTTTCCAGCATATATATTGGTAATTTCAAGTATAAAAATATCCTAGTTCAAGTATAAGATCATACTACCAATTAGAAATTTTAAGAAGGAATAAAAAATTAAAAAAAATTAAAATTTCCAGTAGATGCTGGTAAAACATCAGAGCACTGATGTTAAATAGAGGATTCTAAACACCTTCAGAAATGGGAAATAACACCACATACATAGCATCCATATGAAAATGACTAGACATCTGAACAGCAATTTTATTTTTTTCCTTCTACAATCTCTCAACTTTCTTTCAGTTCAGTTCAGTTCAGTTGCTCAGTTATGTCCCAGACTCTTTGTGACACTGCAGCATGCCAGGCCTCCCTGTCCATCACCAACTCCCGGAGTTCACCCAGACTCACGTCCATCGAGTCAGTGATGCCATCCAGCCATCTCATCCTCTGTCGTCCCCTTCTCCTCCTGCCCCCAATCCCTCCCAGCATCAGAGTCTTTTCCAATGAGTCAACTCTTCGCATGAGGTGGCCAAAGTACTGGAGTTTCAGCTTTAGCATCAGTCCTTCCAAAAAATCCCAGGGCTGATCTCCTTCAGAATGGACTGGTTGGATCTTCTTGCAGTCCAAGGGACTCTCAAAAGTCTTCTCCAACACCACAGTTCAAAAGCATCCATTCTTTGGCACTCAGCTTTCTTCACAGTCCAACTCTTGCATCCATACATGACCACTGGAAAAACCATAACCTTGACTAGACAGAACTTTGTTGGCAAAGTAATGTCTCTGCTTTTGAATATGCTATCTAGGTTGGTCATAACTTTCCTTCCAAGGAGTAAGCCTCTTTTAATTTCATGGCTGCAGTCACCATCTGCAGTGATTTTGGAGCCCCCCCAAAATAAAGTCTGACACTGTTTCCACTGTTTCCCCATCTATTTCCCATGAAGTGATGGGACCGGATGCCATGATCTTCATTTTCTGAATGTTGAGCTTTAAGCCAACTTTTTCACTCTGCACTTTCACTTTCCTCAAGAGGCTTTTCAGTTCCTCTTCACTTTCTGCCATAAGGGTGGTGTCATCTGCATATCTGAGGTTATTGATATTTCTCCTGGCAATCTTGATTCCAGCTTGTGCTTCTTCCAGCCCAGCATTTCTCATGATGTACTCTGCATATAAGTTAAATAAGCAGGGTGACAATATACAGCCTTGACGTACTCCTTTTTGTATTTGGAACCAGTCTGTTGTTCCATGTCCAGTTTTAACTGTTGCTTCCTGACATGCATATAGGTTTCTCAAGAGGCAGGTCAGGTCGTTTGGTATTCCCATCTCTTTCAGAATTTTATTTATTACCTCATTTTATTTTTTCTGTCAAGTTTTATTTCCTTAAACTTGGTTCTAGTCCTTTTCATGTTATTGTATGCTTTAAACTTAAGTGATTTGATCCATACACAAAACTTCAAATCTATCAATAGGTCAATGACTTTCCAATTTGTATTTTGGGCACATACTTTATATCTGAGCTCTGAGTCAGATATCCAAATGCCCATTTGACATTTCTACTAAAACAACAACAATAAAAAACTCAATATCTTAATTATACTATTCCTTTCATCAAGTCTACCTCCAACCTGGCCCTCTTACATGCATGTTTTTCCTGGGTGGTACCACAAAGCACCATCCAGACATTAGAAGGTAAAATTCTTGGAGTTATCTTGACTTGTCCCTCTCCAACACTCATATTGAATTTGTTACTATATCTTATTGATTTTCCCTCTTAAATATCCCTGTATCTCTGTCAGTCTCTGCATTGTTACTCCTGTTACTCTGCCATTGCTCTCCTCTGAATGCCTGGAATAAGCTCCTAACACCATGCATTTTGTTAACTTACCTTCCAATTTCTTTTGAATGATATAAAGTAAATGATCTTTTCAAAAGACAGATGTGATCAAATCAGTTACTTACCTAAAATCTACTAAGAAATCCCAACTGTTTTTAAAGCTATGAAAAAAAAATCTTATTAAAGTTTCATTCATCTGCCTTCTCTGTACATTTCTGTCTCTTCCATCCCTTGTTCCTTCTTCACAGTGTATAGCCATAATGACCTTCCCTCAATTTTTCTACTCCAGTGTTTCTCAAAGTATGATCTCTGGACCAGCAATAGCAGTATCACCAGAGAACTGGTCAGAAGTGTGTTTTGTGTAAATTCTTGGACCCTGCCCTAGACTTACTGAATCATAAGCTCTAAGATGCAGCTCAGAATGTATGTTCTAACAAGACTTCTAGGTAATTCTGATGTACTCTAAAGCTAACCTTTTCCACATGCTGATTTCTTCATTTGCAATTATTTCCCTCCTCTCGTTCCCTTGCATTTTACTTTTTCCCATATTTCAGCTCAAATTTTATTTCTTCTGGGGCATCTTTCCTGACATTTCATCTCTCCCTATGTCTAAATTGGCTTTTTTTGTAATAAGCTCTCACAGCTTCCTTCCTGTATTTATCATTCAAACCAACTGTTACAGCCTGTTATTATATATTCGTGTGAACAGTTGATTAAATGTCTATCCAGACTTTGCAAAACAGAAAGCCCTGGACCTGGTCAGATTCATTCATAATTTACCAAGAATGGTACTGCATAAAATGGTGCCAATAAGTATTACTAGCTTACTGTGAATAAGTTAAACATAGAGATGAAATGGTGGTGAAACAGCAAGGTAAAGAAAGCCAGTTAGCATGCTGTATTGTTAATGATAAGTGTTCACTGATATAAGACAATAGATTATATGTCATTATATGAAACTTACTGAATCAAAATGTCTGTGGGACGTTCTGTCAGTATCATTTGCAAATATAGACAAAATTCAAATACCAATGCTGATAATCACTTAATAAAACAAAACAGTGCTTGGAATACACAGCATGATTATACAAAGCTCAATTGTAAACAAGGACCTTGCTTAAGCTTTTTTTTTTCCCTTAATGTCTTTTTATTTCAAGTCACAAGACATTTTATTTAGTCTGTGCTTGTCTTTCATCTCTTTTTAATGAAATCTTGTATAATGTTTAACAAAAAATCAAATAATAAAAGAGACTGAATAGCTAAGTGTTTTGTCTTTGAGAACAATGATGTATTGGAAAAACTTGAGCTCAACTCCTAAAGCCCTAATTCCTTAAATTCTGAATTTTGTTGCTTGGTTACTAAGTAACAATAGGGCTTCAAGGAAGACCCTGCAACACTCGTTTCATTTTGTCTCTTACCTGTGATTGTTGAGAGATACTGAAGTTAAGGTCATCTGGCCACAGACATGCACTAAAGTAGAAAGATTATTTAAGATCTGAACTGGGGCAAATGTCTGGATTGACTGATAAGACAGCACTTGTTCATCTGCATCATTCTGCAGAGGCTTCGACAAAAGTAAAAACCTCTCTCTTGATTAGTTATGTATTTGGGCCACTGATTTTAAGAAAGAAAGGGACAGTTTAGAAAAATAACCTAGAAAATTGAAAAGTTAGAGCTTAATTGGAAGAAAAAAATTAAAAAAAAAAGATATTAGGTCTTGCTCTCTATCTGCCAAGAAGGTTGTGAAATCGCATCCTTTTGCATTTTATTCAGGCTCAAAAGGGATATTATTTTGACCAAATCTATCCAGAATGACTGGTGTGAAAATAAGGTCGCTCTTGCTTTGCTGTGCTCCAAATATTTTCTTTTTTTATGAAAAAGATAATTCTTACTTGGTGTAGTATTAATAATAAATGTACAGTAAACACTCTGTGGGATTAAAATCTACTGCTTTTTTTCAGGAGCCTGACTATCAAGGATCCTCATTTCAAAACCCATATTATTCTTCTCCCTCACTGTTATTTGACCATTTACATTACTGATATCATTCCCATTCTCCTTTGTAAGCTCATGTCTCATAAAGTACCTAGACTCTGGACTATGAAATAAAAGATTTTACTGACTACTGCTGACCCTCCTCTAATTCATTCGTGAGGCCACTTTACTACCCAAGCCAAAGATTCTATAATATTATACTGTCAGTCCATTGTTCCATGGCTTACTATCACGTACAATTGATTAACAGCCAGATATCTAAGTAAGTTAGTTCAGTCACTCAGTCGTGTCCAACTCTTTGTGACCCGATGGACTGCAGCATGTCAGGCTTCCCTGTCCATCACCAACTCTCTGACCTTGCTCAAATTCATGTCCATTGAATCAGTGATGCCATCCAACCATCTCATCCTCTGTAGTCCACTTCTCCTCCTGCCTTCAGCTGTCCCAGAATAAGGTTCTTTTCCAATGAGTCAGTTCTTCACATCAGGTAGCCAAAGCATTGGAGTTTCAGCATCAGCATCAGTCCTTCCAATGAATATTCAGGACTGATCTCCTTTAGGATGGACTGGTTGGAACTCCTTACAGTCCAAGGGACTCTCAAGAGTCTTATCCAATACCATAGTTCAAAAGCATCAAGTCTTCAGCGCTCAGCTTCCCTTATAGTCCAACTCTCACATCCATACATGACTACTGAAAAAACCACAGCTTTAACAGGATGGAACTTTGTTGGTGAAGTAATGTCTCTGCTTTTTAATATGCTGTCTAGGTTGGTCATAACTTTTCTTCAAAGGAGTAAGCGTCTTTTAATTTTATGGCTGCAGTCACCATCTGCAGAGATTTTGGAGCCCCCCAAAATAGTCTGTCACTGTTTCCATTGTTTCCACATCTATTTGCCATGAAGTGATGGGACCAGATGCAATGATCTTAGTTTTCTGAATATTGAGTTTTAAGCCAACTTTTTCACTCTCCTCTTTCACTTTCATCAAGAAGCTGTTTAGCTTTTCTTTGTTTTCTGCTATATGTGTGGGGTCATCTGCATATTTGAGGTTATTGATATTTCTTCCAGCAATCTTAATTCCAGCTTGTGCTTCATCCAGTCCAGCATTTCTCATGAGGTACTCTGCATATGTTAAATAAGCAGGGTGACAATAGATAGCCTTGATGTACTCCTTTCCTGATTTGGAACCAGTCTGTTGTTCTAGGTCTGGTTCTAACTGTTGCTTCTAGACTTGCATACAGATTTCTCAGGAGGCAGTTCAGGTGGTCTAGTATTCAATCTCTTTAAGAAGTTTCTACAGTTTGTTGTGATCCACACAGTCAAAGGCTTTGGCATAGTCAACAATACAGAAGTAGATGTTTTTCTGGAACTCTTTTGCTTTTTTGGTGATCCAGCGGATGTTGGCAATTTGATCTCTGGTTCCTCTGCCTTTTATAAATCCAGCTTGAGCATCTGGAAGTTCACAGTTCATGTACTGTTGAAGCCTGCCTTGGATAATTTTGAGCATTACTTTGCTAACGTGTGAGATGAGTGCAATTGTGCAATAGTTTGAGCATTCTTTGACATTGCCTTTCTTTGGGATTGGAATGAAAACTGATCTTTCCTAGTCCTGTGGTCACAGCTCAGTTTTCCAAATTTGCTGGCATATTGAATGCAGCACCTACACAGCATCATCTGGGGATTTGAAATAGCTCAACTGGAATTCCGTCACTTCAATGAGCTTTGTTTGTAGTGATGCTTCCACTTAACTTCACATTCTAGGATGTCTGGCTCTAGGTGAATGATACCACCATCGTGATTATCTGGGTCATGAAGATCTTTTTTTGTATAGTTCTTCTGTGTATTGTGGCTACCTCTTCTTAATATCTTCTGCTTCTGTTAGGTCCATACCTTTTCTGTCCTTTATTGTGCCCATCTTTTCATGAAATGTTCCCTTGGTATCTCTAATTTTCTTGAAAAGATGTCTAGTCTTTCCCATTCTAGTTTTTCTCTCTATTTCTTTGCAGTGATCACTGAGGAAGGCTTTCTTATTTCTCCTTGCTGTTTTTTGGAACTCTGCTTTCAAATGGGTTTCTATTTCCTTTTCTTCTTTTCCTTTCTCTTCTTTTCTCAGCTATTTGTAAGGCCTCCTCAGACAATCATTTTGCCATTTTGCATTTCTTTTTCTTGGGGATGATCTTGATCACTGCCTCCTGTACAATGTCAAGAACCTCCATCCAAAGTTCTTCAGGCATTCTATCATATCTAATCCCTTGAATCTATTTGTCACTTCTGATGTAAGTGATTTGTTTTAGGTCACACCAGAATGGTCTAGTGGTTTTCCATAAACTTTCCTTAATTTAATTCTCAACTTGGCAAAAAGGAGTTCATGATCTGGGCCACAGTCAACTCCCAGTCTTGTTTTTGCTAACTTTATAGAGCTTCTCCATATTTGGCTGCAAGAAATATAATCAATATGATTTCAGTATTGACTGGCGATGTTCATGTGTAGAATCTCCTCTTGTGTGTTGGAAGAGGGTGTTTTCTATGACCAAAGCATTCTCTTGGTAAAACTCTATTAGCCTTTGCCCTGCTTCATCTGCATTCCAAGGCCAAATTTTCCTGTTATTCCAGGTATTTCTTAACTTCCTACTTTTGCATTTCAGTCCCCTATAATGAAAAGGACATATTTTTTGAATATTAGTTCTAGAAGGTCTTGTAGGCCTTCATAGAACATTTCAATTTCAGCTTCTTCAGCATTACTGGTTGGGGCATAGACTTGGATTACTGTGATATTGAATGGTTTGCCTTGGAAAAGAACAGAGATCATTCTCTTCTTTTTGAGATTTCAGCCAAGTACGCATATCAGACTCTTTTGTTGACTATGATGGTTACCCCATTTCTTCTAAGGGATTCTTGCCCACAGTAGTATATATAATGGTCATCTGAATTAAATTGACCAATTCCAGTCCATTTTAGTTTTCTGATTCCTAAAATGTCGATGTTCACTCTTGCCATCTCCTGCTTGTTCTGTAACCCAGTAACAGATTACTTGTTCATTGTTATCTCCCACTAAAACATGCCTCCACCACCAAGCCCTCTGCATACATATTCCACAACGCACGGATGATTCAAACTTAAGATATCTTTTAAATTTATTTGCCTATATCCTGTTGCTTAACACCTCCCAGCCATTATACTTGCTGTGCTCATTTACCCAAAATGTCCAATGACTTCTCTAGATTTCTCTGTCTGGTTAAGTCTTAGTCCTCCTTCACGAGGGCTTATGTTACAGTTCTCCTTTGAAAACTACCCCAATCATCCCTCCCCTCTTTTCAATAAGCATGATTATCATAGCCTCCATTATGCTCTTATTGTCTCCATACATTTATCAACACATGACATATCATATAGATTTTGTGGAGTTTTACAATTAATTTTCTGTCTTCCTCAACTAGATAGCTACTTAAAGATGGTAAGTTGCTTGGCAACTTTATAGCCAGTGCCCTGTGTGTGGCAAACCATCAGTAAGTATACTATAAATGAGTAATTTAAATTTAATTAAAATATAATAATTTACATTTACAGTCCATTATACATTAGACTGAACTGGGGCTCTGTTATATTTATCTTTATAGTTGCAGTGCCTTCCCAAGGCCAGTGCAATTTTAAGTATATAATAAAACAGTTTGAATGGATGAATCAGTAGTTTAAAAAGGTTATCAGTTAAATTGCTGAACTAGACATATTATAGTAAAGAAGGAATTGTTTGTTCCCACTCACCTTTCCTTTCACCCTATTTAGCCCTGTTTCTTCACTCCAGGTCCTATACTTTGCCTGTTTTCACTGGACTTTGCTTTTCTTCTTCCTACCCCATCCCTTTTTTCCCCTGGTGGCTCAACTGGTAAAGAATCCACCTGCACTTTCAGAAACCTAGGTTTGAAACCTGAGCTGGGAAGATCCCCTGGAGAAGGGAGCGGCTACCCACTCCAGTATTCTGGCCAAGAGAATTTCATCAACTGTATAGTCCATAGGTCACAGAGTTGGACACGACTGAGCAGCTTTCACTTTCACCCCATCCCTTGCCCATCAGTTGGAAAATCCTTGCCACCTGGGACTGTTATTGAGGCTGCTCCTTGATGACTCAGGCATACTGGCACTTTAATAGAATCAAAAAACAGAAAGATTTTAAGGTCCAAAAGAAAGAATGAATCATTCAAAGGGAATTCAAGAAATTTGATGAACATAATAATAGCTATTTGTGAACTACGGAATGCAGAAAGAGGAGAAAGGGGCAAAGAAAAAAAAAAATTCACACTGCCTGCCCTGAGAAGGTCCAGAATTTCTTTGAAATGAGGTCATTAAACAAGCCTGTTGATCACTGCATCTACTCCTTGACCATCAAAATAAAGTAAGTCTTCTAAATACCAGAATATTTTTTGCAAGATACAGATTTATTCAGAAAGTCATATTTTTACATAAAAGTCTATGATTTAACAGCTTTTAAAGTCATGTATTTAGAGTACAAAAAGCTTTCGATGGCACTATCTTTTTAGTGAATTCCATCTTAATATTTTCATTCTATGTGGCATAACAAATTATAATGGGACCACTTTTAATCAACTTGTTTTTTCATCCTGTTAATTTCCATGTCTATTTGGGACATCCATTAAAGTCAATATTCTTAATTTAATGGAAGATTTCCTTTTGAAGTTGTTACATTTTTTTCTGTCTAAATTAACACTGAGGATGTGTAATGGATGTGTTAAATAGATAATGCTATTAATGGGAAAACTGCATAAATTAAATACAAGCCTGATAATTTTCAAGGCATCTGTTTTATTTTCAAGAGTTTAGGCTCTCTTGTGCAGTGAGCTCTGAAGCAAACAGACCTTTATGCTGAACTGTCTATTACACTAGAATTATAATCACTATGGCAAAAATGTTAGTCACTAAAATCTATTTTTATTGTGATATGGATTAAGCAGAAGGAAGCATATATGTTAATATTCAGTCTCGTGGACAGCATCTTCACTGACACACATAACCAGGGGTTTATGTAGACTTTAGGTGGGAATCATTATTTAGGAGCACTGTAAAATGAAGAGACATTTCAGAGAATTAAGTGTCAATTTTTTTAAATGTTTAAAACAGATAAAAAGCAAAATGTGTAGTTCTAACTTTATGTATTCTCTTTAGAAACAAAATAACAAGACCAATATATAAAATAAGCAGTAGGAATTTTTAAAAGTTTTTGTTTTATGTTTTGTTTTTGATATCTGAAAGCATTTAGAAATAGATACAACTGTGAGATTCTTGAAGAAGGAAATGGCACCCTACTCCAGTGTTCCTGCCTGGAGAATCCCAGGGATGGGGGAGCCTGGTGGGCTGCTATCTATGGGGTCGCACAGAGTTGGACACGACTGAAGTGACTTAGCAGCAGCAGCATCAGTGATTAAACTGCTGATTACATATATCATGCATTGATTTTACAGAATATATGACCATGTATCAGTCCCAAGGCTAAGAAAACAGCACATTTTCCTTACTGGTAAGGTAAATGCAAGATGCCTACTTCTTACCTATTTCAGTAATAACAAAATTCTTAGGAAATGACCCTCACAAAATGTATTTTTTGAGTTTCTCCTAAAAATAGAGGCTAACAATGCTTGAAACTCATTATTTTGATTCCTCTGGCAGCATTTATGTTCACTCTGGTGAAATAATGTTGTTGTTTTTTTTCAAAGCCTTCATACTCTTGTTCTCTTTTGCTTTTTCTCTTTCTTTCATATGTGAATACACACACAAAACATTGAAGCTTGTTGGCAATCATGCAGATTTTCTTGTTGCCAATTCTACATAATTAAAAGTTCAAATAATTTATTACAAAAAGGTTAATGTGCATTTAGATGGGATTAAACCCAAGGATTTTAATGTTCTTTGGTGATGTTAAATGTGGTCTTGGCATTCTGTTGTAGCTTTCAGTTCAGTTCAGTCGCTCAGTAATGTCTGACTCTTTGCGACCCCATGAATCACAGCACGCCAGGCCTCCCTGTCCATCACCAACTCTCAGAGTTCATCCAAACCCATGTCCATCTGGTCGGTGATGCCATCCAGCCATCTCATCCACTGTCGTCCCCTTTTCCTCCTGCCCCCAATGCCTCCCAGCATCAGAGTCTTTTCCAATGAGTCAACTCTTCGCATGAGGTGGCCAAAGTACTGGAGTTTCAGCTTTAGCATCATTCCTTCCAAAGAACACCCTGGACTGATTTCCTTTAGAATGGACTGGTTGGATCTCCTCACAGTCCATGGGACTCTCAAGAGCACACCACAGTTCCAAAGCATCAATTCTTTGGTGCTCAGCTTTCTTCACAGTCCAACTCTCACATCCATACGTGACCACTGGAAAAACCATAGCCTTGACTAGATGGACCTTTGTTGGCAATGTCTCTGCTTTTGAACATGCTATCTAGGTTGGTCATAACTTTCCTTCCAAGGAGTAAGCCTCTTTTAATTTCATGGCTGCAGTCACCATCTGCAGTGATTTTGGAACCCCCAAAAATAAAGTCTGACACTGTTTCCGCTGTTTCCCCATCTATTTCCCATGAAGTGATGGGACCGGATGCCATGATCTTCGTTTTCTGAATGCTGAGCTTTAAGCCAACTTTGTCACTCTCCTCTTTCACTTTCATCGAGAGGCTTTTTAGTTCCTCTTCACTTTCTGCCATAAAGGTGGTGTCATCTGCATATCTGAGGTTCTTGATATTTCTCCCGGCAATCTTGATTCCAGCTTGTGCTTCCTCCAGTCCAGCATTTCTCATGATGTACTCTGCATATAAGTTAAATAAGCAGGGTGACAATATACAGCCTTGATGTACTCCTTTTCCTATTTGGAACCAGTCTGTTGTTCCATGTCCAGTTCTTATTGTTGCTTCCTGACCTGCATATAGGTTTCTCAAGAGGGAAATATCTCAAACTACAGAGGAGCATGGAGATACTACATGTGCAAAAAAGGTCCTGGTGTCTGGATGATAAATGTATTCAACTAACCATCCATATTTTTATGGATGGCATTTTTTTGAGAATCAACAAGAACACTTCCAAGTTGGCACTGGGGAATATTTTACAACTCTGTGGCTTTTTTATATTGTATTAAAAGCAAAATTTAATTACTCAATCAGAAATTTCCAGGTGACATTAATGAACTGAAATTGCAAAGTGTCAAAAGATTTTGGCAAAAAATACTTACTATAGCTTCCAGACATCCTGGAATGTGAGGTCAAGTGGGCCTTAGAAAGCATCACTACGAACAAAGCTAGTGGAGGTGATGGAATTCCAGTTGAGCTATTTCAAATCCTGAAAGATGATGCTGTGAAAGTGCTACACTCAATATACCAGCAAATTTGGAAAACTCAGCAGTGGCCACAGGACTGGAGAAGGTCAGTTTTCATTCCAATATCAAAGAATGCTCAAACTACCACACAATTGCACTCATCTCACACGCTAGTAAAGTAATGCTCAAAATTCTCCAAGCCAGGCTTCAGCAATATGTGAATCGTGAACTTCCTGATGTTCAAGCTGGTTTTAAAAAAGGCAGAGGAACAAGAGATCAAATTGCCAACATCCGCTGGATCATGGAAAAAGCAAGAGAGTTCCAGAAAAGCATCTATTTCTGCTTTATTGACTATGCCAAAGCCTTTGACTGTGTGGATCACAATGAACTGTGGAAAATTCTGAAAGAGATGGGAATCCCAGACCACCTGATCTGCCTCTTGAGAAATTTGTATGCAGTATGCAGGTCAAGAAGCAACAGTTAGAACTGGACATGGAACAACAGACTGGTTCCAAATAGGAATAGGAGTACATCAAGGTTGTATATTGTCACCCTTTTTGTTTAACTTCTATGCAGAGTACATCATGAGAAATGCTGGGCTGGAAGAAACACAAGCTGGAATCAAGATTGCCAGGAGAAATATCAATAAACTCAGATATGCAGATGACACCGCCCTTATGGCAGAAAGTGAAGAGGAACTAAAAAGCCTCTCGATGAAAGTGAAAGAGGAGAGTGACAAAGTTGGCTTAAAGCTCAGCATTCAGAAAACGAAGATCATGGCATCTGGTCCCATCACTTCATGGGAAATAGATGGGGAAACAGTGGAAACAGTGTCAGACTTTATTTTTTGGGGCTCCAAAATCACTGCAGATGGTGACTGCAGCCATGAAATTAAAAGAGGCTTACTCCTTGGAAGGAAAGTTATGACCAACCTAGATAGCATATTCAAAAGCAGAGACATTACTTTGCCAACAAAGGTTCGTCTAGTCAAGGCTATGGTTTTTCCAGTAGTCATGTATGGATGTGAGAGTTGGACTGTGAAGAAAGCTGAGCACCACAGAATTGATGCTTTTGAACTGTGGTGTTGGAGAAGACTCTTGAGAGTCCCTTGGACTGCAAGGAGATCCAACCAGTCCATTCTGAAGGAGATCAGCCCTGGGATTTCTTTGGAAGGAATGATGCTAAAGCTGAGACTCCAGTACTTTGGCCACCTCATGCGAAGAGTTGACTCATTGGAAAAGATTCTGATGCTGGGAGGGATTGGGGGCAGGAGGAGAAGGGGACGACAGAGGATGAGATGGCTGGATGGCATCACTGACTCGATGGAAGTGAGTCTCATGAACTCTGAGAGTTGGTGATGGACAGGGAGGCCTGGCGTGCTGTGATTCATGGGGTCACAAAGAGTCAGACACGACTGAGCAACTGATCTGATCTGATCTGATCTGGCTATATTACTTTCCTAAAATTAGCTTTTGGAGTTTTAATATAATGACTCATTTTTTATATCCACCAAAGCCCTGAGTTGTTGTTGTTGTTGTTCAGTCACTAAATTGTATCCAACTCTATGTGACCCAATGAACTGCAGTATTCCAGGCTTTCCTGTCCATCACTATCTCCCAGAGTTTACTCAAACTCATGTCCATTATGTCAATGCCATCCAACCATCCTTTGTGGCCCCCTTCTCCTCCTTCCTTCAGTCTTTTCCAGCATCAGGGTCTTTTCCAATGAGTCAGCTCTTTGTATCAGTTGGCGAAAGTACTGGAGCTTCGGCTTCAACATCACTCCTTCCAATGAATAGTCAGGGTTTATTTCCTTAAGGATTGACTGGTTACATCTTGCTGTCCAGGGGATTCTCAAGAGTCTTCTGCAGCACCCCAATGCAAAAGCATCAGTTCTTCTTTATGGTCCAACTCTACTTCTTTATGGTTCACCACAATTTGAAAGCATTCAAAAGCCCCGGGTATATAACTTCAAAGAGTTGGACACAGCTTAACAACTGAACAACAAAGACAACAACAAAGGGAGCCATAGACAAGTTAACAAAAAACAACTGTTATTAGGCAATCCTTTTCCCCCTAAAATTCCAAACTCAGATAATTTGACAGAGTGTGCGGTTGGAAAGGAAAAAAGAGTCACAAGGTTTTGATGGCTTTCACTGGGTGTGGGTTCCATTCAGTTAGCCATGTGAACTCATTGCATCAGGCTCTGTGAGAGTCAGTGAGGACACAGAGATGATGAGGAATGTTCAAGAACACTAAAATTCTTTTAGTGATGGAAATCACAATCTATCCAAAAGCCAAAGGTTGAGTTTTAAAAGAAAAAGAGGGGAGTGGAAAGGAAGGAAAAGGGAAAGAAAATGGTTGCTATGCATCATTTAAACCCATCCTGGCATATGTATAAGCAGCTCTGGCTGCCTATAAATATTCTCTTCCCTTAAAACTTACACACATTTAGTACCCACCTACACTGATTTGCATTGTTCCTGCAGAAATTTTTCTACAACTTTTAAGCTAGATTATAAAATCCTGCAAAATGAGAGTGGTATTTTATGTTTTCTTTTCTCCCTCTAAGGCATTGATTAGTCTCCTTCTTAATTGGCACTAAATTAATATTTGTTGAATTTTTTATAGAACCAAATATAGCCTGATGCAATCAATAGAAGCTCAGGAAATGTTCTTCTATAGTTTAAAAATATAACTGATAATCAGGCAAAAATACTCTGTAGGTTATATTACCGTACAAAAATACTCCTGAAAATAAAATCAGGAGCATACAAATTGATTCAAGGGGCTTAGTAGTAGAAGTTTAAAAACTACTCTATTTCTTGCCTGGTTTCAGCCATTCTGTAAGAAGACATAGGCCTGTAGGCATCTACAAATCCATTTCTCCCTATGCTAGACCTCAGCCTTGCTCACCATTATTCAAACTGAGTGATGGTGCATAGCTTGTAAATTGTTATTAAATGCAAGCACTAGAAAGTTCCAGGACCCTCAAGGTTAGCATGACACCAAAGACACAGATAATATACATAAAAAGAGTGAGACAGATAAAGGGATAAATTAGATAATGAAAGATTTCCTTGAAGATTTTGCCTTGGAAAAAATGATTACATGAATTCGACTTTTAGTATGAGATTTCATTGGATTTCCCCACCCTTAAGATGACAATCTTATTCCTTTTGAGGCTTCAGGAAAGAACTAGCTTTCAAAAACTGGGTTAAGTTATTGAGTAGAGAAGAGTTTCCTGGCTTAAATATATGGGGTAGAAGCAGAAGGCAATGGCAACCCACTCCAGTACTCTTTCAAGGCTCTGGCGGGAAAAGTACTGACCCTTCCCTCCCAGGACAGCTTTCCACGCCCATGGGGTCTCCTCATCTCACCACCGTCCACCAGCCTCTGTCCCCCAGCCGCGTTATTGAGGAGCTGCACAGGGCGCTGGCCACCAAGCACCGCCAGGACAGCTTTCAAAGCAGGGACAGTAAAGGGTCCCCGAAGAAGCGCGTGGACGTCCGACTGTCGAGGACGTGCAGCGTGGAGTGGGGCAAGGAGTGGGAGGGGAGGCCTGGAGCTTCGACGGGGCCTCTGACGGTAAGCGGACTGTGGCCAAGGAGTCCGAGGATAATAAGGAGAACCTGATCCTGAATTCTGAACTCAAGGACGACCTGCTCTTGTATCAGGACGAAGAGGCCCTGAACGACTCCATCATCTCTGGGACGCTGCTGAGGAAATGCAAGGAGGAGCTCCTAGCGATGAAGCTAAGGAACCGGCCCAGCAGGCAGGAGCTGGAGAACCGAAACATCTTCCCCCCAGAGGACGGATGAGGAGCGGCAGGAGATCCAGCAGCAGATCTAAATGAAGCTCTCCGAACGATTGAGCCAAAGACCCGCGGTGGAGGAACTGGAGAGAAGAAATATCTTGAAACAAAGGAATGATCAGACAGAGCAAGAAGAAAGAAGAGAAATCAAGCAAAGGTTGACAAGAAAGCTTAATCAGAGACCCACGGTTGATGAACTGAGAGACAGAAAAATTCTGATATGATTCAGTGATTATGTGGAGGTGGAGAAAGCACAGGACTATGACAGACGGGCAGACAAACCCTGGATGAGACTGTCGGCAGCAGATAAGGCAGCAATTCGTAAAGAACTGAATGAATACAAAAGTAATGAAATGGAGGTACATGCATCAAGCAAGCATCCGACAAGATTCCAAAGGCCATAGAGATTTTCTTCTGAGAAGAATTGTGCTTAAATTTTGATACCAACACTGAACATTCATCAGGGAGCTTTCCTGAAGTTCAGCTCATGACTACCTGCTGTGTTTGCCAGAGAAGCAGGACCACACACACAGGTGAAATCCTGGCCACGCTCACCTGTGAGAGAATGACCAGAGGACACCCTTCACTCTCTGGGGCCTGAGGAGTGTCAACTGTTGGGGTCAGAAGAGACCCCAGGAACTCGACCTGAAGAAAACTGTTATTTGCCTTCCCACCTTGTTTTGCAGTTCTGCAGTGTGACTGAGGATGGTGACGTGCGTGTGCAGGGTCACCACACTGAGGCTGTGACCAAGAGACGTGTACGCAGTGTCTTCAGTATCATGTGGAAAAGACCTTTTTATTCTCATCACAATTAGAGAACTCTTTAAGTTCCTGTTATACAACATTATTTACTGTATTATATTCTTTTTTTATATAATGTCTAACAAAAAGTACAGCTGCAACATTTTGATTCCTGTTAATTTTGTTCTTTAATTAAATGACTACTTATTGCAGGAAATTAAAAAAAAAAAAAAAATCCTGAGAAAATCCCATGGACGGAGGAGCCTGGTAGGCTGCAGTCCATGGGTTCGCTAAGACGACTGAGCAACTTCACTTTCACTTTTCACTTTCATGCATTGGAGAAGGAAATCGCAACCCACTCCAATATTCTTGCCTGGAGAATCCCAGGGACAGAGGAACCTAGTGGGCTGCCGTCCATGGGGTCGCACAGAGTCGGACACAACTGAAGCGACTTAGCAGCAGTAGCAGCAGCAGCAGAAGCAAAACAACCAAAGTACAAAAAAAGTGTTAAATATCTCCTTAACTACTGCTCAATATTATCCTCTTATTATTAAATTATCATTCTAATCATTATAAACAAACTGGTGGTTTTAAATTTTTTATTTGCTGAAAATCTCCCAATTAACTACTTCAGAGTCTCAAGGAAACATTACACTATAGAAATATATATCATGCTAAAAGCTAGAAAAAAGATAGGAAGGAAAGAAGGAAGGAGGGGGAGGGGAGGGGGGAAGGGAGAAGGGAGGGGGTAGGGAGAGAAAGAAAAAGGAATCTTGTCACAGGAAGTATATGTATATATAAATACAGGTTGCCCTCCATATCCACACGTTCCACATCTTTGAATTCAACCCACCATAGATCAAAAATAACTGAAAAAAATTTCAGAAATTTTCAAAAAGCAAAATTTGAATTTGTCACAGAGCAGCTATTTATATAGCATTTACATTGTACTCTCCATTATAAGTAATCTAGAGATGATTTAAAGTATACAGGAAGATATGTACTGGTTATATGCAAATACTATGTCATTTTATATAAGGGACTTCAGCATCTGTGGAGTTTGGAACCAATCTCAGGAAATTCTGGAACCAATGCCTTAGGTCTGTACAGTAAAATTAAATATATGTGTGTGTGTGTGTGTGTGTATGTATATATATATATATATATATACACACACTACATATATAATATATATATATTACATATATAATATATAAATATATATATGTATATACACATATACATGTGCGTGTGTTTATTTTTTTCTAAACATTGGCTGCTGGAGTAACTCATAGAAGGAAAAATATTAGAAGCAGGAAGGAACATGAGGGACTGAAATAACCCTTGTCTTCCAGCAGTGAGGAGATGGGAGAGCTCTCTCTGATAACGGATGAGGGGAAACTGAACAAGACCAAACAAAAATCATGAGGAGAAGAGGCCAAATTTAGCATTTAGAGATAGAGGATGAGATGTGGGTAGTCACCTCAGTCACCTTATTGCTTTGTTCTTAAAATACTGGCTTCACACCCTCTGTCAGTATTCTGTGCTCTAGAATGCTTATTCCTTAAAAGGTAGTACACAAAGACAGTGACTTACTACTACAAATCACATGGCAGGGCATTAGGAACAATTCAAAACCTACATTTTGAAATAATTTTTCCAAAGTGTGGCACATACTTCCTTGTTCCATAGTTTCACTTTTTGGAAAAGTTATTTCAAAACCAATTACAGACAGCAACAGTAGCATGGAGAGCATATATTCTGAGAAAATAAATTTTACTATGTTCAGCTTTTAGTACCTCTATATAGCAATGAAAAATACTTTGTTTTAGTTCATTACAAGTTTATAAGTGGGCTTCCCAGGTGGCACTAGTTGTAAAGAATATGCCTGCCAATGCAGGAGACATAAGAGATGCAAGTTCGGTTCCTGGGTTGGAAAGATCCTCTGGAGGAGGGCATGAAAACCCACTCCAGTATTCTTGCCTGGAGAATCACATGGATAGAGGAGTCTGGTGGGCTACAGTCCATAGGATTACAAAGAGTCAGACACATTGAAGCGACTTAACATGCAGGCATAGCAATGAAAAATACTTTGTTTTAGTTCTTATGAGTTTAACCTATCTCTCTCTGATCTGGCCAGTTATATCACAAAGAAATTCATTGTTTTCACAATTGCATATTATTGCACAGAATATTAGAACTTGTATATTATGAAAATATATAATATAGAGACATAGGATAAGGAAGAGGTTAAACAGAAGAGATATCCACCTGTGTTTTTTCAGGTATCCTTTCAAACACACAAAAAATTAAAGTCATACACAAGTTGTTCAAATTTTCCACTCCTTTTCTCTACCAGTCTTCAGCAGGAAAGGAGTAAATGGGGATTATCTTCATGGTTAGATTATTTGAACCCAATCCATTGGGGAATGCTAATTTGGACATTTTCTGGCTTAGACTGGGTTTAATGCACTGCTAAATTTCTTCCTTCATATGTAAAAGCAGATGATCTCATTTTCTTAAGTGACAAATGGATTCTGTACAGTATAGTTCATTCGTAGTGAACTTTACAAATGACTCACACCATATATGACTTGTGTAATTACATTTACATTTGCCTGTCATATTTACTCTAAAAATGTCACTGAGTGCTTTTTAAAGTAGCTCTATATGGCAAACTACAGATGAAAAAACGTAGTTATACATTTCAGATTAATTCCAACACTGATTAGATCCATAGGAAAAATAAATCAAATTCACTTGCTAGGGTTAACTGGAGTTTTTCACTTGGGATTTCTCTCTCTTTCTCCATCTCCCCTAGAAGTCATACCGAAAGCCTCAAAGTCACACTGAAAGCTAATTACCATGTTGGAAAGCTGTGGCATTTTACTTGGAAAGGTCACATGGCATAGTGAAAAGAACACTGAACTTATAATTAGAAGTCCAAGATTCAAAGCCTGGTTCTCCTCCTGTCTAGTGGGAATGAGTATGGTATAGTAGGTGCATCTCTATAGCCCTTCTGACCTTTAACCAGGAATGTGACCTTGAGCAAAGACACTTAGGTCTCAGTTTCCTCATGACACATTTGTTTTTTAATAGTACTTGTTATGATCAAAAGAGACTATACCTGACAAACATTTAGAAAAAAATATTAAATTTATATACAAATGAGAAATTTAAATTCTATTAAATGCAAAATATCTCTTTTGCATATAAACCTATCCTATGACAGCTGGAAGGAACTTAAAAATTCACCATATGTATGTCTGTGCATGCTTGATTGGCATTCTTGAAACATGTTTCTCATTCATCAGGCATCTCATAGCAATAGACTGAAATTGCCTTGAAAAATCACAGTGGTAGAGCACTAAATGTCACTTAAAAAAAAAAAAGATTTTCCCTAAATTGCATAAGGAGATATGAGAAGAGTTAGCAAGAAAAGTAAAAGCCAAAACTATGAGTTTCAGGATATGTCTAGAGGGAGTCAAGGGAGCAGCTATACCAATATAGCTGAAGAGGAAAGACAGATACATACGGAGGCTATTGATTCCCCACCCACAACATTTAACTTCACCTGTCAGGTTAGGAGGTAGTATATTCCACATGTGCTCCACCACTTTATGGCTTAACACCATTTGGCAAGTGTAGAATTTTTCCTCCCATAAGCACTCTCATGGGCTTGGTATTTTAGTACTGCTGCTGCTGCTGCTAAGTCGCGTCAGTCGTGTCCGACTCTGTGCGACCCCATAGACGGCAGCCCACCAGGCTCCCCCGTACCTGGGATTCTCCAGGCAAGAACACTGGAGTGGGTTGCCATTTCCTTCTCCAATGCATGAAAGTGAAAAGTGAAAGTGAAGTCGCTCAGTTGTGTCCGACTCTTAGCGACCCCATGAACTGCGGCCTACCAGGCTCCTCCATCCATGGAATTTTCCAGGCGAGAGTACTGGAGTGGGTTGCCATTGCCTTCTCCGATTTTAGTACTTACGGCAACATAAATCCCACTGCCCTCAGTCAAGTAAGATTCGTATTGTGCCCTTTGTAACTTGGCTCAAAGCAATGAGATTTCACTTGTCTGGTTCAAACACTTTAGTGTGGTTATAATAGGCAATGGTGACTGTAAAACTGGGAAATCAGGTAGAATGTGATGCATAGTTTTAGAGATAACTACAAACTAAAAGTGTCAAAGTTTCACCCATTACAAAATTTTAGGTCTAGTTAGAAGAAACTACAAAACTTTTGAAATCTAATGAATAAACTATTGCTTGGATCCTCTTCATGAGATCCAATTCACTGTCATTCAAAATAGCTCTTTCATCTTTGCGCTTTTCTGTAGTTGCTCAGCCATGTCTGACTCTTTGTAGCCCGAAAGAGTCCTCTGTACATGGAATTCTCCAGACAAGAATACTGGAGTGCGTTGCCATTCCCTTCTGCAGGGGATTTTCCTGACTCAGGGATTAACCGGGTCTCCTGCATTGCAGGCAGATTCTTTCATCTCTGGATAACTTAAATTATGTAGATACCAAAACTCTTTCCATGCACCTACTAAATATTGGTTTTATCAGTGGTCAGGAAAAATAAACCTACTTCTGTTTAACCTTAATGAATGTTAAAAAGTTGATAATATTATACCTGATTTTTTTTGATCAAGCTAAATATTTCTTCAACCAAATTTATGTAGATTGTTAGATATACATCATTTTAACCACTCTCCTATGAATATGTTCCAGTTTGTCTATGCTTTGATTGTAGTATTCAAAAGTGGATATCTTAGATCAATGGTTGTTTAATCCATAACATACTATGGAACACTTACTCTCTTTTCCTATACATTAAAATTCTACTATTTGAGTATTACATATTGCATCAGCTTTTAATAATAGATTATGAATATATGACTCATAGAATCTAATAAAATCTCTGAGTTTTTTTATTGTAAAACCATCACAATATTGTAAAGTAATTATCCTCCAATTAAAATAATTTAATTAATTAAAAAGAAAAAAGTTAAAGAGATAAAAAGTACCTAAAATAATCAAATTTGAGTTTACTTTAAAATTTTTATTATTAGAAATTTTAAATGTATACAAAAGCAAACTAATATAGAAAATGCCCCATTCATCACCCTGCTTCAATAATTCTCAGTTTCCAGAATGTTCCTGGCCTTTAAGCCATGAAGTTGGTTGAATATTACCTATAATGTAATGAAGAGAGAATAAAATGTTTTTAAGCAGGATATATTAAACTACAATGATTATATGTTTATACAGTGGAAGTGAGAAATAGATTTAAGGGACTAGATCGAATAGATAGAGTGCCTGATGAACTATGGATGGAGGTTCGTGACATTGTACAGGAGACAGGGATCAAGAACATCCCCATGGAAAAGAAATGCAAAAAAGCAAAATGGCTGTCTGAGGAGGCCTTAAAAATAGCTGTGAAAAGAAGAGAAGCAAAAAGCAAAGGAGAAAAGGAAAGATATAAGCATCTGAATGCAGAGTTCCAAAGAATAGCAAGAAGAGATAAGAAAACCTTCCTCAGCAATCAATGCAAAGAAATAGAGGAAAACAACAGAATGGGAAAGACTAGAGATCTCTTCAAGAAAATTAGAGATACCAAGGGAACAATTCATGCAAAGATAGGCTCGATAAAGGACAGAAATGGTATGGACCTAACAGAAGCAGAAGATATTGAGAAGAGGTGGCAAGAACACACAGAAGAACTGTACAAAAAAGATCTTCATGACCCCGAAAATCACAATGGTGTGATCACTGACCTAGAGCCAGACATCCTGGAATGTGAAGTCAGGTGGGCCTTAGAAAGCATCACTATGAACAAAGCTAGTGGAGGTGATGGAATTCCAGTTAAGCTATTTCAAATCCTGAAAGCTGATGCTGTGAAAGTGCTACACTCAATATGCCAGCAAATTTGGAAAACTCAGCCGTGGCCACAGGACTGGAAAAGGTCAGTTTTCATTCCAATCCCAAAGAAAGGCAATGCCAAAGAATGCTCACCTACCACACAATTGCACTCATCTCACACACTAGTAAAGTAATGCTCAAACTTCTCCAAGCCAGGCTTCAGCAATATGTGAACCGTGAACTTCCTGATGTTCAAGCTGGTTTTAGAAAAGGCAGAGGAACCAGAGATCAAATTACCAACATCCACTGGGTCATCAAAAAAGCAAGAGAGTTCCAGAAAAGCACGTACTTCTGCTTTATTCACTGTGCCAAAGCCTTTGACTGTGTGGATCACAATAAACTGTGGAAAATTCTGAAAGAGATGGGAATACCAGACCACCTGACCTGTCTCTTGAGAAACCTATATGCAGGTCAGGAAGCAACAGTTAGAACTGGACATGGAACAACAGACTGGTTCCAAATAGGCAAAGGAGTACGTCAAGGCTGTATATTGTCACCCTGCTTATTTAACTTCTATGCAGAGTACATCATGAGAAATGCTGGGCTGGAAGAAGCACAAGCTGGAATCAAGATTGCCGGAAGAAATATCGATAAGCTCAAATATGCGGATGACACCACCCTTATGGCAGCAAGTGAAGAGGAATTAAAAAGCCTCTTGATGAAAGTGAAAGAGGAGAGTGAAAAAGTTGGCTTAAAGCTCAACATTCAGAAAACGAAGATCATGGCATCCAGTCCCATCACTTCATGGGAAATAGATGGGGAAACAGTGTTAGAATTTATTTTTCTGGGCTCCAAAATCACTGCAGATGGTGATTGCAGTCATGAAATTAAAAGAGGCTTACTCCTTGGAAGGAAAGTTATGACCAACCTAGATGGCATATTGAAAAGCAGAGACATTACTTTGCTAACAAAGTTCTGTCTAGTCAAGGCTATGGTTTTTCCAGTGGTCATGTATGGATGTGAGAGTTGTACTGTGAAGAAAGCTGAGTGCCAAAGAATTGATGCTTTCAAACTGTGGTGTTGGAGAAGACTCTTGAGAGTCCCTTGGACTGCAAGGAGATCCACCAGTCCATTCTGAAGGAGATCAGCCCTGGGATTTCTTTGGAAGGAATGATGCTAAAGCTGAAACTCCAATACTTTGGCCACCTCATGCAAAGAGTTGACTCATTGGAAAAGACTCTGATGCTGGGAGAGATTGGGGGCAGGAGGAGAAGGTAACAACAGAGGATGAGATGGCTGGATGGCATCACTTACTTGATGGACATGAGTCTTAATGAACTCTGGGAGTTTGTGATGGACAGGGAGGCCTGGTGTGCTGTGATTCATGGGGTCGCAAAGAGTTGGACACGACTGAGCAACTGAACTGAACTGATTAAACTACAAATTGCACTAGAAAACTCATGTAAGTGGTTGTAGGAAGAAAAAGACAATGCCCACCACATGACAAAACCAGATGCATTCCTTAGAGATTTCACTCTCTCAAAGTAGAGAATGAATTACAATAGCTGTGTTAGATGGATCAATGCTCAACCCAAGGATGTCTACATCCTCCCAAGTCTACTGCATTGCAGGCAGATTCTTTACCAACTGAGCTACAAGTGAGGCTCATTAATAAATAGTATTAGGCAGGGAGGAGCCAAGATGGCGGAGGAGTAGACGGGGAGAACACTTTCTCCCCCACAAATTCATCAAAAGAGCATTTAAACGTCGAGTAAATTCCACAAAACAACTTCTGAATGCCGGCAGAGGACATCAGGCACCCAGAAAAGCAACCCAACTCTTCGAAAGGAGGTAGGAAAAAATATACAAGACAAAAAAAGAGACAAAAAAGGGAGGGACGGAGTTCCATCCCGGGAAGGGAGTCTTAAAAAGAGAGAAGTTTCCAAACACCAGGAAACCTTCTCACTGCCGAATCTGTGCCGAGCTTTGGAAGCACAGAGGGCAACATAAAAGGAAGAAAAAAAATAAATAAACAATTAAAAATCGCAGATTGTGAGCCCTACGGTAACTCCCCCAGCGGAGAAGCAGCGCAGACGCCTGCACATGGCATTAGCAAGCGGGGGCTGGGCAGGGAAGCGCGGCGCGGGCTGTGTCCCTTAGAGTAAGAAATGGCCCGAATGTCCTGAGCGCTATCTGAGCGAAATAATTTGGGCTAGCAAACCAGACTGTGGGATATCTACCACGCGAAAAGCCAGCCCTAACCCAAGACACCGCCAGGCCCTCGCACAGAACAAAGGACTGAACAGAGATAGCCGGTTGCAGACCTTCCCCCTCCGGTGACAGGCAGCCAGAGCCGTAAGGGGGCAATCGCAGCCCAAGAGAGACACTATCTATAAAACTGTAAGCAGGCTTCTTTGCTAATTAAAACATCTTGGGGATCTGGATGGTCAACATCTGCCTGAGAAGGTGGGCCGGTTTTACACCCAGATAACCGAGTGGTGGGGAGGCAGCATTGGCGCCCACCAAACATCACCTGAGCTGCTCCGATCTGGGAAGAGCACAAAACGCAGGCCCAACCGAGTCTGCGCCTCTGAGGACTACCCGAGTGCCTGAACCTGAGCGGCTTGGACCTGGGAGCTCAGCCCAGGGCCGGCCTCTGATTGTTCCCGGCAGAACAACCTAGAGCCCGAGCAGTGTGGGCAGGGAGGCTACACGCACCGTGAGCGGGGGCAGACCCAGTGTGGCTGAGGCACTGCAAGCGCACGCCAGTGTTATCTGTTTGCAGCATCCCTCCCTCCCTCCCCACAGCGCAGCTGAACAAGTGAGCCTAAATAAAATAAAAAAAATAGTGTCCTCCACCGTCCCCTTTGTGTCAGGGCAGGAACCAGACACTGAAGAGACCAGCAAACAGAAGAAGCTGTAACAGAGGGAAACGCCTTGGAAGCTACAGGCCATAGATTAAAACCCTGTGGTTACTACGGACTACATAGGAAGGGGCCTATAGATCTTGAGAAATATAAGTCAGACCAAGGAACTAGCCAAAAATGAACTGAACCCACAATACTCACAACAAAACCAGAGAAAGACCTAGATATATTTTTACTATTTTTACGATCAATCTTTCTTTCTTTTTTCTTTTTTTTAAATTAAAAAAAAATTTTAAGTTCTCTATTGTCCTTTAATTTTCACTTTTATAACTATTACTTTGCAAAAAAAAAAAAAAAAGACCCAATTTTTTTTTTCTTCTTCAGCAAACTTCATATATATATTTTATAATTTTTGACTGTGTTTTGTTTTGTTTTTCTCTTTTTCTTTTTCTTCTTTTCTTTAACATTGTATTTTTGAAATTCCAAACTCTACTCTAGATTTTTAATTTTAGCCTTTTGGTATATATTATCAATTTTGTACCTATAGTTTTTTTCATAATGTCTGTGACTTTTTTTTCCCTCTGTTTCTTTCTCTTCTTCTTTTGTATAACATCGTATATCTGCAATTCCAAACTCTACTCAAGATTTTTAATTTATGCTTTTTGGTATTTGATATCAATTTTGTACCTGTATTTTCTTTATAATTTTTGCGACATTGTTTTTGTTGGTTTGTTTGTTTTCTCTCTTTATTTTTCTTCTTCTTTTTTTTAGCATTGTATTTTTGAAATTCCAAACTATACTCAAGATTTTTAACTTTTGCTTTTTGGTATTAGTTATCAATTTTGTACCTGTAGTTTCTTTATAATTTTCGCGACCTTGTTTGTTTTTCTTTGTTCGTTTTTTCTCCCTTTCTTTTCCTTCTTCTTTTCTTTAACATTGTATTTTTGAAATTCCAAACTCTACTCTAGATTTTTAATTTTAGCCTTTTGGTATATGTTATCAATTTTGTACATATAGTTTTTTTTTTATAATTTCTGACTTTTTTTTTCTTTTTTTCCCCCCTCTGTTTCTTTCTCTTCTTCTTTTATATAACATCGTATATCTGCAATTCCAAACTCTACTCAAGATTTTTAATTTATGCTTTTTGGTATTTGATATCAATTTTGTACCTGAATTTTCTTTATAATTTTTGCGACATTGTTTTTGTTGGTTTGTTTGTTTTCTGTCTTTATTTTTCTTCTTCTTCTTTTTTTTTAACATTGTATTTTTGAAATTCCAAACTCTACTCTAGATTTTTAATTTTTGCTTTTTGGTATTAGTTATCAATTTTGTACCTGTAGTTTCTTTATAATTTTCGCAACCTTGTTTGTTTTTCTTTGTTCGTTTTTTCTCTCTTTCTTTTCCTTCTTCTTTTCATTAACATCACATTTTTGAAATTCCAAACTCTACTCTAGATTTTTAATTTTTGCTTTTATGTATTTGTTACCAATTTTGTACCTTTAAGAACCCAATCTTCAGGACCCATTTTTCACTAGGGAACGAGATTACTGGCTTGACTGCTCTCTCTCCCTTTGGACTCTCCGTTTTCTCCACCAGGTCGCCTGTATCTCCTCCCTAACCCCTCTCTACTCTACCCAACTCTGTGAATCTCTGTGTGTTCCAGACGGTGGAGAACACTTAGGGAACTGATTACTGGCTGGATCTGTCTCCCTCCTTTTCATTTCCCCCTTTTATCCTTCTGGCCACCTCTGTCTCCTGCTTCCTTCTTCTCTTCTCTGTATAACTCCGTGAACATCTCTGAGCGTTCCAGTTCTGGAGTGCACATAAGGAAGTGACTACTGGCTAGCCCACTCTCTCCACTATTGATTCCACCTCTTCTCATTTGGGTCACCTCTAACTCCCTCCTCCCACTTCTCTTCTCCATGTAACACTGTGAACCTCTCTGAGTGACCCTCACAGTAGAGAAACTTTTCATCTTTAACATAGATGTTTTATCAATGGTGCTGTATAGAAGGAGAAGTTTTGAAACTACTGTAAAAATAAGACCGATAACTGGAAGTAGGAGGCTTAAGTCCAAACCCTGACTCCAGGGAACGCCTGACTCCAAGGAACATTAATTGACAGGAGCTCATCAAACGCCTCCATACCGACACTGAAACCAAGCACCACACAAGGGCCAACAAGTTCCAGGGCAAGACATACCAAGCAAATTCTCCAGCAACAAAGGAACACAGCCCTGAGCTTCAAGATACAGGCTGCCCAAAGTCACCCCAAAACCATAGACATCTCATAACTCATTACCGGACATTTCATTACACTCCAGAGAGAAGAAATACAGCTCCATCCACCAGAACACCGACACAAGCTTCCCTAACCAGGAAACCTTGACAAGCCACCTGTACAAACCCACACACAGTGAGGAAATGCCGCAATAAAGAGAACTCCACAAACTGCCAGAATACAGAAAGGACACCCCAAACTCAGCAATTTAAACAAGATGAAGAGACAGAGGAATAGCCAGCAGATAAAGGAACAGGATAAATGCCCACCAAACCAAACCAAAGAGGAAGAGATAGGGAATCTACCTGATAAAGAATTCCGAATAATGATAGTGAAATTGATCCAAAATCTTGAAATTAAAATGGAATCACAGATAAATAGCCTGGAGGCAAGGATTGAGAAGATGCAAGAAAGGTTTAACAAGGACTTAGAAGAAATAAAAAAAGAGTCAATATATAATGAATAATGCAATAAATGAAATTAAAAACACTCTGGAGGCAACAAATAGTAGAATAACAGAAGCAGAAGATAGGATTAGTGTATTAGAAGATAGAATGGTAGAAATAAATGAATCAGAGAGGATAAAAGAAAAACGAATTAAAAGAAATGAGGACAATCTCAGAGACCTCCAGGACAATATTAAACGCTACAACATTCGAATTATAGGGGTCCCAGAAGAAGAAGACAAAAAGAAAGACCATGAGAAAATACTTGAGGAGATAATAGTTGAAAACTTCCCTAAAATGGGGAAGGAAATAATCACCCAAGTCCAAGAAACCCAGAGAGTCCCAAACAGGATAAATCCAAGGCGAAACACCTCAAGACACATAGTAATCAAATTAACAAAGATCAAACACAAAGAACAAATATTAAAAGCAGCAAGGGAAAAACAACAAATAACACACAAGGGAATACCCATAAGGATAACAGCTGATCTTTCCATAGAAACTCTTCAAGCCAGGAGGGAATGGCAAGACATACTTAAAATGATGAAAGAAAATAACCTACAGCCCAGATTATTGTACCCAGCAAGGATCTAATTCAAGTATGAAGGAGAAATCAAAAGCTTTTCAGACAAGCAAAAGCTGAGAGAATTCTGCACCACCAAACCAGCTCTCCAACAAATACTAAAGGATATTCTCTAGACAGGAAACACAAAAACGGTGTATAAATTCGAACCCAAAACAATAAAGTAAATGGAAATAGGATCATACTTATCAGTAATTACCTTAAACGTAAATGGGTTGAATGCCCCAACCAAAAGACAAAGACTGGCTGAATGGATACAAAAACAAGACCCCTACATATGTTGTCTACAAGAGACCCACCTCAAAACAGGGGACACATACAGACTGAAAGTGAAGGGCTGGAAAAAGATTTTCCATGCAAATAGGGACCAAAAGAAAGCAGGAGTAGCAATACTCATATCAGATAAAATAGACTTTAAAACAAAGACTGTGAAAAGAGACAAAGATGGTCACTACATAATGATCAAAGGATCAATCCAAGAAGAAGATATAAAATTATAAATATATATGCACCCAACACGGGAGCACCGCAGTATGTAAGACAAATGCTAACAAGTATGAAAGGAGAAATTAACAACAACACAATAATAGTGGGAGACTTTAATACCCCAGTCACACCTATGGATAGATCAACTAAACAGAAAATTAACAAGGAAACACAAACTTTAAACGATACAATAGACCAGTTAGACCTAATTGGTATCTATAGAACATTTCATCCAAAAACAATGAATTTCACCTTTTTCTCAAGCGCACATGGAACCTTCTCCAGGATAGATCACATCCTAGGCCATAAAGCTAGCCTTGGTAAATTCAAAAAAATAGAAATCATTCCAAGCATCTTTTCTGACCACAATGCAGTAAGATTAGATCTCAATTACAAGAGAAAAACTATTAAAAATTCCAACATATGGAGGCTGAACAACACGCTGCTGAATAACCAACAAATCACAGAAGAAATCAAAAAAGAAATCAAAATTTGCATAGAAACGAATGACAATGAAAACACAACAAACCAAAACCTGTGGGACACAGTAAAAGCAGTCCTAAGGGGAAAGTTCATAGCAATACAGGCACACCTCAAGAAACAAGAAAAAAGTCAAATAAATAACCTAACTCTACACCTAAAGCAACTAAAAAAGGAAGAAATGAAGAACCCCAGGGTTAGTAGAAGGAAAGAAATCTTAAAACTTAGAGCAGAAATAAATGCAAAAGAAACAAAAGAGATCATAGCAAAAATCAACAAAACCAAAAGCTGGTTCTTTGAAAGGATAAATAAAATTGACAAACCATTAGCCAGACTCATCAAGAAACAAAGGGAGAAAAATCAAATCAATAAAATTAGAAATGAAAATGGAGAGATCACAACAGACAACACAGAAATACAAAGGATCATAAGAGACTACTATCAACAACTATATGCCAATAAAATGGACAACGTGGAAGAAATGGACAAATTCTTAGAAAAGTACAACTTTCCAAAACTCGACCAGGAAGGAATAGAAAATCTTAACAGACCCATCACAAGCACGGAAATTGAAACTGTAATCAAAAATCTTCCAGCAAACAAAAGCCCAGGTCCAGACGGCTTCACAGCTGAATTCTACCAAAAATTTAGAGAAGAGCTAACACCTTTCCTGCTCAAACTCTTCCAGAAAATTGCAGAGGATGGTAAACTTCCAAACTCTTTCTATGAGGCCACCATCACCCTAATACCAAAACCTGACAAAGATCCCACAAAAAAAGAAAACTACAGGCCAATATCACTGATGAACATAGATGCAAAAATCCTTAACAAAATTCTAGCAATCAGAATCCAACAACACATTAAAAAGATCATACACCATGACCAAGTGGGCTTTATCCCAGGGATGCAAGGATTCTTCAATATCCGCAAATCAATCAATGTAATACACCACATTAACAAATTGAAAAATAAAAACCATATGATTATCTCCATAGATGCAGAGAAAGCCTTTGACAAAATTCAACATCCATTTATGATCAAAACTCTCCAGAAAACAGGAATAGAAGGAACATACCTCAACATAATAAAAGCTATATATGACAAACCCACAGCACACATTATCCTCAATGGGGAAAAATTGAAAGCATTTCCTCTAAAGTCAGGAACAAGACAAGGGTGCCCACTTTCACCATTACTATTCAACATAGTTTTGGAAGTTTTGGCCACAGCAATCAGAGCAGAAAAAGAAATAAAAGGAATCCAAATTGGAAAAGAAGAAGTAAAGCTCTCACTGTTGGCAGATGACATGATCCTCTACATAGAAAACCCTAAAGACTCCACCAGAAAATTACTAGAACTAATCAATGACTATAGTAAAGTTGCAGGATATAAAATCAACACACAGAAATCCATTGCATTCCTATACACTAATAATGAGAAAACAGAAAGAGAAATTAAGGAAACAATTCCATTCACCATTGCAACGGAAAGAATAAAATACTTAGGAATATATCTACCTAAAGAAACTAAAGACCTATGTATAGAAAACTATAAAACACTGGTGAAAGAAATCAAAGAGGACACTAACAGATGGAGAAATATACCATGTTCATGGATTGGAAGAATCAATATAGTGAAAATGACTATACTGCTCAAAGCAATCTATAGATTCAATGCAATCCCTATCAAGCTACGAACAGCATTCTTCACAGAGCTAGAACAAATTTCACAATTTGTATGGAAAAACAAAAAACCTCGAATAGCCAAAGCGATCTTGAGAAAGAAGAATGGAACTGGAGGAATCAACCTACCTGACTTCAGGCTCTACTACAAAGCCACAGTTATCAAGACAGTATGGTACTGGCACAAAGACAGAAATATAGATCAATGGAACAAAATAGAAAGCCCAGAGATAAATCCACGCACATATGGACACCTTATCTTTGACAAAGGAGGCAAGAATATACAATGGATTAAAGACAATCTCTTTAATAAGTGGTGCTGGGAAATCTGGTCAACCACTTGTAAAAGAATGAAACTAGAATACTTTCTAACACCATACACAAAAATAAACTCCAAATGGATTAAAGATCTCAATGTAAGACCAGAAACTATAAAACTCCTAGAGGAGAACATAGGCAAAACACTCTCTGACATACATCACAGCAGGATCCTCTATGACCCACCTCCCAGAATATTGGAAATAAAAGCAAAAATAAACAAATGGGACCTAATTAACCTTAAAAGCTTCTGCACATCAAAGGAAACTATTAGCAAGGTGAAAAGACAGCCTTCAGAATGGGAGAAGATAATAGCAAATGAAGCAACTGACAAACAACTAATCTCGAGAATATACAAGCAACTCCTACAGCTCAACTCCAGAAAAATAAATGACCCAATCAAAAAATGGGCCAAAGAACTAAAAAGACATCTCTCCAAAGAAGACATACAGATGGCTAACAAACACATCAAAAGATGCTCAACATCACTCATTATCAGAGAAATACAAATCAAAACCACTATGAGGTACCATTTCACACCAGTCAGAATGGCTGCGATCCAAAAGTCTACAAGCAATAAATGCTGGAGAGGGTGTGGAGAAAAGGGAACCCTCTTACACTGTTGGTGGGAATGCAAACTAGTACAGCCACTATGGAGAACAGTGTGGCGATTCCTTAAAAAACTGGAAATAGAACTGCCTTATGATCCAGCAATCCCACTGCTGGGCATACACACTGAGGAAACCGGAAGGGAAAGAGACACGTGTACCCCAATGTTCATCGCAGCACTGTTTATAATAGCCAGGACATGGAAGCAACCTAGATGTCCATCAGCAGATGACTGGATAAGAAAGCAGTGGTACATATACACAATGGAGTATTACTCAGCCATTAAAAAGAATACATTTGAATCAGTTCTAATGAGGTGGATGAAACTGAAGCCTATTATGCAGAGTGAAGTAAGCCAGAAAGAAAAACACCAATACAGTATACTAACGCATATATATGGAATTTAGAAAGATGGTAACAATAACCCTGTGTACGAGACAGCAAAAGAGACACTGATGTATAGAACAGTCTTATGGACTCTGTGGGAGAGGGAGAGGGTGGGAAGATTTGGGAGAATGGCATTGAAACATGTAAAATATCATGTATGAAACGAGTTGCCAGTCCAGGTTCGATGCACGATACTGGATGCTTGGGGCTGGTGCACTGGGATGACCCAGAGGGATGGAATGGGGAGGGAGGAGGGAGGAGGGTTCAGGATGGGGAACACATGTATACCTGTGGCGGATTCATTTTGATATTTGGCAAAACTAATACAATTATGTAAAGTTTAAAAATAAAATAAAATTTAAAAAAAATTAAAAAAAGAAAAAATAGTATTAGTTTAATATTTTTAAATTATTTACACTTTATCATAACTTTTCTTCAAGTAGAAATTGCTTTTAATATTCAGCTCACTTTATGTTGTCAACAAAGAAAACATCAGAAATCTTGTCAAATGCTTAGCTAGAATCCAGAACCTATCTGCAAACCTCTAATATCCCCAGTCTATTAAACTACAAACCATATTAAAAGAAGAATTTAATTAGTCTGAGATGACTATTTGTGTGAGCTCATACTGGCACTGCAGAGTATGTGTTCCTTTTTTCAGGTGCCATGTGCTATGCTTTGTTGCTCAATCATGTCTGACTCTGCGACCTGGTGGACTGTAGTCTGCCAGGCACCTCTGTCCATGGGGGATTCTCCAGGCAAGAATGCTGGAGTAGGTTTCCATGCCATCCTTCATGGGATCTTCCCAACCCAGGGATTGAACCCAAGTCTCCAGCATTGCAGGCAGATTCTTTACTGTCTGAGGCACCAGGGAAGCCCTTCTTTCAGGTACTCACTAATCATTTCCTCTTAAAATCAGTTCAAGAATTTCATCTGAAATCAATGTCAACTTTATTTGGCTAATGTTTGTCCAATGCTTCGCTCCTAAGTTATTTCATTCCAGAAACCTCTGCTTAGTATTTCTTGTGATATAAAGTATTGTGTAAGTTTATAAACAGTTTGCAGTCTGGGAAAAGTCATTCTCAGTGTTCCAAAGTGAAAAGTGAAGTTGTTCAGTCGTGTCTGACTCTTTGCGACCCCATGGACTGTAGCCTATCAGGCTCCTCCGTCATGGGATTTTCCAGGCAAGAGTGCTGGAGTGGATTGCCATTTCCTTCTCCAGGGGATCTTCCCGACCCAGGAATTGAACTGGGGTCTCCCACATTGTAGGCAGACACTTTACCATCTGAGCCACCAGGGTTCCAAACCTCATAATAAATATGATTCCTGGAGATTATAACAGTGTTTCCAGCATTTATAATTTCTAGATTTTTTAAAAAGATTTGAACTTAATAGTTAGAAAGATTTTCAGTGAGAAATTTCACAACCAGCTAAGCTTCTGTATCTAGGGTCTCCCATTTTTCCAGCTCTCTCTTCATCTTCCCAGAATTCCAAAGCTCTGAATCAGAAATGGGACCAGCTTCTGAAACACACAATTCTCTTTCATTTATTTCTCAAGGTTTTTAAAGAAGTGTTAACTAATATGAAACTTGATATCTAGCCTCTTATATTCTCACATGCAGAGTACAGTGTTGTCAACTCTGTGGATAATGTTGATCTGCACAAGCAGATCTTTACAACTGTTTCATCTTGTATGTCTGAACCTCTAAGCTCATTGAACAGCAATTTGCCAATTCTCCCTCCCTTTGCCCCTGGCAACCATGGTTCTAATCTTTGTTTCCAGAGCTTGACTACTTTAGATAAATACTAATCTACTATTCCATGGACAGAGGAGCCTGGCAGGCTTTAGTCCATGGGGTGGCAAAGAGTTAGAAATGACTGAACAACTAACGCTTTCAGTTTTTCAAGTTATGTTTGCATGAGTTTAGCCTTTTCAGATTCTACACATAAGTGAATACTATGTAGGACTTATTTTCCTCTATCTGATTTATTTAACTTGACATAATATCCTCAAGTCTCACCCATGTGTTGAAAATGGCAGGATTTCTTTCATTTTAATGGCTGAATAATATTCCATTGCATATATATACCATATTTCCTTTGTCATTCATCCATCGAGGGACACAAATTGTTTTCAGCTCTTGGCCATTGTGAATATGGGTTCATTGAAGATGGGAGTACAGATACCTATTCAAGTTGTTGTTTAGTTGTTACGCTGCGTCCAACTCTTGCAACCCCATGGACGGTAGCCCACTAGTTTCCTTTGTCCATGAGATTTCCCAGGCAAGAATACTGAAGTCAGTTGACATTTATTTCTCCAAAGGATCTTTCTGACCCAAGGATCGAACCCATGTCTCCTGCTTTTCAGGTGAATTATTTTATTGCTGAACCACTAGGGAAATCCATCTATTCAAGATTCTATTTTAAATTATTTTAGATAAATACCCAGAAGTGGACTTGATGGATCATATGGTACTTTTATTTTTAATTCTTTAAGAAGTCACCATTCTGTTTTCCATTACATCTGTACCATCTTACATTGTAGATTTGTTTCTTAACTAGAGCTTCAATGTATCATCATTTGCACTACACTAGTACACGAACAACAAGTACCTCTATGCTTGCTATCTCCACAACATTTTACTGAAGAACTATGAGTCACCATCAATTTATTTCTTGTTCATTGTTCAGTACCTGAGATGTGTCCGACTCTTTGTGACCCTATGAACTGCAACATGCCAAGCTTCCCTGTTCTTCACTGTCTCCCTGAGTTTGCTTCAATTCATGTCCATTGAGTCAGTGATGCCATCCAACCATCTTATCCTCCTATTGTTCCCTTCTCCTCCTATGTTCAATCTTTCCCAGTAGCCAAAGTATTGGAGCTTCAACTTCAACATCAGTCCTTCCAATGAATATTCAGGGTTGATTTCCTTTAGGGTTGACTGGTTTGATCTCCTTGCCCCTAGTCCAAGGGCCTCTCAAAAGTCTCTTCTAGCACCACAATTGGAAAACATCAATTTCTGGGCATTCAGGCTTTTTTATGGTTCAGTTCTCACATCCATACATAACTACTGGAAAAACCATAGCTTTGACTAGATGGATCTTTGTTGGCAAAGTAATGTCTCTGCTTTTAATATGTTTTCTAGGTTTGTCATAGCTTTTCTTCCAAGGAACAAGCATCTCTTAATTTTGTGCCTGCAGTCACCATCTGCAGTGATTTTGGAGCCCAGGAAAATAAAATCTGCCACTGTTTCCACTTTGTCCCCATCTATTTGTCAGTAAATTAAAACTAGTAGAGGTGAAATAGGGCATTTTTCACATATCAACTTCTTAAGTGGCTCAGGTTACATAGTAAAAGAAAGCACTGCTTTCATTTGTGATTTAGGTAGTAGGGCTATCAGTTTGCAACTATTCCTAATTGCCTCCTTCTCAGTAGGAAAAAAAAAAAAAATAGCATGACAGAAGTGGTACAAGTAATACATATCCAAACAGTTTTCAGCCTTTCAATGATGGGCAGGTATATGCTAATGGGTGAGACACAAGCCTTCACGTAAGGAAATGTGTTAAGGAATGCATGCAAACAAAGTCACAAAAACATCTAAGTGTAGAGGGAATTCACACAGAGAAAGCTTGACCTCTTAACTTTGTCAGTTCTGATTTCCATCATGCTTCATAAAATGCTTAAAAATACAATGCAGGTGGCATATCCAACAGCTTTTAGTTAACCTATTTTTTTTTCCTGTTTTTAATAAATCACTTTTTCCTTGTGTTATTTTCTGAATATCTAAAAATATTATCTTGAGATTCCTCAGGTGGATTTTAAAATTGTGTTACTGTATCCTTTCTTCATGCCACAAGTGAAGCTTGTTTCTCATTTTGGAGTTAATAAATAAGGGCTACTTACTGCCCAAATCTTTCCTTGGGCTGAGTTACATGCCGGCGTGATGTACACTTATAGTATAGTAGTAGTAGTGGGTATAGTATAGTAGTGGATGTATCAAACATGCACACATGGTTTGTTAATGATAATTCTCATATTGTCTCAGAAAACAATATTCTGCTAATATTAGTTAAAGCCAGATGACAACACATACTAAAAGTTGAAAGCTATCTAAACTGGTGGATAATTGCATCTTATTTTCTTTTTCTATCTAATGCATTTTTCTTAAATATAGAACATATTAATAATTTAAAAAGAAAAGAAACTATGTTTAAAATTTCACATGGACAGGTGACATATTTACTCTTAGGTGTCATCAAATCATTGAAAAGATAATTAGATATATAGGAGGTATTGAATACATTGTTCAATAATCTCAATATTCCAACTCAAATGGTCTCTGGGGCTATCTCTTCCCCATCTCCATCCTGCAGGTGATTAGGAAACGTTTCTCAAGATGGAATTCAAAGTTAATGATGGAGTTAAAAATGAAATTTGCTTCCTAAGTCATTCTGTCTTCCTTTCACCTCAATCTGGTATTTGCTTGCATGATTTCACAGTAGCGAGGAAGATATGAATGTAAATAAATGAGAAAATGAAGAAATCAGAGGAAACTGAATACTGATAATCTCAATAGTTCTTAAAATCTGCTTATCTAATATCAAACAGGTAATTCTCTCAGAAACTGGGGAAACCTTAATACAGTCATCAAAGTCCTTTTTACAATTACAGAGGTATTAAAGAAACTATCCAACAGCGAGGGGGGAATCTTAAGTAGTTTAAGGATTGCATTTAGATGATGAAGATAAGAGCAATAATAATGCTACTGTAGAGCCTTATTCCTGGAAGCTCAGAGTATTTATCTAAAGGTCAAATGATATAAACCCCTGATAGCTGCAAAACTAGACTGAAAAACTGAACATTTTGTGTTTTTTCCTGCCCTTTTATTTTCCTAAAATAAGAAAAAAAAAATGGTTTTTGGTTTTAGGACCTATGTGTGAGCATTTTAGCACAAATTTGCTTTAAAAAGCAATGAGGGTATTTTCAACTTTCAGTAAGAGGAACTCATGTAGTGCTGAGTTTAAAGGAATTGTTAGGGTCGAGGATCAAGATGGCAGAGGAGTAGGAAGGAGAGTTCACCTCCTTTCACAGAAACATTGAAAATATACCCACAAGTGGAATGATTCACAAAGAACAGCTTCTGAGCACTGACAGAAGACCTCAGACTTCCAAAAAGACAATAAAACCTCCATGTAACCAGGTAGGACAAAAGGGAAAAGAAAAGGAAGAAATCAGAACGGGTCCTGTGCCCCGATGAGAGGTCTGTGAAGGAGGAAATGTTCCTGTACTTTGGAAAGGCTCCTGACCAGCAGAGAAATTAGACCAGATGGATGAAGGAGTTTTGAAGCCAGAAAACAGGAGAACAGCAACCAGTTTGTGGAAGGCAAAATGGAGAGCTACCTGCACAGAGGGTCAGCACAGCCACTCTGTGCTCCCCAACCTGAAATACTCCTCTGTCAGTGAGGGTGGGGGTCAGGTGCTGAGCTCAGACTATGAAGCTTGGTCCCAGGGAGAGGACCAGGGTTAGGCACAGAAATAGTTTGATGAGTTCAGGTCATGGCAACTGAGGGTTATTAGGAAAAAGCCTGGACCCACCAAAGAGAAAAGGCACAATTATTGGAAGAGGCGTGAGGAGAGGAGTGGGACCACCATAAAAGCATCTTTCCCCATGAGGGCTCCCAGGTAAGAAGAGTCTGTCTAGAGGAGCACCAGAGCAGGCTTAGTCACCAACACCAGGCCCTGCTCCTATTAACCAGAAAGGGTATGGACAGTTTTAGCCTCTAGCAATTCCACCAACTAGGCCCTAGGACCAGCCCATTCTATTCCAGGAGGGTGCGGGCAGCTCCCCAATCTAGAAATGTGCCAGTGGTCACAAGACTCACCCCCATTGACCAGGAAGGGCTCAGAAAGATCCGGCCACTAGTAATTCCACCAGCAGGACCCACCCACCACCACTGACCCAGAGGATGCAGAAATTCTTCTGTCACTAGGAAATCCATCAGATTTCCTAGAACCTGCCCCCATTATCCTGGGAGGGTGAAAAATAGCTGTCATTAGTGGGAAATCCACCAGCAGCTGCCAGTACCTGCCCTGATGTCTCAGGAAGGTAGGATAACTCTCCCTACTAAGAAATATATCTGTAGATTCCTGAAAGTGCCCCATTGTCCTGGGAGCATGTAGAAAACTCTTGCTACTAGGAAATTTGCCAGTGGGTTCCGAGACCCACCCTGCTTACCTAGGAGGGAACAGATAGCTTCTCCTACCAGTAAATTCACCCAGCAGAGGGGCTGAAACCACAGCTAAGCCCTGGGGCCTGTGTGACTGAGGGAGAAGAGTTGAACTCTTTCCTGTGGCTGTACAAACTGTGAAGTTACACCTCTGCTGATGGCTTCCTAAATTCAGTGCCTGAAAAACACTTGAAAGAGCAAGTGTTTTTGCAGCTTGGACAGGTCTGGCTATAGTAGCTGTGGATTCTGTGGGCATAATCACATGGGGATAGGGACAGACCAGAATTGGAGCTACCTCCATAGCTCCCACCGTGGATCCAGGTACAGGATTACTGCAGCACTGGAAGCTAACCTCAGTGTACCTGTGCCAGGGGACAAGTGAAAACAACTACTGAGAGTCACCAGGACCAATTGCTATCATACCCACAGTTTAGGAGGAACTAAGAGCAATGTAGACAACAGTGCACTTTGTTAGCCCATACAACAGGTGAAAGAGGACACAACAGAGGACACTCACAAGTCAACAGCTCCAATGGAGGAAAATTCAGTGACTTTCCCCCAAGTGGGAATGCTACAATCCTGTCTACCTTGCATCACAGATCAGGATCACAGCTGAGAGATAGATCTGGGGTCCTCTATTCCAGCAACTAGGGAATAGACCTGGCTCCTGACAGGGCAGTGATAAGTGAAAGTGAAGTTGCTCAGTCATGTCCTACTCTTTGTGACCTCATGGACTGTAGCCTACCAGTCTCCTCAGTCTGTGGGATTTTCCAGGCAAGAATACTGGAGTGGGTTGCCATTTCCTTCTCCAGGAGATCTTCCCAACCCAGGGATTGAACCCAGTCTCCTGAATTGTAGGCAGACGCTTTATCATCTGAGCCACCAGGGAAGTCCATTGGCAGGTCGGTATAAACACCGGACAGGGTTTCTGCCATAACCACAGAATCACAGAACAGTGCTCCTCACTTGCTTCGTGCAGGGCATGTTATTCATTCATACAAACACACTGTAGAGTTAGTCAAGTACAGAAGAAAACATGTTCGCTAGGTGAACAAAGAACTAGAGCTCCAAGCATCCTTACCTTGTTCTGAAGAATCCTGCATGAGCCCCCAAGATGAAAGATTGCTGCTGAACCACAAAAGATGCCAAGATTCTTGGCCTTTGGAGGAGATGAATTCAATCTGGGGCCAGTGACAAGGCTTGATTGCTCAGAGATTTTGTATAATAAAGTTTTATTAGAGTGTAAAAGAGATAGGGAAAGCTTCTGACACAGACATCAGAAGAGGGCAGAAAGAGTGCCCCAGTGATAAGCATAAAGAGGAAGCCCTGTTCAATATTTAGGGTAGGCTCTGTTCACCACACCACCGATCAACTCCCTGCCCCCTCCACCACCATCAAGTGGGTAACAGGAAAAGCCTCTCAACCAGCCTCACCCACTAAGGGGCAAACTCCAGAGGTAAAAGGAAATGAAATCCTGCAGCCTGCAGAAAGGAGAGCACAAACAGAGCAAGTCTGAAAAAGTAAAATGACAAACAATAAAGTTTCAGATGAAGGAGCAAGACAGAAACTTACAAGAATGACTAAACGAAGAGGCAATAAGCAATTCATCTGAAAAATAATTCAGAGTAATGATGCTAAAAATAACCCAAGATTTTAGAAACAGAATAGAGGCACAAATTGAGACAATAGAAGAAAGGTACAAAGATCTTGAAGAACTAAAGAACAAACAGACATGGTTGAACAAGACAATAATTGAATTAAAATTCACCAGAAGGAATCAATAATCAAATAACAGAGGCAGAAGAACAGATACGTGACCTGGAAGAGAGAATGGTAGATATCTCAGCCACAGAACAGAATAAAGAAAAGAGGAGAAGAAATGAGAACAGTCTCAGAGACTTCTGAAACATTTATCACACCAACATTCAAACCATAGGGATTCTAGAAAATGAAGAGAAAGGGTCTGAGAAAGTATTTGAACATACGATAGTTGAAAATTTCCCCAGCATGGGAAAAGAAATAGTCACTCAAGTCCAGGAAGCACAGAGAGTCCCTCACAAGATAAACCCAAGAGGAATACACCAAGACACATATTAATCAAACTAACAAAAATTAAATACAAAGAAAAAATATTAAAAGCAACAAATCACATACAAGGGAATCCTTATAAATTTAGCAGCTGATTTTTAAGCAGAAACTATGCAGGACAGAAGGGAGTGGCAAGATGTATTTTAAAGTGATGAAAAAGAAAAACCTGCAACCAAGAATCCTCTACCCAGCAAGGCTCTCATTCAGATTCAACAGAGAAATTAAAAGCTTTATAGACAAGCAAAAGCTAAGAGAACTCAGCACCACCAACCAGTGTTACTACAATTGCTAAAGGAGCTTCTCTAGGCAGGAAAAGCAAGAGAAAAGAACAAAAAAGGAAGGGAAGAAAAGAAGGCCTACAAACACAAGCCCAAAACAAGAAAATGGCAACAGGAACATACAAATCTATAATTACCTTAGGGCTTCTCAGGTGGCTCAGTAGTAAAGAATCCACCTGCCAATGCTGGAGACATGGGTTCAATCTCTGGTCCAGGAAGATCTCCCATGCCATGGAGCAACTAGCCCATGCACCACAACAATTAAGCCTATGCTCTAGAGTACAGAACTGCAACTACTGAAGCCTGAGAGCTCTAGAGCCTGTGCTCTGCAACAAGGCAAGCCACTGCAATAAGAAGTCTGCACACCACAACTAGAGAGTAGCCCTCACTCGCCACAACTAGAGAAAAGCCTACTCAACAATGAAGACCCAAGACAGCCAAAAATAAATAAATAAAACTTAAAAAAAACACCTTAAATTTAAATTGATTAAGTGCTCCAATCAAAAGATAAAGACTGGCAGAATGAATACAAAACTAAGACTTGTATATAAGCTGTCTACAAGAGACGCACTCAGGACCTAGGGACACGCATAGATTGAAAGTAAGGAATGGAAAAACATATCTCATGCAAATAGAAATCAAAATAATGTTGAAATAGCAATACTTATATAAGTGAAAATAGACTTTAAAATAGAGACTATTAAAAGAGACAAAGAATGACACTGCAGAATGATCAAGGGATCAGTTCAAGAAGATATAACAAATGAAAGATATTTATGAGTCCAACATAGGAATAGCTCAATGCATAAGATGAATGACAACAACCATAAAATGGGAAATCAAAAGTAACCCAACAATACTGGGGAGAATTCAATACCTCATTCATATCAATGGGCAGATCATCTAGACAGAAAATTTAATAAGGAAACACAAGCCTTAAATGGCATTAGATCAGATAGACTTAATTAAGACTTAATAGGACATTTCATCCCAAAACAGCAGAAAACACATTCTTTTTGAGTCTTGAAACATTCTCCATGATAGACCACATCTTGGGTCACAAATCAAACCTTGGTAAACTTAGTATAATTAAAATCACATCAAACATATTTTCTGACCACAAAACATTGAGATTTGAAATCAGTTACAATAAAAATAAGTGTAAAAAAAAAAACAAAACAAGGGTTCTCTGGTAGTCAAGTGGTTAAGAATCTTCTTTGCAATGCAAGGGACACCAGTTCAATCCTTGTTCCTGGAAGATCCTACATTCCTTGGAACAAGAAAGCTAAGCTCGTTCTCCACAACTACAGAGCCTGCACTCTGGAGTCCGTGAGCTGCAACTACTGAGTTGCATGCCTAGAGCCTGTGCTCTGCAACAAGAAAAGTCACCACGATGAGAAGCCTGCACACTGCAACAAAGAGTAACCCCCTGATCGCTGCAACTACAGAAAGTCTGTGTGTAGCAACGAAGACCCATCACAGCCAAAAAACAAAAAATGCATAAATCTTTACAAAGCCCCCACAAACACAGGGAGGCTAAACAATATGCTGCTAAAAAACAATGGATCACTGAAGAAATCAAAGAGGAGATAAAAAAATACTTAGAAAAAAAATGACAACAAAACATCATGACACAAAACCTATTGGATATAGCAAAAGCAGTTCTGAGGGAATTTTATAGCAATGCAACCTCACTTCAAGATCCAAGAAAAATCACAAATAACCTTAATTTACACCTAACGCAGCTAGATAAAGAAGAACAAACAAAATTAAAGTTAGTATAAGAAAAGAAATCACAAAGATCAGAGCAGAAATAAATGAAATAGAAATGAAGAAACTATGGCAAAGATCAGTGAAAGTAAAAGGAGGTTATTTTAGACCAAAAAAAAAAAAAAAAGGATAAAACTTCAGCCAGACTCATCAAAACACAAAGAGAGAGGAATCAAATCAACAAAATTAGAAATGAAAAAAGAGAAGTTACAATTGACATCACAGAAATACAAACACTCATGAGAATAGTATGAACAAATATATGCCAATAAAATGGACAACCTGAAAGAAATGAAAAAAATTCTTAGAAAGGTACAAATTTTCAAGACTGAATCATGAAGAAAAAGAATATAAACAGACCAGTCACAATTAATGAAATTGAAACTGTGATTTTAAAATCTTCCAAAAACAAAAGTCCAGGACCAGATGGCTTCACAGGCAAATTTTATCAAATATTTAGAGGAGAGCTAACATCTATTCTTCTCAAACTCATCCAAAAATATCACAGATGGAGGAACACTCCCAAGTTCATTCAGCAATGTCACCATCACCCTAACATGAAAAATAGACAAAGATATCACAAAACTTGAAAAAGAAAATTGCAGGCCAACATCTTTGATAAACACAGACACAAAATCCTTGCAAACAGAATCCTAAAACACATTAAAAGTATTATACTCCATAATCAAGTGGCATTTATCTTGGGGATGCAAACATTCTTCAATATATGTAAATTAATCAATGTGATACACCATATTAACAAATTAAAGAATAAAAAATATGATCATCTCAATAGTTGCAGAAAAAGCTTTTGACAAAATTCATCATCCATTTATGATAAAATCTCTCTAGAAAGTGGGCATAGAGGGAACCCACCTCAACATAATAAAGGCTATTACGACAAACCCACAGCATTTCCTCTAAGGGCAGAAACAAGGTGGGTGTTCACTCTTGACAATATTATTCAACATAGTTTTGGGAGTCCTAGCCAAGACAATCAGAGAAGAAAGAGAAATAAAAGGAGCCCAAATTAGAAAAGAAGAATTAAAATTGTCATTGTTTGCAGTTGACATGATTCTATGCATAGAAACTCCTAAGTGAAAGTGAAAGTCACTCAGTCGTGTTCAACTCTTTGTGACCCCATGAACTATACAATCCATGGAATTCTCCAGGCCAAACACTGGAGTGGGTAGCCTTTCCCTTCTCCAGGGGATCTTCCCAACCCAGGGCTTGAGCCCAGGTCTCCCACATTGCAGGCAGATTCTTTACCAGCTGAGCCACAAGGGAAACAGAAACTCCTAAATATGCTACCAAAAAACTACTAGAGCTAATCAATGAATTTGGTAAGGTTGCAGGCACAAAATTAATACACAGAAATCTCTTGCATCCCTATACACTAACAGTGAAATATCAAAAATAGAAGTTAAGGAAACTGTGTCATTTACCAATGCAATAAAAAGAATAAAATACCTAGGAATTAACCTACCCAAGAAGGCAAAAAACTTATACTCAGAAAACTCAAAGATGCTGATGAAAGCAATCAAAGATGAAAGAAATCAAATAGATGGAGAGATATACCATGCTCCTAGACTGGAAGAATAAATATGAAAATGGCTATACTATCCAAAGGAATCTACTGATTGAATTCAATCCTTATCATATTACTTATCAATTACATATACATTATGATATTACATATCATAATGGCAGTTTTCACAGAATTAGAACAAAGAACATTTACAATCTGTATGAAAATACAAAAGAACCTGAATACCCAAAACATCTTGAGAAAGAAAAATGGAGCTGGAGGAATCAGGCTCTGTGACTTCAGACTATACTGCAAAGCTACAGTCATCAAGACAGTTTGGTAATGGTACAAAAACAGAAGTATAGATAAAAGAAATAGGATAGAAAGCTCAGAGATCAACCCACCCACCTACAGTCACCTGATCCAAGACAAAGGAGGCATGAGTATTTAAAGAAGAAAAGACACTCTCAAGGAGAAATGACACTCTCTTCAATAAGCAAGTCTGGGAAAACTAGACAGTTATAAGTAAAAAAATTAAATTAGAACAATCTCTAACACCATACACAAATATAAACTCGAAATGGATCAAAGACCTAAATGTAAAGCTGCTGCTGCTGCTGCTGCTAAGTCGCTTCAGTCGTGTCTGACTCTGTGCGACCCCATAGATGGCAGCCCACCAGGCTCCCCCGTCCCTGGGATTCTCCAGGCAAGAACACTGGAATGGGTTGCCATTTCCTTCTCCAATGCATGAAAGTGAAAAGTGAAAGTGAAGTTGCTCAGTCGTGTCCGACTCTTACCGACCCCACAGATGGCAGCCCACCAGGCTCCTCCGTCCATGGGATTTTCCAGGCAAGAGCACTGGAGTGGGGTGCCATTGCCTTCTCCAATGTAAAGCTAGACACTGTAAAATTTTGAGAGGAAAACACAGGCAGAACACTCTTTGACATAAATCACAGCATAGTCTATTATTATCTACCTCCTAGAATAATGAAATTAAAAAATAAACAAATGGGATCTATTTAAGCATTATAACTTTTGCAAAGCAAAGAAAATTAAAACAAAAACAAAAACACAACCCTCAGAATGAGAGAAAATATTTGCAAAAGAAACAATTGACAAGGGATTAATCTCTAAAATACACAAGCAACTCATACAGCTCAGTATCCAAAAAACAACAACCGGATGGGATCTGAATAGACATTTCTCCAAAGGCATAGAGGTGGCTCAAAAACATATGAAAAGATGCTTAATATCACTGATTATTAGAGGAATGCAAATCAAAACTACAGTGAGGTACCACTTTATAGGTCAGAATGGCTGTCATCAAAAAATCTATAAACAAAATATGAAAAGGGCGCCCTTCTACACTATTGGTGGAAATGTAAATTGGTACATCCACTATAGAGAACAGTATGGAGATTCCTCAAAAAACTAAAAATAGCACTATCATATGACCCAACGATTTCACTTTTGGGCATATAACTGGAGAAAACCATAATTTAAAAAAATACGAATATCCCAATATTCACTACAACACTATATATAATAGCTACGACATGGAAGCAACCTAAATGTCCATCAACAGAGGAATGGATAAAGAAGAGATGGTACTCATATATACAATGGAATACCAATCAGCCATGGAAAGGAACAAATTAGTGCCATTTGCAGATGTGGATGGACCTAGAGATTGTCATACAGAGTGAAGTAAGTCAGAAAGAGAAAATTAAATATTGTATAATATTGCATATTTGTGGGATCTAGAAATATGGTAACGATGAACTTATTTGCAAAGCAGAAATAGAGAGACAAACGTCGAGAACAAACTTATGGATATCAAGAGGGGAAGGAGGGATGGAATGCATTGTCAGATTGGGATTGACATATATACACTACAATTTATAAAATAGATAACTAATGAGAACCTACTATATAGCAATGAGAACTTTACTCAGTGCTCTTGGTGACTTAAATGGGAAGAAAATGATAGCCTTAGCACTCAGTCTTACTTAGTCAAGACTAGTTTCTACCTCCATCTCCAAATAAAATTATTTGTAGTGAAAATGTCCCTTCTTTGAATTTAAAAGCCCTTGATTTTTAATCCCTAAGAGAACTATATTTGAGTTTCTACCTGAATCTGTGTGACAAGGATTGCAATTCTTTGATCACAAATAAATGCTTTCTGCTTGATAATTGTCTCCTAGGTTTATTTAGATTGACCATTTTAATCTAATAAATCTTGGGAATTTTATCTACTATAAACTTGGATGTTTCCTGCTATTTACAGAGCTGGAAGAATACTCTGGATGGATTGTTTGGAGGAATTGCTTTAATCTTACAAATTCAGCTTAGGTGTACAGATTAAAATCTAGAATTTGAAGATGCTAAGACTATCATTCATACTTATCTTAGTGAATAACTCAGTAAAATGAAAGTGTGTTTTTAAATGCATAAAATGCGAGATAGACAAAGTTTACATTAATAAAGCATTCTATGCCATTTAAATGATATTGATTGAGGAAGTTGATGTTAGAAAATAATTTTTGATTATTAATCACATATTTTTAATCTAATTCTAAAAATCATTTAAAATCATAATTGAATAAAAACATACCAAATGTTAACTAATATTTTGGCCTTTAAGCATCTGCTAGTTTAACATTATAAAATGCAAATGATTTTTTCACTCAATTGGAAATTTTCCTTCACTCTAAATCATCATCAACAAAACTATATATATATATATATATATATATATATATATATACAGGAAAAAAACCTGTAGCAAAAAGAAAATTATGTTGTAGAAATTATACAGTGATAATTAAGAAAAATAGAAGTTAAGAAGAGGGCTTCTATTTTAAATTGGTATCTCAGTACTAGTTCCTAATTTAGCCTAGGCCAGATTTTGTGAAAATACTCCTTAAGCCAATGGAAAAAATTATAACCAAAGAAATTTCTAAAAATTTTCATTTTTAAAGGGGAAATGATACTAGTTGAAACTTGTATACTTCATTGTGCTAAAGTCTTTGACTGTGTGGATCACAACAAACTGTGGATAAGTCTTAAAGAGATGGAAATATCAGACTACCTGACCTGCCTCCTGAGAAATCTGTATGCAGGTCAGGAAACAACAGTTAGACCCAGACATGTAACAACAGACTGGTTCCAAATTGGGAAAAGAGTACATCAAGGCTGTATATTGTCACTCTGCTTATTTAACTTATATGCAGAGTACATCATGCAAAATGCTGGGTTGGGTGACTCAGGAGCTGGAATCAAGATTGCTGGGAGAAATATCAATAACCTCAGATGTGCAGAAGACACTACACTCACTAATGGCAGAAAGCAAAGAGGAACTAAAGAGCTTCTTGATGAAGGTGATAAAAAAAGCTTGAAAGAGCTGGCTTAAAACTTAATATTCAAAAAACTAAGATCATGGCATCTGGTCCCATCACTTCATGACAAATAGATGGGGAAAATATGAAAACAGTAACCAACTTTATTTACTTGGGCTCCAAAATTGCTATGGAAGGCAACCACAGCCATGAAATTAGGAGACACTGCTCCTTGGAAGATAAACTATGACAAATCTAAACAGCATATTAAAAATCAGAGACATTACTTGGCCAACAGAGGTTCATCTATTCAAAGCTGTGGTTTTTCCAGTAGTAATGGATGGATGTGAGAGTTGGATCATAAAGAAGACAGAGCCCAAAAGAATTGATGCTTTTGAACTGTGGTGCTGGAGAAGACTCTTGGGAGTACCTTGAGCAGCAAGGAGATCAAATCAGTCAATTCTAAAGGAAATCAATCCTGAATATTCATCTGAAGGACTAATGCTGAAGCTGAAGCCCCAATACTTTGGCCACCTGATGTGAAGAGCTGACTATTTGGAAAAGACTTTGGTGTTGGCAAAGATTAAGGGCAGTAGGAAAAGGAGCAACAGAGGATGAGATGGTTGGATAGCATCATCAACTCAGTGGACATGGGTTTGAGCAAACTCTGGGAGTACAGACATGGGGCTGTTCATAGCTGTCCCTTCTTTACCTAATAGAAAGCACAAGTATGCTGCTGCTGCTGCTGCTAAGTCACTTCAGTCGTGTCCGACTCTGTGGGACCGCATAGACAGCAGCCCACCAGGCTCCGCTGTCCCTGGGATTCTCCAGGCAAGAACACTGGAGAGGGTTGCCATTGCCTTCTCCAATGCATGAAAGTGAAAAGTGAAAGTGAAGTCACTCAGTCGTGTCCGACTCTTCACGACCCCATGGACTGCAGCCCACCAGGCTCATCCGTCCATGGGATTTTCCAGGCAAGAGCACTGGAGTGGGGTGCCATTGCCTTCTCTGAACACAAGTATACATAAAGGCAATTCCTTTATGCTATAGTAGTAGACAAATCTGTTGCCTGGACATTCTTAGACATCCTTAGATAATTTAAAACAAGACAAGCTACAACAACAACATTGATTCCATGGTTAAGAAAAGAGGAAAATAAAAACTTCATAATTTGAAAGTGACCTTATCTCTGAATATGAATGAATCGAAACTTCAGAAGGAAAACACAGAAAATTGATATACCAAACAGATGGTAATAGAGCATGATCCCCATGAATCAGAAGCGGAGCATAAAATGGAGAAAATAGACTAATTAGGAAAATTAGTCTAAGTAATAAATTTAAAAGGGAAACAAAAAAGGAAGAATCATAAAGAAAGTAAAAAACAATAGCAAAAATAGTATCATTAATACAATTCAGAGACAACAGACATAATATTTCAGAAAAATGATACAGATAAACAAACATTTTAAAAAAGTAAATTAGGGTAATGAGATGGAATAGGTTAGACATACTAAAGACAACAGTATTCTGAAAATTAAAGTTTCCAAAAGAAAAGATGAAAAATTAGAGAAGCAGAAGTTAAAAAGCAATGCTAAATTAGAAAATGATATTTACAAATTATGAAAAAGATTATACATACTAGTTGAAAAACCCATTATCTTCCAGATAGTTTGTTTAATCCATCAACATATCATTGAAACTGAGCCCCTTGGGCTGCCCAAGTACAAAGGCTCTTCCGTGGCTCCTGTCTTTGTGTGCAGAAAATCTGGTTTCCCAAGCCTCTCTGAGTCACAAAAGAGCAGGCTTAAGCAGTTAATGATTAGGACAATAAGGTCACAGAATCTTTCAGTGTCTGATGCACATTTCCAGTTGCTTTACTGATACTATAAGTGATACCAGCAGGAAAAAGCTAACTACATGATAGCCAGCCTGTGTCCACAACATAAGCTGCTCCATCTTGAGCAATATTCAATCTATGGTTAGCACAATTCCAAGAACTGGATTCAAGAGAATGGTAATAACAGTATTGCTCACAATAATCTATATGTTGTGGGCATCAAAATAATTGCAGCTTGCTTTGACCATATATGTAAGTGGGCAACTAAAATTGTCACCAAGTTTATTCTACAGACCTATGTTGGCATCGTCCACTATAAGAATACAGTACCCTGTGTCACCATAAAATACTGAAGCCAGACCTTTGCCCAAATCCTACAGAACAGAATGATGTCAGACAAGTGAGGATTTGTAATAAGCTTTTTAGCCCATTTAGTGTTTGCCTATTCTGTCTTTCTAAAATCTTAATTATACAAATGAAATCTCTAGGTAACATTCAACCTAACTCCTGATGTATGCTCTACTGAATGCACACAATGCATTGCCTAACTTGTTGATTCTTTTCCTAGATTAAAAGAAATAGCAATGAAGAATTAAATAGCTCAAGAGTGACTAGTTCTCACTCCCATTACCCCCACCAATCCTGCGGGCAAACCTTACAGACAAGATAATATCTGAAGAAAAATCATGGGGAGCCTGCATTAATGGAAAACAATGCAGAAACTGACCTCCTGCTTAAGTGTATCCTTTCATTGTACCCTTAGTTATATCCTTTTATTAAAACCAATAGTCTATGCATGGACTGGACAGGGGTGCACACAGAGTGGTAGCATTATGTATATATTTTTAGCTTCCTTTCTTAATTCAGTTCTTTTTTTCTCCTTAGCACAAAAGCGTATCTTAATTTAGGCTCTAATATAAAATGGGTGATTTTACTTTCTAAAGGAAAATTTAAAAGACAGTGGTGTTATAATCCCCAAATTTATAAACTGTGTGTACGAAAATAGTTTGTTAAATGATTATATCCTTCATTAGCTACATATTTACATTTATATTGAGACCTCCATGCTTGCCTTATATGCTGCACAATTACCATCTCCCTAGAGGCACTAGGGCACCCCACTCCAGTGCTCTTGCATGGAAAATCCCATGGATGGAGGAGCCTAGTAGGCTGCAGTCCATGGGGTCACTAAGAGTCAGACACGACTGAGCGACTTCACTTTCACTTTCATGCATTGGAGAAGGAAATGGCAACCCACTCCAGTGTTCTTGCCTGGAGAATCCCAGGGATGGGGGAGCCTGGTGGGCTGCCATCTATGGGGTTGCACAGAGTCAGACACGACTGAAGCGACTTAGCAGCAGCAGAGGCACTAGGGATCTCTTCAAGAAGACTAGAGATCTCTTCAAGAAAATTAGAGATACCAAGGGAATGTTTCATGCAAAGATGGGCACAACAAAGGATAGAAATGGTATGGACCTAACAGAAGCAGAAGATATTATGAAGAGGTGGCAAGAATACACAGAAGAACTATACAAAAGAGATCTTCATGACTCAGATAACAATGATGGTGTGATCACTCACCTAGAGCCAGACATCCAGGAATGCAAAGTCAAGTGGGCTTTAGGAGGCATCACTATGAACAAAGCTAGTGGAGGTGAAGGAATTCCAGTTGAGCTAGCTCAAATCCTAAAGGATGATGCTGTGAAAATGCTGCACTCAATATGCCAGCAAACTTGGAAAGCTCAACAGTGGTTACAGGGCTGGAAAAGGTCAGTTTTCATTCCAATCCCAAGAAGGACAAAGTCAAAGAATGTTCAAACTACCACACAACTGCCCTTATCTCACATGCTAGCAAAGTAATGCTCAAAATTCTCCAAGCCAGGCTACAACAGTACATGAACTGTGGACTTCCAGATATTCAAGTTGTATTTAGAAAAGGCAGAGGAACCAGAGATCAAATTGCCAACATCCATCGAATCATCAGAAAAGCAAGAGAGTTCCAGAAAAACATCTACTTCTGCTTTATTGATTACACCAAAGCCTTTGACTGTGTAGATCACAACACACTGCGAAAAATTCTTAAACAGATGGGAATACCAAACCACCTTACCTGCCTCCTGAGAAGTCTGTATGCAAATCAAGAGGCAACAGTTAGAAGGAAACATGGAACAATGGACTGGTTCCAAATAGGAAAAGGAATATGTCAAGGCTGTATATTGTCATCCTGCTTATTTAACTTATATGCAGAGTGCATAATGAGAAACACTGGGCTGGAGGAAGCACAAGCTAGAATCAAGATTGCCCAGAGAAATATCAATAACCTCAGATATGCAGATGAAACCCCCCTTATGGCAGAAAGTGAAGAGGAACTAAAGAGCCTCTTGGTGAAAGTGAAAGAGGAGAGTGAAAAAGCTGGCTTAAAACTGAATAGTCAAAAAACTAAGATCATGGCATCTGGTCCCATCATTTTGTGTCAAATAGATGGGGAAACAATGGAAACAGTGACAGACTTTATTTTCTTGGGCTCCACAAACTGCAGATGGGGACTGCAAACATGATATTAAAAGACATTTGCTCCTTGGAAGAAAAGTTATGACCAACCTAGACAGCATATTAAAAAGCAGAGACATTACTTTGCTAACAAAGGTCCATCTAGTCAAAGCTATGGTTTTCAGTAGTCATGTATGGATGTAAGAGTTGGACTACAAAGAAAGCTGAGCACTGAAGAATTGATGCTTTTGGACTGTGGTGTTGAAGACTCTTGAGAGTTCCTTGGACTCCTAAAGGAAATCAGTCCTGAATATTCATTAAAAGGACTGATGCTGAAGCTGAAATTCCAGTACTTTTGCCACTTTAATCAAAGAACTGACTCATTGAAAAAGACCCTGAGGCTGGGAAAGATTTAAGGGGATGACAGAGGATGAGATGGTTGAATGGGATCACCAACTCAATGGAGAAGAGTATAACCAAGCTCTGGAAATTGGTGATGGACAGGGAAGCCTGGGTGCTGCAGTCCATGGTGTCACAAAGAGTTGGACATGACTGAGTGATTGAACTGAACTGGAGGTACTATCATAACTCTGATTAACCTTTATCTTAACCATGGTCTTCCAATGCACAGTTTACAAAAAGAGTGCTATTTTATCTCATGCTGATAATAAAACATACAGAATCAAGATTACATGTTTGTGCTTTTAGGAATTGCTCTTTGGAGGCTAATTTGAGTTACTACTGACAACTTGGACTCTGGGGCTTCTACTTAGGCCTAACTGTCTCCAAAGTAAGCATATTGATTGAATTTCATAAGTAATGAGAACATAAGATTTTTTTTTCTGTTCATTTCTGTCTGAAATAGTAACATCTCAATGTTTAAAATCTGAGGAAAACCTTTCTTAAATATGAAAAATCCACATTATTCATCTCTTCTGCCATTTTTCATGTTTATCACAATAGTGTCCCTTCATTCTTTCTCTTGGTCACTTGCTCTCAGTTTATTTAGCTCCTGATCCCTCAGGGAAAACTCATGAATTATATCCAGAAGGAAATATTTTCTCATCATAATATTAAGAACAGTTTTTCTTCTCCATCAGTTGACTTTTCCCTGTTAATTTTTTAATGCCTTGTAAGCAGCCTTACATATTTTGTTAATTAAAACAAGTGAAAATTAATGAAAGCATATAAAAGACTGGAAGGAAAATCTGTGTGATTCATGAGACATGGTGGAACCAATAAAAATCCTACTCTACACAAAAGTAAAAGTTTTAATCTCTCCATTGAGTCTGACTCATTGAGCCCCCAAGGACTGCAACCCACCAGGCTACTCTGTACATGGAATTCTCCAGGCAAGAATAATGGAGTGGTTGGAGTGGGTAGCCATTCCCTTCTCCAGGGAATGATCTTCCCTACACAGGGATTGAAATAATGTCCCCTGCATTGCAGGAGGATTCTTTATTGTCTGAGCCACTATGGAAGCCCAGTCTACACACATGTGAATGTTACCATCATCAATAGCAGTAAGTATTAGGTGATATCTTTCCCAGTCATCACATACTATTTATTTCATATAGGTGAACATTTATTTGACAATTTTATTTAGATGGTTGAATTAATACCCAAGGAGGTCTCATAGCTTTCACAGTCCAAACTAGGATTACTATCTAAGTCACTACACAATATGGCCTTACTTATAATTTTAACCTTTTTTTCTTCTTGTCACACTATGTACTAAATATGACATCAGTTCAGTTCAGTTCAACCGCTCAGTTGTGTCCGACTCTTTGCGACCCCATGAATCGTAGCACGTCAGGTCTCCCTGTCCATCACCAACTCCTGAAGTTCACTCAAACTCATGGGCATCGAGTCAGTGATGCCATCCAGCCATCTCATCCTCTGTCATCCCCTTTTCCTCCTGCCCCCAATCCCTCCCAGCATCAGAGTCTTTTCCAATGAGCCATCTCTTCGCATGAGGTGGCCAAAGTATTGGAGTTTCAGCTTTAGCATCATTCCTTCCAAAGAAATCCCAGGGCTGATCTCCTTTAGGATAGACTGGTTGGATCTCCTTGCAGTCCAAGGGACTCTCAAGAGTCTTCTCCAACACCACAGTTCAAAAGCATCAATTCTTTGGCACTCAGCTTTCTTCACAGTCCAACTCTTGCATCCATACATGACCACTGGAAAAACCATAGCCTTGACTAGACAGACCTTTGTTGGCAAAGTAGTGTCTCTGCTTTTGAATATGCTATCTAGGTTGGTCATAACTTTCCTTCCAAGGAGTAAGTGTCTTTTAATTTCATGGCTGCAGTCACCATCTGCAGTGATTTTGGAGCCCCCCCAAATAAAGTCTGACACTGTTTCCACTGTTTTCCCATCTATTTCCCATGAAGTGATGGGACCAGATGCCATGATCTTCATTTTCTGAATGTTGAGCTTTAAGCCAACTTTTTCACTCTCCTCTTTCACTTTCATCAAGAGGCTTTTTAGTTCCTCTTCACTTTCTGCCATAAGGGTGGTATCATCTGCATATCTGAGGTTGTTGATATTTCTCCCGGCAATCTTGATTCCAGCTTGTGCTTCTTCCAGCCCAGCGTTTCTCATGATGTACTCTGCATAGAAGTTAAATAAGCAGGGTGACAATATACAGCCTTGACGTACTCCTTTTCCTATTTGGAACCAGTCTGTTGTTCCATGTCCAGTTCTAACTGTTGCTTCCTGACCTGCATACAGGTTTCTCAAGAGGCAGGTCAGGTGGTCTGGTATTCTCATCTCTTTCAGAATTTTCCAGTTTATTGTGATCCACACAGTCAAAGGCTTTGACATAGTCAATAAAGTAGAAGTACGTGATTTTCTGGAACTTTCTTCCTTTTTCCATTATCCAGCTCATGTTGGCAATTTGATCTATGGTTCCTCTGCCTTTTCTAAAACCAGCTTGAACATCTCGAAGTTCACAGTTCACGTATTGCTGAAGCCTGGCTTGGAGAATTTTGGGCATTACTTTACTAGCATGTGAGATGAGTGCAATTGTGCAGTAGTTTGAGCATTCTTTGGCATTGCCTTTCTTTGGGATTGGAATGAAAACTGACCTTTTCCAGTCCTGTGGCCACTGCTGAGTTTTCCAAATTTGCTGGTATATTGAGTGCAGCACTTTCACAGCATCATCTTTCAGGATTTGAAATAGCTCACCTGGAATTCCATCACCTCCACTAGCTTTGTTTGTTGTGATGACATAGGATAGCAATTGACCACTCTGAACCTTTAGTGTATATATATGTAAAAAAGACACAATGGTGACATTTCTTCAAAGGTTATTTTAAAGAATGAATGAGACAATGTCAGGTAAGCGCTGAGTATAATGCATGATCATACTGCTCCCCAGTACATGGTTGTTACTACATTAACACAACTATTGGTTGTTGTGGTATTAGTACACTTAGTCCAGTAGCCATTACAAAGAGTTACAAAGAGTCAGACATGACTGAGCAATTAAGCACATCAGAGATGGAAGTTGTAATTAACATTCCCAAGAAGACAAAGCCTCTATCCTTCTAGGTTTTCCCTCTGACATCTACTCATACTAAGCCTCAAGTATCTTTTAATTTGACTTTTTTTTCTTTTCATTCATTTCTTCCTCTGAATTCATTCACTTCTCCAGAGAACTCCTTTCACTCATTCAACAAATCTTTGTTGAGTGTTTATCATGTGATCAGAACTGTGGAAAGAGGTGTTGAAGTTCGAGTGGTATGGAATTCAGGACACTAACCTGTGTGTGACAAAATCTGAGCCACAGTCAGACCCTGCTAGTGACAATCGACATGCCTGTTCTAATTCATGACTTTTATTTCTTCCCTGTCAAAATAAGATATATAAGAGGCTTTGTCTTCTTGGGAATGTTAATTACAACTTCCATCTCTGATGTGCTTAATTGCTCAGTCATGTCTGACTCTTTGTAACTCTATGGAGTGTAGCCTGCCTGTCTTCTCTGTCCATGGGGATTCTCCAGGCAAGTATACGGGTGTGGATTGCCATGCCATCCTCCAGGCAATCTACCCAACCCAGGGATTGAACCCAGGTCTCCCACATTGCAGGTGGTTTCTTTACCATCTGAGTCACCAGGGAAGCCCTTAAAGTTTTCTGGTTTCAGCCAAATCTACCAATAAACCTGTGACAATTACACTTTATCAGGAGAAGAATAAAAGACATTGTAGTTTTGAGCAGGTGATTAACACTTTCAGTTTTATATTTTAGAAACATTTACTTGGGGCAGGTAAATTATAGAAGGGGCAGGACAGAGGGATATATATATAGATATACACACACACACAACTTAAAAGCTGCAATTTTTGTATTGTTTGGAGACCTTAATGAAGACTACAGCCCAGAAGACAGCTTCTCAGATACCACTGAGAAACTGATCTGAAAAGGTAAGGGAAAAGTCAGGATATACAGACGTTTTGCTGAAAAAAAAAAATGTGGTTGAATATCAAACCATTATTGTTAATTTACAAAAACCAACAACAAACAAACACAGCTCAAGTTCATGATGTTAGTGCTTTTCTTTTCATGGGAAGATGTAAGAATGACTTATTGAAAATTATTCCTTTGATATGCATCTTAACTATTAGCTTCCCTGATGGCTAAGTTGGTAAAGAGTCTGCTTGCAGTATGGGAGAACTTCATCCTCTGGAGAAGGAAATGGCAATCCACTCCAGTATTCTTGCCTGGAGAATACCATGGACAGAGGAGCCTGGTGGGCTTCAGTTCATGATGTCACAAAAAGTCAGACACTGAATGGCTAATACCTTCTTCCTTAACTATCTATGGTTGATTTCTGTGTTATCCTGAATTCCCCCTAGGGCACACCTGGGGGTGGCTGCAGGGTCTGAGGGCTTGAAGGAAGACAGCAAATGTTTTTTACCAGAAAGGCAGGCAACACTGTTTGTTTACCTAACTGACAGGCAAGCAACTTATTATTTTTTGGCCACACCTTGAATAGTGACAGCTGGGTGCTGTGCTCAGCCATGTCTGACAGCCATGGACTGTCACCTGCCAGGCTCTTCTGTCCATGGAATTTTCCAGGCAAGAATACTGGAATGGATTGCCATTTATTACTCCAGGGGATCTTCCTGATCCAGGGATCAAACCCATATCTCTTTCGTCTCCTGCATTGGCAGGCAAATTCTTTACCACTAGCACTACGTGGGATGACATCTTAGCATATGTACCCTAACCTACTCAGAAGCTAGCCACTTCAGACTGCTGATCGGATTTGTTTCCCCATTTTATCTTCTCACTCCTGACATGCATAGTGGTTTCAACCAAAAGCTAGAGTATATTAAGACAGATTGTATTACCCTAATATTATCTCCACTCAAAGTGGCTCTGTTTCTTCCCTTTCCTAAAAACTTCCTGGTAGTAATTTCCTGATTCATTTCACAGACCCAGGAACTGGTGTGTATAGAAACATTTCCCTCACAACTTCAGGAATCTCACTGAGGATGTTGGAGTAGTTTCCACCTACTCTTGCCAACATTAATTCCCCTCTACTGTTATATGAGTTTCCATGGGATAACACTAGTTAGAGCAAGACTGAGCCAAGTAGTTATTGAAAACACCTCCTTTCTCCCATAAAATGAAGAATGTGCTAAATAGTGTTATTTACTTGTTTTATTTTATCCTCACAACAACACTGATTGGCATATTCTGACTTTAAACTGAAAATGTGTACCCCAGATAGGTACTTGAACTTATGCGCCCAGGACATGAATCTGGCCAAACTCCACAGTCTTTTAACTGAGATCGCATACATGGGTTCAGGACCTACTAAAACCCAGATTCTTTGATGTCTCATTGCAGAACGAATTCAGTGAGAATCGAAGTGACAGGTAAGAAGTGAATTTATTTAGAAAGAAACACACTCCACAGATGGTGTGGGCCATCCTAGAATGCAAGAGTGTCCCTCAGAAGGCATGGTTACTTTTCATAGGCTGGGTAATTTCATAGGCTAAGTCAGATAAATATTCCAACTATTTTGAGGAACAGGTGGGGATTTCCAGGAGCTGGACCACCTCCCACTTTTTGGTCTTTGATGGTTGGCCTCAGAACTGCCATGGTGCCTGTGGGTGTGTCATTTAGCTTGCTGATGTGTTACAATGTGTGTATACTGAGACTTAAGGTCTAGTGGAAATAGACTAGTTCCCTATCTTGGACCTACTTTGTTCTTATCAGTTTATGTTGTCATCTTTTTATGACATCAATTTATGTTGTCATCTTTTAAAGTTTGTGCCCTATCCCCTTCCCTCCTATTTCAGTTCTCCACAATTTATTTTTGCATTCTATCACAACTGCCTTAGAGGAAATCTTGAATCTTACTATTAATACTATTGAGAGCCATTTGCAAAAAAAGTCAATATGTTCAGTGATTAAAAAGAAACATATATTTAATATAAAAACCTTTAAATTTTAAAATGAAGGACAGATTTAGCTACTATTTCATAAAATGATAAGAACTAGAAATGGTCTTATGGACCCCACATTGAAGCAAGAATTAATAGTATTTTGGCACAATTATTTGTTTTTATATTAGATTTATATCTTACTACTTTACATTTGGAATTCATTTTTTATGATTTCTGATGAAAATTTTACTTCCAAGATGTGAGTTTGCAGTGATGACTAGAAGAGTATGTCTGCTTCTCTCCTCCTCTATTGCTCCTCTGGTGCACAGAAAATGAGCCCATTTCTGTTTGGCTCCTTTTTCCTCCTAGATGACTTAGAAAGTATGTCTAAAATAGTTTTTATATGATTTCACCTGTTCTCATTTCTGATGAGTCTTCTATCTTTCATTTTATGAGGTGTTGCTAGGCAATGTCTAAACTATCCTTTATTTCTTGTAACTCCTTAGCTTCTCCATGTTACAGAATAAGTTTTGAGTAGAGGACACAGAAACACAATATGCCATTTCTACCCTGTGTTTGAATCTCTCTTGATTCCAGACTAACCAAGCTTAATATGAAGAGAATGGGGTACTATTTGTTTAAAGATTTATTAGCAAAAAATCTACCTAACAGTTCAAACATAGGGAGAAACATAATTACATGAGTGGATTGTCAGCTGCCTCCTGAATTCCTCTGTGTCTTGTGGGACAGAATAAAAATGGCAATTATAGTTCAAATTTCAGAGGGAATTGTTTTGATAGCTTTAGCAATAGCTTTCTTATTTTTTATAAAGTTATGTTCATAAAAGAATGTCGGTGGTAATTTGTGCAATATTACACTTTGTTAGCAGTAATTACTACTTAATATAATCTATGTGACATAATGACATAAAAAAGCTTTCTGAGACATACACTATTTCAGGGTAAAACCTCATGAAATATCATTCTTATTTATGAAATATTTTGTGGTAATATTTTATCTGGTAATATCTACTTAATTTTAGCAATAGTTTCTCTAGCTATGACATATTTTTCAAATTTAATTTCTTTATTGCATAAATTTAAAATCAGAAATTATCAGCATCCAATGGTTATACAATTTCAGAGCATAAGAATCATCCATTTTCTTAAAAACCTGTTTGGATATGCAAATTTAAATAGAAAAGTACTCTTGCAAAGAAGTGTCTATTTCAGAGAATATTAAAAATGTGTAGTATGATTTTTTATAAAGGTTTATATCTTTTCTGTTAACCTTACACAAACCAAAAAGTTCAATTAACTTTAAAAAAGACAAAGCCTTACATGTATGGGCATGTATCCTGTTTAAAAGAAGAAAAAGACAAGAAAAAGTCTATCTATTTAGAGTTGTTTAACATGTTTTTCAGTTTACTGAAACTGGATATTTACCATGGTTTACATGTTTCTTTTAATTTAATATTATTGCTAGTTTTAAAGATGAAGACATAGAAAACAGGATATCACAGAATGCCAATTGATATCTGAATCAGTTAGATAAGATAACTGATAAACATGAAATGAACATATAAATGTGTACATTAAATATAGCTCTCAAATCCTTATATAGGGTGGAGTAGTTAATAAATGATACACATGTGTGTTGTATTTGATTTACATACACCAGCAGTAGCCACCAATTACTGAGCATTTAATGCCCAAAGTTCAGTCTTTGTATAAACCATTGCCAAATCAAATCTTGGAGACAGAGTTTTGGGTGAAGTAGAAAAGGATAGCATTATTGTTTTGCCAGGCAAAGCAGGACAAAGTGTGCTCCTGCTTCAAAAATCCATCGCTCCCAACCTCGGAGGAGGATATGGTGAGGAATTTTACAGCAATAGTTTGAGGGTGAGAGTGTGCTGACAAGATATGGGTGTGTTCCGGGTTTCAGGTGGTTGGTCTCCTAATCTTGGTGAACTTCTCTGGTTCTAGTAATCTTGCCTCAGGTGGTTTCTTACTTCTTTTCCTTGATTAGCAACTGTTAAAATCTGCCCTTTGGAACTCAGGGAAGGTTATGAAGACTGGAGTCTTGCCTACAGAAACAGGGATAAAAAAGGCTTCTGTGACCAGGAGCCCCACAGAGTCCTCCTAGGTTACACAATTCCTTTGTGCTAGACACTGTAGTAAATGGTATGTATAATTATTATAATTTATTCATAACTCTACCTATATCCTGAGAAACATGTATACAGGTCAAAAAACAGCACTTAGAACCAGACATAAAACATCAGACTGTTCAAAATTAGGAAAGCAGTATGTCAAGGCTGTATATTGTTACCTTTCGTATTTAACTTATATGCAGAGTATATCATGCAAAATTCCAGACTGGACTGATCATGAGCTGGAAACAAAATTGCCAGGAAGAATATCAATAACCTCAGATATGCAGATGATACCACTCTAATGGCAGAAAGTCCAATACTTTGGCCACCTGATGTGAAGAGCTGACTCATTGGAAAAGACGCTGATGCTGGGAAAGATTGAGGGCAGGAGAAGAAGGGAATCACAGAGGATGAGATGGTTGGATGGCATCACTGACTCAATGGACATGGGTTTGGGTGGACTCCAGGAGCTGGTGATGGACAGGGAAGCCTGGCATGCTGCTGCAGTTCATGGGGTCACAAAGAGTCGGATACGACTGAGTGTCTGAACTGAACTGAACTGAAAGAGGAACTAAAGAGCCTCTTGATGAAGGTGAAACAGATGAATGAAAAAGCTGGCTTAAAACTCAACATTCATAAAACTAAGATCAAGGCATCCAGCCTGATTACTTCATGGCAAATAGATGAGAAAAAGTGGAAACAGTGGAAGATTTCCTTTTCCTGGGCTCTAAAATCACTGTGGTTGATGACTGCAGCCATGAAATTAAAAGACTCTTGCTTCTTGGAAGAAAAGCTATGACAAACCTAGCATTAGTGTGCGCTGCGTTGCTTCAGTCATGTCAAACTCTGGGCAGCCCTACAGACCATAGCCTGCCAGGTTCCTCTGACCATGGGATTTTCCAGGCAAGAATATTGGAGTGGATTTCATGCCCTAATCGAGGAGATCTTCCTGACTCAGGATCAAACCCACTTCTTTTATGTATCCTACATTGGCAGGCAGATTCTTTACCACTAGTGACACCTGGAGTATTAAAGAACAGAGACATCACTTTGCTGAGAAAGGACCTTATAGTCAAAACTATGATTTTTCCAGTAGTAGTGTATGGATGTGAGGGTTGGACCATAAAGAAGGCTGAGCACCAAAGAATTGATGCTTTTGAATTGTGGTGCTGGACAAGACCCTTGAGAATCCCTTAGACAACAAGGAGATCAAACCAGTCAATCCTAAAGGAAATCAACCCTAAATATTCATTGGAAAGACTGAAGCTGAAGTTGAAGCTTCAATACTTTGATCACTTGATGCAAAGAGCCTACTCATTGGAAAAGACCCTGATGTTTGGAACAATTGAAGGGAAATGGAGAAGAGGGTGACAGAGAAAGGGGTGGTTAGATAGCATCACTGACTCCATGGACCAATATTTGAGAAAACTCTGTGAGATAGTTAGGACAAGGAAATCTGGTTTGCTGCAGGCCATAGGGTCCTAAAGAGTCAGACATGACTTAGCAACTGAACAACCGAACAACAACTTATGTGCTATTTATTATAAACTTTATATTATAATTGAAGAATTGAACCACATATTAAGTAAGTGAGCCCAGAATGGCCCATCTAATCTCTAGGCAGAACTTTGGTAGAACTTGGCCCTAATCCACAGGCTGTAATGCTGAATTGTCTTAACTCTTAATTATTTTGTCCTCTACCTTCTATATAAAAGTACTTCAAGAATCTGACCAAAGTTTAAAATATTTCTATTTTTCACCTAATAGTATCACCAAAAGTTTAGCTCGAGTCTTCAAGGTATGATGACAGTTATGATTGAATAAAATGACTTGTGAATAATCATTTGTACAATTAGATATAAAATAATCCCACATTTTCTTGAAGACATCACTTTCATGTACTCTATTAGACTTCATGGGCCTCAAACAAACTCAAAAAAAGTCTTTATCAAAATATGTCCTCTCACTTGGTGACAATGTGTTATGTCTCCATGTATCTGCCAACATGTTTCCGTTGAAAAGTTAAAGTGTTTCTTTTCAATAAATTACAATGATATACTTCTTTACATTTCTGTAGAGAACATCTAAAGAATAACCATCTCTGAGGATAAACATCTCCACAGGGATACTCGATGTGTTTTACAATAGATCAGTTCAGTTCAGTTCAGTTGCCCCGTCGTTTGTGACTCTTTGCGACCCCATGAATTGCAGCACGCCAGGCCTCCCTGTCCATCACCAGCTCCCAGAGTTCACTCAAACTCACATCCATCGAGTCGGTGATGCCATCCAGCCATCTCATCTGCCCCCAATCCCTCCTAGCATCAGGGTCTTTTCCAATGAGTCAACTCTTCACATGAAGTGGCCTAAGTATTGGAGTTTCAGTTTTAGCATCAGTCCCTCCAATGAACACCCAGGACTGATGTCCTTTAGGATGGACTGGTTGGATCTCCTTGCAGTACAAGGGACTCTCAAGAGTCTTCTCCAACACCACACTTCAAAAGCATCAATTCTTCGGCGCTCAGCCTTCTTCACAGTCCAACTCTCACATCCATATATGACGACAGGAAAAACCATAGCCTTGACTAGACGAACCTTTCTTGGCAAAGTAATGTCTCTGCTTTTTAATGTACTATCTAGGTTGGTCATGACTTTCCTTCCAAGGAGTAAGTGTCTTTTAATTTCATGGCTGCAGTCACCATCTGTAGTGATTTTGGAGCCCAGAAAAATAAAGTCTGACACTCTTTCCACTGTTTCCCCATCTATTTCCCATGAAGTGATTTGCATACAGTTTTCTCAGGAAGCAGGTAAGTTCACCTGGTATTTCTGTCTCTAAGAATTTTCCACAGTTTGTTGTGATCCACAGTTTCAAAGGTTTTATTTAGCATAGTCAATGAAGCAGAAGTAGATATTTTTCCAGAATTCTTTTGCTTTCTCCATGATACATTGGATGTTGGCAATTTGGTTGCTGGTTCCTTTTTTAAATCCAGCTTGTACATCCAGAAGTTCTCAGTTCACATACTGTTGAAGCCTAGCTTGAAGGATTTTAAGCATTACTTTGCTAGCATGTGAAATTAGGGCAATTGTATGGTAGTTTGAATATTCTTTGTCATTGCCCTTTTTTGTGATTGGAATGAAAACTGACCCTTTTCAGTCCTGTGACCACTGCAGAGTTTTCAAATTTGATGGCATATTGAGGGCAGCACTTTAACAGCATCATCTTTTAGTATTTGAAATAGCTCAGCTGTAATTCCATCACCTCCACTAGCTTTGTTCATAGTGGTGCTTCCTAAGGCCCACTTGACTTTGCATTGCAGAATGTCTGGCTCTAGTTGTCTGGTTCTAAAGTACATTGTAATCAGAAGGGATTGTTAGTTTAGATAACTTGGAGAACTTAAAATTAATGAACTAAGAACAAGGGGTTCACTACAAGGACTACATTATTATTAATTTATTTTAAAGTTCCATTATCTGATTCTGTTATAAGGCCAAATTGGTCTGAGAGTCTTTGGTATGATTGCATTCACAGATAACATCTAGGGGGTCTCTTAAAAAGACTGTAGCCAAACTTAGTAGAAGAACCCCTAGGTATAAATAGACCAAGGAACAAACCAGGCTTACTTAATCCCTCATCCCAAAGTGCAGAAAAAGAGAAGTAAGCACTAACTAGTTCATACATGAGAAGAGTCCCTAAGATCAACCTACTAAAGCCTGTTTGTGGTTTTCTCTTTTTGCTATTTCTCACTGTATAGATAGAACTGCTAGATAGAAGGCATTAAATTCATCAGGTATACAGTGAAATGTGGTGATCATAGAATAACTGGAATTCTCTCTGTAAGTAAAATAATCAGTCTCATTACATCTTACCAAACTTTTAATACATCTAAATAGGTCAAACTGTCTCTTCTTTTTATATACTGTGATGTAAAACTCATATAAGACAGGCATTTTTAAAACAGTAAAAGATGGAAAAGAGTTTCTGTAACCCCCTTAAGGCAATATGTGTGAGGAGACTATCCAGAAAGAAGTGAAAGAAATATGTAGGGGGGGAAAGCAGCAAGATTTATTAATGACAGAATGCCAGAATACTAGTGGACTTTATATTCATTACCCAATGGAGCTGTGATGAAGACTTGGGGGCACTGAAGTTTCTCTTCTGTGCTGATTCCAGCTTTCAGTTTATGAAACAAGAAGAGATCTGGAACAGGCTCTACCCCCATCAGAGCACTCAGAAAGAACCAATTCTGTCAACATCTTGATCTTGAACTTCTAGCATCCAGAACTCTTAGAAAATAAATTTCTGTGGTTTAAGTCACCCAATCTGTGGTAGTTGTTATGATAGCCCTAGCAAATTAATCTAATGATGGTAAACTCATATAATTGAATTTGTTATTTTATCAATATTATTGGAAAAGAGGAATTTGCTGAAACTGTCAACACAGAATGTAAAGTACTGATCAACACACAACCTCATATCTCCTTTATAGTTTAAGGAAAAATATATGTTTTAATAGGAAAAATTGTAAGTAGCAGAAAGCTTTTTGATTAAAAGAAGATAAGCTCTTTTTTTAGGGAAAATGTTTTTATTTTTTTATAGGGAGAAAACAATTACTGAGAAATAAGCTACTTTTATATCTCATGTAAGAAGATACTCAAGATATGTTCTTAAAATAATATATAAAATAATCACATTTGCTTTAAATTAAACAGAAAAAATGACAACATTTTCAGTTCTATAAACAGTTGGCTAAATTTTAACAAGTGGTAGTAATATAAGTATGGTTTATAGTGTAACTATACTATGACTAGGAATCCTAGTATTATTACAAATACATAAAGTTGACTATACCCTAAAAATAAGATGATTTTTATCACCTACAGTTATTTTATGTCTATAAATGTTTCATGACAAATAAATGTACTTTAATTGCAACCTTGAAATGTTACTTAGATGGAGCTGAGTGATTAAATACAGAAAATAATTGTATATAGTGAATGCTTGTTTTGATTTTTCCAGTTTTAAAATATAGATGATGTTAAAATATAAATCTTGTGTGCATTACCCACTGCAACTGAGCTCAATTCTTTTCTAGTGTCATTTTGAGTTCCCTGTTGCCATAGTTGCTGCTAAGAAAATACATTTTTCTAAAAGATTTATAAATAATGATTGCAATGTTTTTAGCTCTTTGTAGTGAAATACAATATCCGATGCCTCTGAGAAGAATATAAATCCAAGCACTAGGGAGCCATTCAGGTCACACTTGAGTCTTGTTACAAGTAGGGCAAGAAAAGTGTCTCACTGGTATCCATTAATGTGTACTCTCCTGCCCACTCAAAAGATAAATTCCATGTATTTAGGTTCAGAAAGCATATATAAGACTGTCTTTAAGCTTTATATCTGCTTTTGTTACTCCAACATCTTGTCAAACAGAAAAAGATTGCATTTATTAACCCTTCTCTTTTCTAACATTATTTACTCTCATCATTCTTCTAAATGCTGTTAAAATATTTAATTTATGTGAACATGTTTTGCCAAGTGCATTCTTAATTCTCTGAATATTAGGTAAATTCTAATTTTTTGCTATAATAAAGAATCAAAGTTACCTATATTTGATAAACTGATTTTCATTATGTCTCTTCATATGAGATGTAAATTAATATTCAAAGGTCATTTCCTCCTCATTTCCCTCCAAACAAGCCACTATTTACTAATTGAATAATTGTTTGTTATTCCACATATAGTGTATGCTATCTGAAAGAGAAAATGTACCAAAAAAACCCAAAAAACAAAAAACAAGAAAACAGAGGATACCAATAAAAATAACATAAAAGACTAGCATCTAGGAAAAAGGAAAAATTGAATGTTTCTGATATACACACACACATAAATACACATATCTAATATATATGTCAGCAGTATATACACATTGATTATGTAGATTGTCTAGATTATAAAGCAGTAACAAAATCAAATTTGCATGGGCTGAAAAAACAAAGGTTTGTTCCTTCCTCACATTTATACTCAACTCTGTTCAGTGAAAGAGTTTGCTTTCCTTAGCCACTCAGGGACCCCTAAGACTGCTGAAGTTCCATAGTGTTATAACACCTCCATCTCATCATAAAATTTCAGAGTTCACTGAGGGCTTCCCTGATGGCTCAGTCAGTAAAGAATCCGCCTGCAATGCAAGAGATGCAGGTTCAATCCCAGGGTCGTAAGTTCCCCTGGAGAAGGAAACAGCAACCCACTCCAGTATTCTTGCAGGGCAAATCCAATGGGCAGAGGAGCCTGGTGGGCTATGTATTCCACAAGGTCACAAGAGTCGGACATGACTTAGCCATTAAACCATCACTGTGGTAGGGGAAGAGAAGCTTAGTGCTGCAGGCTTTCACATGAGCAGTTAAATGCTTTGGCAATAGTACATTACTCACAGTTGGTCAAATCACCTTGACTAATTAAAGGTGATGAAGTAATATTCCTTCCATATGTCCAAAAAGAGTGAATGTCTATCAATAAGCATTAGAAAGATCAATCACAATGTTTTGCACAACTATTCATTCTCTTATTACTTCTCTTCTTTTTTTTAATGTCTTATTTATATCTTGCCCAAGAGTGTCAGTAATAATGTTATCATTTTTATGTTAATAGACACCTATATTATCACCTTAGTGGTTTTCTGATTTTCCATTATATAGATTTCAAAAAAAAATGTTCCATTTTATCCATTCACCCGTTTCCCTGTTTTTTCTTTTAATAGGTTGAAATATGGGTCACAGCACTTTGTACATGGTGTATCTAATGAATCATACAGTTTAAAATTCTCCTTCTGGTCTTGTGTATGTTTGTATATGACACCCCCTAAGTTCTCAAAAAATGTTAGCTCTTATTATTAATACTTTTGGTCACAATCACTTTTTATCATTTGAGTTTCATTTTTAGTATATATAGTGAAAACTCGTCCATTTCTTCTTTGACGTTTTTCCCTCCTGATTTTACATTTTGGTACTATTTCTCCAAAATGTCATATTTTCCAATAGAATCCCATGATAATATGAAAAGGAAAGGAATTAAGTACACAAGCTCACAGTGTATTTATTGTGTGAATTTTTTTTTTTAGTGCAAAATTTTTTAATAAAATTTTTCCTCTTGACAAGATGTGGTAAATTCTGAAAGCGTACTGGACTTACATGTGATCTGGATTTAGCTTACAATTCTGTTAATAACTAAGGATGTGTTTTTAAGAAATAATGTATTAGAATTAAATATTTGTTATATCATTCAAATAAATCAGTGAGTAACAAAAGTAGCTAAGATGTATTATGATAAATAGAAAAATGTAGAGAGCATGTTAAAATATAATGGACTCTTAATACAGGTTTGTTTGTTTTCTTTTCCCCAAATTTTCTCTTTTCTGAAATTTTAAAGCACACAGAAGCTCTGTTAAATATTTATATGTGAATAGTGTTATACTATTTTTAAGCTTTTGATTTTTACTGGCAATCACATAAGTTGATATCAGTGGAAGTAAATAAGACACACTTATGTAAATATAAAGGAATTTAATTTTATGATTTTTTTAATTTTTAATTTGTTTTTTCCTTTTATTTAAAAGAACAGTTTATTTTTATTATGTATCTTCTTATGTTTTTATAATAAAAATATATTTTTATTTATTTTTCAGTAGTTTTATATTTATAGAAATGCTAAGATTGAACTGAAATGAAGATAGTAATGAAAGTTTCCATATAACCTGCACCCAATTTTCTCTATTACTAACTTCTTGTACTAGTGTGGTAAATTGGTTACTATTAATAGATCAATATTGATACATTAGTATTAACTAAAGTTCATACTTTATTTAGACTTTCTTAATTTTCAACCAATGTCCTTTTTCTATTTCAGGGTCCCATCCAACTTAGCACATAAAATTAGTCATCGTGTTCTATTCAGCTTCTCTCACATTTGCTTTTCAAAAGCAAAACCAGAGCTCCTCCATGGCTCCTGGTAAATTAGCTTCTTCTGCTTCTAATCTTTGCTTCCTGGCCCCATATATGATGAAAAGTTTAATTTTTAAAGTATACTTCCTGATGCTATTCTTTGTAAAATTAGAAGATAACGGGAAAGAATAATAGTCCAACACTCAAAAATCGAAAGCACTAATTTACCTGCTACATACTTAGTTCATGAAGTTTATATAACAATTCAATAAGGTAATCTGTATGGAGTCTGCAGAATCCTCATTTATTTATTTATTATTATTACTTATGATAGAAGAAGTCATGGTCTCTTGCTCTTTTATTCCAAGTTTCTTTTGTGATTCAAATTTAGCTAAAGCAATGTAAGAGAAAAATATTTAGCAAGGCTTCAAGGAAAGTTTGTGTAATATACAAACTCTCTTGGCATTTCACTTTCCTCTTTATCATTTGCCCTACCCCATGATTTTTATGTTGAAGAACAAAATTCATTTTGATTGATAGAAGGACAGAATCTATTTTATATACTATGGATACAAGTCAACAGCTAAAATGGAATAAGAACATAGAAGTAACAAAGACCACTTTTTATATTTTTGTATCTTGTATAAGCCCCAACAGCCTAGCTCCATAATTTTTGTGTTTTGAAAAAATAATTTTCTAATTTTTGTTAGTACTAGTCAATTGTGTGACTGCTGCCATTAACTAAAATCCAAGTTGACATTCTAAATTAAATCTTAAGAATAAGGCCTGGTACAGGTACTTTGATGTTTTTAGTAGATATTGTTATAAAGACATCTACCAGTTCAGAAAATTAAAGCTACCAAAATATAAACACCCAGAATATATTAAAATTTGGTTTTCCTTAATAAAAAATATTTACTTTAAATATTTTTACACAAAATGAAAAAAGTGGGTCATCAGCCATTTCCCCATACACATGACAAAAAGAAACTTTGCTGTCTCCAGGACAACAGTAACTCACAAGCCAAAGTACAAGATATGGAAATAGAGGAGTACTTCAAAAGAAAAATAGAAATTGAACAATACATATCATCTAAGAGCAATTATTGAGACCAAGAAAAAATACTTTAAAGTAAGCTTAATAAATATATTTAACTAAAAGAAGGAAATTATTACCAAGTTAGATATGAATGAAATGAAGAACACAGTGGGAGAGATAAAAAGGGGAATGAAAATAAAAAATGTGAGATGAATGATCACATTGAGATAAATTTCACAGAAGATGGTGAGAGTAAAGTGATCTAGAAAACAAAAGAAAATTTAAGTTTAGAGGAAAAAAAGCATAAATATCCCAATTATATGGGTATCTTACAGAGAAAAATAAAATTAGAAAGGTGAAAATATTATGGTATTAATGGAATAAAAATTGCCCAGATTCAAATAAATTTCATAGATCTTAGACTAAATGGTTCATAGAGTACCTGCTAGGTGAGAGAAGGAAAATTTTAACCTAAATATATAGTAAAACTTTAATACACTGATTACAAATTAAAAATGTTTAACCTTTTTTTAAGCCATACAATATGGTTGATTATAGCCTTCTCCAGCAACCGCCTATTTGTTCTCTTCATCTATGAATCTGTTTAATTTTTTTATATTCCACACTCTGAGTAGGGCACCTTTCCTACCTTATTCAATAGAATAGAATATGAAGCTATCTATGGGCTATGATAGCAGAAAAGGAGCAGGTAACCCAGCAATAACACATTCACACCTGAGGTGTGTCTTACACTGAAATAGAAAGATGCCCAGGCTGAATGATCACTGGAAAATCAGGGCTCAGAGATGTTTTGGGAATCAGATGCAGCACGGAAGAACACAAATTCAAAGAACTGTAAGTAACTGAGTATAGCTGGAGCATTTTGAAAATCCTGTCACTGCAGGGAAAGCAAGAAGAAAAAGAAGCTAAGATTATAAGTAGGGCCATATTGTCAAGTGACTTAGATGGTAATGCCTTAGATGAATACCTTTCTAATTCCAAATCTCCTTAAGATGGCATACCAAGTTTTATTAAAACATGTCTTTTAACATCCCTGTGTAACATGCAAATAATTATGCTGTGTAAATTAACCAATTATTTTATTCATTCATCATGGATTAATTCTTCATATTAGGAGCATCATCATGCATATGTATGTAAAGAAGGGACATTGCTAATGTACATCAATTTCTGAGAACATTGGACCATATAAACTGAGGTTGAAATGATGAGCATAAAATACAGTTATTTGAGATTTTAATTATTGCTTTATACTCAGAACTAGTTAATTCAGCACTGATACAACATCAATTGTCTAGTTTTCTTCATTGACTTACATATGAATTAGGCTATTTTATTTACCTCTTGTTAAATTTCTTATTCTTTTTAATATTATAAATTCAAATCCTGTATATATACAACAGAAATTGAATTATAAACAATATTTTTGTTCTTTATTCTCAAGAATATGTTTAAAAGCATGCTTGAACTTAATTTAAATTCTGAGTGAGAATTACTCTTTTCTCTAACTTCATACGTCTTACAAAGATTCAATATGGGTAGTTCCAAAATAAATGATTTTAAAACAAAATATTTTTTAGTAAACTTCCTCCTCAACTTTGCACTTCATTTATTAAAACTGATGCCTGAAAATAGTTTCAAAGTTTATATACATTGTGCTAAATGAAGTGCTTTAGCCACTGGCAATTTCAGGTATTTAATATTCAACAAACATAGTTCTAAAAGTAGGTGCATGTTTTAAATTTTCATTGCATAGCCATATGTTATTGCTGAACTCTTAAAATCATTGCTTTGTTGTACTACTAAAAGTTGGCAGATGATGTATTCATATGATACTCTAAAATTTTAAAGTAAAAAAAGGTTGATGTATTTTCTGAAAGTTGTGCAGTGATATGCTTAAATAGTATGACAGAATTATCTCTATGTTCTCATAGTAAAATAACAACCCAGTACGTTCTAAGCTTCCAAAAAATATTTGAAATCATTATTACTGTTTCAATATATTTTATTCTGAAAATTTAAATAAGACAAAATAAAAGTATGTGCATATTTGTATGTACAGAATGGATCACATCATTTGAAATCTGTATTTTCCTTATGCTTATGTGTTATGACCATGTGCCTACATCTCTACCTTTTTCATAAAGGCTGCATATTATTCTTTACCTTGCCGAATAATAATTTGTTTATTCAACCCAAAGTTATGATTTTTCAGAAAGAATTTTAATATGTATTGCTTTTTAGTTTGTTAATTAACAACAGAAATCAGGTTCTGTGCTCTTTTGCATCCTGCAGCATCTGACATGTCACTCAACAATGACAACTTGCAAGGACAATAACCAGCATCAGGATGGTGTATAACCTCCTTGCAATAGCTCTATTGCAATTTACCATAGATTTCAGATATTGCTGATGGGGCTTCTGTTGCAAAACCTTAAGATAGTTTCCATTAAGTTGCACCTGAGGCCTTGGGAGCAGACATGTCCCCAAATTATATGCAAATATGACAACACTAGTATTCAGATGACTATTCAGCTTTTGCAGCTGAAAATTCTTACTATCTCTTTTCTCATCTCCTCAAAGCAGTTAACCGAAGGCCAATTAGAGATCATTTTAATGCAATTTTCTGTGATGTAGTTACCTATCCGGGTTGAGAATATGAGAAATAGCTATATTTGGAGAATGGTTCAATACATGTGACCTGCTTTCCAATTTTTTTTATTCTTCAATTAGGTTATAAAATAATGAAATAGAAGAGAAAAGTCAGATGCCAAGCAGTGAATTGCAACTGAGGAGATGAAAGCTCTAATATTCTTTAATCACTTAAAAAGGAAGATGAATTATCTGTCATTTTATCTAGTTTCTAAAATAGTATCTATATTCTGCTTTTACATGTTTTTGTAGTCTACTTTGGGTAGTAAAATCGTATAAAATAAAATATAAATGGGTTAGAGTTCAGCTTGAAATTTTCTCTGAAATATGAATTACCAGTTACTTTTTGCTTCTTAGCTGTCCTTATTTTATCTATCCACCAAGTATCTCAACCTCAGATTTCATTTATCAATGATACACCTTTTTTCTATATATGATATGATGTTTATAATTTGTACTTATTTTTAAAATTTAATGATTCAATAATATATGTATAAACATATGCCACTTCTAATACAAGTATACAAATACATACTTTAGCATGTTACTTGCTTCTGTATTGGAAAAAGTTTAAAAAGCATGAATGCTTATAATGAAATATTTGATGTTAAATGGGAAGTTTCTTATATTAACAAAACGCAGTACATATTTGAAATGGGCCCTTCCAGATACAAATTCTTTCTGTGTCCCTCCTCACCTCTCCACCCATTTCTTATTTGTAGGAAGGCAATGGCACCCCACTCCAGTACTTTTGCCTAGAAAATCCCATGGATGGAGGAGCCTGGTAGGCTGCAGTCCATGGGGTCGCTAGAGTCGGACACGACTGAGCGACTTCACTTTCACTTTTCCCTTTCATGCATTGGAGAAAGAAATGGCAACCCACTCCAGTGTTCTTGCCTGGAGAATCCCAGGGACGGGGGAGCCTGGTGGGCTGCCGTCTATGGGGTCCCACAGAGTCGGACACGACTGAAGCGACTTAGCAGCAGCAGCAGCAGCATGCTTCATTCACCCTCCTTGACCTTCCTTGAGTTCCAAAGGGCAGATTTAGCTAGTTACTTGTCAGGGAAGGGAAGGAATGCAGAAATGAAGGAGGAACAGTCAAGAAACAACAGTGCAGTGATAAAGCACTCACCCTCAAGGAATGTGTATTACACTATCTTTGAGTTCTTCTGTAGGAAATAAAGTCTTTACCCAAGTGGCAGATACTGCGTATCAAAGGAATGATTTCAGTGGACCCAGAACTTTGTATCTTTCCATGCATAAAATGTAATAAATTCATTAACTTGAGATGCCTCATTTTCTTTAATTAACAGTAGTCTTTTGATGTTCTGTGGTGATGGCTTAGTCACTAAGTGGTGTCTGACTCTTTTGCAACCCCACAGACTATAGCCAACCAGGCTCCTCTGTCCATGAGATTTCCCAGGCAAGAATACTGGTGTGTGCTGTGCTAAGTTGCTTCAATAGTGTCTGACTCTGTGGGACCCTATGGCCTATATTCCACCAGGCTCCTCTGTCCATGGGATTATCCAGACAAGAATACTGGAGTGAATTGCCATGCCCTTCTCCAGGGGATCTTTCTGACCCAGGGATTGAAAACTCCATCTCTTATATGTCATGTGTTCACAGGTGGGTTCTTTACCACTAGCGCCACTGGGATGTTGCTATTTCCTTCTACAGGAGATCTTCCCAACCCAGGGACCAAAGCTGCATCTTCTGCATTGCAGGTGACTTCTTTACCAACTGTTATTGCAAAAACTCATATGTATCCTAGCTCCTTCCTTTCATCTTCAATGAAGTCCTTCAGAGTTACCTGAGAGGCTATCTACCAGGCTTCAGTTCTTGCAAAGTTCACTGAAAAGATTACAGAGTGAAGTAAGCCAGAAAGAAAAACACCAATACAGTATACTAACGCATATATATGGAATTTAGAAAGATGGTAACAATAACCCTGTGTACGAGACAGCAGAAGAGACACTGATGTATAGAACAGTCTTATGGACTCTGTGGGAGAGGGAGAGGGTGGGAAGATTTGGGAGAATGGCATTGAAACATGTAAAATATCATGTATGAAATGAGTTGCCAGTCCAGGTTCGATGCACGATACTGGATGCTTGGGGCTGGTGCACTGGGACGACCCAGAGGGATGGAATGGGGAGGGAGGAGGGAGGAGGGTTCAGGATGGGGAACACATGTATACCTGTGGCGGATTCATTTTGATATTTGGCAAATCTAATACAGTTATGTAAAGTTTAAAAATAAAATAAAATTAAAAAAAAAAAAGATTGTGCAGTTCTGTCAGTCAACGAGTCCAAATTATTACCTTATGTAGGAGACTTTCAAATTATGCTTTATTCCAGAGTTTGGGATCTATGTCAAGCACATCCTAAAGCTCAGTAGAATGTACAGATTTTGACTCAATAAATAAATAAATACCTAACAATAAATGTAAAATTACAAAAAGGATTTAACTTTAAATTCTGAATCTTCTGGCATCAATAATGCAAATTGCAAAAACAAGCAAAAATGTACATAAGGCACAAGAAAACAAAGGCCCAAATTTCAAGAATAATAGGGCAAAAATAAACTCATTAATGATTACTCTTTGCTGTTTCCAATTCAGAGAGGAAGAAACTGGAATACAGTTCAAATAACATACTTTTAAATGACATTACAATGGCAACATGTCCTGAAAAATCAACTGGACATGTCTTTAAGGAAGGGTGTAATGACAAAATCTGACTCCCTCTTTCCTTTTCTTTGGACTTAGTAAATGTGAAAACTTCACTGATCTTCCAAGTTATATAGAGAAATCAAATGTTGAAAATTTTGTGTAACATTGTAAGGTATAGGATACCCATTAAATGCTGTCTTGTAATTAACCTTGCTGAGGACACACCTGAGACAATATAGTGGAGGAATTCCACAGTTCACAGGGGCCCTCTGGTTGGGAAGAAGCCCTGGAAGTTCTATCAGGCTGGGGAGTTATTAACTGGTAGGAAATCTAGCCTTCAGGGATGCTAGTCACAACACTAATAGGCATAACTTCAGTGGAATCCTTGGCAGTACAGGAGCTTTATAAGAGAAGGCTGAAAGCACAGACCCCTTCAGAGCAAAAGGCTTAAATAATCCACACCACATCCATATCATGGAACCTTCTGCCAATGTTAAAATAGCAGTGTAGGTCACAGATGGGCAATTATGATCCACAAAACAATCATGGCACATTTCTTGTTTTTGTAAATAAAGTTTTATTGTAAAAAAATACATACATATTTATGCAGTTATCTCTTATGTCTGCTTTTAAAAAAAGAGTTGAATAGTTGCAACAGAGATCACTTGGCTTTGCTTTTACAGAAAGTTTTCTTGTTTCTGGTGAAAAAAACAAAAAACAAAAAACAAAAAAAGAGGTGAGAAATAAAGTATTTCCTTCCATATCAGTAAACAAGGATGTCACAGTCGGTGACATTGGAGGGCTAGCGATTGTAGCCCTCCAATGTGAGCTGGTGGTTCCAAAGGGCACTCATTCATGCTATGTCACTTCAGTTGTGTACAACTCTTTGCGACCCCATGGACTGTAGCACGCTAGGTTCCTCTGTCCATGAGATTCTCCAGGAAAGAATATTAGAGTGGGTTGCCATTTGCTTCTACGGGGGAATTCAGGACACTCAGGAGGGAGAAAAATACTTGCAACCTAGCAACAATTAGACTGTAGCCCCTCCTCACTGTGGAGAAGGACATGGCAACCCACTCTGGTATTCTTGCCTGGAAAATTCCATGGACAGAGAAGCCTGGTGGGCTACAGTCCATGGGGTTGCAAAGAGTCAGACATGACTGAATGACTAACACATGTACACACACTCCTCACTGTGAGCCCAGGATGTGAAAAACACAGGTATTGGCCCTAGATAGCTGAAATTCTTATGAAAGGAATGATTTCAGTAAACCCAAAGTCTTGAATCATCCCATATATAGAAAAGTGTTAAATTCTTTAACTTGGGACATCTACTTTTCTTTAATTAAATATTTTTATATTTCGACTACCTGTCCTTTTTGCAAAACTTCCATATAACCTGGCTCCTCTCCTCACCTCCTCAGAGCAGTTTTCTCACGGTTACTTGAGATGCTGTCTTCTGAGCTTGAAGTCCTCCCTCCTCCAGGGGATCTTCTCAACCCAAGGCTTGAACTCAGGTCTCCCACATTGCAGGCAGATTCTTTACTGTTTGAGCACCAGGAAAGCCCATAAAACGTAACTCTCAACTTTTAGGTTGTGAATATTTTTTTAAGTCAACAGAGGTATATTTACGAACATGGAAACATTTTTGTTAGATAATATTAAGTGTAAAAGGAAATTATAAAACTATGTATGCCAAGCTCATATATTTTTTTAATACCTAAAAATGTGTATGTGTAAACGCGTGTATGTAAATGTGTTTGTGTATGTGTGTTTACTTACACACACATTTGTGAGCTTTATAGGAAGGATAAATATCATCTAAGCAATGGTTCTATTAGAAAGGATTATTAGTGACTTTCATTTTGCCATTATCTATTTCTAAAATTTTTCCAAAAGAAAGTACATACATTAATACACACAAAATATTTTTTTTAAAAAAGAAAGTGAGCAAAGCCTTTGAGACATTCTTTATCATTGGTTGTACAGTTGAATTTTAGAAAAGGAAAACAGACCCTTCTTGTGCTTCAGTAGTGTGCAGCCTGCCAGCCTCAAGTAGCATGTAGGCTTCATTCTAGTGCAGGGCAGTCTGCAAATTATGTCAAGGTTCTATGAGTTTGACAGCCGTTGTCTGGAAGGGGACAACTGCTTATTTTCAACTGTGGTCTCACAAGCATGGAGAGACTGTTATTTTCCTCTGTGCTCCTTCAGTCGAACAGAGAACATCTGTCACAAGAGTAATGTCTGATGTGGCAGCAAAGGTTTCTCTTGATCTAAGAGCCCAGTAGCTGCTACAGGAAAGGAGATAAGATGTACAATCAATATGTCAATACTGTACCAGACTTCCATGATTAATTAATTTTTTAATGACAATAAACATTGGAACATTGGGAATAATGATCGTGACACTGTGTGCATTATATATATATATTTTAAACTTATATATATATATAAATATTTTTATTTATATATATTTATTTAGATTGTGTTGAGCCTGTCTTTAACAAAAATACTCCTGTTATTCAGGGAAGAATGCAATAATATATTTGAAATATCTCTAATAATTAATGCTATTTATTTTCAGTATGAATTTAAGCCTTTGACTTCAAAGTTTGCTTTTCATTATTCAATATAAGATTGCAAATATTGTCACAAATATCCCCAAATTATTTGAGGGTACTAAGGTTTTTGTTTGTTTGTTTGTTCTGCAAAAATTGAGTTGAATTCAAATGTAACTATAAAACAAGGTGAATAAATCTTACCCAAGATTTGTGCTCAAGATTAACAAATTAAGGTACAAGAAATTTGATGAATTTTAAAAGCCTTGGCCTTTTAAAAAATGTTATCTATGTATTATATTTGATTTATTAAACCTCTCCTATTTTATGCTGGCAACAAGGAAAATTATAGATGAAATATGGGGCTCAGAATGAATTACGTAATTTAGGGCACCGGAGGGGTGAATGTTTAACAAAGTACCCAGGTTAAAAGCATAATCTCTAGAGACTGGGGTTGAATTCTACTTACTGACTTTGAAAAATCAGGCAAGTTTCAAGCCCTCAGCTTGCTTATCCTGAGAGTGTAGGTAATTATACTATACCTGTCTCCCTTATAAGTTTATTTAATGGTCTAATAAAAGTGTTTAGCTCAGTAGATGACATGTATCAAAGACTGTGTACATTACGTACTGGTTAAGTAAATCATGACAAGTGTGAGGTTTATTTGTTAGGTCATAATGAGCCACCAATGTAAAGTCACTGGAAAGAGTGAACATGAATAAGGAAACACTTAGGAAGGGAAGATGAGCTTTTGATTGCAAGCTGACATCAGACACAGAATTTAACAAATTTCAAAAGGGACAAGACTATTGAGAATTCTGAATATGATAGAAAATGTGATGACTAAAGATTGAAACAGTCTAACAAAATATTGAGTTGTCTGGAGAAATGTAAGCAAATTTTGTTCTACTCTTACCCTGGCCCTTCTGAATGAATATGAGGTAATCCATGCAAGGGACAATGGACTCTGATTTTTTTTTTCTTCTGTATATTTCACAAATGACCAGCAAGCACAGTACATTTTTCTTTTTTATCATCCCTCACTGTGAGAGTGTTGGTGAATTCCCATATCTCCACCCATCCCTCAAAGCCCCACCTTGGACACCCAAGCTATTGAAACAGGTGATGCATCTTTTAAAGGTTGTTTGACTTCAATCCATTTCACTGCCCACATATCCTTGTCATTAGTATGAATTTCTCCCATTTATTTCTCAGTAGTGTATTCTATTCCACAAAAGTACATAATTCCTAAGAGTTAACTAGATATCATTTAAAACTTTCTAATCATGTGAAACCGACCTGCTTATTCACGATGTATTTCAACCTCTTTTGGACTGTGATTGTTTCAATTAGTGAAAAAAACTGCTATTAAATCTCATCAACAAGTTATCAACAAAATTATGTAGATGTGATTTTATTTTGTGGGCATTACCAGATAATTTTAGATTGCTATGCACAGCTTCAATTATCTACTTTGTGCTTCAACTTAAAAATATAAAATTTAAAGACAGAAATATTTCTCAATTTAAATATTTTTGTTAGACAATATAGAAGTATTTTTGTTTATTTCTCTATGATTTACAAAACCTATTACTTCATATTATATCTACTCTGCATAATTACCTATGTGATTCTTTTTTTTTAATTTAAATTTATTTATTTTAATTAGAGGCTAATTACTTTACAATATTGTATTGGCTTTGCCATACATCAACATGAATCTGCCACGGGTGTACACGTGTTCCCAATCCTGAACCCCCCTCCCACCTCCCTCCCATACCATCCCTCTGGGTCATCCCAGTGCACCAGCCCCAAGCCTATGTGATTCTTAAAGCACACACATAGCTATACACACATAAACACACATATACACACACAAACACACATATACACACACACATACTTTCATAATATTGCTTAAACCTTAAGTCCTTTCTAAAATCTTACCTAAGTAAATGGAAATCCATCATCTGATAAGCTTGAAAACTGAAGTTAAACAGATGTCAACTCAAATAACTCAAAGACTAAAATAGAGATTTGATGTGGTCCTTTTAACAGAACTATCCAATGTTAATTTTGAGATGTTGAAGTCACAAGAATAAGGTCAAGGAAGTCAGTACCAAAGAATATTCAATGATTAGAGTTCTAGAAATAAAGGGGAGAACCCTTGAGAAAGACAAAGATGCATACGTAAAACTGGAATGCTTAATTTTATAGAATAAGTAGGTGTCATCTCTGTAGGTCGTTTCATTTATTTCCGTTGTTAAGAAAATCTAATCCAAATCATAGAGGTGGATTTTCAGACTTTTTAAGTCAAAATCCACCATCAAAGACTAAACAGCTTCCTGGAAGCTGTTGCTGTGATATCCCTCTATAACTTTTTGTTTCATCCTGGCATCCTTGACCATCCTTCCTGATGTTCTTTTGTCCCATATTCCTTTTTATCCTCTTGAAAGACTTAGCATACAACATCTCCCTTGTTTATTTATTGCTATTCTGATCATCTGTGTGGTATCTTCATCCCCAGTTTCTCCTCCATTTTGATTTATATCACATACTATTGACATTGTTCTTTCTGAAACAATGCCAACACACTTCTCTTTGAACACAAAAAAGTACCCTTAAACTTCAATAGTTCCCCAAAGATAACCCAGTAACATCCAAATTCCTTAGAAAGCTAGCTCCACTTAAAATCAAGATATTTTATTAATAATGAATTATTATACTCCTCTTAGAACAACAGTTTGTTATTTATTTTACAAAAGTCTAAAGTAAATTGAAAAAAACTTATTTCAGTGGAAATAGCTATTTTCAAATTTGAACCAAATTTCCTTTGCTATCTCTGAATGTTGGTAATGTAACATACTATCCTCTGGGGCCAAATAGGTAATTTTTGGAAGACATGGACATTTCAGATATTGTAGGAAATAAAATTTCACATGCTTTAGATCAAGCTTATTTATAGTCAGTTCATGTAAATTTTAACTATAAATAAGTAAGCTTGATCTGAAGCATACAAAAATTTGTTTATAGTCAGATCATCTACATTTTGGGGTTTCCCTGGTGGCTTAAGTTCAATCTCTGGAAAAGGTGGACCTGGGTTTAATTCCTGGATGAGGAAGATCCCCTGGAGAAGGGAATGGCAACCCACTTCAGGATTCTTGCCTGGAGAATTCCATGGACAGAGAAGCCTGGTGGGTTACAGTCCATGGGGTTGCAGAGAGTCAGAAATGACTTAGTGATTAATTTCTAAATTTTTATTCATTTTGTTTTCTTGGGCGATTGAATACTGAAAAAAATCATAATAGAGGGTTCTACAATTATAGTATTTCTCATATTCTAGGTACATTTTGCTTGGACTTCCCTGGTGTCTCAGTAGTAAAGAATTCACCCTCCTATGCAGGAGATGCAGGTTTGATCCCTGGGTTGGGAAGATCTCCTGGAGAAGGAAATGGCAACCCACTCTAATAATCTTGCCTGGGAAATCCCATGGACAGAGGAGTCTGGCACATTACAGTCCATGGAGTCACAAAAGAGTCAGACACAGCTTAGTGAGTATGCAACAAAAACAATACAGTATTATCAGTCCAATGCATGCTTAAATATTAACTAACAAAAATAAGAAAATAAATTCATCCTGTCAAATAGAGGTAAATGCTGTTCAGATCTTGGTTTATAGCCTTATATAAATGTGTGATATATATATATATATATATAACAGTTTTATAAAAATAAGATTATAACATTCTTTTCAATCAGATATTGTTCACTAAATGTTATATGTTCTATCTTTGGGAGGTTTACCAATTAAAAGTTATTCTGCAAGATCATTTACTAGCTTTGTGACCATAGGGGAGTAGGTTAGCATCTCTTTGATTAAATTTTCTAGTCTGAAGTACAGAGATGAAAACTGTACCTTCCTCTTGGGCTCCTGAGAGGATTAAAAACAAAGTATTACAAAATACAGTATGCACTGCAAAATAATAACAACATGTTATTTCAGATCTTCCTCAACTTACCCATTGGGTTATCTCCAGTAATCCCACCCTAAATTGAAGGTAGCATACACTGAAAAAGCATTTAATACACAAAGCTACAGAACAGCATCAGTTAGCCTGGCCCCTTGAAGGTTCTCAAAATACTTATGTTAATTTACATTTGGACAAAATCCTTTAAAACAAACCCTATCTTATAATAAACTGTTGAATATCTCATATAGTTTATTGACACACTCTACTGAAAGTGAAAAGCAGAATGGTTGTCTGGGTCCAGAATGGTTGTACGTGTATCCGTTGCTCAACCTCAGTACCATGTGACTGACTGGGAGCTGCCTGTAGGTCACTGCCCAGTACTGCGAGAGGGCCTTATGCTGCATATCACTAACTTGGGAAAAGATGAACATTCAAAATCCAAAATCCAGTTTCTACTGAATGCATGTTACTTTTGCACTGTCATAAAGTCAAAATATTGTAAGTCAGGGGCCATCTGTATTATTGTGCAAAGATAATTTTTTTTTTTTCCTGGAGTAGTGTATGGTTTGTACACATTTTTATTGTTTCATTGCAAACAATCTATATGAAATAGTAGAAGCTTGCTTAAACTGCAAAGTGTCAAATAAAAATTTAGAATGATATTCTAAAGTATTGTTTCTTATGAAGAACAATTTTTAAAATACACTGTTGATTAGAAAAAGTAGGTAACAGATTTGTATAACACATGTAAATAACTAGTTTAAATTTAGGTTTCCTGCCACTCAGTTGTTTCTCATTTTTCCATAACAAATATAGATTGCTAGTGTTGCAAAATTTACTAAATTGTAAAGTGAAATACATTTGCTGAAAATTATTTGTGATAATTATGACTAATTGAGTTAATTTCTTTGAATATCAAAGGTCATTTAAGTTATCAAGACAGCCTTAATGTTTATTTTAGCTTGGCTAAACTTTAGACCACCTTCTTTCTAACTCTAAATCTCTAATTTCCCATTTCTGAGAGTGATTTAATTGTGAAGGCAATGTAATAGTAAATCCTTGTTCTACCCAAAGCCTCCTGCCAGTTTCATAAGCCAAAATTGTCTTTCTCAAGGATCCAAGAAACTAATTTTTGACACAAAAACATCAGGAAATACAGCTGAATTTGTTACTGCTTGATCTATAATTTGGGACAAGTTTTATAGCTCAATCGGTAAAGAATCCACTTGCAATGCAGGAGACCCAAGTTTGATTCCTGGGTTGGGAAGATCCCCTGGAGAAGGGAAAGGTTACCCATTCCAGTATTCTGGCCTAGAGAATTCCATGGACTGTAGAGTACATTGGGTTGCAAAGAGTTGGACTGGACTGAATGACTTTCACCTTCACTTTAATAATTATGCTTCAACTTTTGATTTGATTTGTAAATAGGAATTTACAGCATCTCTAAAGCAAGGTGGTTGTTACAGGATTAAAGAAGATAACACAATATGTAAAGTGTTATGGGGGCTTCCCAGGTGGCTCAGTGGTAAAGAATCTGCCTGCCAATGCAGGAGACACAAGAGACATGGGTTTGATCCTTGGGTTGGGAAGATCCCCAGGAGGAGGAAATGGCAATGCACTCCAGTATTCTTGATGGAAACATCTTGTGGACAGAGAAGCATAGCAGTCTGTGGGGTTGCAGAGTCGGACATAATTGAGCACACATGAAAGTAATTGTGCAGAATGATACATAGGAAGTGCTCAGTAAAGATTAGATATAAGGCAGACTAAGGTTTTAAATAGGTAGTTGCAAAAATAATCTAAAAAATATTTCATGTCAATTGTAAGTTTCTCTGTAATGGAAGTTGAAACAGTAAAATGTTAGTTTCTAGCAATCAAAGTGCCATGTTTATTTTTTTAAATGTCTATACAGAGTTGGCAGACTTTTGGCAAAGCAAATATTCTCATATATTAGGAGTGAAAATATAAATTGCTGTTTTATTTCTGGAGTAATAATGACATTAAATATAAGAAATATTTAAATGTGCATACTTACAATTCTGCTTTTAAGGTTAAAATATAGTTCAACATTAGTAAATATTAAGCAATACAGATGTTTATCTCACCTCTACTTATAATATAGTTATATTATTATTTTTATTATTGGAGCCAACCTTAAGAAACCAAATTATAGGAGATAAAGCAATTAACAGCTATTCAAGGGAATGTATTATATAAATGTTTAGAATCACGTTTAAGAACCTATTATAGGTTGAGAAAATTTTCATGATAAATATGAAGTGAATAAAAAGTAAAACGATTTGTACATTGTAATCCACACGTTCTCAACAAAGAGATCTAGTTAGCAGTCTAAAATACATACACACACACACACACACACATACACCCCCTTCACTGTGATGGTCATCTTTGCAGTTTTCTGCCATTTCACAACTAATAAAAAAATATGTAAAAATGATCAAAGTAATCAACTTTGGTATTCATCTGCTAGTTAAAAAGAAAGATTTTCTTCTAGGTCATTATTTTTATAGAAGAAATTAAAATAAATATTTGCATACTATTTGATGTCTTCCTTTCAGGCATTGTTGACTGCTTTCTTTTAGCATTTTGACTTTATTCCCACGTGCAGGCCTGCACAGTTGTTTCAGTGCTGTCCAACTCTTCGCGATCCTATAGACTGTAATCCACCAGGCTCCTCTGTCCGTGGGATTCTCCAGGCAAAAATACTGGAGTGGGATGCCATGCCCTTCTCCTGGAGATTTTCCTGACCCAGATCGAACCCGGGTCTCCTGCACTGCAGGGGAGATTCTTTACCTCTGAGCCACCAGGGAAGCCCTTATTCTCATGAACTCTCAGTAACTCCTTTATACAGACCTATAGTAAATTGTGTTATCTCACAATTAATGTAATATCTTCTATATTTTTATATTTGTAAGACTGTCCCATATCCCAAAGAGACAATCTTTCCTTACATATTTTCTTTTTGTTGTCAAGTGGTATTCTCAAAGTTGTATAATGCTATGTATTATTTCCAGAGAGTCAGTAAGCCGTAAGTCAGTTCATACACTCCACCGATGATATGAGGACTAGAAGGAAGCTAGAAGGCCATCTTTTTCTGTTTGACTTTTAATAAATATGTGTGATATATTTCTGTTCTCCACATGAACGTAAAACCACTGCCTACATGCAGTATATTGAAAAAAAAAAACCTGGAGGATTTTATTTGTTTAGACTATGTAAAAATAGCTAATTGTAATTTAATTACAGTTATAATTATATAATTGTTTTCCTCTCCAAATCAACATTTTCTTTTAAATTTCTAATAATTTTATTCAAAGCATATTTATATGGTAAGTTATTTAGCATAAATGACGTTGTTGAATTGTTACTTATGACTTATGTGGAGATACTCAGGAAACTCAAACTATGGATTTATGAACTTAAAAACATCATAGGAAAGCAAATTCAGAACCAAAATTTCCATACACCTGCTGTAGATCACATTACCTTTAGCTTAAAATTAAAATGACACCTGGAAAACATAACTACCCTTTTCAAGGGCCAGCTCTGAAATCTAATAAACTCCTTACTTAATAGCATTTTGGCTTGAAACAGGATAGTTAATCGAATTTGGGTAAAGGAACAGGCAGTATCAATTTATTTATGTGGCATATATACTGTTCTCTTTGATATCATAATGATAATTATAATTTTATAATGCATAATTTCTTAAGGTTGATAGTCTTTTTACCAGGTTTCATTTAAAGCTACACTATTACAAAGATTTGTAAAAAAGGACACTTTAGAACTAAAGTAAATCTGATAGACTTCTAAATTCTGAGCATCACAGATTATTTATACACCCATCTGCTCATTTATTTTTTATTTTGAAATAATGTCAAACTTAGAAGTTGCAAAAATAGTACAGAGTGCCTTTATACTTTCACCCAGAATCCTCTATTGTTAACAGTTTATAAGACTACAGAGCAATGATAGAAGCTAGGAAATTACATTAATACAATATTTTAAACTGACTTGCTGATATTCTTTGAAACCTGCCCGTTTTCCTGCCTATGTTAGTCCAGTCCAACCTCCTACATTGCCCATAGGTGTCACTTCTCCTTAGCTTCCTCTCTGATAATTTCTTAAAATCCCTTCTTCTTTATGATTCAGACAATTTTGAAGAATACTAGTAAATTATTTCGTATAAAGTCTCTCAATTTGGGTTTATCTGATATTTTCTTAAGACTAGATTGAAACTGTGGATTTTGGGTAAGAGTAGCACTGCATCTCATCATGTATATATGATGTTATTCTAACTTACTTTATCCTTGTTCTTCAGAAGTAGGTTACACCCTGGAAATATCATAGAAGTAACTCTTCATCACTATCCCCAAATGTTCACATTGAATAATTCATATTTATGCCTATGATGCCTAGTCAAAAATTATCATTAAGAAAGACTAACAGATCAAATTGCCAACATGCGTTGTGTCATAGGAAAAGCAAGAGAGTTCCAGAAAAACATCTACTTTGGTTTTAATGACTATGCCAAAGCCTTTGACTGTGTGGATGACAACAAATTGTGGAAAATTCTCAGAGAGATGGGAATACCAGACAACCTTATCTACCTCCTGAAAAATCTGTATGCAGGCCAAGAAGCAGCAGTTAGAACTGGACATGGAACAATGGACTGGTTCCAAATTGAAAAAGGAGTGTGTCAAGGCGATATATTCTCACCCTGCTTATTTAACTTATATGGAGAGTACATCATGCGAAATGCCAGGCTGGATGAAGCACATGCTGGAATCCAGATTGCTGGGAGAAATATCAATAACCTCAGATATTCAGAGGACAGCACCCTTATGGCAGAAAGTGAAGAAGAACTAAAGAGCCTCTTCATGAAAGTGAAAGAGAAGAGTGAAAAACCTGGCTTGAAACTCAACATTCAAAAAACTAAGATCATGGCATCTGGTCCCATGACTTCATGGTAAATCGATGGGGAAACAATGACAAACTTTATTTTCTTGGGCTCCAGAATCACTGCAGATGGTGACGGCAGCCATAAAATTAAAAGATGCTTGATCCTTGGAAGAAAAGCTATGACAAACCTAGACAACATTAAAAAGCAGAGACATTACACAGACATTACAGAGATGTATAGAACAGTCTTTTGGACTCTGTTGGAGAGGGCGACAGTGGGATGATATGGGAGAATGGCATTTAAACGTGTAAATTACCATATGTGAAATGAATCGCTAGTCCAGGTTTGATGCATGATACATGGTGCTTGGGGCTGGTGCACTGGGATGACCCAGAGGGATGGGATGGGGAGGGAGATGGGTGGGGGGTTCAGGATGGAGGACACATGTACACCCATGGAGGATCCAAGTCAGTGTATGGCAAAACCAATACAATATTGTAAAGTAAAATAAATAAATAAACAGAAAAAAAATCCAGCACACACACACACACAGCAGAGACATTACTTTGTCAACAAAGGTCCGTCTAGTCAAAGCTATGGTTTTTCCAGTAGTCATGTATGGATGTGAGAGTTGGACCATAAAGAAAAGCTGAGCACCGAAGAATTGATGCTTTTGAACTGTGGTGTTGGAGAAGCCTCTTGAGAGCCCCTTAGACTGCAAGGAGATCCAACCAGTCAATCCTAAAGAAAATCAGTCCTGAATATTCACTGGAAGGACTAATGCTGAAGCTCCAATACTTTGGTCACCTGATGCAAAGAACTGATTCATTGGAAAAGACCTTGATGATGGGAAAGATTGAAGGCAGGAGGGGAGGGGGACAGCAGAGAATGAGCTGTTGGATGGCACCACTGACTCAGTGGACATGAGTTTCGGCAAGCTGTGGGAGTTGGTGATAGACAGGGAAGCCTGATGTGCTGCCCTGTTGGACACAACTGAGCGACTGAACTGAACTGAACTGTGCTTTTATAAGTTAACTCCTCATTTTCCAAATTTCAAATTATAAACTTCAATATTTTTCTATTAAGCTGAAAGTGAGGCTAACATATGACACCAAAAAAGCCATAGTGCTGCATCTATCTTCCAGAATGAAATCTCTGTATTGATATTTGAGACACTGGGGTTGGCAGAAACCTAAGTTTACTAAGAACTGTGTGAATTCAAGCACAGTTTAAATGGTGTTTTGACATTAATTTTTGGTGTTTTGACTGGTGTTTTAATATTAATTTTTAGCAATGCCAAAAACTATATCATAATTATATATATTAAAGAAAAATACTTAATATTGAATTTGGAGAGATGTCTAATTTGGTCAGTTGAATAGGGAATAATAGAAACTATGTATAAACTGTCAGTCCTAAGTACTAGGGATGTAATACACAGCATGATTAATGTAATTAGTATTGCTGTGTATTTTATATAAAAGTTGTTAAGAAATTATTTTCAAAACATTTCCTCCAAACTCAAATGAAGTATAAAGAATAGGTATAAGAAAATGGAATGTTTTTAATAGTTGGAAATTTACCATTACTCATTGTTGGAAGTCATCCCTATCCAATTTAAGCTAAGACCCTTAGTCCCTTGACATAGTTGAGATGCCATTTATTTCTTTGAAATGTGGTAGCCAATATTAGAAGAGCATAATATATTTAGGTTGATATAAGATAAAGGAAGGCCACAATTGAAAAAGAGGCCAAGTAAAATATGCCAAGAGTAAATGCTAATATAGTTTAACAGATCAAAAATCTTAACGTTTATGACAATTTTTCCTATATGAGCTTTTAAAATCTTAATTTTTAATATTGAAAAACATTATATACACACAGAAAAATGTTACAAAGTCAGCATGAGTTAAAACAGTACACATGAGTTTATCTGTAATTGGAGTTACTTAGATTACTTCAATTTTATATGCATTCAGCATTTAAATAAATTATTAGGCTATAAGACATATCAATTTTAGCTACTTTGATATTTCATCTCTCACTTTTTGACAGAGACCTGATAGGAATACTGAAAAAACTGGTGCTGAGCTTTGTAAGGATTTACGTTAGTAACAACAATAAATACAGACTGTTTCATGTCATGGCAAAATATTACTTTTTCTCATTACTGCTTAGTTTTATTTTAAAAAATCTACAGAAAGGATATTCAAGTAACCTCATAAATTTATTACTAAAAGCACCATCTACTGGTTAGTAGAAACTGATGCGTTTCAATCTGTCTGTCTTATGTTCCTCTGATAAAAAAATAGAAACTCATTTCACTCTTGCGTGCCTGCACAGTTTCTCCTCTGCATACTGAAGCATAGAGAAACAGGAGGTAGATTTCATTGGTAAAATGTTTTAGTCTATGTGTGTGTTTGTGCAATGGAAATCAATTTTTCAGCTTGCCTTTTATAGGAAATCTTAGGTATATAAATGAGAGTATTTTCTCTTCTAAATCAGTCTTACATTACCAAATGGCAATTTTCAGCTCAGTAAGTGCAAAAGCCTGCCCCACAGGAGACATTACAGCATCTAAATTGAAGTTTTTAACTTGTCTAGCCTGTAGCCTGATTCTAGCCCACAGTAGCTTCTAAATAAGTATTGGCTGAATGAAGTAAGGAAAGATAAATTCCTGCTCTGACAAGGATGTGAGATAAGACAAGAATGGGGGAACCTCATATTTTATATTCATTAGATAGATTTTTTTAACCATGACAAAATTTGATGTATGAATTTAACATTAGCAAGGGAAGAGTGAAGCATTTTATTTTTAAAGCAAGATTGTCATACAAAGAATAATTTTAGAATATTTTGAACTTTCAAAACTGTAGCAAGGTATTATTTCCGGGAAGTTTAAAAGACTTTTAGTATGAACATTTGACCTAATGGATTACAAACACAGAACAAAAAATCTGTTGCTATGTAGCTTTGTTGTAAATTCAATAGAACTCATTTCCTACATTCTCTTGAGAGGATTAAATTGATTATTTCAAGCTGAAATTTAAGAAATGAAATTTCTAGTTTTAGGAGAGAAAATTTTGTTTTATTTTGATATTAATTTCTTTTGATTACAGATGGACAATTTGAATTTCAAGGATAATCAAGGCAATATCACATCACAAAAGTAGAATTGGTAGACATTTGGAATCAGGCCTTTTGCTTACAAGATAATTTTTCAAATTTGTGAAGAAGAAGCTCAATTATACCAGTCAATCTGCTGGGAGGTGGGTAGCTGAGAGTGAATCCTTGTTGTTTTGTAACCCCATGGACTGCAGCACTCCAGGCTTGCCTATCCTTCACTATTTCCTGGAGTTTGCTCAAATCCATTTCTGTTGTTTCAGTGATGTTATCTAACCGTCTCATTCTCTGCTGCCCTTGTCTCCTGCCCTCAGTCTTTCCCAGCATCAGGGTCTTTTCCAATTAGTTGGCTCTTTGCATCAGGTAGCCAAATGACTGGAGTTTCAGCATCAGTGTCAGTCCTTCCAATGAGTATTCAGAATTGATTTCCTTTACGATTGACTGGTTTTATCTCCATGCGGTCCAAGGGACTCTCAAAAGTCTTCTCTGACACCACAAATTCGAAAGTATCAATTCTTGTTGCTCAGCCTTCTTTATGGTCCAACTCTCACATCCATACATAACTATCAGATACTTAACATGTAAATAGGCAATTTCCTCTAACTTTTACTAGGATGCTATTTCACCAATCATCTTATATGATCCAAATATACCTCATTAAGTAAAATAAATTGACATTAAGAATATTTCCTATGCATCTGGCTCATCTAAGCAATTTGAGGACAAACTCTCAGTATTTCAAGATGTGATTCCATCTTAGTATAGTTAAAGTAAAAATGATTATGCATTCACTAAATGATGGACAAATTTAACAAGTCATTCCACAGATACTTTCCCAAATATTGAAACTTTTCTGAATCCAGTGAGGAAGGGGAAAATGCATTCATACAAACTATGTACATGACTATTAAAAAATGCACATATGAGAGAGAGTTTGGCATGGCTTTAGGGAGAACAAATGGCTTCTGTCGGGAACACATACCTAGCTCTAGGGTAAAAATAACTTTCACAGATCACAATATAAATAAGAGATCTTCACCAAACAGGTATCAAACTTAGTTTAAAAAGTGAAACAAATAGATTTCACACAAATTTTTATAAACTCCATCTGATTTTGGTATGCCTGTGCCAAATAAAGTAAAAGATTGAGAGGTAGGATTTTGAAACTAAATGACTCTACTCTCCCCCAACCCCAAATGGTTTGTTCCAAATATCCAGTTGTACAAAACAGAAACATTAGCAACCAACACCTGTTACATAGATATTTATATTAAAACCAAACACTATAAAGGTGTTATATAATATTTAGTGAAAACTCATTGCTTGTCTATCCAATATCATTGTCTCTCAATAGCATCCAGAGGTTCCTTGGGTGAATCACCCTATTTTCCATTGTGTCTAAAACATAAGGTGTGGATGGCATTGACTTCTGGGAAGAGCTATGATTATCATACACCAGCTACTGCTTTACTCTTCATTCCTCAATGGATTAGCCATTGATATTTGCAACTGTCTCATGGCAATCATTCAGGTATTAGCCAAGATATTTGCAACTGTCTCATGGCAATCATTCAGGTATGACCTAAATCAAATCCCTTATGATTATACATCAGAAATGACAAATGGATTCACAGGATTAGATCTGATAGAGTTCCTGAAGAACTATGGGCAGAGGTTCATAGCATTGTACAGGAGGCAGTGATCAAAACCATCCTCAAGAAAAAGAAATGCAAAAAGACAAAATGGTTGTTGAGGGAGACCTTACAAATAGTTGAGAAAAGAAGAGAAGCTAAAGGAAAAGAGAAAAGGAAAGATATCTGAATGTAGAGTTCAAAAGAATAGCAAGGAGAGAAAAGAAAGCCTTCCTCAGTGATCAGTGCAAAAAAATAGAGGAAAAAAATAGAATGGGAAAGACTAGAGATGTCTTCAAGAAAATTAGAGATCTCAAGGGAAGATTTCATACGAAGATGGGCACAATAAAGGACAGAAATGGTATGGACCTAACAGAAGCAGAAGATATTAAGAAGAGGTGGCAAGAACACATGGAAGAACTGTACAAAACAGATCATAATGACCCAGGTAACCACGATGGTGTGATCACTCACTTAGAGCCAGACATCCTGGAGGGAGGGTAAAGTCAAGTGAACCTTAGGAAGAATTACCACAAACAAAGCTAGTGGAAGTGATGGAATTCGGGTTGAGCTATTTCAAATCCTGAAAGATGATGCTGTTAAAGTGCTGCCCTCAATATGTTAGCAAATTTGTAAAAGGCAATGCAAAGAATGTTCAATTTACTACACAATTGCACTCATTTCACATGCTAGCAAGGTAATCCACAAAATTCTTCAATCTAGGCTTCAAAAGTACAAGAAACAAGAACTTCCAGATGTACAAGCTGAATTTAGAAAAGGCAGAGGAATCAGAGATCAAATTGCCAGTATCCACTGGATCATAGAAAAAGTAGGAGAATTCCAGAAAAACATCTACTTCTGCTTCCTTGACTATGCTAAAGCCTTTGACTATGTGGATCATGACAAAGTGTGGAACAGTCTTAAAGAGATGGGAATACCAGACACCTGATCTGCCTCCTGAGAAATCTGTATGAAGGTCAAGAAGCAACTGTTAGAACTGGACATGACACAGTGGATTAGTTCAAATTGGAAAAGGAGGATGTCAAAGCTGTTTATTATCACCCTGCTTATTTAATTTATATGCAGAGTACATCATGCACGCAAAATGCTGGTCCAGATGAATCACAACCTGGAATCAAGACTGCCAGGAGAAATATCAACAACCTCAGATATGCACAATATACCACTCTAATGGCTGAAAGTGAAGAGGAACTAAAGAGTTTCTTGATGAGGGTAAAATAGGCGAGTCAAAAAGATAATTTAAAACTCAACATTCAAAAACCTAACATCATGATAGCCAGTCCTATCACTCCATGGCATATGTGCTGTGCTTAGTCACTCAGTTGTGTCTGATTCTTTGTGACCCCATGAACTGCAGCCTGCCAGGTTCCTCTGTCCATAGGGATTCTCCAGGCAAGAATACTAAGTGGGTTGTCATGTCCTCTTCCAGAGGATCTTCCCAACCCAGGGATCAAACCCAGGTCTCCAAATTGCATGTGGATTCTTTATTGCCTGAGCCATAGATGGGGAGAAAATGGAAACAGTGACATATTTTATTTTTTTGAGCTCCAAAATCACTATGGACAGTGACTGTAGCAATGAAATTAAAAGACACTTGCTCCTTGGAAGAAAGGTTATAACAAACTTAGCATATTAAAAAGCAGATACATCACTTAAACAATAAAAGTCCATCTAGTCAAAGCTATGGTTTTTCCAGTAGCCTTGTATGGATGTGAGAACTGGACCATAAAGAAAGCTGAGTGCCAAGGAATTGATGAGTTTGAACTCTGGCGCTGGAGAAGACTCTTCAGGGTCCCTTGGACTGCAAGGTATCAAACCAGTAAATCCTAAAGGAAATCAACCCTGAATATTCATCAGAAGGACTGATACTGAAGCTGAAGCTCCAATACTTTGGCCACCTGATGCAAAGAGCCAAACAATTGGAAAAGACCCTGATTCTGGAAAAGATTGCAGGCAGGAGGAGAAGGGGACAACAGAGGAAGAGATGACTGGATGGCATCATCGACTCAATGGACATGCATTTGAGCAAACTCTTGGGAGATAGTGAAAGACAGGGAAGCCTGGCGTGCTGCATTCCATGGGGTTGCAAAGAGTTGGCCATGACTGAGCAACTGAACAACAACAACAAATCTCCAGTTCACTTTGATTCCTGACTACAGTTATACTGAACAGAGTAAATCCCAGAACTTCCTTCCCCAAAATTTGTTTGGTTGTTAAAGGAAAAACACTCTGTCTAAACCAGAAAGAAATGAAAAGTGCTTTCATTCTCTGCCACTATCTGAGAACATAAAGGAATCTAACCTTTAGATAAAGCTGCTAGTCCAGAAGAGCAATATGTTGGAAAAATCCTGCACCCTGGGTCACAATGATCTGACCCTCGCCTGGAATCCACCTTACATTGGATGCTCAGCTACATGAGCCAGACATTTCCCTTTATTGTGTATGCCAGTTTGATTTAGGATTTCTGCTAGTTGCAAACAAATACATAATCATAATACAGTGGCAATGTCATTAGTTGTTATTATTTGAGTATTTCCTAATTGAAAGATATTGTGGTAAATGCTGACCTGGGAGGCAAGTGCTTTTCTTGCTTCCATTGCAGAAATAAGGAAACAAATTTGAAGAAGTTAAATACCTAGCTTAGGATCTTACATCTACTAAATTGTTAGAGCTATCATTCAAATGACATCTTTCTAATTATAAAGTCTATATTCTTAAACCTTAAACCAAGGGAGCCCCGAATGAGAGCATGAGCGTTAAGAAAATTAATCTCGAACTTAATTATTGGCTTCACTATCACTAGCTGTGTGATCTTGGGCACATTATTTAGCCTCATTGCTTCTCAATCTCTTCAAACATAATTTGTGGAAAAAGAATAGATACTAACTTATAAGAGTATTAAAGTTGTTAATACATATGAAGTGCTTGAAAATGTACCTATGTAATAGTAATCACTCAAAAGTACTGGCTCCTTTTATAATTACTAGTGATAAAGTTAATTTGTGTATTAGGACTCACAAAATGGAGGCTGCCCCCGGGGCCTGACAAACATCACAAATATAAACCTAAGTCAACCTACACTTCCAGGGAACACCTGTCAAGGAAGCCTAATATGCACCAATCACAACCTTCCAACTAATCTTTCTTGATCTCTCCTTATCCTAGAAAGCAAGACCTGCTCACCCTCTAAGAAAATGCCTGACCTCCTAGCCCATCCTGTTCTTCTAACCTCTGTAAAACTCACTCTTGCCCTAAACCCCTAAGGAATAGTGCTCCACTGCTTGTGAGGTACTGAACTCCCCTAGTCCATGGATTGTTCTCCCTTGTATTCAAGAAAGACATCAAACTCAATATGAAATTGCTTTAGCCACTTGGCACTAGGCTTGCAGTTGCTAGTTTTCATATTAGGTTTCCTAAACAACAGAATACAGATTCTTTAGGTACCTCATCCTTGCCTGAAAGTAGACCTAGATAAATCTTAGCCAGAAACACAGAGTTTTCATAAAGCTCAGATAAGGACGGCTGCAATATTTCTGGTTTTTGCCTTATATTCCATATGTATTTGACCTTTTCCCAACATATATTTATTAGCATTTAGCTTGTGTTTCAGAGTTTTGGAGAAGGGGAACAGAGTAGCAAATATAAAGCATGTAAAATTTTTACTTTCATGAAGAATAACAGTCTTGGGTGGTGTAGGAGAGAGATAATTAATAGGGAAACTCACACATAAAAGTATATTTCTGACAAGTGCTACAAAAGTAAAGTGTAGTGTACTGTGAGACCCATAAGTAAAGACTCAAATCTAGTCCAGGAAGCTCAGGGAATGGTCCCTTGTGAATAAGATTTCTATCTAGAACTTGCTTTCTCTGGAGAAAAGTGTTTAGAATAGAGGACAGTGTGAACAAAAGCCATTAAATAGGAAACAACTTCTGCTTTTAGGAACTTTTATGTCCTCTAGAAGCTAAAGAATGCATTTCCCAGGTAGCTCAGTGGTATCAATAATCTGCCTGCCAGGCAGGAGACGTGAGTTTGATCTTTAGGTCGGAAAGTTCCCCTGAAGAAGGAAATGGCAACCCACTCCAGTATGCTTGTCTGGGAAATCCATTGGATAAAGGATCCTGGTGACTACAGTTCTTAGGGTCTCAAAAGAGTCAAACATGACTTCATGACTAAATAACAACAACAAGAAGCTAAAGTAGTCAGGGGATAGGCAGTTGGGGAACTGACTGGAGAGGTTGACACAAAACAGATGATATGACATTTTTTAGATCACTTTATAGATTTGTAAATTTATCCTATGAGTCTTAGTTAAGGCAGTGAGGTGGTTTCATTTTGTTTTTTTTAAAAAAGTTACTGACTGTTTTGTGGATAGATGAGAGAGGCATACCAATGGATTTGTGAGGAATAATTAGGAGAATATATTATATATTAGAAGAGCAAAACTATTACCATGAACAGGGTAATGGTAGAACAATAGAGGAAAGTAGCTAAATCAATAATTATTTTAAAATTTGAGTTAATGGACTTGGTGACCCACTAGATATAGGATGGAACAGATACTGTGGCTCTCTCTGGCTCTGCTTTCATGCTCAGTTGTGTCTGACTCTTTGCAACCCCATGGACGGTAGTCCATGGAATTGGTGGCCTACTCAAGTCTGCTCTGCTGGGCAGGGTACTGTTTAAATAGGTTGCTGCTGTTGCTGCTGCTAAGTCACTTCAGTCGTGGCCGACTCTGTGTGACCCCATAGACGGCAGCCCACCAGGCTCCCCCATCCCTGGGATTCTCCAGGCAAGAACACTGGAGTGGGTTGCCATTTCCTTCTCCAATGCATGAAAGTAGAAAGTGAAAGTGAAGTTGCTCAGTTGTGTCCGACCCTCAGCGACCCCATGGGACTGCAGCCTTCCGGGCTCCTCCATCCATGGGATTTTCCAGGCAAGAGTACTGGCGTGGGGTGCCATTGCTAGCTTACTCTTAATCCCTTTAACAGAGAAATTCGACACCTGCTTGAAAGTTAGATGCCACTCTTCATCCTTTATATTCACACCCTAAGTTAATGATTGTCAATCTCCAAAGGACTGTCCCCCTTGTCACAGAATATTGTGTATCCAAATCCCTATCTCAATCTTTGCATCTAGGAAACCTGAAATAAGATACCAGACAGTTGTCAAAGGAAAAAATACTCCCAGGATGATTTTTGATTCTTCTGGCCAAAGCAACTTGGAAATACCACTGGAGGTAGGACTGAGTATGGGGGTTATATGCAAGTTCAGCTGGAGATGTAAAGGGTTTGAGACCTGTAAGTACCAACCACATAGAGATGTAAAGTTTTTGCTTGGCTGAAGCAAGGAACTGGTCCTTTATGGACCTCAGAAAGGAAAGAAAATAAAATTTGATCATGTAGATATCATAAAAAGTAAATGCAACTTGGGTTGAGAGAATAACATGAGAAAAAGGGTAGGCTTCCCCTCAAAGATTTGGAATTACAGGGAGCAATTTGCTGACAAAATTTTCTCCACTTCCTCTCTGAGGTTCCTTTCATGTTGAAGTTTGGGAAATTTACCCTTGGGTTTGTTTTGGTGAGGGCACTATTTCTTAAGTGCTACCAACTATTTTTGCAGCTTTCAGCCTTTGTACTTTGTACTGGTAAAAATTGTTGTGAAAGCTTTTTTCCTTAGGCAGTGCATCAGCTTTATCTGGGGTTGATTCTGCCAGTAGAAATATTGTGTGTCATGTTCAAACCACTCATAGTTTACCTTTTTTATTGTCCAAATAGATCACTGCTCTGCCCGTCTCTACTTTAAATAGAATCTATAGAATCTAAACTTATTTCCAGCCAATGGAATGAGAGATACTGCATTCCATCCTAGTGGAAAGGGACTAGTTTCCCTTTCTCTGTTACCATCTTATCACAAAAGTGCATGCTTGGTTCATGCAGACTTGAAGCTATCATTTGACACATTTTCACCTCAATTTTGCTTATAAGTTTCCATTTCCCTCTTCTGCCTGTATTAATTTCAGAATGCAAAACGTTTCCTAAACCTGGGTCTGAGCTGTCTCTGCTGCAAGACATGTCTTAGGTAAAAGGGAGATTTGTTTCATTTGCTTTTTCACCTTGGTTCTCTTCTCTAAAGTGGATACAGTGAAGAAGTAGGGGAAAGAGTTTCTTCCTAAGTTAAATGTAAAGGACATCTCATTACCTGAATGCAAGGATGGAGATCAGCTAATTTATTATATTAAACCAATATATACACTCTGGAACTAAAGAGTAACACCTTATGAATCAAAGGTGTGGGTCTAAGCACACTGTCCAAAATACAAATGAGTACATAAATAATAGCTTAAAAGCCTGGGTAACTTGAGAATGTGATAGAAATTGTTTTTTATATAATTTCAAATCTCTCAGCTCCTACATTTCCCAAATATTATACACTACTTACGTGAATATAGGGTACTTTTTTCCACACTAATTAGTAAAAATATCAATAACAAGATCTATTTTGCTATATATTAAAAAAAACTATTATGTAAAACTGCTCTTAAGTGATGGTACACTTTGTATTTGCAAAAGTAACAAGTTCTTCATAGGTAACAGAGGGAATGAAGAACAATAGGTTATAAGTTGGGCAGGTAGAGATAAAGGAGAGAGGAATTGAAGGATTCTTTATTCTTCTACATAATTACAGTAGTTCGGACTGACATTATCTCTCATTTGCTTTGCAGTTTTCCTTAGTTTAATTTTAAGGAAGCATACCCACTCCAGTATTCTTGTCAAGAGAGTCCCATGAATAGAGGACCCTGGGGGGCTACAGTCCATGGGGTTGCAATGAGTTGGATACAACTTAGCAACTGAACAACAACAAATCTTCTCTAGGTAGTGTGATTTGGGGAGAATAGGGAGCCCAATAATATTCACATGGTTATCAGAAATTATTTCAATAGCTAAAGTATAGAAGGAAAAGTGTAAAGAAACAGAATAGAATATTGTTAAATGGGGAAAAAACATAAAGAAGGAAAATACAAATTCAACTGAGAATGGAAAGAATAAAGGAAGGGAAGAAGTGAGAAGGAGGGAAAAGAAAAGAGTGATTTAAAAGTGAGTGGGGAGAAAGATAGTCAGAGGAAAGAAACTGGTAGAAGGAGATTAAAGAAGAGAAGTGAAAACAAACAGGGGAGGAAAGGCTACTTGGTGGATTTTTCACTTCACAGATTTATATCCAGAATCTGCCTTTTATTAAAATATATGTGCTAAAAGACACAGCATTGCATTTCTTAATACATACTGTGCTAAACCCTCAGTGACCTCTTATTTTTGGTAATAAAAGATGATTTCAGGAAATAGGTTTCATCCTTTAACTCCATAGCCTACTTGATATAACCTGAGATTAAGCTAAATTTAAAGTTCAAGTAAGTTCAAAGGTGTAGATGAAGGTTGCCTCTACTAGGCCTAACTGAATAATAGATCTTTGTAAAATCCCAGCCTTGTGAAAACCCTGCTCTGGCAGTCATAGCAACCTCGTCACTTCAGCTGTGATTGCTACCAGAGATTTCGCTGATTTTTCCATAGAAAATCCTGAAGCTTGCTGTGTGAGTTGACATTTTTATAACTGTGTGGTTGAAGGGGGAACTTTCCAGTAATGGGGAGTGGTATTATCTTTCTTTCTCCCCCTCTCTCCCATTCTTCTTTCCTTCTTTCTCCCTGAATCTCTCATCCTCTTTCTTTCCTTGACCACAACTATTCCATTAGGACACATTCTGGTCGCAGGGTGAGGGTATAAGGATTGGAACTGTACAATGATAGTTTCCTAAACTGTAACTTTCCACTTTGGTGAGCAAAATGTGAAGCCCTGGGGGAAAGTGAAGTGAGTTATGATCTATGGTTTACAAGTGCTGTCACTGGGAGAAGTTACACAGGAGTCTTCATGTAACTGAGAAAGTGATTTATTTCTATTTGGGGATTTCAGGAAGCACCATAGGCACATAAATTGAAATAAACGGATGAATGGCTTCTATACTTCGGCACTGAGGCTCATATTTCCTTCTCCAATGCATGAAAGTGAAAAGTGAAAGTGAAGTCGTTCAGTCGTGTCCGACTCTTAGTGACCCTATGGACCACAGCCTACCAGGCTCCTCCATCCATGGGATTTTCCAAGCAAGGGTACTGGAGTGGGGTGCCATTGCCTTCTCCGGATACTCACAAAAGGCATTGCAAATGCTCTAGATATAGAATCACTTCAGCAGAGATCTCTTGAGAACTAGGTGAGACAGCAACAGCCAAAGGGTTCATCAGCTACCTGGGAACCTTGATCTTTGATGTTTCTGAACTGAGGTTTCTCACTTGCAACATTTAGCCAGGATTTTGTGAAGCCCAGATGAGATGACCATTAAATGTTAACATCAACAGATTATCTTCTTTTGATGTTAGAGCACTTAGGTGGCTTGCCCCAGTATGAGACTAATCTTAGTCCAGCCACCCACTCATCACACAAGTGGCTGTGGTACTCCATTGTCTGGTTAAAATGCATTCAGTATGAGTAACTTTACTGAACTCAGTCCAATTTAACATAAAATTCCTCATGTAAAATTATGTCTTTGCCTCTGTTTCCTCTTACTTTCTAATCAAATCTAGGTTTTCATTCAATAGATATTTAAGTGAGCAACTAATATGTGCTGGTCTAGGAATTCTTCCAGATAAGAAATACTGGCATGAACTCATGGAAACAGAATCATCCTTGGGGAGTTTAAATTCCCCAGGTAACTGGCAATTGGAAAGGAAAAAAAACAGAGATGTACTAGTAAAAGCTATAGTATGTTTAATAGTGCTTAAATGCTAAAGAAAAAAATAAAACCAAGGAGGGCTTGGATTTAACTGATGTTCTAAAGCTGCCCACACCATAGTTGCTGGACTGAAGCTGCTCAGTTTAATGAGGGGGTTAGATAAAACAACAAATATGATGCATGGGTCATAGATTCCCTCACAATAGGATGCACAGGACATGTGGGAGGAAAGTGATGAGAATATTTACCTGTAATGTGTGTGAGGCAGAGAAAAAAAATTGAGAAAAATTTCATAGAAAGAGTTAACATTTGTTTGGGGTCTTGAGAGTGTATAGAATTTTTCCAGATGACATTATTGGCCAGTATGAACATGTTATAGGGGTAAATAATAATTCCATTATTATTAGAATAAACTGAATCATCCTGTTTAGCTAGAAGTCCTGAGTTTAATTAGGCAAGGAACAGTTAGGAAACTAAAAGAATGGATAACAACATGGGCTTGACTGGAGGATGAGGAGGGATGGGAAGACAAAGAAAGTTACAATCAGATAACCCAGATTTTTTCCCTCTGAACAACAGACTTGATTTGTTTGGAACCTTGAATGATAGAGTGACTGACTCAGATTTGTATTTTAGAAATGCCACTTGGTAAACGTTACTTGGATGATTTTGAGGGGCAGGATTGTAGGTGGGGAGAACATTTGCTTATTACTGATTAGGCATTCATTAAAAGTTTTGGAGTTGTTTTGATACTTAATTGTTTGCTTTCCTAGACTTGGTTACTTATAATGTGCCCACATAGTTCAAATGACTTGCTAATTTTCCACAGAAAGAGCTGACATGCATCCAATTAATAATGCTTTATTCAGTAGAGCTGATTGCAATCTAAATTGTGATATTTAAAATATTATTAATTGTTTATGTTTTGTTGAGTGGGGAGAAATTAGTCCTTCAAAGAGTTTCATCCTACACTAAGTTAAGAAATAAGTTGATAAGCTGCCATCCCAAACTATGTTTTCAAAATTTTTAATAATATAAGGAAATTCACATGTTGCACCATATGAAATAAAATGAAAAATTGTTTTTATAATCTAGTTTCTATTTTATATATGTATCTGTGTGTATAATATATATACAAATAAAATATGATATTTCATAATTGATATCTTTAATACTTGCATATTGGATTTCTCTTTTTTATTTATACTTATTTATATAATAAAAAAACTGTTCTAAAATTTCTTATCAGTCAAACTACTTATTTGAAAAAATAAAATTTAGGAAATTTCATGTATTTAGTTCTTCTTAATGATGGAATCAAATTCAAAGCCCAGTGCTTCATAATGCTTTTTTATGTTACGGGAATAGGAGGTGAATAATTGTCAGAATATCACAATGTCGCTTTGCCTATTATATAAATAAAGCGGGGCAACTCAATTAGAGGTTTATTTATTAATTTTTGTTCATTAAGACTCTGTAAGGGGGCAATAATATATTTGTTAAACACTGGGTTTATGTAATTTGAAAGACAAAACATCCAACTTGGATGGATCTAAAAATTCAAAGAAAATAGTATTTTAGGGATCTAATTCAGTACTCAGTATTTTTATCTTGTTTTCTTTTATTATCTTTCTCTTCAGTTCTCTTTCCAGTTTGCTTTTTTCTTCTTACTGAGATTATTCTCTCTTACTTCAGGTATATATTCCTTCCATGATACAAGTTTAGCCATTTCACTAGGAAAAAAAAAAAAAAAAAAAACAAAAAACTAACTTCTAAGAATTATATAGTGATTTCAAAGAAGATTCACTGACCTTGTTTGATATGCATTCCCTTCATTGTACTAGTTATTATAACTAGGGCAAAGTAATGAGGGATGATGATTGTCTAGGCCTACTTGTAAAGTTTGGAGAGGGAAAAATACTATAATTAAAAGTGTATTACTCAGCCATTAAAAAGAATACATTTGAATCAGTTCTAATGAGGTGGATAAAACGGGAGCCTATTATACAGAGTGAAGTAAGCCAGAAAGAAAAACACCAATACAGTATACTAACGCATATATATGGAATTTAGAATGATGGTAACAATAACCCTGTATACGAGACAGCAAAAGAGACACTGATTTATAGAACAGTCTTTTGGACTCTGTGGGAGAGGGAGAGGGTGGGATGATTTGGGAGAATGGCATTGAAACATGTATAATATCATATATGAAATGAGTCGCCAGTCCAGGTTCGATACACGATACTGGATCCTTGGGGCTGGTGCACTGGGATGACCCAGAGGGATGGTACGGGGAGGGAGGAGGGAGGAGGGTTCAGGAAGGGGAACACGTGTATATCTGTGGCGGATTCATGTTGATATATGGCAAAACCAATACAATATTGTAAAGTTAAATAATAAAATAAAATAAAAAAAAATATTGGCTTCAGAAAAAAAAATAAAAAAGTGTAGGAAAGTGAAAGTGAGGTCGCTCAGTCGTGTCTGACTTTTTACGACCCTGTGGGCTATAGCCTACCAGGCTCCTCCGTCCATGGGATTCTCCAGGCAAGAATACTGGAGTGGGTTGCCATTTCCTTCTCCAGGGGATCTTCCCAACCCAGGGATTGAACCTGGGTCTCCGGCATTGCAGGCAGACGCTTTAACCTCTGAGCCACCAGGGAAGCCCTTAAAAGTGTATAGTCAATAGTGAGACCTCAAAAAAGTGTATAGTCAATATTTAAATAGCAAGTCTGCAGAATGTTCTCTCCTTTTATTAGGTGCTATCTTAGAGAAAGGGCGCGGGTTATGAACCTATATGAGTGAAAATGGAGAGGTTGCATGATTAAATTGACTTAAAGTCTGTAAGTTATGTGATTGCATACAATGAGTAAGAACCTCTCATGTTGATCTGGGCCTGAATATGACAAGAGAACATCTGGGAAATTGTATTTGAGGTCTCAGAGTTTTCCCTGCATTGAGTCTACCTTGTGGTTACTCTAGAACACTCGTAGAAATTTTAATACAATTGATACTGAGAAAGATCTTTAATTTTGGCAAGTATAATTGACCACTCTGTCCTTTGTGCTAAGCCTTGCCAAAGCCATATGGAAAGGAATTGGGATAGTTACCTAAAACAATAAATGGGCACACACAAGTAAATAAATTTTTATGAAAGATCTCTGAATTAAATATGTATTGAAAACCTATGCAGACAGACATAAAGTATATTTTTACTAATTAAAATCAATTTTAGTTTCAGGGAAAAGTGACAGATATTGTCATAAATAATAATAATATAAATTTGTTTCCTAATAAAGGCTAGCATTCCTAGTTTTTTAGGAAAAAACTTAAATATTGTAAACTGGCTAAATTCCAGGACTGAATTTCTTCAAAATGTAAGGACTATCATAGATATTACAATCTGATATGAGTAAAACATACAACAAAAAAGTACAAGCAAATTTTTTTAGATTTATTTGCACTCACTCCTCTAAATTCCAATTTAGACACTTGGAATTTGACTTATAAATAAGCCAAACAATAAATATGGCAATCCACAAAGGACAATAGTTGGATGTTTGGGAACTTCTGGTGAGAGTCAAAAAAAAAAGAGAGAGAGAGAGAGAAGAACCAGGAGCTTCATAATAAGTAAATAATAACCCAAGGGCTCAGCTGGTAAAGAACCCAGTGCAGGAGACACCGAAGATGCAGGTTGGATCCCTGAGTCAGGAAGATCCCCTGGAGAAGGAAATGACAACACATTTTTTATTAAAAAGCAGAGACATCACTTTGTTAACAAAGGTCTGTATACTCAAAGCTATAGTTTTTCCAATAGTCATTTATGGATGTGAGAACTGGACCATAAAGAAGGCTGAGCACCAAAGAATTGATGCTTTCAAATTGTGGTACTGGAGAAGACTCCTGAGAGTCACTTGCAGAGCAGGGAGATCAAATCAGTCAGCCCTAAAGGAAATCAATCCAAATATTCATTGGAAGGACTGATGCTGAAGCTGAAACACCAATACTTTGGCCACCTGATGCAAAGAGCCAACTCATTGGAAAAGACCCTGATGCTGGGAAAGATTGAAGGCAAAAGGAGAAGGGTATGGCAGAGGATGAGATGGTTAGATAGCATCATTGACTGAACAGACATGAATTTGAGCAAACTCCTGGAGATAGTGAAGGAGAGGGAAACCTGGTATGCCGCAGTCCATGGGGTCTCAAAAGAGTGAGACATCACTTAGCAACTAAAAACAGGAACAAGTAGCTAAACTAGTCAGAGGGCATGCAATTGGGGAACTGACTGGAGAGGATGACACAAAACAGATTATACTGCATTTTTTAGACCATTTTATAGATTTGTGAATTCATTTTATGAGTTAGACATGACTTAGTGACCTAACAATCATAATTATGAACTTTTTTTTTCTCTAAAACAAAGTATGTATTAATGCTCTAATAAAGGGATATGTGAATAATAATAATAAATCTGAAGGGGTTCTTCCCTTGGCCAAAGTGAAAATGAAAGTGAAAATCTCTCAGTTGTGTTCAACTCTTTGCAACCCCATGGATTATACAGTCCATGGAATTCTCCAGGCCAGAATACTGGAGTGGGTAGCCATTCCCTTATCCAGGGGTTCTTCCCAACCCAGGGATCGAACCCAGGTCCCCCACATTGCAGGCAGATTCTTTAGTAGCTGAAACACCAGGGAAGCCCTTGGCCAAATCATATATCAAATTTTACCTGACTTCTACCTTTAAATAGGCTTCAAGAAAACATTGTTAATCATATTCATTCTTAAAGTGCAATCACGGAAGGGTCAGATTAGTGTTTCAAGCATTTTCCTCAGTAATAATATGAAAGTGCTCCAATATCCCAAAATTTATTAATTATTTTTTGCATTTACTTGGATATACAATTTGCATAGTGTACCATTTGCTAGTCTTTGTGCTGCATTGAATCTCATACCTACACTGGACAATTGTGTAGCTTTAATTATTTACAATTATATTTATACATATTTTAATTTTTGGAAGCACTAAGCTTCCATTGAGTACAGTTACATTCTTTCTTAGTATATTTATCCTTATTCTCTACTATCTATCCATCTTTCTTATAGATGGTGTTCTATTTAGAGATGTCAAAGACAGGATAATAGTCTTTATCTTTTCTTTCAGTTTTGTCACTCACCCACCACAGGTACCATTACACATGATAGTTTCTTAGGTATAAAACTACCTTGAGCTTTATCTTCAAAATAGAAATAATAACTCTCTTGCATAGCTGTTTTTACCAATAGAATACCTAAAATGCAATTATAGTATCTGGCATGAAATAAATGTTTAGAAAATGTTAGTTTCCAATGCTAATACTCTCTTCTCCCATTTAGGTAGTCTTGCAAATTCTTTCCTTAATTTGTTTCTTTTACTTTCCTATCTTAATAGCTCTAAATTCTTATCAATAATATAAATGTTACCTTTTGCTAGTAGCTTATATTAACATGAATATTGTGAGATACTCTGCTTTGTTATAGAATCTACCAATTGATCTAAAATGGAATTGGAGATTTCAGTGTATTTTTTCATGTTCAATCTGTTTATTTGATCAAAATCTTCAAATCACTTCCCACTTCAGACTTAAAATCATTGCCTTACAATGGCTACATGCATGAAACAATCTGAATGAAACAGTGACCTCTACTCAACCTACTTGGTCCCTTGTTCAGTTGGTTTTAGTCAGGCTGGGTTCGTCCCTGATGACCATTTAACAGGCAGACATATCTGTTTCAGGGCCTTTGCACTGGCTTTTCTCTCTGCTGGTATGCAGATACTTCACAATTCCCCTAGCTGCATTATCATCTTCAGGTGTTTGCTCGGATTACTCGTGTTTCAGTCCAGTTCAGTTCAGTCGCTCAGTCGTGTCTGACTCTTTGCAACTCCATGAACCGCAGCACACCAGGCCTCCTTGTCCATCACTAACTCCCGGAGTCCACCCAAACTCATGTCCATCAAGTCAGTGATGCCATCCAACCATCTCATCCTCATCTTCATCACATTCCAGTCATTCCTCAGTATCTGAGGGAGATATGTTGCAGGACCACCTCCTGCCCCGACTGGGATACCAAAATCTGTAGATGTTCAAGTCCTTTATATACAATGGCATAGTATTTGCATATAACTTATGAATTTCCTCCCAAATACTTTAAATTAACAGTAGATGTTGCTTAAATCACTGCAGATGGTGACTGCAGCCATGAAATTAAAAGACGCTTACTCCTTGGAAGAAAAGTTTTGACCAACCTAGATAGCATATTGAAAAGCAGAGACATTACTTTGCCAACAAAGGTCCGTCTAGTCAAGGGTATGGTTTTTCCAGTGGTCATGTATGGATGTGAGAGTTGGACCGTGAAGAAGGCTGAGCACCGAAGAATTGATGCTTTTGAACTGTGGTGTTGGAGAAGACTCTTGAGAGTTCCTTGGACTGCAAGGAGATCCAACCAGTCCATTCTGAAGGAGATCAGCCCTGGGATTTCCTTGGAAGGAATTATGTTAAAGCTGAAACTCCAATACTTTGGCCACTTCATGCAGAGTTGACTAATTGGAAAAGACTCTGATGCTGGGAGGGATTGGGGCAGGGGGAGAAGGGGACGACAGAGGATGAGATGGCTGGATGGCATCACTGACTCGATGGACGTGAGTCTGAGTGAACTCCGGGAGTTGGGGATGGACAGGGAGGCCTGGCGTGCTGCGATTCATGGGGTCAAAAAGAGTCGGACACGACTGAGAGACTGAACTGAACTGAACTGACAATTTAAATGCTATGTAACTAGTTGCAAATACAAAGTGAGTGCTATGTAAATATTTGCCAGTGCATGGCAAATGCAAATTTTGTCTTTTGGAACTTTCTGGAATTTAAAAAATATATATTTTTGATTGCATTTGGTTGAATCTATGAATGCAGAACATGTGAATTCCAAGAGCCAGTTGTATTTAAAATTGCACCTTGTCCTAGTATCTTCACTTTTCTTTATCTCTTATAATCTGTTCTTGTAGTGAACACAAATAATTTGCTTATTTTATTTATCATATCTAAGTGATATATTCTACAGTGCTTCCCATGTGGTGCTAGTGAAAAATAACCTGCCTGCCAATGCAGGAAACACAAGAGATGTGTGTTAAAACCCTGGGTAGGGAAGATCCTCTGGAGGAGGGCATACCAGCAGCTCCAGTATTATTGCCTGGAGAATCTAATGGACAGAGAAACCTGGCAGGCTTCGGTCTATAGGTCCAAAGGGTTGCAAAGAATCAGATACAACTGAAATGATTTAGCACACATGATATCAGTTCAGTTCAGTCACTCAGTCGTGTCCAACTCTGTGACCCTATGGACTGAAGCATGCCAGGCTTCCCTGTCCATCACCAAATCCTGGAGCTTGCTTAAACTCATGTCCATCGGGTTGGTGATGCCATTCACCCACCTGATCCTCTGTTGTCCCCTTCTCCTCCTGCCTTTAATATTTCCCAGCATCAGGATCTTTTCCAATGGGTCAGTTCTTCGTATCAGGTGGCCAGAATATTGGAGTTTCAGCTTTAGCATCAGTCCTTCCAATGAATATTCAGGACTGATTTCCTTTAGGATGGACTGATTTGATCTCCTTGCAGTCCAAGAGACTCTCACGAGTGTTCTCCAACACCACAGTTCCAAAGCATTAGTTCTTCAGCCCTCAGCTTTTTTTACAGTCCAACTCTCACATCACTACATGACTACTGGAAAAACCATAGCTTTGATTAGACAGGCGGGTTTCAGTTCATAGGTCCATAGGGTCACAAAAAAGTCAGACACAACTGAAACAACTTAGCACAAATGGTATATAATTCATTTATTTATCATAATTCTTGTTCCTGTAGTTTAAACTCCAAGAGGATAGGAGTTTATGCCTGTTTTTAACAATGATGAATACAAACTGCACAGGCCATAGGAAGCACTAAACAACCATGTTTTGAATGAATGCATAAATTGATCCAAAATTAGGCTTATTTTCATAATTGTGCCTCAATTATACTAAATTTTGGGGTTATCACATGTGTTTATCTAGTGTTGATAAGTTTGAGATTGATCTTGGTATTTCCTCAAATAGCTCAGAATTCCTTTAAAAGATTTTTCAGTGAAAATACCTCTTCTTCATCCTATGTATTCACAATATATATTAAAGTAAACCATTCAAATATTTTTACCTCATTTTTTCATCTCTGTAATACTTACACATACCATCAATTGTTTATATGTGAGTCTATCAATTTATTTAATTATATTTTTTCAGAAAATGTATAAATATATATTTCATTGTGGACAATATTGTTTAATACTAGTACTATAAAATGCATGAACTTTTTTCATTAAAAATTTTTTTTAATTGGAGGATAATTGCTTTACAATATTGCATTGGTTTATGCCATATATCAGCATAAATCAGCCATCAATATAGGTATGCCTCCTCCCATTTGAACCTCTTTCCTACCTCTCACCCCAGAGGTCTGGCAAGCTTGGATATGAACACAGATTCTAACATTTCCTAGTTAGTTGGTCTTAAATACTCTAACTCCAGTTTTCTCATCTTTAAATAGGGTTGATATAGTACTTTGTCCATGTGATTTGTGAGGTCGAGTGAGGTACTGCAGTAAAACACTTAATGTGATGCCTGCTACACTGTAATGCTTACTACATGCCCTTGCCATAAAGAGACATTTGCTGACCTAGCACTGCAGAATGTAGTGAACAGGTCCATATTTCCTTGGCATGCCCTTTAAAACCAAATTTGTCATCTCTACTTCAGTCAGGAGTTTTCAAATAGAAGTAATTTTTGAGCTTCTTGCAAAGTATCCCCCATTAATTTGTCATGTCTAATAGTCCTTGTACTCAACAGGTTAGGGGTTAGTGCAGGGGTCAGCAAACTTTTTCCATAAAGGAGCAGACAGTCAATGTTTTAGGCTTCCTGAACTATGTAGTCTCTATCACAGTAACTCAGTGCTGCTGGCATAGTGCAATAGCAGCTGTAGACAACATATAAATGAATGGGTGTGGCTGAATTCCAATAAAATTTCTCTTAGAAAAAACAGCCAGTGAACTGGAATTGGTCTGCAGCCCAAAATGTGCAGATCCCTACTCCAGTGATAGTACAGTTCTTTTGTAAGTTATTTCTGAATAAAATAAACAAGAGAGGGAGAGAGGGGGAAAAAGAATAATAAAAAAAAAAAAAACAACACTACCTCAGAATACCTTATGAAAGCCTTGGACTTTCAAGGCTCATAAATGAATTTTTGACCAAAACTGTAAATTGTTTCCTAAAATTCCTTTTAAGATACATCAAAATACTTTTAAGAGTCTCTTCAAATTTTTTTATGTAATATTTTAAATAGTTTCATTATCTTTTCTAAAATGAATAGTCAAGATATATAGTTTTTTCTTTCTCTGCCATCAGGATATTGGAGGTCAATGAAGGTCACTGATCTTTGTACAATGGTACAAAAATCTCTCAAAATCAGTCCTTTATTGTAGCTGTAGCCAAGTCTAGTACATCTGCTTCTTTGCTTTAAAAAGTAAAATGGTTTTCAAGCTTTAAATAGTTTAAAATAGCCTTAAAAGTTTTTTTGACTAAACTAAATAAATCCTCTCTTACAAAAACTTTACTTTTACATCTAGGTCAAAAAAGAATGTCATATCAATGTGGTCATAATTGAAGTTTATATTGTTTAAACATGGTATAATGGGGAGGGAGGAGGGAGGAGGGTTCAGGATGGGGAACACATGTATACCTGTGGCGGATTCATTTTGATATTTGGCAAATCTAATACAGTTATGTAAAGTTTAAAAATAAAATAAAATTAATAAAAAAAAAAAAAAGTAAAAAAAAAAAAAAAAAAAAAAAAAAAACAAAAAACATGGTATAAGTTTGTAGTCACCCATCTGTTTAAGGGAAAGACTTAGAATGCTTTTGTAACTGCAAGGACATTTTACCAATCAATTTGATATTATTTTTAACTTGTAGTGACTTAAAAAATAGTTGACATACAACTAATAAGACCCTGCCTTGAAAAGGCTTTGTGAAATGATTTGACAAGCCCAAATTTAATTGTGCCACCAATTTATAAGTGACCAATTATTCACATAAATGAATAGATATTATGAAAGCGCCACAAATATTTATGGCTTCCCAGGTGGTGCTAGTGAAAAAAGAACCTGCCTGCCAATGCAGAAGATGTAAGAGATGTGGGTTCCCTGGGTTGGGAAAATCCCCTGGAGGAAGACATGGCAACCCACTCCAGTATTCTTGCCTGGAGAACTCCATGGAAACAGAGGAGCCTAGCAGCTTACAGTCCACAAGAGTTACAAAAAGCCAGACACAACTGAAGCGACTTGACACACAAACATTTGTCAGCATCAGAGGGCCCTGTGCATATATCTGGATGAACTAGAAGTTTCTGATCGCCGCTGTTCACCCTAACGTTGCTTTCTGCTTTACTTGGTCTCTTTATTCCAGAAAATTAGCCTGCTTCCCTCCTCTGACACCCATATTCTGAATAAATTTAAAGAGACTTCACAAAATAAAATATACACATAACACTTCACAGTTCAGAAAGTTATGGCTTGTTCTATCACTTTATTTATGCCTCATTCAAAACCTAGCTTCCCAGGAAAATCTTCCTTGACAACCCTATCTAAAGTATCCTCTTCTGTTTCCCCATTAGTCTCCACTCCTCCCTTTCTTTCTTGCTTTATTTTATGAAGCAATTATTACTATTTGATAGTATGTTTACATGTATAGGTCTTCAGTTAGATAGTCTTCTTTCAGTCAGTAAAGAATCCACCTGCAATGCTGGAGACCTAGGTTTGATCCCTGGGTTGGGACAATCCCCTGGAGAAGGGAAAGGCTACCCACTTCTGACCTGGAGAATTCCATGGACTAGTCCATGGGGTCACAAACAGTCAGACACCACTGAGCGACTTTCACTTTACATATTTACTTGTTTACTATTTGTCATCTAATTGAATTCCATAAGGGCAGCATGGCCATGTAGCAGGTGTTTAATAAATATTTTTAAATGAATAATTAGGTAAACTTTGTTTATTGGAGATGTTGTGTTTACGGGCCCTAAATTAGAAATGAGGAAAATGAGACTCTTGATGCATAAAGGATGTGGTTGAGACCATATAGCTCATTATTAAGGTTTCCAGACACTTTCAGAAAACTAAGATCATGGCATCCAGTCCTATCACTTCATGGCAAATAGATGGGGAAACAGTGAAAACAGTGGCTAGCTTTATTTTTCTGGGCTCCAAAATCACTGCAGATGGTGATTGCAGCCATGAAATTAAGATGCTTACTCCTTGGAAGGAAAGTTATGACCAACCTAGACAGCATATTAAAAAGCAGAGACATCACTTTGTTAACAAAGGTCCGTCTAGTCAAGGCTATGGTTTTTCCAGTGGTCATATATAGATGTGAGAGTTGGACTATAAAGAAAGCTGAGCGCCAAAGAATTGGTGCTTTTGAACTGTGGTGTTGGAGAAGACTCTTGAGAGTCGCTTGGACTGCAAGGAGATCCAACCAGTCCATCCTAAAGGAGATCGGTCCTGGGTGTTCATTGGAAGGACTGATGTTGAAGCTGAAACTCCAATACTTTGGCTACCTGATGCGAAGAGCTGACTCATTGGAAAAGACCCTGATGCTGGGAAAAATTGAGGACAGGAGGAGAAGGGGGCGACAGAGGATAAGATGCTTGAATGGCATCACCGAGTCAATGGACATGGGTTTGGGTGGACTCCGGGAGTTGGTGATGAACAGGGAGGCCTGGCGTGCTGCAGTTCATGGGGTTGCAAAGAGTCGGACACGACTGAGCGACTGAACTGAACTGAGACACTTTTTCATTAAAAACTCACTTTATTATGCTGCTTTATCATCCCCAGTGTGAGATGGGTCAGAAGCAGATATATAGAGACTGGATAGAAGGAAGAAAGGGTTACAGCTGTATCTCCTCTCTCAGAGGCTGGAAGTAGTGTGACAACTGAAGGAGAAGAATAGACTCAACCCCTAAGCAGAATAAAGCTTTCTGTCAAGGAAACATGTATTTTTAACCCTCATCATTGGTTTTATTCCCTTCAGTGAATGTTGTTTTCTTTCTAACTAGAATGAGATCCAATGATAATTGTGACCAAAGAAATGGGCAACACTGAAAGGCTATAAATCTGTAGTCTGAATGTGAGTTTATATGGACTTAAAGGAATCCTAGTTTAAAATAGATTTCATAGAAATGTGATGCACCACATTCTGTTAGATTTTCATGAAGTCAGTTAACATATATCCTCAAGAAATAGGTTTCATAGAGTAAACTTCATTCTTGCCAGGCAATTTAGCATGCATCTGTTTGGTTTTCAGTTCAGTTCAGTCGTTCAGTCATATCCGAATCTTTGTTACCCCATGGACTGCAGCACACCAGTCCTCCCGGTCCATCACCAACTTCTGGAGTTTACTCCAGAGTTTGAGTAAATGTCCATTGAATCAGTGATGCCATCCAACCATCTCATCCTCTCTTGTCCCCTTCTTCTCCTGCCTTCAATCTTTCCCAACATCAGGGACGTCCCAAATGAGTCAGCTCTTCACATCAGGTGGCCAAAGTATTGGAGTTTCAGCTTCAACATCAGTCCTTCCAATGAATATTCAGGACTGATTTCCTTTAGGATGGACTGTTTAGATCTCCTTGCAGTCCAAGAGGCTGTCAAGAGTCTTCTCCAATACGACAGTTCAAAAACATCAATTCTTCAGCGTTCATCTTTCTTTATAGTCCAACTCTCATATTCATACATGACTACTGGAAAAACCATAGCCTTGACTAGATAGACCTTTGTTGGCAAAGTAATATCTCTGCTTTTTAATATGCTAAGTTGGTCATAAGCTTGTGCTTGTGCTTCTTCCAGCCCAGTGTTTCTCATTATGTACCCTGCATAAAAGTTATATAAGCAGGGTCACAATATACAGCCTGGACATACTCCTTTTCCTATTTGGAACCAGTCTGTTGTTCCATGTCCAGTTCTAACTGTTTCTTCCTGATCTGCATACAGATTTCTCAAGAGGCAGGTCAGGTGGACTGGTATTCCCATCTCTTTCAGAATTTTCCACAGCTTGTGATGATTCACACAGTCAAAAGCTTTGGCATAGTCAATAAAGCAGAAACAGATGTTTTTCTGGAACTCTTGCTTTTTTGATGATCCAGCGGATATTGGCAATTTGATCTCTGGTTCCTCTGCCTTTTCTAAAACTACCTTGAACATCTGGAAATTCATGGTCCAGTTATTGTTGAAGCCTGGTTTGGAGAATTTTGAGCATTACTTTACTAGCATGTGAGATGAGTGCAGTTGTGTGGTAGTTTGAGCATTCTTTGGCATTGCTTTTTACTAAAATATAAATGTTAAATATATACCCTCAGCCATGCACTGTTAGAAGTAATTGCATAGAGCAGTGGTGAAGAATGTGGCTTTGAAATCAGAAAGGAATATATACATAATTTATGAAGTCACAGATATTGTGCAAAACAACCATACTATATTGGTGTCTTCAACTATAAAATTTGGTTTATTAAATAATCTACTATATAAGACTGTTGTGAAGATTATACAACTCAGTACATGTATGAGTTTATTACACTACCTGGAACATTGTAAATCTTACTAAAGGTTAGGTATTTCTGTTCAAATAATCAAATACATACTTAAATGCTGAAATAACACTAAATTAACCATGCTAAAACTCGTCACAGATTGTTGACTTTTTAAATAGTTCGTTGTTCTATGCAGAAAATGAGGGGTGCTTATGCTCGGGGAAGAATTGGTAGGGATGGAATTGTGAGTCAAGAGTTCTAATTAATGGAAAAATAAAAGAATTTATGGTGCCACTGTGCTTGTAGTGCCTTCCTTTATCATTTATTGAGATCAGAAGTTATTTTAATTGGCCTCCATAATTCACGATTTCAATATTCTTTTAAGGCATTTGACTCTACAAGTTTCTTAATATAATAAAAATATGGACCTTGCTCAGGGAGCATGATCTACATTTCAAAGTTAAAGAAGTTAAAAAAAAAAGTTATTTGGTGAGAGTATAGAGAGGAAATTTAACAGTGCATATCACATAACCTCATAAAATACCTCTGAGTCAGAGAACATTCAGGCAGCATAAAATCCTGACATAAAGCATTTTGAAATTCTAATTTCAGGTATTCTGCCAATGAAATTAAATTCTTCATATTCATAGTGATGTACATACAGATCTGTTACTATCCCATAGATCATCAAGACTATAAGTGGTTCATTTAATCAAAAATATCTTGTGAATAACTAACACTCTGTTAGCCACAGGGGCAGAGGTGAAGACTAAGGACACAGTCTTTAACATCTGGCTGATGTTAAGGTGGAGAAATACATCATCTCCAGGTGAAGAAATACATCATCCCCAGGTGGAGAAATACATCCATACTTGTACTAAATTCCTCTTCACATGCTCAAAACCTAAGATAAATTCCTCCTAGAATTTTTGTTTGTTGTTCCAGTTCTATGAGCAAAACATGCTCCCTTTTGCCTCTGAGCACTTGTTCATGTTTTCTTCCTGTTTATGACACTCCTTTACACTGCCACTCCTTTTGCTGTTCTTCTTAGAACCTCCTTAGCTCTGAGGTTAACAGATTTCATGGAAAATAATACAAATCATATTATTGAATTAAAATATTAAGGATTCCTTACCCTGAAGTTAGTTATGGGCTTTCATTCAAAGTATATTTAACTTTTTAAGACCAGTAGATCTCAAACTTGTAATAATAATTTTTTATTCTGTATCCTATTTCTAATTTTAGTCCTATAGGACTAGTACTACTTCTGTAACTTGTACTGGTGTTTACCAGCAATGTCTGGTAAAGCTAAAAATAAAAGTTGAAAAAGTTGAAAATATTATGATTGTAACCATTATGTACTCTATAGAATAATAAAACAGTTTTTAATTATGTATAGTAAATTTATTAGGTATTTGCCTACTATGTTCTGGTTATTATGCTGCAAAACTGTTTTTACATTAATAGTGAAGACACATGATGAGATAAAAACCTTGTATTTTAGTACAATGAAGTAATAAAAATGTGACATATATATATATATATATATATATATAGGCATACCTCAGAGTGATTGTGTATTAAGTTCCAGACCAACACAATAAAGCAAAAATTGAAATAGTCATTTTATTCATATATTTTAATAAAAATATATGAATATTTTTGTTTCCCAGTGCATACAAAATTTATATTTGCACTATCTTTGAGGTTAATTAAGTGTGGAATAGTATTATGCCAAAAAATTATACATGTCTTAATTTAAAAAAGATTTAATTGCTAAAAAATATTAGGCATCATCTGAGTCTTCTGAGTTATAACTTTTTGTAATAGTAACATTGAAGATTATTGATTGAAGAACTATTATAAAAATAAAATAATAATGAAAAAGTTAGAAATATTGGGAGAATTACCAAAATGTGACACACAGAGTCATAAAATGAGCTTTTGGAAAATGATGCTTTTGGAAAAATACCTCCCATAGACTTGCTTGATGCAGGGTTCTCACAAACCTTCAATTATAAACAAACAAACAAACAAAAAGTGATATCTGTGAAGCACAATAAAATGAGATATGTCTGTATGCAAGATGTCGAATAAAGCTTTTCTGAAGAAAGACTATTAAAACTGACATCTGAAAATAGAGAAGTGAGGCAGGTAAAACTGTGTGAAAATTGAATCAAGGAATTCAAATTCTTGATATAAAGTTTCCTAGAGAATCATATTGTTGTACTAACAAAATGCAAGAAGAGATGGGATGGCTAGAAAAAGGCATGGGAAAACTGGATACAAAATAAATAAGTGAATTTTAAAATTTGTGCCTTTCTGGCCATTAAGTGATATTCACACAAGTATGCTAAAACAGGCAAGTGAAGAAGCAAACAAAAACATTCTCTATATGTGGATCTAGTGTTCACAAAATAGTATTCAAACTATTCAGGATACAAACCAAAATTATTCTACATATCAAACACATATATAATCATGAGTGTTTAGTCACTCAGTCATGTCTGATTCTTTGCAACCCACTGGACTATAGCCTGCCAGGCTCCTCTGTCCATGGGATTTTTTAGGCAACAATACTGGAGTGGATGTCATTTCCTTCTACAGGGGATCTTCCTGACCCAGGGATCAAATCCAAGTATCCTGTGTCTCCTGCATCTCAGGCAGATTTTTTATCCACTGAGCTAGTGGGGAAGCCCCCATATATCATAATGTCTGCTCTGTCACTTAGTCCTGTCCAACTCTGCAGCCCATGGACTGTAGCCCACCAGGCTCCACTGTGCATGGGATTTTCCAGGCAAGAATACTGGAATGGTTTGTCTTTTCCTTGTCCAGAGGATCTTCATGAACCAGGGATTGAACCCTTGTCCTCTGCATCTCCTGCAATGAAGGTAGATTCTTTACCACTGAGCACCTGAAAAATCCTATATATCATAATGAATCATATTAAACACATAGCATAGCATATTCATATGTCATAATAAAAAGACAATTAATCAATACTAATTAATTTTGAGCTACTCAGATAATGAAATTATTTTACAGATTATAAATAAACAATATAAGTAAGAATGAGTACCTCAAATGAATTGAGACACATGAAATCTTGGCAGATAGAGGACAAAGTTTTAGAATGAAAACTTATTGATTGAGCATCATAGGAGAATTGGACTTACATAGGAAAGTGTGAGTGAACCTGAAAATATAGCAATAGAAATTATCCAATATTAATAATAGGGAGGGGAATGATTGACAATTAAAATGAACATTAAGCATTAGGAACTTGTGGGGCAATACTAAAAGTGTAATATTTATATTATTATACTACCAGAAGAAAAGAAGAATGTGATGGAGAAAACCTCCAAACTTTGTGAAAATGATGAATTTACAAATTTAATAAGCGCAGAGAATCCCAGACGGTATTAACTCAAAGAAATCTGTGCTTTAGAGCAATTCCTAGAAACATCATACAAATAGTAAAACATTCAATAAAAGCTAAATAAAATAATAAAAACATGCAGGCAATTCAAAGAAAAAAAGAAACAAAAAAAAAGTTGTAAAATAAAGAGAAAAAGAGGAGAAAACAAAAAGTAAAATCCAAACATTCTAATAACCATATTAAATATAACTTGTGTAATCATATTAATTAAAAAGAAAAACAGGCAATGAGAATATATTTTTTAAACTGGTAAGTTAGCCTTTATGAAATTAATTGCATTTTCTCTGAGAAATTCATTGATAAAAGAAGAAAAAGGCAATCCACAGGACAACGCAAATTCAAATACCAAAATATGAGATATCACCATATAGCAACTAGAATGAAACGATAGCAGAAATGCTCTGACAATACCATTTGTTGATGAGGATGAGCAGCAACCGGGAAGCCAAACATTATTGATGAGAATGCTATGTAATAGAGCTACTATGGTAAAAAGTTTGGCATTTTCTTTTAAAGTTAGATATACATTTACATTATGAATTTGCAATGTCATTACTAGTTATTTACCATAAGATTAAAGCCTACATTCACACAATAAATATACATTATGCTTATAGAAGTTACATTGATAGCCAAAAAATGTAAATGCCCTTTTCTGAATGGATAAACTCTGGTGCTTTTGTACAATGACCTACTGCTGCTGCTGCTAAGTCACTTCAGTTGTGTCCAACTCTGTGTGACCCCATAGACAGCAGCCCACCAGGCTCCCCTGTCCCTGGGATTCTCCAGGCAAGAACACTGGAGTGGGTTGCCATTTCCCTCTACAATGAACTACTCAGATCAGATCAGATCAGATCAGTCGCTCAGTCGTGTCCGACTCTTTTCGACCCCATGAACTACTAGTCATCAATAAAAAGGAATGAACTACAGTTACATACAACAACCTATGCAAATCTCAACAGTATTATGCTCCGTAAAAGAAACCATTCTCAAAGGGTTATTTAATACTGGTTCCTTTATAGTACATTCTGAAAATGGCAAATTAAGGAATAGAGAACAGATTAGTTCCTAGCTGCTAGGCACAGAGTAGTTTGAGTACGAAGGATTAGTACCAGGTGAGATGATAGAGCTGTTTTATATCTCAATTATGACAGTAGTTATCTGGATCTAATCATATGTTAAAATTCATAGAGTGGTAAAACAAAAAAAGGTGGCTTTACTAAAATTTTTTTAAAATTTTGAATATAAGAAAAATTTTTGGTTATTTATTTTCAAGTTTATGTGAGTCTGTTCTAAGTCGCTTCAGTCAGGTCCAACTCTTTGCAAACCTATGGACTGTAGCCTACCAGGCTCCTCTGTCTATGGGATTCTCCAGGAAAAAATCCTGGAGTGAGTTGCCATGCCCTCCTCGAGGAGATCTTCCTGATGCAGTGATGGAACCCACATCACCTGTGTCTCCTGCATTGCAGGCGGATTCTTTAGTGTTGAGGCACTGGGAAAGCTCTTTCAAGTTTCAGTCAGTTTAGTCCCTCAGTAGTGTCTGACTCTTTGAGACCCCATGAACTGCAGCATGGCAGGCTTCCCTGTCCATCACCAACTCTGGGAGCTTGCTCAAATTCATGTCCATCCAACCAGTGATGGCATCCAACCATCTCATCATCTGTTATCTGCTCCTGCCTTCAATCTTTCCCAGCATCAGGGTCTTTTCCAATGAGTCAGATCTTCACATCAGGTGGCCAAAGTATTGGAGTTTCAGCTTCAGCATCAGTCCTCCCAATGAATGTTCAGGACTGATTTCCTTTAGGATTGACTGGTTGGATCTCCTTGTTGTCCAAGGGACTGTCAAGATTATTCTCCAACACCACAATGCAAAAGCATCCAAGGGACTGTGAAGAGTCTTCTCCAACACCGTAGTGCAAAAGCATCAATTCTTTAGCACTCATCTTTCTTTATGGTCCAACTCTCACATCCATATGTGACTACTGAATAAACCATAGCTTTGACTAAACGGACCTTTTCTGACAAAGTAATGTTTCTACTTTTTGTTAGGCTGTCTAGGTTTGTCATAGCTTTCCTTCCAAGGAGCAGGCGTCTTTTAATTTCATGGCTGAAGTCACCAACTGTAGAGATTTTGGATCCCCAAAAATAATCTGTCTGAAAAAACTGTTCCCATTGTTTCCCCATCTATTTGCCATGAAGTGATGGGATCGGATGCCATGATCTTAGTTTTTTGAATGTTGAGTTTGAAGCCAGCTTTTTCATTCTCCTCTTTCACCTTCATCAAGAGGCTTTTTAGTTCCTCTTCACTTTCTGCCATAAGGGTGGTGTCCTCTGCATGTCTCACTGATATTTCTCCCAGCAATCTTGATTCCAGATTGTGCTTCATCCAGCCCAGCATTTTGCATGATGTATTCTTCAAGTTATACACAGGCAAAAATTGTGTTAGAAAAAAATATAGATTTGAAAGAAAAAGTGTTTTGTGAAAAATAAATGCAAAGAAAAAATGCAAGCAGATTATACTTGAGGAGAAATTTTGCAAATCACATGAATCTATAAATTTTAATTAACCATAAGTTACAAAGAGTTCTTGCCAACTGATTTTTTTTAAATTGATATTCAAATTCAAAAATGGTTAAAACCATGTTGTCTATTCACAGAAAATGGAAATAACAATGGTTAATATGATATGAAAAAAGTTCAAATTTACTATCAAATAAACATAAATTTAAGAAGTATGAGAAGTATGCCTAACAAAATGACAGAGATAGACACGTACAAGTGTTTGCAGGAGTATTTCTGTGTGGAGGAGTCTGTGTACTTAACTGTGTACATGAGCAATTGACTACATAAAATAGGACAGGGAGATCACTTTCTCCCCCACAAATTTATAGAAAGATCATTTGAACACTGAGCAAATACCACAAAACAACTTCTGAACGCTGGTTGAGGACACCAGACACCCAGAAAGGCAGCCTATGGTCTTCGAAAGGAGGTAGGAGAAATTATAAAAGATAAAAAGAGAGATAAAAGAGTTAGGGATGAAGACCCTTCCTGGGGAGAGAGTCCTAAAAGAAACTAACTGAAACTCCTAGCGGAGAAGTAGCCCAGAAGCTCGCATCCGCCACCAGCAAACGGGGGCTGAACAAGGAGGTGCAGGCTACATTGTTTAGGGTAGGTACAGGGCCTGAATGCCCTGAGGGCAATCTGAGGGAGCTAATGTAAGATAGCAAACCAAACTGTGGGATAGCCAGAGAGAGAGAGAAAGAGGAAAGAGAGAGAGAGAGAACTTTCCCATGAAAAGCTCTAACCTAAGGCACTGCCAGCCCACTCACAGAACAAAGGACTGAGCTAATAACAGAGGAGAGCTAGCAGCAGACTGGCCCATCCCCCACTGGAGGCAGGTAGGCAGGCGGGAAACAGCCAGAGCCAGAGGGAAAGGGGCAAACTCGGCCCCAGAGGTGGCATCCTCTACCAAACTGTGAGCAGGCTCCCAGTTGCTAAGCAAATCTTCCTGGGATCATGGATGGTTGATATCTGCCAGGAGGGTCACAGCCAGAGATCAGCTCCCTAGAGGAGACATGTCACACCTGATACGGCATTCCACTGTGCACCCAGGAAACCAAGCGGCTGGGACAGGTGAGGTGATAAGCTACACCGCCTCACCTGGGGAGAGTGCGCTCGCCAAGCACCTGGTTGCCTGAGCAGCTTGGACACGGGAAGGGCACAAAATGCAGGCCCAACCAAGTCTGTGCCTTTGTGGAGTACCTGAGAACCTGTACCTGAACGGCTTAGACCTGGGAAGTGCACTCAACTCAGTGCCCACCTTAGACAGTCCCCCTGCAGAATAACCTGGAGCCTGAGCAGTGTAGACCAGGAAAGCACACACGCCGTGAGTGGGGGCAAACCCAGTGTGGCCCAGACACTGTGCACACTTCCCACACATGCCAGTGATATTTGTTTGCAGTGTTCCTCCCTCCCCACAGCACAACTGAACAAGTGAGCCTAAATAAATGACCACCTTCACCCCCTTGTGTCAGAGTGGAAGTTAGATAATGAAGAGACTTGTGAACAGCAGCTAAGTCACTTCAGTTGTGTCCAACTCTGTGAGACCCCATAGATGGCAGCCCACCAGGCTCCCCCATCCCTGGGATTCTCCAGGCAAGAACACTGGAGTGGGTTGCCATTTCCTTCTCCAATGCATGAAAGTGAAAAGTGAAAGTGAAGTCGCTCAGTCGTGTCTGACCCTTAGCGACCCCATGGACTGCAGCCTTCCAGGCTCCTCTGCCCATGGGATTTTTCCGGGCAAGAGTACTGGAGTGAGGTGCCATTGCCTTCTCCGTATGAACAGAGGAAGCCAAATAAAGAAGAGGGAACCGCTCTGGAAGTGACAGGTGCAACAGATTAAAACCCTGTAGCTAGCATTGGCTACATTGGAAGGGACCTATAGACCTTGAGAAGAAGTATAAGCTAGAACAAGGAACTATCTGAAATGGAACTGGCCCCACACTGCCCTCAACAGCTCCAGAGAATTTCCTAGATGTATTTTACTATTACCTTTTTTTTAGTTTTTAGTTTTTTAAAGTTATTTATTACTCCTTTAATTTTCATTTTTAAAACCTACTATTACCTTGCAGGAAAAAAGACTGTATTTTTAAAGCAAATTTCACATATATATTTTTTATAACTTTTGTGATTTTTTTTTTAATTTTATTTTTGAGAGTCTAACCTCTACTCTAGATTTTTAATCTTGCTTTTTGGTATTTGTTATCAATTCTGTACCTTAAGACTCCAATCTTTAGTATCCATTTTTACTTATGAGTGAGATTACTGGCTTGACTGCTCTCTCTCCTTTTGACTCTCCTTTTTCTCTCCCAGGTCACCTCTATCTCCTCCCTCCCCCTTCTATTCTCTACTTAACTTTGTGAATCTCTTTGGGTGTTCTGGTCTGTGGATAAAACTTAGGGAACTGATCACAGGCTAGATTGGTCTCTCTCCTTTTGACTCCTCCTCCTCTCCTCCAGGTCACCTCTATCTCCTCCCTCCCTTTTCTCTTCTCTATGGAACTCTGTGAACCTCTCTGAGTGTTCCAGACTGTGGAGAGAAAATAGGGAATTGATTACTGGCTAGATTGCTCTCTCCCCTTTTGATTCCTCCTCTTTTCCTCCTGGTCACCTCTATCTCCCTCCTCCCTCTTCTCTTCTGCATGTAACTCTGTGAAGCTCTCTGGGTGTCCCCCTCTGTGGAGAATCTTTTCACCACTAACCTAGATGTTTTATCATCAGTGCTGTATGGATGGAGAAGTCTTGAGGCTGCTGTAATAATAAGACTGAAAGCCAGAGGCAGGAGGCTTAAATCCAAAACTTGAGAACAACAGAAAACTCCTGACTCCAGGGAACATTAATTGACAAGAGCTCATCCAAAAGCTTCCATACCTACACTGAAACCAAGCTCCACCCAAGAGCCAAAGAGTTTCAGAGCAAGACATACCAAGCTAATTCTCCAACAACACAGGAACATAACACTGAACACAAAAATACAGACATCCAAAAGTCACACCAAACCCATAGACACTGCAAAACTTGCTACTGGACACTTCTTTGCACTCCAGAAAGAAGAGATCCAGCTCCACCCACCAGAACATCGATACAAGCTTCCCTAACCAGGAAACCTTGACAAGACACTCGTCCAATCCCACCCACAAACTTCCAGCATACAGAAATGTCACCCCAAACACAGCAACCTAAACAAGATGAAAAGGCAGAGAAATATTCAGCAGGTAAAAGGACATGATAAAAGCCCACCAAACAGAAACAAAGAGGAGGAGATAGGGAGTCTACCTGAAAAAGAATTCAAAATAATGATAGTAAAAATGAGCCCAAATCTTGAAAACAAAATGGAGTTACAGATAAATAGTCTGGAGAAAAGGATTTTTGCATTGAGATGCAAAAAAAGTTTAACAAGGACCTAGAAGAAATAAAAAAGAGTCAATCAATAATGAATAATGCAATAACTGAGATCAAAAGCACTCTGGGGAAACCAACAGTAGAATAACTGAGGCAGAAGATAGGATAAGTGAGGCAGAAGATCGAATGGCGGAAATAAATGAAGCAGAGAGGAAAAAAGAAAAAAGCATGAAAAGAAATGAGGACAACTTCAGAGACCTCTGGAACAATATTAAATATCCAAACATTCGAAACATAGGAGTCCCAGAAGAAGAAGACAAAAAGAAAGGCCATGAGAAAATACTTGAGGAGATAATAGTTGAAAAATTCCCTAAAATGGGGAAGGAAATAATCACTCAAGTCAAAAAAACCCAGAGAATCCCAAACAGGATAAATGCAAGGTGAAGCACCCTAAGACACATATTGATCAAATTAATGAAGATCAAACACAAAAAAAACCAAATATTAAAAGCAGCAAGGGAGAAACAACAAATAACTCACAAGGGGATCCCCATAAGGATAACAGCTGATCTTTCAATAGAAACTCTTCAAGCCAGAAGGGAATAGCAGGACATACTTAAAGTGATGAAAGAGAAAAGCCTACAACCCAGATTACTGTACCCAGCAAGGATCTCATTCAAATATGAAGGAGAAACCAAAAGCTTTACAGACAGGCAAAAGCTGAGAGAATTCAGCACCACCAAACCAGCTCTTCAACAAATGCTAAAGGATCTTCTATAGACAGGAAACACATAAAAGGTGTATAAACTCAAACCTAAAACAGCAAAGTAAATGGCAATGGGATCACACTTATCAATAATTACCTTAAAGTAAATGGGTTGAATGCCCAACTAAAAGACAAAGACTGGCTGAATGGATACAAAAACAAGACCCCTATATATGTTGTCAACAAGAGACCCACCTCAATCCTAGGGACACATACAGACTGAAAATGAAGGGCTGGAAAAAGATATTTCACGCAAATAGAGACCAAAACAAAACAGGAGTAGCAATACTCATATCAGATAAAATAGACTTTGAAATAAGGCCCTGACAAGAGACAAAAAAGGACACTACATAATGATCAAAGGATCAATCCAAGAAGAAGATATAACAATTATAAATATATATGCACCCGACATAGGAGCACGACAATATGTAAGGCAAATGCTAACAAGTATGAAAGAGGAAATTAACAGTAACACAATAATAGTGGGAGACCTTAGTACCTCACTCACACCTATCGATAGTCAACTAAACAGAAAATTAGCAAGGGAACACAAACTTTAAATGATACAATGGACCAGTTAGACCTAATTGATATCTATAGGATATGTCACCCTAAACCAATGAATTTCACCTTTTTCTCAAGTGCACACGGAACCTTCTCCAGGATAGATCACATCCTAGGCCATAAATCTAGCCTAGGTAAATTCAAAAAAGTTGAAATCATCTCAAGCATCTTTTCTGATAACAATGTTATAAGATTAGATGTCAACTACAGGGAAAAACCTATTAAAAATACAAACACATGGAGGCTAAACAACACACTTCTGAATAACCAACAAATCACAGAAGAAATAAAAAAATAAAAATATTCATATAAACAAATAAAAATGAAAACACAACAACCCAAAACCTATGGGATTCAGTAAAAGCAGTGTTAAGGGGAAGGTTCATAGCAATACAAGACTACTTCAAGAAACAGGAGAGAAATCAAATAAATAACCTAAGTCTACACCTAAAGCAACTAGAAAAAGAAGAAAGGAAGCACCCCAAGCTAATTAGAAGGAAAGAAATCATAAAAATTAAGGCAGAAATAAATGCAAAAGAAACAAAGGAGACCATAGCCAAAATCAACAAAGCTAAAAGCTAGTTCTTTGAGAAGATAAATAAAATAGATAAACTGTTAGCCAGACTCATCAAGAAAAAAAGGGAGAAGAATAAAATCAACAAAATTAGAAATGAAAATGGAGAAATCACAACAGACAACACAGAAATGCAAAGGATCATAAGAGACTACTATCAGCAACTATATGCCACTAAAATGGCAGAAACGGACAAATTCTTAGAAAAGTATAACTTTCCAAAACTGAACCAGGAAGCAACAGAAAATCTTAACAGACCCATCACAAGCACAGAAATCAAAACTGTAATCAGAAATCTTCTAAAAAACAAAAGCCTAGGACCAGATGGCTTCACAGCTGAATTCTACAAAAAATTTAGAGAGGAGATAGCACTTATCTTACTCAAACTCTTCCAAAAAATTGCAGAGGAAGGTAAACTTACAAACTCATTCAATGAGGCCACCATTACTCTAATAACAAAACCAGACAAAAATGCCACACACACACACACACAAACTACAGGCCAATATCACAGATGAACATAGATGCAAAAATCCTTAACAAAATTCTAGCAAACAGAATCCAACAACATATTAAAAAGATCATAATCATGACCAAGTGGGCTTTATCCTAGAGACAAGGATTCTTCAAAGTTTGCAAATCAATCAATATGATACACCACATTAACAAATTTAAAGATAAAAAACATATGATTATCTCAATAGATGCAGAGAAAGCCTTTGACAAAATTCATCATCCATTTATGATAAAAACTCTCCAGAAAGCAAGCATAGAAGGAACATACCTCAATATAATAAAAGCCATATGGATGGCATCACTGACTCGATGGACGTGAGTCTCAGTGAACTCCGGGAGTTGGTGATGGACAGGGAGGCCTGGCATGCTGCGATTCATGTGGTCGCAAAGAGTCGGATACGACTGAGCGACTGATCTGATCTGATCTGATATATGATAAACCGACAGCAAACATTATCCTCAATGGTGAAAAATTGAAAGCATTTTTCCTAAAGTCAGGAACAAACAAGGATACTCAGTCTCACCACTACTCTTCAACATAGTTTTGGAATATTTAGCTGCAGCAATCAGAGAACAAAAAGCAATAAAAAGAATCCAGATTGGAAAAGAAGAGGTAAAACTCGCACTGTTTGCAGATGACATGATCCTCTATATAGAAAACCTTAAAGACTCTACCAGAAAATTACTAGAGCTAATCAATGAATATAGTAAAGTTGCAGGATATAAAATTAACACACAGAAATCCCTTGCATTCCTATACACTAACAATGAGAGAAAGAGATATTAAGGAAACAATTCCATTCACCATTGCAAGGAAAAGAATAAAATACTTAGGAATAAATCTACCCAAAGAATCAAAAGACCTATATATATAAAACTATAAAACACTGATGAAAGAAATCAGAGATGACACAAATAGATGGAAAATATACCATGTTCATGAATTGGAAGAATCAATATAGTGAAAATAAGTACACTACCCAAAGCAATCTATAGATTCAATGCAATCCCTATCAAACTATCAATGGTATTTTTCAGAGAACTAGAACAAATAATTTCACAATTTGTGTGGAAATACAAAGAAACCTAGAATAGCCAAAGCAATCTTGAGAAAGAAGAATGGAACTGCAGGAATCAACCTGCCCAACTTCAGGCTCTACTACAAAGCCACAGTCATCAAGACAGTATGGTACTGGCACAAAGACAGAACATAGATCAATGGAACAAAATAGAAAGGCCAGAGATATATCCACACACCTATGGACACCTTATCTTTGACAAAGGAGGCAAGACTATACAATGGAGAAAAGACAATGTCTTTAACAAGGGGTGCTGGGAAAACTGGTCAACTACTTGCAAAAGAATGAAACTAGAGCACTTTCTAACACCATACACAAAAATAAACTCAAAATGGGTTAAAGATCTAAATGTAAGACCAGAAACTATAAAACTCCTAGAAGAAAACATAAGCAAAACACTCTCTGACATAAATCATAGCAGGATCCTCTATGAACCACCTCCCAGAGTAATGGAAATAAAAGCAAAAATAAACAAATGGGACCTAATTAAACTTAAAAGCTTTTGCAAATGAAGGAAACAATAAGCAAGGTGAAAAGACAACCTCCAGAATAAGAGAAAATAATAGCAAATGAAGCAACTGACAAAGAATTAATCTCAAAAATATACAAACAACTCCTGCAGCTCAATTCCAGAAAAATAAGCAACCCAATCAAAAAATGGGCCAAAGAACTAAACAGATATTTCTCCAAAGAAGACATACAGATGGGTAACAAACACATGAAAAGATGCTCAACATCACTCATTATCAGAGAAATGCAAATCAAAACCACAATGAAGTACCATCTCAAGTCGGTCAGAACAGCTGCTATCAAGAAGTCTACAAACAGTCAATGCTGGAGAGGGTGAGGAGAAAAAGGGACCCTCTTACACTGTTGGTGGGAATGCAAACTAGTACAGTCACTATGGAGAACAGTGTGGAGATTCCTTAAAAAACTGGAAATAGAACTGCCTTATGATCCAGCAATCCCACTGCTGGGCAAACACACCGAGGAAACTGGAATTGAAAGACACGTGTACACGCATTACTGTTTACAATAGCCAGGACATGGAAGCAACCTAGATGTCCATTGGCAGACGAATGGATAAGAAAGCTGTGGTACATAAACACAATGGAATATTACTCAGCTATTTAAAAGAATGCATTTGAATCAGTTCTAATGAGGTGAATGAAACTGGAGCCTATTATACAGAGTGAAGTAAGTCAGAAAGAAAAACACCAATACAGTATACTAATGCATATATATGGAATTTAGAAAGATGGTAACAATGACCCTATATGCGAGACAGCAAAAGAGACACATATGTAAAAAACAAACTTTTGGACTCTGTGGGAGAAGGCAAGGGTGGGATGATTTGAGAGAATAGCATTGAAACATGTATATTATCATATGTGAAATAGATCACCAGTCCAGGTTTGATACATGAGACAGAGTGCTCAGGGCTAGTGCACTGGGATGACCCTGAAGAATGGGGTGGGGTGGGAGATGGGAGGGAGTGTCAGGATGGGGAACACATGTACACCCATGGCTGATTCATGTGAATGTATGGCAAAAACCACCACAATATTGTAAAGTAATTAGCCTTCTATTAAAAAAAATAAATTAAAAAAATGCAATCAGCTATCAAAATGATGCTGATAAATATATTACTTAAAAGGAAATAATCACCATAACAGAAAAATTAGATACAGGATATAAAGACATTTTGACAATATATTCTAAACATTATTTATGTATTTCTTGACTTGTATACTATCCCAAATAATACAAATCATGTGCATTAGATGTTATATTTTTCACTCTCTTCTACAGATCCAGTCTCCACCATCTTCTCCTTGCCCCAGAACTACATCAATGGGCTCCCCTGCACCCTGGCTTCCAATCAGTTGGGCCAATATAAGCTTTGATAAAATTGGAAAGGAGGGAGAAAATTGAAATTGGTTATTCCTCAGCTCTCTTCTTGAAGAGAAGAATCACTACCATTTGATAGTGGTTACATCCCTTGACCAAAGGCCATATGTAATTCCTGGCAAGTGGTTAAATCCCATTGCAGAATTCACACAGACTTCCAGTAACAGCTGTCTCCTGTTCAGACTCAGGAGATATGATGGCTTCACACTAGTCCCAGTTCTGGAGTTTTTCAGCTTCTCTTGCCATTAACCTTAAGTTTTTGTAACCAGTATATTTCTTAAATTCTGTCAATAATGAGCTCATTTTAATACTAGGCACTTCCTGCCAGGATCTGGAACATTACTTTCACCAAAATATTAGCAGAAATTATTCCTTGCTATGGAAAAGTATTTATTTATTTACATGGCTTTCATATGGATTTACTTCTATGTGTGTTTTGTGTATTATTTTTATGTGGATTTTTGTAACTACAATAGGAAAAATATACAATTTACTACAATATTGTTTATTAAGCTACCTATTGTAAGAGATTAGTTGTTTTTTAATCAATCATGAATATGCAGTTTTATAAAATATAATGAAGATAATTATAAAAAATTTAATATATATATATATATAAGCCAACATCTCCTATATTTAAATTCAAGAAACAAAATTTCTCTGTTAAATTGCTAGAAAATGTTCTAAATGTTTTATCTAAGTCTATGTTGGTGTACCCATAACTATTTGCGGACCACAGTTTGGTAGCATTGATCTAAAATATGATCAAGATGGTACCTGTGTCTGTACCAATGTCAGGCATGCTCAGGCGCTCAAGTGTGTATGACTCTTTACTACCCCTTGGACTGCAGCCCACAAGGCTCCTCTGACCGTGGTATTTCCCAGGCAAGAATACTGGAGTGGAGTGCCATTTCATTTTCCAGGTCATCTTCCCATTCCAGGGATTGAACCCACATCTCTTACAACTCCTGCACTGGCCAGTGGATTTTTTACCACTAGTGCCACCTGTATATATATCTATAGCCAAATATTATATCTATTTGATCTACATTTATCTACCTATACTTACATATAATTAATGATACCTAAACAATACCTTGTCACCTATCTGGTACTTAATAAATACTTGATAAATATATGAATGAACATTGAAAAATCAGTTATGAAATGCAGAATATACACAAACGTATGTACAGTCTCTTTTGTTGTTAAGTTTCAGAGAATACTGCTCTCTCATATACTGCCAGGGGGGCAAAAAGTAGGCACAAACTATTTAAATGTTTAAATGAGCGTACTTTTTGACCTGACAATTCAACTTAGCAGTATTACCCACAAGACAAGAAAACTGAAAAAATCAAATAGAGGTCCAATCAAATGGAGGAGTTTAGAATGCTTTCATAAAATCATAAGAGAACATAAAGTCAACCCTCAAATGAAAAATAGACACACATGCAATGTCATGGAAAGAAATATTTAGCTAAGTGAAACAGTTTGCAAGTATACAAAAGAGAATGTCAAAATTTTAAAGAATATTTTCTTGAAAAATATAAAAACATTATGTTAAAGTCTTTATTTCTGTTAGTGAGATTATATATTTTTGATTGTATGCTTTTTTTGTAGGCAATCTTAAAATACCTTCAATGAATCTGTATTTTGAAATTAAAAAATAAACACATACAGATAAAACTTTATGAACATAGTTACAAAAACTATACTAAAATAATGGCAAATAGAAGACATTAATATAAAAAGATTATTTTAAAGTAGAATGTATTACATGAATCCAGAGGTGGTTAGTTAAAAAAAATCTATCAACATAATCTCACATTCATAAATTAATGAAAAAAAATGAAAAGGCATTTGATAAAGTAGAGCAGCCGCTTAAAATAAAAACTCTGAAAATTACAAAAATAGAAGACCATTAAAACTGACAGCAAACATGCCTATAAATGCCAAACCACTTAAAAGCATTTTCAGTAATATGAGGAAGTGGACAGGGATACTAACTCCCTTTTTAAAATCAATAATGTTTTAGAGGATCTAGTGAATGCAATAAGAAAATGAAATAACGTCATAAAAGTAGAGACAATACCCTATTTATGTTTATAATATGAAAGACTAGTGAAAAGCCATTAAAGTTAATAATTGACTTTTGTATGTTGGCTCTATACAAGGTAAATACATTAAAAAATAAAACCCTAGCTCTTCTCTATCCCATCAGCAATTACCTGAAAAATCAGACAGAAATTAAAAAAAAAAAAAGTTTTTCTATTCATAATTGCAATATCACCTAGAAAGTGCTCATGAGTATATTTTGTAAGAATAGTCCAGAAGAAAGGGTGAAGGAAACTCTAATCATAAAGGACATAAAAAAGATTTCAACAAATCAAAGTTATACTATGCTTTCAATCAGAGGCTTATTTTCTCAAGATTTACTGTACATTTAAAATAATTATGGAAGCAGAAGACTTGTGGCATTTTCGTTGTTGATGTGCTTTTTGCTGTTTTGGGGTGGGAGATGGTGTGGAGATAAGACATTAAAGTTTAAAAGAAAGAATAAATGCATGAAAAAGAATGACATTTTTTGCTACATAATAATGGCAAAAGGGGACATGTTTTACCAGATGTTAGAAAATCTATAAATTTACTGCAAATTTATATGGAAACTGTAGAAAAAAAAAAGTCAATAGAGTAAAATAGGGAATTCACAAAAATAAAATTCCAATGTATATGATAGCATAGTATTCCAACTCAGTAGGTAAACAAGGTGTTTACTGTCATCAAGAATGATAGCTGGATATCTAAAAAAATATAAAACTATTCTCCTGTGTTACACCACAGACAATAATAAATTGCCAATTATTCCCCTAGAACTAGATTCAGACTTCAACAATGGAGACCTTAACCTCAGAAGCTTCAATTTTTTTTCCCCTCCTAAAATTTTCTTACAGAGAACTTGATAAGGTTTCAGAGAAACCTTATCAAGTTCTAAGTGCTACGGTTTCAAAGAATGAATTTGAGAAAATAAAATAATTTGGACTAAATAAATATTTAAATGTAAAAAATTCTTTAAGATTTCTCTGAAATTATATGCATAATGCATTTTTAAGGGAAGACAAAGACTTGAAATCTAAAACTATGAAAAAATTGAGATATATTTAACTACAAAAAGATTAAGATAGTTTGTGGAAATACCACAGATGAATTAAAGGTACAAAGGATAGAGTTGGAAAGATTTAATTCTACCAGCAAGCAGAGAATGACTACAAAATATCCAAAAGCATATGTGACAATGTTCAGACTCAGCAGTACTCAAGAATATGCAGTGTATAAACCTATTTCATTACAGTAAAGTTTCATTTTGAGATTTTTCACTAAAAGTAAAAGTTAACAAGCAAACAAAAATCTTTGCTGGTGAAAATATAAATTGTTACAGTGCTTTTTGATATCAAGTGGTCAAAATCTATAAAATTCAGAAATACATATTTTCTTTGACAAGATATTACAAATCCAATATTCTATTTCTTGGAAATATCAATTATATTTAATTATACAGTGGAATTATATTTATTGAAGTATTTATTGCAGTATAATTGTAAAATAATTAAATTGAATTCTCCTCTGTAGTAGGATGGTTAATGACCTTGTGCTACATCTGTATCATGGAATATTTAAGGATAAGTAGAAATACACCAAATGACTTGCAAGCATTTCTATGGGACATATTTGAATGATAAAAGCAAGATCAAAAAATATACTTTTATGAATGAATGACAAACTTATATATGTGTATTCATGTTATAGGTTTGCACTCACACACACATATACAACTGAAGACTATACAAAGAAAAATATAGAAGGGTTCATATTGAGTTATTAACTCAGACCACAGTACTTGGTGTTTAATGTGAGCAGTGAAGAGGCAGAAACAAACAAACAAAAAAACTAGAACAAAAAGAGGATTGTACTACCACAAAATAGCAACAAGAAAGATAAATGTGAAAAAGTATAAATAAAACAATAGAATTCCTGTATGAGTGTGTGTAGTTTGCATTTGCAAAAATACAAAATAAGAATTACTATAAAGTGCATTTAAGAACAGTTGCTATTTCTTGCCTGTATTCCTCTAAGTATCCTCTTTGTTTCATTTTGCATAATTTTATTAACAAAGTCACCTTTATTACATATTTAAAATATGTGACAGTGTAAATTAAAATGAGAAATGAAGGATCGAGGTGCATGTCATAATTCTTAGTCAATCACATGAACATCAGTTGGGAATGAGGGAAGATTCTATTATTACGGAACAACTTTTCTTGTCCTCTGCTTAACATTCCTAAGAAGCTGTTCACTTTCCTCTTGTTGCTGAGTCTGACCTTCCTTTATGAAATAACAGTTTAAAGCTATTCATTTAGTTTTCTTTATCAATGTTTGAATAATAATTAAATTTTAAGAGTGAACTCATATTGCTGATCTGATGCACAGTTCACCAGATGGTCAGTAGAAAATGTATCAGTTTCCTACATTTGACTGCTATGAAGAGTAATTCAAGCTCTCTTTCAGTGACCTTACAGAGTGAAGACAATGTATTCTGGTAATTATTAAGTGATCTGAGGCACCCTTGAATCATTTTGGAAACTCCAGGAATTTCAATTAATGTTATGCATGACCCACCTTATTTAGAATACTTTTGCAAGAAATTGCTTGAAACTGGATGTAATCAGAAGTTCTGATTGTTCTATGTGTTTACATTTGAGAAGAGGCCAGATTTCTCCCTGCTTAATAGAGTTATACTTTAACATGAGTTATTGATCTAAATGTGACAATACAGAGATCCCTTAAGCCTTGCAACAATTACATCTTCCAAACCAGGATGAGATTTTATAGCAACCTGTCTATAAAAGGAAACTTCAAGGAGTTAAGGAAAAGAAAACCAAACAAAAACCCCCCAGTTTTTGTTTCTCTGTTATCATCATTCCTTAGTGCAAGATATTACAAATGCCTTTTCAGTGAAAGTTGATTGATAGAGAAATAAGAACATGAAGATTAGGAGGCCAATTGCACACTTTTTAGCAAAGAGGCTAATTGGTAGCATTAAGCACACAAAATAAATAGTTATAACTAATTTTTATACGTATTCTTATTAATGAAAAAGTAAAAGTGAAAGTCACTCAGTCATCTCCAACTCTTTGTGACCCCATGGACTATACAGTCCATGGAATTCTCCAGGCCAGAATACTGGAGTAGGTAGCCATTCCCTTCTCCAGGGGGTCTTCCCAACCCAGGGATTGAACCCAGGTCTCCTGCATTGCAGGCCAATTCTTTACCAGCTGAGCTACCAGGGAAGCCCATTCTTATTAACAGATTTAAGTGATTAAATTTTATAACTAATTTTATTCTGTGAAATTGAATTTTACAACATTTAAGGTAAGCAATATAAAATGCTTTAAAAATTTTAAGTACTGGCTTTACACAGATGTTAAAAAAGGAATTAAAATCTTTTCTTTAAAATGCTTTTATTTATATTACAGTATATATATTAGGTATAGTAACATTGTAAAAGCATTGTAGTAACATTGTAAAAGTATCATAGTAAAAGCTTAAAGCATTGCTGTTTTGTTGTTTAGTCACTAAATCATGTACAACTCTTTTGCAGCCCCATGGACTGTAGACTGCCAGGCTCTTCTATCCATGGGATTTCCAAGTAAAGAATTCTGGAATGTTTTTCTGCTTCCTTCTCCAGGGGATCTTCCCAAAAAAGGGATGGAACATTTATCTCCTGCATTGCAGGCATGTTCTTTACCACTGAGCCACAAGGGAAGCCGTGGTTACATTAGAAAATGCAAAAATTAAAACTAGAAAACTTAAAGATGAAAGAAGGAACCACTGTATCATCCTCAGTTAATAGATACTAACTTTTAATCCATATTTTTCCAAGATTTATTTTCTTTTTTCTCTGAAAAAATAAAAATGTGTATATACTTTACTGCTCACTGTATATTTTTAAGCATTTTTTAATGTTTATAATTTCTAGATTGCTGTCTGAAGACTAAGTAGTTTTCTTCTATATGGCTAAGTCATGATACATACAGTGCATTTCCTGTTCTTAGATATTCAAGTTGTTTCAACTTTTTAATTATTTTGATATAAACTGTAATAAACTATCCATATGTGTGCATGTGTGGTGTTGCTCTAGTCATGTTCAACTCTGTGACTGTATGGACTGTAACCTGCCAGGCTCCTCCTTCAGTGGGATTCTCCAGGCATGAATACTGGAGTGGGTTGCCATGCCCTCCTCCGTAGTATCTTCCCTACCCAGGAATTGAACCATTGTCTCTTACATCTCCTACACTGGCAGGCTGGTTGTTTACCACTAGGGCTAACTGGAAAGCCCAAACATCCATATACATATACCTTTTTTGAATTGCATACATAGAGATAATGACACCTTGCAGGATTCCCAGGTGGCTCAGTGGACAGTGCAGGAGCTGCAGGAAACATGGGTTAGATCCCTGGGTTGGGAGGATCCCCTAGAGGAGGAAAAGGCAACCCACTCCAGTACTCTTGTTGGAGAAATTCCATGGGCAGAGGGGTCTAGTGGGTTACAGTTCATGGGGTTGTGAAACGTTGGACACAACTGAGCATGCACACTTGCATGAGGTAGTAAAAATATTTATATTCTCATCCAATTATTTTATTATTCTATTATTTATTTTTACCATTTGAGGTTATTTTGGTATCAAAATATATCTTAATTTTTAAACCAAATTTATTTAAAATATACCAGTATAACATTGAGTAATTTTTACCCACTGATATTAAGTATGACTTCAGAGGTAGGATTAAGATAGTGAAGTAGAAAAACCCTGAGCTCAATTCCTTTCACAGACAAAGAAAACTACACCTATATATAATGCAACTCTCTCTGAGAATACCCTGAAGGCTGACAGAAAGGCTCTTCGACAGCCAAGGTTATAAAGAGCAAAATCACACTTAGAAGGGTAGGAGAGTAAGAGAGGTTATTCAGCCAAGATTATAAATCCAGTGGGTGACTAGAAAAAGAAAGGTTAAATAACAAACTCAGAGGTTCTCCCTAAGGAGTAAAACCCACACTGGGTATCCCAGATTTGGTCATTGGGAATAAGAAGATCAGTTCAGTTCAGTTTAGTTGCTCAGTTGTGTCCAACTCTTTGTGACCCTAGGAACTGCAGCATTCCAGGCTTCCCTGTCCATCACCAACTCCCTGAGCTTACACAAACTCATGTCCATTGAGATGGTGATGCCAACCAATCATCTCATCCTCCATCGTCCCCTTCTCCTCCTGCCTTTTATCTTTCCCAGCATCAGGGTCTTTTCCAATGAGTTATTCTTCATATCAGATGGCCAAAGTATTAGAGTTTCAGTTTTAGTATCAGTCCTTCCAACAAACATTCAGGACAGATTTCTTGTAGGATTGACTGGTTAGATCTCCTTGCCATCCAAGGGACTTTCAAGAGTCTTCTCCAACACCATGGTTCAAAGGCATCAGTTCTTCGGTGCTCAGCTTTCTTTAGAGTCCAACTCTCACATCCATACATGACTACTGGAAAAACCATAGCTTTGACTAGATGGACCTTTGTTGGCAAAGTAATGTCTCTGCTTTTTAATATGCTGTCTAGGTTGGTCAGAGCTTTTCTTCCAAGGAACAAGCATCTTTTAATTTCATGGCTGCAGTCACCATTTACAGTGATTTTGGAGCCCAGAAAAATAAACTCTGTCACTTTTTCAATTGTTTCCCCATCTATTTTCCATGATGTGATGGGACTGGATGCCATGATCTTAGTTTTCTGAATGCTGAGTTTCAAGCCAACTTTTTCACTCTGCTTGTTCACTTTCATCAAGAAGATCTTTAGTTCTTCTTCACTTTCTGCCATGAGGGGGTGTCATCTGTGTATCTCCCCTTAAATGGTTTTGGAAACCACTGGGGTTTACAAGCAGGAGCCCTAGAGGGCTGTAGGAAACTAATATTATACACTAAAGAGTGTGTGCACAAACTCATACTCTCCAAGTCCCAGTACAGAGGCAGCAGATTAAAAAGCATCTGGTGCTTTAGCTAGCAAGCAAAGGCAGTCTCAATATGCACTCAAGCATGCACTCAGATCCAGCTCCAAACGTCATGTCAAGGTGACAACCCATATGCATCATGGTAATAAGATGGCCTGTGCTCTAAATATCACTACTGAGGTGGCAACCATGGAGTGCCTCCAAAAATCATATTGGCCCGTGCCCTACTCAACCCTAGTGCGCCTGTCAAAGCCACTAAGCATATGCAGTCTTCTTAGGGATATCCTGCACAAGGGTGTATCTTAACACTGGTAAAGGTAACTGCTATGTCTAATTCATAGAGACAAGCACAGAAAGTCAAAAAAAATGAGAAAATAGGGGAATATGTTTCATATGAAAAAACAAGATAAATCTTCTGAAAAAAAAAAAAAACTAATGAAATGGAGGTTAAAAATTTTAACTGATACAGAGTTTAAAGCAGCAGCCATAAATGCTCACCAAACTTGAGAGAATAGTGGAACACAATTAGAACTTAAAATAAGAGTTAGAAGATATAAAAAGAAAACTTATCAGAGCTGAAGAATACAATAAAAATTAAAAAAAAAAACTAGAAGGAATTAATAGTAAATTAGGTGATACCAAATAATGCAAGTTATCTGGAAGACAAAATAATGGAAATCATCCAAACATAAGTGAAAGAGGAAAATAATTGAAAAAAAAATTAGGGTAGCTCAAGGTACCTTTGAAATAACATCTAGGCACTAACATTTATAAGGGTCCTAAAATAAGAAGAGAGATTAAAGAAAAAAGGGTAGAAATATATTTGATGAAATAATGGTGTAAAACTTTCCTAAACCATGCTCCTTTATCCATGCAATTCTTCAGACAAGAATACTGAAGTGGGTTGGCATGCTATCCTACAGAGTAACTTGGGAAAGATAACAGATATTCAGGTCCAGGAATCACAGAGTCTCAAACAAGATGACCTTAGATGCACACCAAAACATACAATAAAAAAAAAATAGCAAAAATCGAAAATTATGAGATATTTTTAAAGGCAATCAAAGAAAAATTGAATCACTAACAAGGAAATCCTCATAAAACTATCAACTGATTTTTCAGCAGAAACTTTAAACCAGAAGGGATCAGTATAATATATGATATTTAAATATTTAATATTTAAATATATATAATATTTAAAATACTAAAAGGAAAAACAAAAACAAAAATCAAGAATATCTATCTCAGCAAGTTATCATTTAGAATTGAAAGATAGGTAGTGTTTTCCATATAAGCAAAAGCTAGAAGAGTTCATCACTGCGAAACAAGCCTCATAAGACATTTAAAATTTTTTCATTTTGCAACAACAAAAAAAATCCATAAGAAGAAATTCAAAATATAAGTGATGGAAATAATCCCATTGGTAAAAGCAAATATATAGTGAAAGCAGTGGATCTACCACTTAGAAAGATATCCATAAAACATTCTATCCCAAAATAATACTTGTTTCAAGTGTACATGGAACTTTTTCAGGATATATAGCATACTAGACCACAAAACAAGTCTCAATGAATTTAAGAAGACTGTAATCATATCAAACATTTTTTTTGTGATCACAAGGATATGAAGCTAGAAAATAATTAAAGAAAAACACAAATAAGTGGAAAGTAAACATCATACTACTTAAAAAACAAACAAACAAAAAAAAAAAACAAACAGTAAGTCAATGAAGAAACCAAAGAGAAAATTGAAAAATAGCTTGAGGTGACTGAAATTGGAAACACAACTTTCTAAATCTATGGGATGCAGCAAAAGCAGTCTTAAGAGAGAGTTTATAGAAATACAGGCCTACCTTAGGAACAAGAAAAAATAATCTAACTTTACACCTAGAGTTAATGAAAGTGAAAGTCACTTAGTTGTGTCTGACTTTTTGCAACCCCATGGACTTTACAGCCCATGGAATTCTCCAGGCCAGAATACTGGAGTGGGTAGCCTTTCCCTTCTTTAGGGAATCTTCCCAACCCAGGGATGGAACCCAGGTCTCCCGCATTGTAGGGAGATTCTTTACCAGCTGAGACACAAGGGAAGCCCAAGAATTCTGGAGTGAGTAGCCTATCCCATCTCTACCAGATCTTTCCAACCCAGGAATCAAACCGGGGTCTCCTGCATTGAAGGTGAATTCTTTACCAACAATGAGGGAAGCCCTATAGGAACTAGAAATAGAAGAATAAACAAAACACAAATATGAGAAGGGAGGAAATAATATCAAGCTCAAAAAATAAAGACAAAAAACTAAAAATCAATCAAACTAAAAGTTATTTGTTTTAAAGCAGCAACAGGGACTCTCCTCATGGTCCAGTGTTTAAGACTCTGTACTCCCACTACAGGGGACCTGGGATTCAGTCTCTGATTGGAGAACTAGATCTCACACATGGCAACAAAGATCCTGAGTGATACAAATACAGTGTAACCAAATACATTAAAAAAAAAAGGAAGATAAACAAACTTGATAAATTGATAAAGCTTTAGTTAGATGCAAAAATCCTGTACAAAATATTAGCAAATCAAATTCAATAAGACATTACAAGAATCATTTCTTGTTCGGTCACTAAGTCATGTCTGACTCTTTGTGACCCCATGGACTATACCATGCCAGGCTTCCCCGTCCTTCACTATCTCCTGGAGTTTGTTCAAATTCATGTCCTTTGAATTGGTGATGCTTTCTAACCATCTCATCCTCTGCCACCCCTTCTCTTTTTGCCTTCAAACTTTCCCAGCATCAGGGTCTTTTCCAGTGAGTTGGCTCTTTGCGACAGCTAGCCAAATATTGGAACTTTAGCATCAGTTTTTCCAGTGAATATCCAGTGTTGATTTCCTTTAGGATTGACTGGTTTGACCTCCCTGAAGCCCAGGGGACTCTCAAGAGTCTTCTTCAGCACCACAATTCAAAAGTATCAGTTCTTTGGTGCCCAGCCTTCTTTATGGTCCAACTCTCACATCTGTACATAGCTGCTGGAAAAACCATAATTTTGACTATATGGACATTTGTTGGCAAAGTGATGTCTTCGCTTTTTAATACACTGTCTAGGTTCATCATAGCTTTCCTCCCAAGGAGAAAGCATCTTAATTTCATGACTACAGTCACTGTCCACAGTGATTTTGGAGCCCAAGAAAATAAAATAAAATAATAAAATCAAGAATCATGCATCATATGTATGATTTATATTCTTGTGTGAATTATACAAGAATCATACAACATGATCAAGTGGGGTTTATTTCAAGGAAGCAAGAATGTTTCAATATCCACAAGGTAATCAATATGATACACCACATTAGCAACATGAAAGATAAGAGTGATATCATGGCTTCAATAAATGTAAAAAAGCATTTAACAGAAGTCAATATCCACTCACAAAAAAGTCTCAGAAATGTTGGCATAAAGGGAACATAATAAAGGTCACTTATGACAAACTCACAGGTAATATCAGATTCAAAGGTGAAATTTGAAAGCATTTCCACAAGACCATGTGGCCCACTAGTGCCACTTTTATTCAACACATTGTTGACCAGGGATTTTTACAGAAACTAATGCCTGTTGCTATTGATTTTTATGTATATTTAAATGTCTCTGGTCAATAATTTTTGGGTAGCAAAAGATGTTTTCATATGTCTCTGGTGAATATTGAGTTAACATAGTATTGGAAGTCCTAGAGCAGTAGTCAGATCAAAAAAAGAAATAAAAGGCAACCACATTGGAACTAAGTTTGTAAAACTCTCAGTATTTGCAGATGACTTGAGTTTTACACAGAAACCCCTAAAGACTCCACCACAAAGCCATAGAACTAAGAAATAAATTCAGCAAAGTTGTAGGACATACAATTAATATACAGAAAACCTGTTGCACTTTATACGCTAATAACAAACTATCAAAAAAAGAATTTAAAATAATCATATTTACAATTGTACTAAAAAGAATCAAGTACCAGGAACAAATTTAACTGAGGAGATGAAATACCTGTACTGTGAAAATGATAAGACATTAAAGAAAGAAATTTAAATAATACATGGAAAGTTATGCTTTATTAATGGATTGGAGGAAGTAATATTTTTAAATTGTCCATACTGTCCAAAACAATCCAAAGTTTCAATGTAATCTTTATTAAAATACCAGTGATATTTTTCACAGAACTGAACAAAACATTCAAGAACTTGTATGGACCCACAAAAGATACAAGTAGCCAAAGCAGTCTAGAGACAAAAGAACAAAATGGAGGTGTCATGCTCACTCATTTTAAACTATACTACAAAAAACTCTAGTAATCAAAACTGTATGGACCTGACACCAACAAACAGATGTATATGTCAATGGAAGTGAATAGAGAGCCCAGAAAGAAACACTATGTATGTACAATTAATTTATGACAAAGAAATAGTAATATATAATGAAGAAAAGATAGTCCCGTCAATAAATAGTTTTGGACAGCAACATGAAAAAGAATTAAACTGGACCACTTTCTTATACAACACGCAACCTCCCCCTCCCCCCAAAAAACCCCTCAAACTCTTAAATAGAAGACCTGAAGCCATAAAACTCTTGGAAGAAAGCAAAAGTAGGCGGTAAGGTCTATGCAATATTCGCACATTTTTAAGATTATTTTAGGGCACCAAAAGCAAAAATCAGCAAAATGGAACCACATCAAAGTAAAGATCTTTTGCATAGCAAAAGAAACCACTGACCAAAGGAAATGGCAATGTTGAATGGGAGGACAAGTTGGCAAATGATTGAGAGTATCTAAAATATATAAAGGAACTCATACAACTCAATATCAATAAAACTAACTTTGATTTTAAAAATGGACAGAGGACCTGACTAGCCATTTTTCCAATGAAGAAATACAGATGACCAGTAGGCACATGAAAATATAGTCAAATCACTAGTCATCAGAGAAATGCAAATCAAAACCACAGTGAAGTATTATCTTATACTGTGTCAGAATGGTTATCATAAAAAAGGCAAACAGTAGCAACTCTTCAATAGCAAAGATGTGGAGAGAGGGAATCTTTGTGCACTGATCATGGGAATGTAAATTGGTGCAACTACTGTGGAATATGTTACAGAGGTTTCTCAAAAAACTAAAAATATAAGTACCAAATAGTCCAGGAATTTCACTTCTGAGTGGTGGAATTCTATACAGTAGCCAAGATTTAGAAGCAACCAAAGAGGTGTTCATTGACAGATGAATGAATAAAGAAATGGATATATATATATATAAGGAAGGGAAAATAGATGAAAGTGATTAAGAGGTACAAACCAGTTATAAAATAAACAGGTCAAAAGGGCATAATGTACAAAAACATCATATTGTCAATAATATTAGAATAATTTTGTATGAAGGGTAATCTAGAAAAAATTAAATTGCTATCTTATACACTTGAACAAATATAATATTGTAAGTCAACTATACTTCATTTTTAAAAAGTACTACATATACTTCTTTCTGTGTCTATACTTTTGTCCCTATATTGGTGCACTTATATTTGTAACATTTGTATTTACATATATGTAAATATGTATTATGTGTACATGCATACATACATTCTTATATATGTAGGTATATATGCCACTGGCCTATCCATTCACTGTGATATTCTGATTAAATTTTGATTTTTGAAACTTATTATAGACTTGGAGTATACTGGATATCAGACAGAGCAAGTCAAGTCTCATTCTTGTTTCTTTATAAATCTAAGATATTCTTGTCAATTTATTCTGCCAATTGTTGTTTAACTATTCTTCTCTGTCTTTAAAATCTCTTTGTAGTTTTAAGTTCTTTAAACTTATAAACACGTTTCTAAAGAATACACAAGTTGGCCACATCTGAATCCTCTAAGATTGTGCAAGCCAGAAGAAATTTGCATAAAAGTAAACAATATGGGAAACTTTCTTAATTCCTCTCAACTTGAGTATCCTTTTTTTGGTAAGTGAGTATGATAATAATTCATATACATAAGGTTGCTACAAAGATTAATTGAGGTAATTTGTGTGATACAAAACAGTATCTAGCACACAGTAAGTTCTCAAGATATTATATTTATTATAAATGAATGCCGAATAACTGAATATGAACAATCTAATACCAGTTGACAGTTAAATAATTCATCCCTTGGTGAAACAATATTTTCACAAAAAATTTTATATCAAAATAAATTTTGGTTCAGTTCAGATCAGTCACTCAGTTGTGTCCAGCTCTTCAACTCCATGGACTGGAGCATGGAAGGCTTCCCTGTACATCATCAACTCCCAGAGCTTGCTCAAACTCATGTCCATTGAGTCAGTGATGCCAACCAACCATTTCATCCTCTGTTGTCCCCTTCTCCTCCTGCCTTTTATCTTTCCCAGCATCAGGGTCTTTTCCAAGGAGTCAGTACTTCTTATCAGGTGGCCAAGGTATTGGAGCTTCAATTTAGCATCAGTCCTTCCAATGAACACCCAGGACTGATCTCCTTTAGGATGGACTGGATGGATCTTGCTGCAGTCCAAGGGACTCTCAAGAGTCTTCTCCAACACCACAGTTCAAAAGCATCAATTTTTTGGTACTCAGCTTTCTTTATAGTCCAACTCTCACATCCATACTTGATGGCTTAAAAAAAAAAAGCCATAGCTTCAAATAGACAGACCTTTGTTGGCTCTGCTTTTTAATATGCTGTCTAGGTTGGTAATAGTTTTTCTTCCAAGGATCAAGCACCTTTTAATTTCATGGCTGCAATCACCATCTGCAGTGATTTTGGAGGCCCCCAAAATAGTCTGTCACTGTTTCTATTATTTCCCCATCTATTTGTCATGAAGTGATGGGACCAGATGCCATGATCTCGGTTTTCTGAATGTTGAGTTTTAAGCCTACTTTTTCTTTTTTTTTTTTTACTTTTATTTTTATTTTTTTAAATTTTATTTTATTTTTAAATTTTACAATATTGTATTGGTTTTGCTAAATATTGAAATGAATCTGCCACAGGTATACATATGTTCCCCATCCTGAACCCTCCTCCCTCCTCCCTCCCCATACCATCCCTCTGGGTCGTCCCAGTGCACCAGCCCCAAGCATCCAGTATTGTGCATCGAACCTGGACTGGCAACTCGTTTCATACATGATAGTATACCTGTTTCAATGCCATTCTCCCAAATCTTCCCACCCTCTCCCTCTCCCACAGAGTCCATAAGACTGTTCTAGCACAGTAGGCAGCGCGTCTGTCTCATAAGCCTACTTTTTCACTTTCATGAAGAGGCTCTTTAGTTCTTCACTTTCTGCCATAAGTGGTGTCATCTTCATATCTGAGGTTATTGATATTTCTCCTGGCAATCATGATTCCAGCTTGTGCTTCATCCAGCCCAGCATTTCAAGTGATGTACTTTGCATGTAAGTTAACTAAGCAGGGTGAGAATATACACAGCCTTGATGTACTCTTTTCCTAGTTTGGAACTAGTCTGTTGTTCCATATCCAGTTCTAACTGTTGCTTCTTGACCTGCATATAGATTTCTCAGGAAGCAGGTCAGGTGGTCTGGTATTCCCATCTCTTTCAGAATTTTCCAAGTCTGTTGTCATCCACACAGTCAAAGGCTTTGGTGTAGTCAGTAAAGCAGAAGTAGATGGTTTTCTGGAACTCTCTTGCTTTTTTGATGATTCAATACATGTTGGCAATTTGATCTCTGGTTCCTGTGCCTTTTCTAAACCCAGCTTGAACATCTGGAGTTTCATGGTTCATGTACTGTTGAAGCCTGGCTTGAAGAATTTTGAGCATCACTTTGCTAGCGTGTGAGATGAGTGCAACTGTGAAGTACTTTGAACATTATTTGTCATTGCCTTTCTTTGGAATTGAAATGAAAACTGACCTTTTCTTGTCCTGTTGCTACTGCTGAGTTTTACAAATTTGCTGGCATATTGATTACAGATCTTTAACAGCATCATCCTTTAGGATTTGAAATGGCTCAGCTGGAATTTCATCAGCTCCACTAGCTTTGTTTGTAGTGATGCTTCCTAAGGCCCACTTGACTTTGCATTCAAGGATGTCTGGCTCTAGGTGAGTGACCACATCATCGTGTTCATCTGGGTCATGAAGATCTTTTTTGTATAGTTCTGTGTATTCTTGCCACCTCTTCTTAACTTCTTTAGCTTCTATTAGGTCCATACCAGTTCTGTTCTTCATTGTGCCCATCTTTGCGTGAAATAGTCTCTTGGTGCCTTTAATTTTCTTGAAGAGATCTCTAGTCTTTCCCAATCTATTATTTTCCTCTATTTTTTTGCATTGATCCCTGAGGAAGGTTTTTAATCTCTCCTTGTTATTCTTTGGAACTCTGCATTCAAATGGGTATACCTTTCCTTTTCTCCCTTGCTTTTATCTTCTCTCCTTCTCATAGCTATTTTTAAGGCCTCCTCAGACAACCATTTTGCCTTTTTGCATTTCTTTTTCTTGGGGATGGTATTTATCCCTGCCCCTATACAATGTCATGAACATCCGTCCATAGTTCTTAAGGTACTCTATCAGATTTAATCCCTTGAATCTATTTGTCACTTCCACTGTATAATTGTAAGGGATTTGATTTAGGTCCTAACTGTATTATCTAGTGGTTTTATCTACTTTCTTCATTTAAGTTTTTTTTCTTTTTTTGGTTGAAAATTTCCCAGATTTTATTTCTTTTTTTTTAAATTTTATTTTATTTAATGTTACAATATTGTATTGGTTTTGCCATATATCAAAATGAATCTACCATAGGTATACATGTGTTCCCCATCCTGAACCCTCCTCCCTCCCCATACCATCCCTCTGGGTCGTCCCAGTGCACCAGCCCCAAGCATCCAGTATCGGGCATCGAACCTGGACTGGCAACTCGTTTCACATATGATATTATACATATTTCAATGCTATTCTCCCAAATCATCCCACTCACTCCCTCTCCCACAGAGTCCAAAAGACTGTTCTATATATCAGTGTCTCTTTTGCTGTCTCGTATACAGGGTTATTGTTACCATCTTTCTAAATTCCATATATATGTGTTAGTATACTGTATTGGTGTTTTTCTTTCTGGCTTACTTCACTCTGTATAATAAGCTCCAGTTTCATCCACCTCATTAGAACTGATTCAAATGGATTCTTTTTAATGGCTGAGTAATACTCCATTGTGTATATGTACCACAGCTTTCTTATCCATTCATCTGCTGATGGACATCTAGGTCGCTTCCGTGTCCTGGCTATTATAAACAGTGCTGCTATGAACATTGGGGTACACGTGCCTCTTTCAATTCTGGTTTCCTCAGTGTGTATGCCCTTAAGTTTGAATTTGGCAATAAGAAGTTCATGATCCGAGCCACAGTCAACTTCCGGTCTTATTTTTTTCTGACTGTATAGAACTTCTCCATCTTTGGCTGCAAAGAATATAATCAATCTGATTTCAGATTGATCATCTGGTGATCTCCGTGTATAAAGTCTTCTCTCACATGAAATAAATTTAGATTGTTCTATTTCTTATTAATTGTTTTTATTCTTAAAAGAATATATGATTTATTTGTTTTTATTCTTAAAAGAAAAAAGTGAGAGAAAGCAAGTAACTAACAGTTACTTATGATCTAAACTGCTCATCATTTGCTTAGGAGTACCAGAGTGAAAAATCTAATCAATCTTCTTTCCCTGGAAGAAGGTAAGAAAACTCTTTAAAGTTGTTGGCAATCCTATAACATGGGTAGAGGAAAAGGCAAACAAATAAATAAAACTGTCTTTATTTACAGACACATGTATTTATTTGTTCTGTTAACAAGATGATGATAAATAATAAATGACAGGCAGACTAATAGGTAACAGGAAGGAAGGAACAGACAGAAAGAGAAGGAAGGAAGAAAGGAAAGATGGAAGAAAAGATAGGTTAAAAAAAATGAGAGGAGAATGTCAGAGGAACAGACAGAGGTAGAGGGAAGAAACAAAGATATTAAAAAGCTGTGGCCTGTGAGTTAAGAGATGAATTTCCAGACAAGTGGTTCTTAAACTTTAGCAAGTATAAAAACCATCTGGAGAACTTCTTAAAACACAAATTTTTCTGACATACCTCCTAGAAATTTTATTCACTACATCTGGGGTGAGGCCACAGAATTTGCATTTCTAATAGCCTTCCAGATGCTGCTACTGTTGTTGATTTGAGGACTACACTTTGGATAGCATGTTCCAAACTTTGTTTTTGCTAATCAACCATATAACTCAGTGAATTTCTCAGAAATAAATTTGCAACCAGAAATCTTGGGCTAGTGTTTTAATAAAGGAAGTTCTTCCAAGAGACATTGGAAAGCAAATGGGGGAAACAGGACAAGAAATGGGGTAAAAGACCTGCAAAGCTGTGATTTCAGGCAGAGTCTAAAGTTTAGCCAGATACACCACAAGAGGTCTCCAAGGTACAAGTGCTTTCTAAGAGAGCTCACACTTCTTAGCTGTAGGCAGCGGAATTGCGCTTTCACGAGTCAGCCACTGGCTAAGGACCTCTTAGAAAAAGGCTCAACATACTCCCAGCCCTTCTACCTGTCTTCACCTATCGGAAAAATGACAGAGCTCAGAACAGAATCCACAGAATGGATCACGAAGCCCAGTTCTCTGTCTCTCTCAGTAGCCAGGAGTTGCTATTTCCTCAGTTGGGTTTTAAATACACTTACAATAATGATAAAAATGGAATGAATAGAAACCAAGTAAATGATTACATAATCTCTCCTGACTCCATAGAATGCCCTATTTTACTGAAATGTATTCTTGAATATGAAAAAGAATATGATCATGTCATGCATGAATTCTATATTAAAAGCACTCAAATGCCCAATAACTTGCTTCTAATATTTGTTATGCTATGGTCTAATGACTGTAAGTGCCATTTATTATATCATATGTATTTATAGGTAAAAAGTGTTGGATGACATATTTGGGAATTCTAAATAATTCCACTTCGTGTGAAAATAACAATTGAGATGGTGTTTTTAAAATAAAGGATGAATATTATAGAGTCAGGGCTCCCCTGGTGGCTCAGATGGCAAAGAATCTGACCGCAATGAGGGATACCTGGGTTCAATCTGTGGGCTGGGAAGATTCCTTGGAGAATGCATGGCAACTCATTCCATTATTCTTGCCTGGAGAATCCCCATGGACTGAGGAGCCTGGCAGGCTATAATCCATGGCATCATACAGACTCGCACACAACTGAGCAACTATACACAGCATAGCATTATAGAGTCAACCTCCCTTTCCTATGCAATTTACACTGGTAAACAAAGAGTAAATTTGAATATCTTTCCTTCTGTTTCCAGAATCTTCCAAAAGATCTCTTTGAGAATTTCTTACTACTCAAAATAAAGTATCAATGTTGAAAAAGTTGCTATGCCAAAATGATCTGTCTCAAGTTTTCCTGATCACTTGCATGGCCATAAATTGTTGTAACAATAAGGTTATCAATGGAGAACATGCATATTCAGAGAAAGGACAAAGAAAAGACAGATTTTGATAACTTTTCTCAGTATCAAAAAGATCAAAGATAAAAATAAATTAAAAACAAAAAATACCACAGACACCTGTAAGGAAGAAAAGCAGTTGAAAGAACAAAGATAAAGGGCCTGTAAGGTGATGCCTGCTGAGGAATGACAAGTTTGTTTGATTGCTTCTGGTTCAATGAAATGCACTAGAGTCAACCCTGTTGAAGTTTATGTTGGAATTAAATTATAGGTGGGCTTTGAATGCCAGGATAAAGTTGTTTTCCTTTTGTTTTAAAGGCAGATCACACAATAATTGAAACATTAAATATTTCCCTGAGAGGAGTAACATAATATGACCATGGCAACATTTTGAGTATTTAGTAGATGCTAGCACCCCACTCCTGGAGAAGGCAATGGCACCCCACTCCAGTACTCTTGCCTGGAAAATCCTATGGACGGAGGAGACTGGTAGGCTGCAGTCCTGAGGGTCAGACACGACTGAGTGACTTCACTTTCACTTTTCACTTTCATGCATTGGAGAAGGAATTGGCAACCCACTCCAGTGTTCTTGCCTAGAGAATCCCAGGGACGGGGAAGCCTGGTGGGCTGCCGTCTATGGGGTTGCACAGAGTTGGACACGACTGCAGCGACTTAGCAGTAGCAGCAGCAGCAGCAGCCTTTATGATGGTAGTCTGAAAGATCTTCTAAAAGACATCAGACCAATTATGAAGGTTCCTAAAGTATTTCAGGTTTGAAAAAAAATCTATACTAGTGTGATGACAGTAGGATTCATCTAAGTGTGAAAGTGTTAGTCACTCAGTCATGTCTAATTCTTTGTGACCTCATGGACTATAGCCCACCAGACTCCTCTGTCCATGGAATTCTCCAGGCAAAAATACTGAGTGTGTTGCCATTCCCTTTTCCATGGGATCTTCCAACCCAGGGATCAAACCCAGGTGTCCTGCACTGCGGGTGTAGTCTTTAGTATCTAAGCCACCAGAGAATTCCTTTCGTTTAAAGGCACTGATAACTCAAAGGAAAATAATAACAGAAAACATTCAAAGATGAAAGAACTTAAGGGAATGGAGCTTCAAAATTCTAATATGCTGAAGCTCAGAAACTGGAAGAAATGAATTTCTATAAACTAGAGCAGTACAAAAGATCACATCAAAGGCAAAAGTGTCTTCAGCTTATTTTATTAGAATGAGAATAAAGATAAATTTGTTTTGAGAAATGCCTATACAAAGGAATCAGTAAGACAAGGCATCTATATGCTTGCCATGCCTTGGCACTCTGCTATCATTTTAGAACAGTTACATAAACATGTATAATTCCCCAGGGGCTAGTAGGCAAGGCTAAATGAAAAAGCCTATGTCAAAAGCCTATTTCAAAAGCCTACTTGAAATAATTATAAAGCCAAAAGCTTGAAATCCAATTCTTACTGCTAGGTCTAATTGATTGTGGGATTTTAGATTCTTATCATTTTGATGTGTCAGTTTTTCTATCTGTAAAATGAGGATATGTGCTATATTCTAGGTATTATAAGTGCTATGAAAGGTCAAATTACTTTTGATATTTGAATTTGAATAATACATTTGAATTTTTTTAAATGAGTATTACATGACATTTGACTATCATGATTATGAAACACCTAATTCACCATATCTTTTTCCTCTTATTTTGAAGAAGTTTACCATGACATTTTTTAGTTATTAGCGACAAATTATTACTTGGATACTGTACTTTATGATCTCTTCTGTTTCATGGCTATGAACTAGAATCAGATTAAATTGTGTTTTACTTGACATATTTTATTATACGGTAGAATTATATTCACATTCCTTTTTCCTACCTTCAGAATGGTTACATTGATTTTTTTATTTAAGTAATGTATTTCCTTCACAGTTTTTTCTCTCTTCATGACTAGTACCACCCAGGTGGCACAGTGGCAAAGAATCCCCTTGCTGAAGCAAGAGACGCAAGAGATTCAAGTTCGATCCCTGTGTCGGAAAGATCCCCTGAAGTTGGAAATTCCAGTTTTCTTGGGCAGCGAAATTCCATGACAGGAGAGTCTGGAGGGCTACAGTCCGTGGATAACAAAGAATGTGACACAACTGAGCTACTGAGCACACACATACAAAGTCATACTTTATAGACTGCTTTGAAATCAGATATTTTCCCCACTTAATATATACTGAATTAATATTCTTAACCTTTCCTCTAAAACATATGATTTTATGTCAGGAAAAAATTTCCATTTTATGGTTATTTTCAGGTTTTAATAGTATTCATTTTCTTACATAGTTTTCCACATTTTGAAATTTTCAATGAGATAATTACTAAGATGTTGAATTACTCTGTTAAAAAATATGAAGCTCAAAGAAATATACACTGACACACTATATTCTTGAGAAATTTTTCTAATGTCTAAGTCCAACACCAGTAAATGACATTGCCTTATGACTTTGGTAATATTTTTACAATGTTAAAATTTTTCCAATTTAATTTAAAAATGATGCTCATTATTAATAGGGTACAAATATTTAATATATACTTTAGCTAATGCAAAACCTTTTATTTTTTAATTTCCTCTCTTGATACTTTATCCCTTTCCCCATTAGGTGATTCAGCTTTTTCTTACTGATTGATGAAAATATTTCATCAATTGTATTAATTGTCATTTATTTTTCTTTTAATTACAGAATTTTCTTTTTGAATGCTTTAGATTAATAAATTTTTAAAATATTATGTAATGTATCAAATTTCATTTTTTTTTGCATTTGAACTTAGTCATAAACCTTTTTCAGCCTAAAATCAGATTACTCTAGTTTGTAATTATATTGTATTCCTGTTTTCAATTTTAATATTTTAATTTAAATTAAATTGATTTTTGTTACTGTCAGGCAAGGATCTTCTAGTTTTTTCCTCATATCCAATCAAATTATTTAAATTAGATTTTTTATATAATCAATTATCTCGTGTAAAATCCTTGCAAGTTTTGGGGTCTCTTTGAGTTTTCCATTATATTTTTTACTAATAATAAATTATCTTAACTCCTGTAGTTAAAAAAATTCCCATCTTATATATCCCTTATTCTCTTCTTTCATTGCTTTATTGTTCTGAGAATTTTTCTAATTAGAGAAAAATGTGAATATGTTTATGACATAGTATGTGCAAATCTTAAATACATTGCTGTAAATTCTAAGAAGACTCTTTAATCTCTCTGTAAACTAGTTCAGTGCAGTTCAGTCGCTCAGTCGTGTCCGACTCTGCGACCCCATGAATCGCAGCACACCAGACCTCTCTGTCCATCACCAACTCCCTACTAAGAGCAGTGTAAAAACTGGGAAAACTAAGATTTTGCATCACGCATGACCTAGTTTTGAATTCTGGATCCGTCACTATGTACAATTGCATTAAGTCAAATTATTTTCAACTGTAAAATGTGAACAGGTGTGTGTGTGTGTGTGTGTGTGTGTGTGGTGTGAAGTCACTTCAGTCATGTCTAACTCATGCTGCAGTCCCTGGGGTCACAAAGAGTTGGACACGACTGAGCGACTGAAGTAACTGAACTCTGTGACCCTATGGTCACAGACTGCCAAGGCTGCTCTGTCAGCGGGATCCTACGGGCAAGAACACTGGTGGGTTGCCATGCTCTCCTCCAGGAAATCTTCTCAACCAAGGGAAAGAAGACATGTCTCTAGCATCTCCTGCTTTGGCAGGTGGGTTCTTAACCATTAGTGCTACCTGGGAAGCTGAGCAGTTATACTTCCTTCAAATGATGCTTGCACAAATTGAGAGAGAGAAATAAGTTCTGAAAGTTACCTAATACATAACATTTGCTTTATACTTTCCCCTGAATTTCTGCTCAACAGAGTAAATTAAATTTAAATACATTATGGCCAATTTAAGTTAGTTAAAGGAGACATTACTGATAGTGACTTTTGAACTTGAATTTTTCTGCTTTATATTCTTTAAAAAACAAAAGGATATATGTTTATCTGAAAAATACAAATGTAGTACTGTATAAATGTGTTATAATTACTAATATCAACTTTTCTTTAAACTTCAGTGCTTTTATTTACTAATTTATTCACCTGATATAAATTGAATGTCTACTAAAAATACATACTGCAATAATTTCTAGATAAAATAAATTAGCCCAGTGAATTTAAATGAGTTTAAAGCACTTTTGCTAGAGAGAAACAAAGAACTGGGATTTGGGGTTCTAGAATATTTTCAGTAGTCCTAAGTACTTTGATACAACTTAATAGATTTAAATGAAATTCAACAAATGCATTGGGAATGTTAGCTTTTATTAGTTAGTGACCATTGATTCCTCCAGGTTACTCTTATTTCATTATGTATTTCTCCTTTATCGCAGCTTCCTTATGACAATCTTCTTTCTTATTCATTATTTTCCCTCCAGTATTTCACTCAGAGGCTGTCACATCTGCCACCATTTCTATCAGTATCATATCACTGGACTTACTTTCTTAGTTATTCACCTTTTGTCCCAGGCTGGGATAAATCCAATCATTTAGATTTTCTGTTCTGATCTTGGGCAGTTGACTAAATGAATGAGAAAATCTCACAATCTTGTTTCAGCTTCATAAAATATCCAATTTCATCCAGTAAACTCTGAGAGATCCTCCTCAATGTGTTCCTAGTAAGTTATCTATGAACTCCTTCAAGAATTCTTCTAAATATTGGCTTATTTCCTGCAATCCTATATGCCTCATCCCCTTCCTCCTCACAGCAAATGATCTTCCCTCCTTAAAAAAAAAAAAAAGAAAGACAATCAGGCAAGAACTTTCTAAACTTTTTCCTTCTTTTGCCACTTGCAGGTAAACGAAACTCTCTCCATTCTTCCATCCTTTCATCCTGGTTAGTTGAAGAGGTTTCTTTCTCTAAGTGAAAATCTATGCCTTTCTCCAGCTTTATTTTTCTGTGACATTTTGAGATATTGTGCTATTTTAAACACCTTCATCCTCTCCATCCTCACTCAAGCTTTTTGTGACGTATTACCTTAGCTAAATTATAACTATGCTCAATTTCATCTCATCTTAAATGAAAATGTTCCCTCAAATTCACATCTTCTGGTAACTATGGTTCTACATACAGTATTCTCTTCAAAGCTAAACTACTTGAAAATATAGTCTAGAAGATATACCATTTATCTTTTCAGTACCTGATATACTTTTAAATAGTCCATGAAACTAAATTTACAAGATAAACACAAACAAAACTGGCAAAAGCTTTGTAAGCTTAATATTGATGACACAAGTTGAAATCTAGATGTCATTTTAGGGTCATTCCATGTCAACATCAAATATTTTACCTCCTGTATTTCTTAAACCCACCCCTCTTTCTCCATTTCTATCGCTATAGCCATTGATATTTCACAGTTAAGAAAACTGAGGCCAGAAAGTTTAGTTAAGTTGCTGACAGGGGCATATTCCTAGATTTCATTCCAGGCAATCTGTCTTCAGAGGTCATCATTTTAACTATTAAACTTATCCGTTTTATACCCAAGCTCAGTATTTTCTGGTCAGACGAAGATTCTAGAATGTAAGACTGGTGTCCCTAAGTAAGGTAAACCTAAATAGAACTTAAGTTCATACTGCTCTGTTTGGGACAACCTAAAGCAGTTGGAGATCAAACCAATACTTCTAATGTAAATCAACTTTGAGGGAGAAACTAAATGGTTTGAAAGATAAGAGTTGAGGACAGACAGTATGATAATACTGATCTTATTCTTCTCTGTGAAAGGCAATATGAGGACTGGCCTAATTTAGCTACCATTCTAGAGTTGCCCACTTTATGGTAAGTAAAATCTAACCAATGATGAGATGCTGAAAATCTGACTGATTCTGCCTTGCCCACCTGGGCCATAAGATAGAAGGTATCATAAGTATACCTTCTATTTAAAAAAAAAAATTTCCCTATAATGATCATATAAATGATTCCTACATTTAAATGTTTACTTTATACATTTCTTAAGACAAAACAAGTCATTAGGAAAACTAGAACAGTTTGTAAACAAACGGTACTTCAACATTAGCTCATTTCTTGATTTATACAATAAGAAAATTTATCTTAATTTCAATGTATGATTTTATATATTTAACAAAGGATATTCATAAGAATCCATAAGGGTGCTATTATTGTCCACAGATGAGAAAGTGTGGGTTAGTCACTCAGTCATGTCTGACTCTTTGCGACCCCATGGACTGTAGACTATCAGGCTCCTCCATCCATGGAATTCTCCAGGCAAGAATACTGGAGCTGTTTTCCATTTCCTCTTCCAGGGGATCTTCCTGACCTAGGGATTGAACCTGCATCTCGTGCATTGCAGGCAGATTCTTTATCATTTGAGCCACCAGGAAAACCCAACAGATGAGAAGATTGAGGTGATAAGATGTTAAACAAAAAGGCAATAAGTAATACGTGCTAAGAGGACATTGGAAATTTAGCAATATGTCCCCCAAATCCATGTTCTTAACTACAATGCTGTCTTGTCTGTTTACAAGTTATACAATATCCATCATTAAAATCTACAATAAATATCACCAGGGTTAGTAATAAAAAATTACATCGTGCCTCCAAATTTCATGTAATGTGGTTCTCTTGGGCTATCACATAGCTTTAGTACTTTGCACTGAATATTGAAAAGAAAAAAAAGTGGGAGGCAAGGAAGAAAAATAATGAAACTGAAAAATGCAGGAAATCAGAAGAAGAAAAATGTGCACCTAAATATATAGCATATAGTCCTCAACTGACATGGACTCCAGCATTGTCCCTAATGACAGTAGTGAGATGGAGACTAGCAAAGCCTGGCATTCTTACTGTCATCCCACTGAATAGAAGTAGTGGTGGTAATTCCCCTTATGTCCTTTAAGGGATCAGGGACATTTATCATTTCATGAATTCTGTGTCCTGTCATCCTGAAATGGTTTACCGAGCTTTGCATCCAGCCCAAAACTGTGACACAAATAGAAATTACTAATAAAAGTGTTCTTCAAAATTCTGTCTCATTAACATTAGGCCCTTAATAAAAGGGTGAGAATTTAACACAAATAATTGCATTCCCTATATAGACCACAGCTCTAACTGAACACAAAGTATGTGTATAGGATTTATCTCCTCCTTTACAAGAAGGTATTAAGAGGAATGCTTTGGAATTTTAACTAAACCTATTATATAACTCTTTGAATTCTCAAATGAAAAGAAACTCAAGGAGAGAGGGGTCTGGAATTCTCAAGGAGGAAGAAAGGACAAACTTTTTTGTCTTTCTCTACATTCCTTAGGATTATATAACAATAATGTATCCTGCCTAAGGACAGTCTTTGGATTCAACCTTTTGTTATCTTAAAATGTTAATTATGGGAGTAGACCTGGTCTTTACAAGGATGTATCTTGCCTGAGGACAGTGTTACCTTAAGATGTAAATTATGGGAGTGGGTCTGATGAGGTCTTTGCAACCTCCAGACATTCTTTGGCTTATATAACTTCATTGTTAACACTAGCAAGCGGGTACTCTTTCTGCCCCCTTCTGATGCCTGTGTCAGAAGCTTTCTCTATCTCCTTTGTACTTTAATAAAACTTTATTACACACAAAAAAAAAATAAAATAAAAAAAAAATAAATAAAATACTTGAATTAGAGTGCTTCTTGGTATAATGGAAATTTTCAATCTCAAGTATATACATAATTCACATATGATTGACAAACTTACCACAGTTACAAAATTACTAAAGATAATGAACTATATGTTCCCTCTAAACATACCTAAATTAGAATCTCAAAAGGCAAATTTAGTAGGTAACATCTTTCTCATACATCATGCATTTAGAAGCAGAGAAGGCCATGGACAACAAGTGGGGTGGGGAGAAAAAAAAAAAACCACCTTATTTACTTCCCTGTGTTTGCATGAACATATTGCATTCAGCATCAGCACACCTGCCACGCTGCAGCAGGATGAGCTGTTTCTGAGCACAGGAATGTGAACCTCTGCTCCTAAGCACACATTTGTTTAAAATTTTGCTAAAAATTGAATCTTCTGACTAACTGCCATATATAGAAGACGTATTTGGAGAAAGCTACAACTGATTTCACTTTAAAGGATTTAAAGGAAACTGTGGATTCAAGTCAAAACAAGAAAAGAGGAGTTAACCAGCAGAGGACCAAGTGTTAACTTACAGACAAAAGCCTCTACCAGGATATTTTAAAGGTACAATCCTAAGAGTCTAGCAACCATAACAAAAATCAAAGACTGTTCTTTGAGCTTACAAAGCTATTTGAATTCCTGTTGTGCCTTCTGTAATCCCCAGCATGTCCTTTCACCCTTTCCTTTCGCTACATCCTCCATCTCCTGGAAGTTTGCCTCACCCTCAGTGAGTCAGTAGCCTCTAATGCAGCCTCTAGTTCCTGAAGGAAGAAGACAGCAGTCCAACTAAATCCATTCAGTAAGTAGCTATCTTAACAGGAAGGCGGGCACATAAAATGAGCCTAGATATCATAGAACCATCATAATAACCAGATTCACCTATATTATTTTTGCAGTTTTCATTGAGGCAGTAATTTCTATGTGGGAAAATCACTGCTTTTAGATTCACCAGGGTAGAACAAATCCCCAGTAATCACATAATCCTACCTCTTAGCAGATAAACAAACGACATTTATTTAAATCAAACTTTGAAACCAACATTGATCCTTTCAGTGAGAAGGGGTTCACTTTTATGGATTCTATCAAGTCTTTCAAGGCCCAAACCTCTACTTGCATTTTCAGAGTAGAAGTTGAATACTTATGAGTTGTAAGAACTAATAATCTTTAAAAGAGAAAAAGAGAGTAATATATTTTCCTTATGCATGTACAGTCTAGATCTACATATTTACTCTTACATGTTAAAAATAGCCTAAAGTAGAATAACATTTATCAAGAACAGCTTTACTGAATATTGATGTTCTTAGAGAAATGATAAAAGCCATGTTATCACCTAGTTAATTTCCAAATACTACAAAGTTCATTTCAACCCCAAAATATAGTATTTAATTATATCCTATCAGCCTGTGTTCCATCTCTGTGGAAGCACTGTATTTATTTTAATACACAAAAAAATTATGAATAAACTAAGGAGGCATTCAGTGATCAAGCAATCAGAAAAGCTTTCATGATTTTTCTCTTGACCCAGTTTTTTTTTCATAGAGGTAGATAAGTTTTGGCATGTCTCTAAAATAAACTGTTAGAACTCTGCCTAAGTAAAGGAGAGGTAAATAATAAGATTTGCTTGTTGCTTATTACTTTGCCTGAGTGACTTTATTCATACTTATTAGTATAAATATCACCTATCAGTATATGCAAATAAAACATGTAGAAGTGTTAGGATTGTGGATGTTTTTATTTTCAACTTTATCTTCTCTGCATACTATTTTTTGAAAATCTAAATAATAAATCCCTTCTTGTTGATGGAACAAATACATGAGTGCAAGCATGTATGCTGAGCTGCTTCAGCCATGTTTGACTCTTTGAGAACCCATGGACTGTAGCCTGCCAGGCTCCTCTGTCCATGGGAGTCTCCAGGCAAGAATACTGGAGTGGATTGCCATGTCCTCCTCCAGGGGGGTCTCCCTGACCTAGGGGTCAAACTCCTGTCTCTTACCTCTTACGTCTTCTGAATTGGAAGGCTGGTTCTTTACCACTAGTGCCACCTGGGAAGCCCATATATATACATATACCATATATATATATAAACATATATATGAAAGGAAATGTGCAAGATTGCTTCATGTATCACTTTGAAAGTTAAGTCAAAAAATAAATATAATGAACTTTCTCTTCAAAGACAACTTTGTTAGAAGCATTGTCCATAATTTTTACATACATTATTTTAACTCTTTCTCACACATTCCCCCAATCTAATCTGGCATTTTGTACTGTCTTCTTCCACAGCTTTTCTCACCAAGGTTCCCAGATCTAATGGTCATTTGCCTAATGGTACTAACTTACTTAATTTCCTAGTTGAATTCATTTCACTTCACCATTTTATCTTTCTTGAAAATGCTTTTCCTTGACTTCTAAGACATATCCTTTCCTCTTTCTTTAATTACTTCTTCTCCACCTTTTAACCTTTATTGCCATTCATCCAATATTTCATTATTCACAATCATCTAGGCTTATTCTTAGATGAATTTTTTTTTTTTTAGTTTATATTCTCATTTGAATTGTCTCATTTCCACCTCAAGCCAAATTTATATCTCTAGCTCTGGCCATTCCTAAAATCTCCCAGCAACTTATTAACTTTTTATCTGACATCTCCTTTGGGTGTCTCAAAGGCCAATCTCATAAAAATTTGATCTGTAATTCCTCTTTCCTCTCTCAAACCCTGCCAACTTCCAGTTATCAACTTCCCTTATCTCAATGAAATGTACCAGCATCCATGCAGCAGTATAAGCAAAACATATAAAGTCATCAAGGATGCTTATTTGATAGTCATACACTACAATATACTATACTCTCTTCAGTCTAAAGTATTGTATTTACTATTTCAATTTGTGTGCATTTTTATGTCTCTCTATCTCAATCAACATCCTTGGTCAAGTTATTATCATCTCTGCCCCAGACACTGCATTATCCACTTAACTTCTTCCTCTCCCATCTCTCCCATCCAAACTACAATCAAAGCAACATTTAAAAAAAATTACAGGTCTAGTCACACCTCTATATCTCACTTTTCATCCTTCTTATTATGAATAGATTTCAATTGATCTTACATGAAGACAAAATCTTTTTGCAGCTCTCAACTAACAAGATACTTCCACAGAGAAGCCTTTCTTTCCTCCTGAACTAGGCTGATGCCCTTCCATACTTCCACGCAGGTTTCAATGGCATTTGCATTTGTTTGGTATCATTATTATTAATGTTTTTAGTGTCACTTACTAGATAAAAAACTACATGAAAGAAGGAGCCTATGTTTCTCTTGACCACAATTTCAGCTACTGTCATGAGAATATGTATGTAAGACCATGATTGATTGTGAGTACATATCTCAATTTCTACTTGAGGTAGTAATCTGTATGGAATTGAATAACTTGGGTAAAGGACTTCTGAATAGGGCACACCTCTTGTAAAATTGTGAAGTAAGCAAAGACCACTAATACCTCTGTTCTCTTCTCCCTTTTTTCCTGCTCCCTCCCAACTTCCAGCAATTCCTCCTCTTTAGAAGCTCAGTGACCTCTGTAGCAGGCTTCAGTTACTCTTACTAAACAATTATAACACACCTCTCCCAGAATACTTCTGTTTCCCAGTATCTAAAGAAATAGAGAAATTATGCAAAGTTTAAAAAACAACTGCAGGATTGAATAATAAGAAATAACTAGGAACTGTGCTCTGTCTAGGGAAAACATTCATTAACACATCCATTAATAGTAGCAGCTTCCATTTGTTGATAGTAACATTTTGTAGCTACACTGGTCACTAACCACTTATGATTATTTAAATTAATTAAAATCAAATATTATATCCTTGTTTGCAAGGAAACACTTTAGGTGATCTTGTCCCTCATAATATAAGGCTCAATTAGAAAACACTGTTCTGTAATTTTTGTTTTAACTAAAACAAAATTGTCTAGTAGGAAAACATTGCTTCCTCTGTCAAAACCTAGACTTATCTCCTGATCCAAGCCACCAGAAGTGTCACCTGAACTAGCAGAAGTGGCTTAGAGACCCAGCTTTCTACTATATTACCTTGCCAGTGTTCAATATCCTCTTCATGCAGGAACAGATTCTCAAACTAGGGCAACCTCTCTCTTCTCAGATAATTTGGAATTTGGGCTGAAGAAGAGAAAGATCAATTTATCTCCAGGTAACTCACCTGTATCCCCCATGTATTTTTGGAGAGGAAAACTAATTGAATTCAAGAAATAAAGAAGATAGCAGGTTGCCATCAACCAGTTATGAGGAGGAAAATGAAAGTCATGATTGTATTCACATTCAGTCTTGTTCTGAATCCTTTCTTTATCCTTGCCCTCAGGGTATTATGAACTACCTTTGAATCCTTAAACATGTTCAGATCAGATCCGATCATATCAGATCAGTCGCTCAGTCATGTCCAACTCTTTGCGACCCCATGAATCACAGCACGCCAGGCCTCCCGGAGCTCACTGAGACTCACGTCCATCGAGTCAGTGATGCCATCCAGCCATCTCATCCTCTGTTGTCCCCTTCTCCTCTTGCCCCCAATCCCTCCCAGCATCAGAGTCTTTTCCAATGAGTCAACTCTTCGCATGAGGTGGCCAAAGTACTGGAGTTTCAGCTTTAGCATCATTCCTTTCAAAGAAATCCCAGGGCTGATCTCCTTCAGAATGGACTGGTTGGATCTCCTTGCAGTCCAAGGGACTCTCAAAAGTCTTCTCCAACACCACAGTTCAAAAGCATCAATTTTTCGGCGCTCAGCCTTCTTCAAAGTCCAACTCTCACATCCATACATGACCACAGGAAAAACCATAGCCTTGACTAGATGAACCTTTGTTGGCAAAGTAATGTCTCTGCTTTTGAATATGCTATCTAGATTGGTCATAACTTTCCTTCTAAGGAGTAAGTGTCTTTTACTTTCATGGCTGCAGTCACCATCTGCAGTGATTTTGGAGCCCAGAAGAATAAAGTCTGACACTGTTTCCACTGTTTCCCCATCTATTTCCCATGAAGTGATGGGACCAGATGCCATGATCTTCGTTTTCTGAATGTTGAGCTTTAAGCCAACTTTTTCACTCTCCTCTTTAACTCTCATCAAGAGGCTTTTTAGTTCCTCTTCACTTTCTGCCATAAGGGTGGTGTCATCTGCATATCTGAGGTTATTGATACTTCTCCCAGCAATCTTTCTTCCAGCTTGTGTTTCTTCCAGCCCAGCATTTCTCATGATGTACTCTGCATATAAGTTAAATAAACAGGGTGACAATATACAGCCTTGATGAACTCCTTTTCCTATTTGGAACCAGTCTGTTGTTCCATGTCCAGTTCTAACTGTTGCTTCCTGACCTGCATATAGGTTTCTCAAGAGGCAGGTGGGTGGTCTGGTATTCCCATCTCTTTCAGAATTTTCCACAGTTTATTGTGATCCACACAGTCAAAGGCTTTGGCATAGTCAATAAAGCAGAAATAGATGTTTTTCTGGAACTCTCTTGCTTTTTTGATGATCCAGTGGATGTTGGCAATTTGATCTCTGGTTCCTCTGCCTTTTCTAAAACCAGCTTGAACATCTGGAAGTTCACGGTTCACATATTGCTGAAGCCTGGCTTGGAGAATTTTGAGCATTACTTTACTAGCATGTGAGATAGGTGCAATTGTGCGATAGTTTGAGCATTCTTTGGCATTGCCTTTCTTTGGGATTGTAATGAAAACTGACCTTTTCCAGTCCTGTGGCCACTGCTGAGTTTTCCAAATTTGTTGGCATATTGAGTGCAGCACTTTCACAGCATCATCTTTCAGGATTTGGAATAGCTCCACTGGAATTCCATCACCTCCACTAGCTTTGTTCATAGTGATGCTTTCTAAGGCCCACTTGACTTCACATTCCAGGATATCTGGCTCTAGGTCAGTGAGCACACCATCGTGATTATCTGGGTCGTGAAGATCTTTTTTGTACAGTTCTTCTGTGTATTCTTGCCATCTCTTCTTAATATCTTCTGCTTCTGTTAAGTCCATGCCATTTCTGTCCTTTATCGAGCTCATCTTTGCATGAAATGTTCCTTTGGTATTTCTGATTTTCTTGAAGAGATCCCTAGTCTTTCCCATTCTGTTGTTTTCCTCTATTTCTTTGCATTGATCACTGAAGAAGGCTTTCTTATCTCTTCTTGCTATACTTTGGAACTCTGCATTCAGATGTTTATATCTTTCCTTTTCTCCTTTGCCTTTTGCTTCTCTTCTTTTCACAGCTATTTGTAAGGCCTCCTCAGACAGCCATTTTGCTTTTTTGCATTTCTTTTCTATGGGAATGGTCTTGATCCCTGTCTTCTGTACAATGTCACCTCTTAATAAATATAAGCTAGCTTGTATAACATTTATTTAATCCTCATAATAAATCATGAGGTATATCAATATTTCTATTTACAGATGAAGAGATTTTGGTTTAAAAAGTTCAATAAAAATAATAGAGCCCCAATTCAAATTTGTTTGATTTATGTGAATTGAAAACATGTCTTATTTTTATGCTACTATACTTGCAAGTTATAAATCTATGCTAGAAGTTGGGATTAAAGAATAAATAAGTCATTGTCCTTGGTTAATTATATTTTTAATCAGTTGTGAGTCAAGGTATATACGAAAGAAACAGGGAGTAATGATATTGATGCAGGATTGTGTACATAATATAGGAAAATCTCAAGAAAAGACAAAGACGGAGGTCATCCTCAAACCTTTCTTATCAACATAAGACAGTTACCAATAACAAGTGAAAAGATTGGAGTTGAAATATCCACAAAGACTGTAGTCAAGCATTAGATCCAACAATGATTAAAAAATGAATAGTGTACATGGAATTTCTAGAGAGAGACTCTCTTCACTAAAGCTAATCTAATCTCAGGCCTGGAAAGAAACAAGGGAAAATATTGAGTCTGGCTTAAGAAAGCAAAGGGGCAGAGGTCAGAAAATGGGGACAAATCTGACCTAAGACCATCCATATATAGACAATCAAGTTTCTAAGAATAATAACTACTGCCCAGAGAAATGATACTTTATGAAACATCAACTTTTGCATATGGTTGATTTGACAGTAATCTGTATTTTCTAATTTTGGGGAAATAGCAGGAGATTTATTCATTTCCAAACTGTAAGTGAGATAATGCTTCTATGACTACTAAGCAAATATGAAAAAATACAAAGACTTTTTTTGTTGTTTTTGAAATTTAAAAATATGTCTATGGATGACTAGTCAGAGATGGCAGAGTTTAGATATGATGAAATGTACTGATACAGCTATCTGTCAAACAGCATGATTAAAATCATTCAGACCCTGAAAATGGAGCAGGGAACATAGGCTTTATTTCTGTAAACTGAACTGTCACCATCAAACTTAAGTGCTCTTGTCTTGTCAAAAGATTTATTATTATTTAGAATTTCTCTGACATGCATTTGCCAAGTGCTTTATTGAGATTCCCCATCACTCACAGCTCCTTGGTGACATGGTCTGGCTAGACTTCAATAAAAAAGAGAAGAGAGACATCCATGCAAATTAACTCTAGTTTTATGCCCAAGGCCCCTCCCTCATTAACACATGATTTCAAGACAAGTTGGATGTAATCTATAATATCATTAGTTGAATGGGAGAGGACTATATCATATAGTGAAAAGGTTTTAGAATATGTATGTCAGTTTCCACTTTTACTGGAAAATCAAAAACAGTGAATGTTCTATTTAAAGGATGTTACTCATCCATCACCTCAATGGTCAGCTACATCCGTAGATGTACAATTAACTAGGACATGGGATGGGTATATAACTTTAAGGCTCATCCCAGAATAATTGGCAACAAATATTATTCTCTGTCTTAACCAGGAAAACTAAAATTCTAAGATGGGGCTTCTCTCCTACTTCAGAACAACTTGATTCTGCCAGAGACCATTATATGACAAAGTTTTAAGAACTCTACAGACATGCAAAACTCAACTGGCCCTCAGCACCACCTCTCAATCCCATTATCTGTCTGTTTTTCGTCAGTTACCTCTTCCATTTTCTTACTGACAATTTCAGAACTATTCTTTACCTCAGGCTTGCTCTGCACTGAATTCTTACCTCCTCCTTCAGCAGATGGCCTGACAACCTAGAAAATTATGGCCAACAGACTTGATTTTTCTCATCTTTCCACATCTTTATTAATCTGTTGCCGCAGCCATTCTTTCTTTCTTTCCTCCATTCTCACAGGATGAAATAGCCTTCCTCTTGCTCTAAGCCATCTTTTACTCTTGAGCCTTAAAATTATCTTGTCAATTTTGCTCTAGGAACTGACTACATTAGTCATATCTCTTTCACAATACATTCAATCTCTCCTTTTTGCTCCTCCCTCTGAGCCTAATCCTCCAAATCTGATAGACTGCCTTTTGGCCTCAAAGTCTCCCTAGCTACTCACAAAGTCATAAGGTTCTCTAAGCTAAATCATTATTCCAAGAAACTTGAAGGGAATGGGATTTTACTCCACTTGAAAACCAGCAACTCAGTCTGCCAGTTTTATGCATAGTGGCAGGAGACATAAAACTTTTATGTGGAGATAAAAAGGGCTCTATTACTCATGGTACAGCAAGAGGCATGGGCTTTATGTTTGCTTTGATTGCCCAGGCCACCAGGGCCCACAGCAAAGATGCATTTGGCCAAGGGGGTACTGTGTATACATTGGGCTTATCTTATAGCTAAGGAACCAAACATACTTCAATGTATTATAGCAAGCTGCTGGCAGATTCATCCAACTTTGTGCCAGAAGAAGACTTTATCTTTGTTCTTCTGATCAGAAACAAACTTGCCCTCTGCCCAAGAAGAAGAATCTATCTCTATTTTTCAAGGCTTTCTGTTGTACAAATATTCTTGGAAATATAATCTGGGACAAAAACTGTCCTGAACCATGTAGAAATGCCATGGAGAATTGACTTCAAAAGGTTGCCTTTTAAAATTTATATTCTTATGAATTTAAAAAAAGCTACTGAATATTCTCTATATTGTAGCTATTTTGCTACATGGGGAGTTACAGAGATGCAGAACACAGTGCAGTATTAGATTTGAAGAACTGAATTCTTAATAGACACAATGAACCTCTGCACATTTTAAAAATAATGGTAATTTTTAAACATTCTTAATTATAAATCATAAATCACATATAGTCATTTCATTATAAACTGCTAAAATGTTACTAGTCATTGAGATCAATCTCCACATGTATTAGTATTGATTCAATAAAAAAGAATAAATTACAAATAATATTTCAGCATTCACAGTCCTTTCTTCACTCCAGAAGGCACATATTCTACTTCATGAAAAATTGTTATAGTTGCTATAAGCCTCCATGTTGTTTTAAACCAACAGTCAAAATTACATTATATTAAATAACTGTGTGTGCTTGGTCTTTTGGGGTAGGGATGAGAAAACATATTTTGCCAAGTTTAGCCATTGTGAGTTCAAAGTTCAGAAGCAAATGCAATTCTTGCTGGAAATAAGTGCAATAGAACAGCTGGTCAAACACAATTTACTTGCTCACAGAAATAAACTTAATGATTTCTGTGGGACAGAAAGGCTTACTAAAAAGAGCCATAAGAAATATCAACCAAACTGGGGGACACTTTTGACCTAAATGGCGTTAAACCCATATGCATCTTTTCCCAGTCTTGAAAGACAAGATAAAATTTTTAAAAAAAGAGAAAAACTATGACAATATAATAGTCACTCAAAATTTCTAAACTTAGATTGATGGATAACCTATAATGAGGATTTTTGAAAAGGGTAGAAAAGAGATTATGGAAAAAATAAACAGTTAATATATTGAATGTTTTCAATATTATCAGCCAGAAAAGAAAGCTCATTTGAGGGAAAATGTTAGAAAAGAATCTGTCTTCAATTTCTGTCTGTCTCCAGACTCAGAAATCCAAGGCTTATACCAAATATAAAATGGAGGCACTGTTCTTCAACAAGATTGGTAATGTGTTTTGAAGTATATAAACCATTCACTGCTTCCTGTCCCCCACTATTTTCCTTTTTTAACTTTTTATTTTGAAAAATATTAGATTAATAGAAAGGTGTAACAACAGTGCAGAGTTCCCAGGTACCTTGCACTTAACCTCCTTCAATGAAAACATCTTAAAGTATATAACATCAAACCAGGAATTAGACTGTTACCATACTGGTAACTAAGCTATCAACCTTTTTTGGATTTTTTTTGGATAATGTTTCTTTTCCTCCCCTTCATTTTTAAGGCTCATAGAAGACAACTGATAGAAGAGAACTGACCAGGAAGTATGTAGTGGGAATCGGACAGAAGTGGAGGTGGAGGTGCCCCTTTCTGGGGACCTAGCTGTTAACATAAAGTCAGAAAAGTTTAGGCAGCAATGGAAGCAACCTAGACCTCTTACAATGAAAAGTCCACTCTGTAGTAGAAAATGGAGTTCAGAATGTTCAGATAGAGTAATAAAGTCAAAGCCTCAATGGAAATGAGAAACTGGACAGGGAGCTTTCAACATGACCTCTTAATTTCTTGCCTCTGAAACTAGAGGGCAAGTTCATGTTCACATCCTGCCTCGCCAAAGTTGACACTGCTGAATTAAAATATAAAACATTAGAAAGTTTGGCACACTCAAAAGATTACATGGGGATGTGAGGCTGAAGGAAATAGCTATAAGGAAGAAAAAACTGAAATTAAAAGCAAATCAGCTGCTATGAAATGTGAGATGGAGGAGCTAAGAAAGTATTTCAAAGCAAATGGGAATAAATATAGTAAAGACAGAAGAAGAAACTGACTTGCAAGGAATTAAGCAGTGTAATTCTTCTTTCCATAATTTTCAAAGGTATTTAAAAAGAATAATCCAAGTACTAAAAGTTAGTATCCATTTCCCCTATGGTTTTCGTATAAACAGACATGATTTTCTCAAATAAACATACAAACAACATCCCTCTCCTCCACTATTTCTCTTCTTAAAAGTGTTCATTTAAATGTGAATAAGACTAATAATAGCTTTGCACAGATTTTGTCATCTTCTCTAATGTGGAAGTGAAACTCACTAGATGGTAATTCTAAGGTGTATAGTGGGACTTTTCTTTTGGATGACAGTCAATTTTGGTTCCAATAGAGTGACTACTCTCAATGACTGTTTATTTTTACTATGAAACTTTAGTGCCAGTCTTAATTGCTTTCAAAGCTCTTGACTAGAGACCATCTGGTCTCAAGATTTATCTGTAACTAGCTTACAAATGCAATACCAAGCCTTCTGTGGTGGTAGCACTACTTGATCTAGTCGCTTACTATAAATTTTAAGTTCCAAGGTCATTTTGTAGAGAACTTCCTAGTTTTCTTTAGTGAAATGGAAGAAAAGTATTATTTTTTTTCCCTAGTATAAGCTTTATATTCTAGAACTTTTTTCAGAGAGTATTGGATAATTCTACTAATATTTCAGTCACTTTCCTCAGTTTCTTCTAATTTTCTTAGTTTCCTAGATTCCTTGCTTCCTAAATTTCTTATGAATATTAGTTAAAATCTTATTTTTAGCAACGTTTACAAGTTGTTAATCCAGTCATTCTTTTTCTTTCTACTCTTTTTCTCTTTCTGTGAACCTCATCACTGAATGAAGACTCAAATTTTACAAGTTTAAAATCACCACTTTATACAATCAAGAGGACTCTCTTGATTAAAAAAATAAATGTAGCTGTTACTAGGAAGCAGAATTTGCTTGTAATTTGCTGCAGTTATTTTCACTTTTTCTAGGGAAAAAGGACACAACAAAATTAGGGAAAAAATAAACAAACAAACAAAAAACCTTAACAGAAAAGAAACAAAAAGCACATCATATTTATTGCTAGACTTCTAGCCTCCAAACCCAGGAAGTTGGGCTGATCATTTCAATCAGTGCTTACAAATGTGTGGACACCAGAGGGAAGCAGCTTGAGTTGGAATCTGTGCTCAACTGTTTCCTAGCTCTGTGATGTTGGGCAAGCAAAATTTCTAACTGTGTGTCTTCATTTCTTTTTCTGTGAAATGGGAAAATATGACTGTTGCTTCATGGAATGTTTGTGAGAGGAAAAAAATGAAATAAATGAAGTCCTTAGAAAATTGCCTGATAATTAATATGCAACAATAGCAAGCTACTAACCTTCATCTCATGGGGCAGTAAAAAAAAAGGCCATGAGCTGGATTTGGCTGAGAGCTATAGCTTTCTGACCCTATATAAAGATTAATTTGGTGTTAGCTGACATTTTACAATACAGATTCTTCTATATTTTTAGTCTTACTGATTTAGATAGTATCTCTAGAACAATGTAAAATTGCAGCAACTTTTGTCATGAACTCTAACTATAAATGAATGTTCTATTGCTTCTGGGAAAGTGAAATGTTCTGTGCAAGCTTTTAATAACACTACTTATCAGGTTAAAGAAGTAATCTTCTACCTACAACTTGCTAAGAAAAATAAATATCTCTTAAATGAGGGCTCAATATTATCACATGCTTTTCTGAATCGCAAGGGAATATCACTTTAAAAAAAACCAGTTTCTGTGGTGAATTACATGAACATATTTTATAATTAGATTTCCTTCACTGTTTGAGATCAAATTTTCTTCAGCCAGGGTATATTTATCCTTTCATTGCTTTGAAAGACATGCCGATACTTGATTTTATATTTTTGTATCTATTATCATAAGGTAAAATCAGTCTATTAACCTTTTAAAATTAATTTGATCTCTTTAATATCTGTTTTCCTATCAAACTTTTGTTGTTCAGTTGCTCAGTCATGTCTGACTCTTTGTGACAATATGGACTGCAGCACATAGGCTTCCCTGTTCTTCACCATCTGCTGGAGCTTGCTCAAACTCATGTCCATTGAGTCAGTGATGCCATCCAACCATCTCATCCTCTGTCGTCCCCTTCTCCTCCTGCCCTCCATACTCCATCTTTCCTAGCGTCAGGATCTTTCCTAATAAGTTGGCTCTGCATATCAGGTGGCCAAAGTATTGAAGCTTCAACTTCAGTATCAGTCCTTGCAGAGGAATTCAAGGTTAATTTCCTTCAGGATTGACTGCTTTGATCTCCTTATGGTCCAAGGGACTCTCAAGAGTCTTCTGCAACACCACAGTTCAAAAGCGTCAATTCTTCAGTGCTCAGTTTTCTTTATCATCCAACTCTCACATCCATATATGACTACTGGAAAAATCATGGTTTTGACTAGATGAACCTTTGGTGGCAAAGTAATATCTCTGCTTTTTAATATGTTATCAAATTTTGTATAGATTTTCTTCCAAGGAGCAAGTGTCTTTTAATCTCATGACTGCAGTCACCATCTGCAGTGATTTTGAAGCCTAAGAAAATAAAGTCTGTCACTGCTTCCATTGTTTCCCATCTATTTGTGATGAAATGATGGGATTGGCTGCCATGATCTTAGTTTTATGAAAGTTGAGTTTTAAGCCAGCTTTTTCACTTTCTTCTTTCACCTTCATCAAGAGGCTCTTTAGTTCCTCTTTGCTTTCTGCCATAAGCATGGTGTCATCTTCATATCTGAGGTTATTGATATTTCTCTCAGTAATCTTGATCCCAGCTTCTGCTTCATCCAGCCTGGCATTAGGCATGATGTACTCTGCATATAAATTAAATAAACCTGATGAAAATTTACAGCATTGACACACTCCTTTCCCAATTTTGAGTCAATCCATTGTTCCACTTCCAGTTCTTACTGTTGCTTCTTGACCTGCATACAGGTTTTGCAGGAGGTAGGTAGGTTGGTCTGGTATTCTCATCACTTTAAGAATTATCTGCAGTTTGTTGTGATCCAAACATTCAAAGCCTTTAGCATAGTCAATGAAGCAGAAGTAGACATTTTCCTGGAATTCTCTTGTTTACTATGATCCCAGGAATGTTGGTAATTTGATATCTGGTTCATCTGTCTTTTCTAAATTCAGCTTGAACATCTGGGAGTTCTCAGTTCACATACTGTTGAAGCTTAGGTTGGAGAATTTTGAGCATTATTTTGCTAGCATGTGAAATTAGTGCACGGAGGAGCCTGGTGGGCTGCAGTCCATGGGGTCGCTAAGGGTCGGACACAACTGAGCAACTTCACTTTCACTTTTCACTTTCATGCACTGGAGAAGGAAATGGCAACCCACTCCAGTGTTCTTGCCTGGAGAATCCCAGGGATGGGGGAGCCTGGTGGGCTGCTGTCTATGGGGTCGCATAGAGTCAGACACGACTGAAGTGATGGAAGTAGCAGCAGCAGTGTGGTAGTTTGAGCATTCTTTGGCATTGCCTTTCTTTGAGATTGGAATTAAAACTGATCTTTTCCAGTCCTGTGGCCACTGCTGAGTTTTTCAAATTTGCTGACATATTGAGTGTATCACTTTCACAGCATCATCTTTTATGATTTAAATTAGCTCAACTGGAATTCCATCACCCCCACTAGCTTTGTTTGTAGTGATGCTTCCTAAGTCCCACTTGAGTTCACACTTCAAGATGTCTGCCTCTAGGTGAGTGATCACACTGTTGTGGTTATCTGGGTCATTAAGATCTCTTTTGTATAGTTCTGTGTATTTGTGCCACTTCTTCTTATCTTCTGCTTCTGCCAGGTCCATACAGTTTCTGTCCTTTACTGTGCCCATCTTTGCAAGAAATGTTCCCTTGGTATCTCTAATTTTCTTGAAGATATCTCTAGTCTTTCCCATTCTATTGTTTTACTCTATTTCTTTTCATTGATCACTTAGGAAGCCTCTTTGCTCTTCTCTGGAAGTCTGCATTCAGATTGATATATCTTTCTTTTTCTTCTTTGCCTTTCACTTCTCTTTTTTCCTCTGCTATTTTTAAGGACTGTTCAGATAACCATTTTGTCTTTTTGCATTTCATTTTCTTGGTTATGGTTTTGATCACTGCCTCCTGTACAATGTTATGAACCTTCATTCATAGTTCTTCAGTCACTGTCTATCAAATCTAATCCTTTGAATCTGTTTGTCACTTCCACTGTATAAATGATATGATTTAGGTCATATCTGAATGGCTTAGTAGTTTTCCCTCCCTCCTTAATTTCAAGGCTGAATTTAGAAAATTTGGAAATAAGGAGTTCATGATCTGAGCCACAGTCAGCTCCTGTTCCCCACCCCCACCCCCACCCCCGACTGTGTAGAGCTTCTCTCCATCTTTAGCTGCAAAGAATATAATCAATCCGATTTCAGAATTGACCATCTGGTGATGTCCATATGTGTAGTCATCTCTTGTGTTTTTGTAAAAGAGTGTTCACTATGACCAGTGTGTTCTCTTGGCAAAACTGTGTTAGCCTTTGCCCTGCTTCATGTTGTACTCCAAAGCCAAATTCACCTGTTACTCCAGGTATCTCTTGAGCTCCTACTTTTGCATTCCAGTCCCCTATAATGAAAAGGACATCTTTTTTTTTTTTTTTTTCCTGGTATTAGTTCTAGAAGGTCTTATAGGTCTTCACAGAACCATTTAATTTCAGCTTCTTCAACATCAGTGATTGGGGCATAGACTTGGATTATGGTGATACTGAATGGTTTGCCTTGGAAACAAACAGAGATCCTTCTGTCATTTTTGACATTGCACCCAAGTACTGCATTTCAGATTCTTTTGTTGACTATGAGGGCTGCTCAATTTTGTCTAAATGATTCTTGCCCACAGTAGTAAAGTGGTCATCTGAATTAAATTTGCCCATTCCGGTCCATTTTAGTTAACTGATTCCTTAAATGTCAATGCTCACTCTTGCCATCTCTTGTTTGACCATTTCCAATTCACCTAGATTCATGGACCTAGCATTCCAGTTCCTAAGCGATATTGTTCTTTACATCATCAGACTTTACTTTCACCACCAGACACATCCACACCTGGGCATTGTTTCTGCTTTGGCTCAGCCTCATTCATTCCTTCTGGAGCTATGTCTCTACTCTTCTCCAGTAGCATATTGGGCACCTATCAACCTGGGAAGTTCAACTCTCAGTGTCATATCTTTTTGTCTTTTCATACTGTTCATGGATTTCTTAAGGCAAAAATGCTGAGGTGGTTTGCCAATCCCTTCTCCAGTGGACCACGTTTTGTCAGAATTCTCCACCATGACCCGTCAATCTTGGGTGCCCCTACACAGCATGCATCACAGTTTCATTGAGTTAGACAAGGCTGTGATCAGTTTGGTTAGTTTTCTGTGATTGTGGTTTTCATTCTGTCTGCCCTCTGATGGATTTGGATAACAGGCTCATGGAAGCTTCCTGATGGGATGGACTGGCTGTTTGGAAAATCTAGGGTAGTTGCAATACTTCGAATTTCTAGCAAGTTCCCAGGTGATGTTATTGCTGTTACTCCAGAAACAAGTCTTGAGAACCACTGGTTAGTGATTCTAGAACTAGAAGGCTGGAGCTAGATCTCTAATTCTGTCATCTTTAAGTTACGTGAAGTTGAGACAATGATTAATATCTCTGGGCCTCAGTTTCTTCATCTATGTAAAGGAGATGGTAGAATTTTTGTATAAGATAGCATATGTAAATTGCTTAGAATAGTGACTGATACATATGTTACTGCTAAGTCACTTCAGTCATGTCCGACTCTGTGCGACCCCAGAGACGGCAGCCCACCAGGCTCCCCCGTCCCTGGGATTCTCCAGGCAAGAACACTGGAGTGGGTTGCCATTTCCTTCTCCAATGCATGATAGTGGAAAGTGAAAGTGAAGTCACTCAGTCGTGTCCGACTCTTAGCGACCCCATGGACTGCAGCCTACCAGGCTCCTCCATCCATGGGATTTTCCAGGCAAGAGTACTAGAGTGGGGTGCCATTGCCTTCTCCGGATACATATGTTAAGTGCTCAGTAATTATTAACTATATTGATTTTTATATTCTCTGGTGGTTCGATGGTAAAGAATCTTCCTGCCAATGCAGGAGACACAGGCTTGATCCATGAGTTTGGCAGATCCCCTGGAAAGGGAAATGGCAACCCACTCCAGTATTTTTGCCTGAGAAATCCCATGAACAGAGAAGCCTAGCTGGTTACAGTCCATGGGGTCACAAAGAGTCAGACACAACTTAATGATTAAGCAACAACAACAAATATTTAGTTGCAAACATTAATACATCCAACTCTTTTTTAGACTATTTGTGTGTGTGTGTGTGTGTGTGTGTGTATGTGTTGTGATTCAGAAAGGCAAAGCACTGAGAAATAGAATGTGAACTGTGATTCTCAGAATAGCTGAGAAGAAGCTCATGAGGTATAAGAAAATTATGAGCAAAGCCTTAGTAGAAGATTCAAACAATTGTACAATGAACACAAAGAGCCTCATTAAAAAAAAAAAAAAAAAGAGTTTTCTGTGAGAAGTGGAAGAAAACAAGGATGATTTTTAAAGTGGCAGGGTAGAAGTCAGAAAGTCAGGTAATTTTTAATAAACATGGCACTGGATCTGAAATGTACAAAATTCATGTTGAATGTTTTTAAGCATAAAATTATCACTACTTTATTGGTAGTTAACATGATCCACAGTTTTCTGAGTCATTTTACTTTCATTTTTAGAATATTAAATTGACATAATTTCCAGAATTTAATTTGAGGTACAAAACATATAAAAGTATTTTCCTTGTTCTTTGTGAACATGCTAGCAATAAAATTGAAACTGAAGAAATTTTGGTATTTATTATTCCACATGGTTCATTGGAAGGACTGATGTTGAAGCTGAAACTCCAGTACTTTGGCCACCTGATGCGAAGAGCTGACTCATTTGAAAAGACCCTGATGTTGGGAAAGATTGAGGGCAGGAGAAGAAGGGGAAGACAGAAGATGAGATGCTTGGATGGCATCACTTACTCGATGGACATGGGTTTGGGTGTACTCCCGGAGTTGGTGATGGATAGGGAAGCCTGGCGTGTTGCAGTTCATGGGGTCCAAAGAGTCGGACACTAATGAGCGACTGAACTGAACTGAACTGAACTGATTCCGCATGGAGAATCTTCTTCTTCTTCTTCTTTTTTTTTTTTTTTTTTTTAGAAACAGGCTGTGCTGTACCAGAGTTTCATTCAAATCAGAGTTTTAAACAGCAAAAGTAACCACATAACAGGATAATATCTAAAGATACAAAGGAAGTGGTTTTGGTATGACTAGTACTCTACCAATTGGCACATTTTCAGCTTAGATCCCCTGTATAATTAGATTTCAATTTAAAGAAAATTGTTCTTTCTGTTTTTTACAGCATCACTTTATTCTAATCTAAAATGATACAAGGAAAAAATATAGTAGTGGTATGTTGTAGGGTATAGTATAGTATAGTAGGGCAACATAATAAAGTCAAATTAACATTGCTAGGGTCTACATAAAGGACAAATACCTTTACTAGTGTTTTTCAAACTGTGGTCTGTGGGTGCCTGCCCCAGAATCACACAGGATGTTGGTGAAAAATTCAGGTCTCTAGGCATTTCCCAGGACCACTGACTCATAACCTCTGGGAGTTCAACTCATGAATCAATTATCTTAGATATATAGCAAGCACTTTCCTCCTGAACCTGTAACTCCCTGATGCTTATAAGTGCAGACTTCCTGAGAGAAACTGCGTAGTTAAAAATAAAATGCATTTTCTTCCTGTAGGTTAGAAACTGTGAAAATAAATTAAGCTTGTCAATCAGTGGTAAAATACTTGCAGAAAGAACAAAACATGCATTAATAGATATTTATTTCATATTTAGCTTGAAAAGCACTGTCATTTTCATGTATGCCAGATTTTACATAGAAAAATCTTCAAAGAATTAATGAATCTGAATACTTGAGTCTTAACCATGATTTGAAAAACAGTAGAAAATTTATACAAAATTATTCTCCTTATACAAATATCTTTAACTTGAAAATATATAAAAAGGTATTCATATTGCATGATAACAATACAAGAAATATTCTATGGCTTGTTTATATATATTATTCTAGTTGAGGAACTGAACTATCTTATATATTTATTATATATTACATTTATAAATTATATAAAATTTTCTCCTTCTCCTAAAGTCCATCATGCTGTCATAAGAAAATAAAACGTCTCAAACACTCTTTTTCTGTACAAAAATGTGTATGTGTGACTGTATGGTAAGTACCTAGAAGTGAGTTTACTGGATATTCTTTTTCAAAATGCCACTAAATAACTAAAAAAGCTATTATAACTTGCATGCTCATCAAAACATTAAAACAACCAACTCCTTTCCCAAATTCCCATTCACATTGACTGTTAATAAACTTTTCCATTTTTACCTTACATATAAATAGAAATGATATATCTTTATTATAATTTTAAATTATTTGTACATTGGTATGCTTATTGGCTATTTATGCATTTATTTTCTACTGGTCTGTTTCACTTTCTCTTATTGGTTTCTAAGAGGTATTTTATGTAAAACACTTTGCCTTCTTGCTGTCATATCAGTTCAGTTCAGTCACTCAGTCGTGCCCAACTCTTTGCAATCCCATGGACTGCAGCACGCCAGGCTTTTCTGTCTATCACCAACTCCTGGGGTTTGCTCAAATTTATGTCCATCTAGTCGGTGATGGCATCCAACCATCTTATTCTCTGCCATCCCCTTCTCCTCCTGCCTTTAATTTTTCCCAGCATCAGGGTCTTTTCCAATGAGTCAGTTCTCTGTATCAGGAGGCCAAAATATTGGAGTTTCAGCTTCAGCATCAGTCCTTCCAATGAATATTCAGGACTGATTTCCTTTAGGATTGACTGATTTGATCTTCTTGTAGTCCAAGAGACTCTCAAGAGTCTTCTCCAACACCACAGATGAAAAGCATCAATTCTTTGGAGTACAGCTTTATAGTCTAACTCTCACATCCATACCTGACTACTGGAAAAACCTAGCTTTGATTATATAGACTCTGTCAGCAAAGTATTGTCTCTGCTTTTTAATGTCATATAGCTGCCAGTATTTTTTTTTTCTGGTTTGTTATTTGTCTTCAGTTTGGTTTATTATATCATCAATACAAGAACTTTAAAATTTTATGTAATCAAATTCATTGATATTTTCTTTTCTGCCTTTCATTTATGTGTCACACTTAGAAATTGTTCAATGATTTTCTAGGTCTGAAATCTCTAACTTTTCAATCTCCATTTTTCAGTGCTTTCATAAATTAATAGCTAATTATATGCTATATTACAAACACCTTATTTATATCTACTTTTACTAGGTTTATGAGGCTTCTCTGGTGACTTAGACAGTAAAGAATCTGCTTGCAATGCAGAAGATCCAGGTTCGATCCTTGGATCAGGAAAATCCTCTGGAGAAGGGAACGGCTATGTACTACAGTGTTCTTGCCTGGAGAATCCCATGAACAGAAGCACCTGGTGGGCTACAGTCCATGGGGTCACAAAGGATTGGACACGGCTGAGTGACTTTCACTTCACTTTACTATGTATCTTGTTCCTCCCATTCAAAATAATTGCTTCACCAGCTCACAAGGGTGATTCATGCAAATAACTTAGAAAGTTCAGAAGGCAGGAAGAAAATTAAAAGTATTCATCACATGCTCAGTTGCTCAGTCATATCTGACTCTTTGCAGCCCCATGGACTGTATCCCACCAGGTTCCTCTGTCCATGGGATTTCCCAGGCAGAATACTGGAGTGAGTTGCCATTTCCTTCTCCAATGGATCTTCCTGACCCAGGGATCGAACCCACATCTCCTGTGTCTCCAGCATTGACAGGTGGATTATTTACCACTGAGCCATATTACCTAAATACTGAAACTAGCACTAGTTGATATATGTAATTCATTCATTTTCTTATGTCTTATTTATCAATGTGTTAATCAATTAATTTGACCAAATTTTTATCTCATTGTGTATATCGTTTTGGACTTCCCACGTGACAGTTGTAAAGAATCTGTCTACCACTGCTGGAAACCGAGGAGCTGTGGATTCGACTGCTGGGTCAGGAAGATCCCCTGGAGGAGGAAATGGCAACCCACCTCAGTATTTTTGCTTGGAAATTTCCTTGGACAGTGGAACCTGTCAGGCTACAGTCCATGGGGTGTATTGTTTTATAAACTAATCTTTAATATGTGCTCAGTCACTTCAATCGTGTCTGATTCTTTGAGAACCAATGGACTGTAGCCTGCCAGGCTCTTCTGCATGGGATTATCCTGGGATAATAAGAATACTGGAGTGGACTGCCATTTCCTCTTCTAGGGGATCTTCCCGACCCAGCAATCAAACCCATGTTTCCTGCTTGGCAGGCAGAGTCTTTACTGCTTAGCCACAAGTCGTTTCCCCAAAGTTCCTCAGAAACTTACTTTAATAGCCAGATAAACACTTCAGTATCTAGACATACAGCAAGTTTTAAGCAGGCTAATTGAAGGATTTTTTTTCTTTTTATGCTATTTTATTTAAAATTGTGTTAAGTATTTTTTTCATAGTCCTTTGAATAAAATTATCATTATGAACAATTCTTAGAAGTTAAACTCCTGAGTCAATCTATATGAATATATTTTCAGCTCTTCTAATATGTTGATGTTTTGCTCTAAAGAGATATGTTACTGACTGTTACTCCCTGAGTTATATATGACATTTTTTCTTTAACTGAAACCTTGGCAATGTTTGATAATGTTTCTTAAAGTCAATCTATAAAAATGAAAGTCTTTGAAAATTTAATATACAAAAGATTTTTTAAACTAATTATATGTTTTCAAAGTAATTGTTATTGTTTTGTCTTAACCTAATCAGCTATGTTTAAAGATCTATGCTGTTTGAGATAATTGCTAAGAATTCTAACTTCATAGTCTGAAAAAAAGTTACCTAATGAGATCCACATATGCCTTTTTGTTGCTTACCATCTGCATATAAATACACTATTATAAATCTGTAGATTATCAAACACTTAATGAAAATTTTCAAAGACTAGAAATAAAAATTGATTAACTACAAATCAATAACAATGAGATTTAGAGCAGAATTCCCAACTTCAACATAACTGTCAGAAAACAATGACATCATATGTATAACTTTTTGAGAAAAATGGCATTCAAATCACCAGATTAACTAACACTGATATAAGTTGGCAAAATAAAAGATAAAACCAGACATAGTTTATTTATAAGGCTTTTCTAAAGAACTACCACAAAGGTATAATTCAAGAAGTTTAACTCTGGGGAAAACGCAGGCAAATACCAATTATAAGCAAATAAATTGATAGTTATGTAGGGAAATCTATATATAATTAACAATAAATATCAATATTAATAGTGGGAACTAGTAGAGGAGATTAAATTTAACATAGAGGTAAAATAAAGGGCAACAATAATATACCATGTGTAAGAAGAGACCATGAAGTTAACTAATCTAAGTGACAGATGTTATTGGAAAGATAATGGGGTGTATAATTCTTTAGATGCTGCCATGCCAAATACTCATACTACAGATATACACATAAACATTAAAACTACAAAAATATACACAAACATTAAAACTACATAAATACAAGGTATTACTTCCATAAATATAAGGTATTGCTTCCAAACCAGTGAAGATAAAGAAAGGAAATAAAAGTTAATACAGAAAATCCTATCAATGAATAGATGTCCAGAAAGGAGATGAGGGAGAAATAATAAACACAGACAGTACAATCACAAATTATAGCAAAAAAATTAAATTCAAAATATTAGTAATCAACAGTCCAAGTGAAATCTACTCTTAAAATACTGAAATAATACTCAATGGAAATATATACATTTTAAATATAGACACCTCTGAAAGCTATAAGATTAAAGGCAAAAAATGAGAAAGTACACTATGGAGTCACAAATGATAGGAACATTAGACAAAATGAGAAAAAAAATGAGCATTTTTCATCACAAAGAGAGTTATTATGAATGGCAACAGAAAGATAAATTTCTGAGCTTTTGAAATGTGAAATGGCAAACACATGTCACATAATATATTTCAGCCCAGCCTCTTCAGGTTGCTCACTATGTATCACAGCCAAACAGGAGGGTCCCCTGTACACACAAGGTGACTGAAGCAGGTGAAAGGTTAAGTGCCCAGCCCGAACTCACACATCTAAACATGGATAAGGTCAAATGTACACAGTAAACTTGGCTGCAAAGCATAAGCTGGTGCAGGCCGTAAGAAGCTACCACAGTTACCTTTGCCTCACATATAAAAGAATGCAAACTGAATCCAAGCACGTGTGGAACTTTTAACAAACTTGATCAGGTTACAAAGAAAAGGCCTCAGAAATACCTAATAGATGAAAATATATGGAGCATGTTCTCAAAGCACTTAGCCACTTATTCAGATAAGGATATGATATCTCCCAAAACATATTAAAGGGAGAAATTAAAAAAAAATGCACGCACAAATAAAGAATTGCAATAAAAAGACAGAAAACAGCAAAATTATGTAAAGAAATTATCCTTCAATAAAAAATAAGTTAATTAAAAGAAATCATAATAAAAATAATATATATTTAAACAATGAAACACCAGTTTTCTAAACATGGGGAATGAATTTAAGGACACCTTTGAAATAAAAATTATACTCTTAAATGTATTGGAATATAGATATAATATCAATTAATTGTATTTATTAGTAGGAAAGAAGGGCAAATCGTCCCCCAAAGTAAGAGAAAATTATACAAGCACATTTGATAAAGTAGAAAATGAATTGAAATACAGCATAGAGAATAATTAATATCTTTAGATACTGTTATTTGAAAAATAAAGGAAAATAGACATGACAAGGTTTCAAATGGAGGAAAAAAAGATTCAGTTCAGTTCAGTTCATTTCAGTCGCTCAGTTATGTCCGACTCTTTGTGACCCCATGAATCTCAGCGGATAATTTCAATAAAATAACATTTAAATGAAATAGGTAATATAATTGCAGATACATAATTTTTAAAATTATAAATGAATATCATGAATAATTATAAACAAATAAATCTGAAAATATCAACAAAATTAACTTTTGTAGAACAAAACTATATTTGAAAGTAAAATTCTTAATCGCTCAGTCATGTCCTACTTCTTGTGAAGCCATGGACTGTAGCCCTCCAGGCTCCTCTGTCCATGGAATTCTCCAGGTAAGAATACTGGAGTGAGTTGCCATTTCCTTCTTTTTAAAAGATGTAAAATATTGATGGGGCCTCCTTGGTAGTTCAGCTGGTAAAGAATCCACCTGCAAGGCAGGAAACCCCAGTCTGATTCCTGAGTCGAGAAGATCTCCTGGAGAAGGGATAGGCTACCCACTCCAGTATTCATGGGCTTCCCTGTTGGTGGCTTCGATCCCTGGGTTGGGAAGATCCCAACCTAAGATGGTGGAGTAGAAAGACATGCACCCACCTTCTCCTGTGGGAACACCAAAATTACAACTAGTTGCTGAACAACCATCGACGGGAGAATATTGGATCCCACCAAAAAAAGATACTCCATGTCCAAGGGCAAAGGATAAGCCCCAACAAAATGGTAGGAGAGGTGCAATTGCCTTTAAAAGCAAATCTTAGACCCTCCAGATATCCTCAGAGGGTGCAAACAAAACCTTGTGCACACCAAACCCAAGGAGCGTGGCAGTGACCTCCATAGGAGACTGAGCCAGATCTGACTTTGAGTGTATGAGTGTCCCCTGTGGAGGCACAGATCAGCAGTAACCTGCCATGGGGACAGGGAGTCTGGCTGCAGCAGAGCTGGGAAGTGTGGCATAAGGCATAAATCCTCTTGGAGGAGGTTGCCATTAACTTCACTATAGAGCTGCTGAGCAGATGACCCACAAACTGGAGAACAATTATGCCAAAGAAGTTCTTGAAGTATTGCAAATTTCTAGGGCCCACAACATATTTCCCCACCTGGGAATCCTGCAAGGGACCTGAGAATCCCCAGGGAACTTGACTTTGAAGGCCAGTGGAAATTGATTACAAAACTTCCACAGGAATGGTGAAAGAGACTCTTGGAGGGCACAAACAAAGCTTTGTGTGGACCAGGAGCCAGGAGAAAGGAGCAGTGACCCCACAAGAGACTGAACCTGACTTGCCTGTGAGTTTTCAGGAGTCTCTGGTGAAGACATGGGTCAGCAGTGGCCTGCTGTGGGGTCAGGGGCATCAACTACAACAGCACAGGGAGCCATGGTGTGCTGGCATAAGTCCTTTTGAAGGAAGTCTACATTACTGCCATTACTCCTAGCATAGTTTGGCCACAGACCAAACTACAAGGAGGAAACACAGGCCCACTGATCAACAGAAAATTGGATTAAAGATTTACTGAGCATGGCCTTGCCCACCAGAGCAAGAATCATAAACTCTGAGGGTCCAGCAATCTGCGCTATAATAACCCCTTCAAGGAATTCAAATACAAGCTTAAATATGAGAACAACCACATTGTTCTGTTGTTGTGTTTAATTTTATAAGTGGGTTAACAGATGGAGATGCTGCAATAAATTAGGCTGCTATTGGTGAACAAAGCAAAAAAAAAAAAAAAAAGAGGAACGCAATAGAATGTGAAAGAATAGAGATCTCTTCAAGAAAATTAGAGGTACTATGGGGAGATTTAACTCAAAGTTGGATGCAAAAAAAGGACAGAAATGGTATGGACTTTACAGAAACGGAAGATACTAAGAAGAGGTGGAAAGAATACACAGAAGATTTGTACAAAAAGATCTTAATGACCTGGATAACCACAATGATGTGATCACTCTCTTAGAGCCAGACATCCTGGAATGTGAAGTCAAGTTGGCCTTAGGAAGCATCACTATGAACAAAGCTAGTGGAGGTGATGGAATATCAGATGAGCTACTTCAAATCCTAAAATATGATGCTGTTAAAGTGCTGCACTCAGTATGCCAGCAAATGTGGAAAACTCATCAGTGGTCACAGGACTGGAAACGGTCAGTTTTCATTCCAATCCCAAAGAAGGGCAATGCTAAACAATGTTCAAACTATTGCACAATTGCACTCATTTCACATGCTAGCAGGTAACACTCAAAATCCTCCAAGCTAGGCTTCAACAGAATGTGAACTTAAAACATTCAGATGCTCAAGCCAGATTTAGAAAAGGCAGAGGAACCAGAGATCAAATTGCCAGCATCCATGGGATCATAGAAAAAGCAAGAGAATTCCAGAAGAACATCTACCTCTGCTTCATTGACTACACTAAAGCCTTTGACTGTGTGGATCACAACAAATTGTGGAAAATTCTTAAAGAGATGGGAATACCAGACCACCTGACCTGTCTCCTGCAAAACCTATATGCAGGTCAAGAAGCAGCAGTTAGAACTGGACATGGAACAACAGATTGGTTCAAAATTGAGAAATGAGTATGTCAAGGATGTAAATTGTCACCCTGCTCTTTAACTTATATGCAGACTGCATCATGTGAAATGCCTTACTCGGTGAAGCTCAAGCAGGAATCAAGATTGCTGGGGAAAATATCAATAACCTCAAGTATGCAGATGACACCACTCTTAAGACAGAAAGTGAAGAGGAACTAATGAACCTCTTGAAGAAGGTGAAAAAGGAGAGTAAAAAAGCTGGCTTAAAACTCAACATTCAAAAAACTAAGACCGTAGCATCCGGTCCCATCACTTCATGGCAAATCGATAGGGAAACAATGGAAACAATGGCAGACTTTATTTTCTTGGGCTCCAAAATCACTGCAGATGGTGACTGCAGCCATGAAATTAAAAGACATTTGCTCCTTGGAAGAAAAGCTATGACCAACCTAGACAGCATATAAAAAAGCAGAGATGTTACTTTGCCAACAAAGGTCCGTCTAGTCAAAGCTATGGTTTATCCAGCAATCATGTATGGATGTGAAAGTTGGCCTTCCCAGGTGGTGCTAGTGGTGAAGATCCCCTCTGCCAGACATAAGAGACTGGGGTTCAACCCCTGGGTAGGGAACATCCCCTGGAGGAGGAGATGGCAACCCACTCCAGTATTGTTGCCCAGACAACCCCATTGACAGAGGAACCTGGTGGGCTACATACAGTCCACGGAGTCACAGAGTCAGTCACACTGAGTAGTTCCTATTTTCATGTACCTGCTTCAGATTTTCACTGTCTTTATTCTGTTAAAAGGCACTTGCTCCTTGGAAGAAGAGCTATGGCAAACTTAGCATACTAAAAAGCAGAGACATTTTGCCAAAAAAGGTCAATAAAGTCAAAACTATTGTTTTCCCAGTAGTCATGTGTGGATGTGAAAGTTGGATCTTAAAGAAGGCTGAGCATCAAAAAATTGATGCTTTCAACTGTGGTCTTGGAGAAGACTCTTAATAGTCCCTTGGGTTGCAAGGAGATCAAACAAGTCAATCTTAAAGGAAATCAACCCTGAATATTCATTGGAAGGACTGATGTTGAAGCTGGAGCTCCAATACTTTGGCCACCTGGTGTAAAGAGCTGACTCGGTGGAATGGACCCTGATGCTGGGAAAGACTGAAGACAGAAGGAGAAGGAGTTGACAGATGAGATGGTTTTATGGCATCACTGACTCAATGGACATGAGTTTGAGAAAACTCTAGGAGATGGTGAAGGACAGGAAAGCCTGGCATACTGCATTCCACGGGGTCACAAAGAGTAAAATGCAACTGAGTGATTGACCTGAACTGAACTGAACTATTGGTTGCTATATAATTACTCCTAATATTTATATTTTGTTAAACAGCATATTTTACAATTCATTGTATCAATTGTTCAATTAATGACTTCATATTCATTGAGAGCTTTTGGTGTACATGAAATTAGGTTCTACAATGGATCAAGAAATATATAAGACATTATCATTTCTCTCAAAGAGCTTTTAATATAATTAGGAAGATAAGAATTTAAAAAATATAGATAATTAAAAATATATATAGTTTGATGGTTTAATTTAGAGTGTTAGGTCTTGCATTGGAAAAACTGGGTTTGAATCTTTATTCTAATATGATTAACTGTATAACTTTATGTTATTTGTGATTATGTAACTTTATGTTATTTGTTTAAATTCTTGGTTTCTAAATTTTTATTAAAAAATCTCAAAATACTAGGTTATTAAGAACATTAAGTCAGAATGTGTGCATTTTGGACAATGTCTAACATATTAAGCTTCCAATAAGTGTTAATTACTTATCACTTCCAATAAATGTTAGTTACTTATCACTATATCTCTTGCTACTATTACTACTATTAGTAGTACTACTAGAAGTTTGCTATCTATACTAAAATGATTAAAAGAGATTAATTATCAGTTGATTAAATTGAAAATCACTGAGGATTGGGGTATTAAAGGAAGGGTTTAAAGAAAGATGAGCATAAAAATGTCTTTATCTTTCTCTAGTGAAAAGGAAAAGGATTTGGTAAAAAGAGAAATTCAAAAGAATATTTCTGGGAAAATAATAAATCAGTTTTGATACAACAGATTTATAAATGAAAGTAGGTGAAGATGGTAAGTTTAGATTTAAAGTTAGTATATATGGGCACTTTCTTGCTGTAAATTAAAATTCATCTCTTAAAGAAATTTCACATGTTATATAAATAATAAGTGCTATAGCAAAACTATGAAAATTATAACACTAAAGTAATAGCATTTACAAAAATATAATAATCTTCCAGCTATACCATTTTTTAATCCTTGAAATTCCCAGTGGAAAATGCTTAGGAAGAAAAACAAAGTAAAAAAATAACACCATAAGAAAGGGAAAAAATAACATTGGTAGGTAAAGCATTTTAAGAGGTAACAATCACAGTAGGATTTCTGAAGGCTGAAAAATAGAACAAGAGATAATGGAAAATGGAATTCTTCCAAAGGGATCAGAGTAGATTGCACTCTAATGACCCATTTGATTTTATAAATTCCATCAATAATTCTAACTGTACATTTCTCAACCTTTTATCCTTAGGGCTTAGCCAAAATTAAGTCAACTAGCAATAACATTAACAATAGACAAGAGAATAGAATTGTGTTTACTGTGGTTCCAAAGAGATTTCTGAAGAAGATACACTGGTTAAAAAAAAAAAAAATCCCCTTAGCTATTGTTGGCTTTGAAAATGTTTGTGTAGTAGAAGTTCTTTGCCCCTCAGTTAACCCACTCACTGGCTAATTAGGCAGCTATCCTAAGATAACCATAAGCTTTAAGATAGGAGTAGATTTCTAGCAAAAACTCAGATCAAATAAGCATAACTTATGATATTCTGAAGATAATCAAGTTAACTTTAAAACATGCTTTTGAAATTGTATGAACCTCAGAATTTCTCACTCCATCAATAATGCCAGATGTTCTAAGCCAATAGGTAGATGTTCTTATTTTTAATTTTTTTCTTTTTGGACAAAAATCTAGATTATACATATTAATAAGGCATGTTACATGGTACAGTTTTAGAAGTTCTGATGTTGAAGATAGATTATTTCTATGCTATGCTATGCTATGCTAAGTCACTTCAGTTGTGTCCGACTCTATGTGACCCCATAGACGGTAGCCCACCAGGCTCCCTCATCCCTGGGATTCTCCAGGCAAGAACACTGGAGTGGGTTGCCATTTCCTTCTCCAATGCATGAAAGTGAAAAGTGAAAGTGAAGTCACTCAGTAGTGTCCAACTCTTAGCAACCCCATGGACTGCAGCCTACCAGGCTCCTCCATCCATGGGATTTTCCAGGCAAGAGTATTGGAGTGGGGTGCCATTGCCTTCTCCAAGATTGCTTCTAAGATAAAGTATTTTTAGGGACTTTCCTGGTGGCTTAGATGGTAAAGAGTCTGCCTGCAATGCAGGAGACCCAGATTCAATACCTGGGTCAGGAAGAACCCCTGGAGAAGGGATCCATTGCTCCTGCCTGGAGAACTCCAGGGACACAGGAGCCTGGTGGACTATAGTCCATGGGGTCAGAAACAGTAGGACACGACTGAGTGACATTCACTTTTACTTTATTGAGCCTAATTCCTGATCAAATTGTTCTAAAATAACTGTATTTGAAAGCTAAAAAAAAAAAAAAAAAAAAAAAAAGAAAGAAAGAGTAATGCTGGTGATGTTAGATCAATAAACTTTCTAACATGAACAAAAATGACGGATTTCATATATCTATAAATCTACTTGATCCTCTATTAGTACATCTATATAATGTAAGGATATATAATGTAAGGATAATATAAGGATGTTTTTCCCTCTTAACAAGGTTAAATACAATTTGTGCATCTACTAAGTCAATAAGGCAGAGAAATTTTTAAATCAAAAGTTGATTATTAGCCTCACTCCTCATCCTTATGAGACTCATACAAGTTATTTCTCAATGTGTTACCAGTTCATTTCAATCACTCAGTTGCATCTGACTCTTTGCAACCCCATGGACTGCAGCATGCCAGGCTTCCCTGTCCATCACCAACTCCCGGAATTTGCTCAAACTCAAGTCCATCAAGTCGGTGATGCCATCCAACCATCTCATCCTCTGTCATCCCCTTCTTATCCTGCCTTCAATCTTTTCCAGCATCAGGGTCTTTTCTAAGGAGTCAGTTCTTCTCATCAGGTGCCCAAAATTTGGAGCTTCAGCTTCAGCATCAGTCTGTCCAAAGAATCTTCAGGACTGATTTCCTTTAGGATGGACTGGTTGGATCTCCTTGCAGTCCAAGGGACTCTCAAGAGTCTTCTCCTACACCACAGTTCAAAAGCATCAATTTTTCAGCCCTCAGCATTCTTCATGGCCCAATTCTCAGATCCATATATGACTACTGGAAAAATCATTGCTTTGACTAGATGGATCTTAGTGGCAAAGTAATGTCTGTGCTTTTTAATAGGCTGTCTAGGTTTATCATAGTTTTTCTTTCAAGGAGAAAACATCTTTTAATTTCATGTTTTTAGTCACCATCTGCAGTGATTTCAGAGCCCAAGAAAATAAAGTCTGTTACTGTTTCTTTTGTTTCCTCATGTATTTGCCATGAAGTGATGGGACCAGATGCGTGATCTTAGTTTTTTGAATGTGAGTTTTAAGCCAGCTTTTTCACTCTCCTCTTTCACTTTCATCAATGTGTTATACCAGATTTAGATCCCACTGCTTCTATGGAATGATTTTATGACCAAGAGTCAGGTAATATTTCTTGTGAGGATATTAATTTCCTTACCTACTTAACTGAGAATTATATAATATTCTTCACAGACAAGGTTTAGAAATTAGAGTAAAAGTATATATGAAAATGCCTAGAATATAAGTCATTTAATAGATATTAAATATAACTAGATTTGGTTGATTTGAATGTCTAGTTTCCTAATATCCTTAGGAAAGAAGACACACAATATCAACACCATTTACATTAGCTAGGACATGGAAGTAATTTAGATGTTCATGGGTAGATGAAAGGATAAAGAAGTTGTGGTACATATGTACAATGGAGTTTGAGTCATTTGTGGTGATGTGGATGAACCTAGAACTTGTTACACAGAGTGAGGTAATTCAGAAAGTGAAAAACAAATACTGTATATTAATGCAGGAACCTAGAAGAATAGGATGAACCTATTTCTAGGGCAGGAATAGAGACAGGTGTAGAGAACAAATCTGTGGACACAGAGGAGGGAAGAGGGGATCGAATTGATAAGAGTAAGTAGTATTGACATATATACAATGCCATGTGTAAAATAGCTAGCTAGTGGGAAGCTGCTATATAGCACAGAGAGCTCACCTCAGTCTTCTGTGATGACCTAGAGAGGTGGGATGGGGGTGTGGGAGAGAGGCTCAAGAGCAAGGGGATATAATATACTTATAGCTGATTCACATTGCTATATAGCAGAAGCCAACACAATATTTTAAAGCAATTTTCTCCCAATTAAAATTAATAAAAATAAAAACACCCAAAAAAAGGAAAAAGAAAAGGGGGACATTCTAATTTTATAAGCACTTTGATTTATATATAAAGGTGAATTTTTTACATTAATTTTTTTCTTTGTTTATTAGCACTTTTGAAAGACAAGTTTTCATTGATCCTGCATGTTTCTTCTAAGCAAAGGATATGTTTCTTTGCTCTTTGGGATATCACCATTTGGAATAAAGTTGAGCACTTTTGGTTCTCTTTAAAAGATTGGGGTTTCCTGAACTCAAAGTTGCTCATTATCAAGCTGGACAACTCGATGTCACCCAGCTGCACTGGGGAAGCAAGAGAAGCCCTGTGAAAAGGAAGCTTCTGCCTTCTGCCTTGAGTTCTCATGCACCTTCTCCCAGCTTCTGTGAAAATGTGGCTGACTAACCTGTTAGCTTGGGGGCAGGAGGAGAAGGGGATGACAGAGGATGAGATGGCTGGATGGTATCACCGACTCGATGGACATGAGTTTGAGTAAACTCTGGGAGTTGGTGAGGGACAGGGAGGCCTGGCATGCTGTGATTCCTGGGGTCACAAAGAGTCAGACATGACTGAGCGACTGAACTGACTGACTACTGACTGAACCCGTTAGCTTGCAAGCAGGGTAGCATCTTGGGCCCTTCACAGTTCTTGACAAGGACTAGCTTACCTAAATGGAAGTCATTCCACCTGATGAGAAAAATTATGTATATACTAGGGACATGGCAATGAGTTGGAAAGCATAAGCCTAATAGCTAATAAAATTACTTCACCATTACCTCTACTTGTTTGAATAGAGAATACATTAAAATGTCCTCAAGCTATTATCATATACCACTTCACTGATAGTGAAACAAAAATATTATAGAAGAAATTTAAATGGATTCTTTACTTCATATTTCCACAGAACTAGGACAAGATCAGTTTCTTGTTCTTTTTCTGCTCACATCACTCTTTTGATGCAGATTTTTTTTCCCTGACTGGATGAAGGCCTTTGTTGTGTCTTGTGGTGAATTGATTTACCTGACAATGTAATGGAAGACTAAGAGACATGACCATCTTGACAAGAAAGGAAAAGACAGATTATTAACTTCAGTCTTCAAAAATAGGAAATGTGAGGATTTCTGAAATGAGCAGTCATTCAGGCCCTCTGTGTAGAGAAGTATATGAAATGAATCTTCACAGAAAAGATTAGATTAGATATAGAATGTTAAAGCTGGATCAGACCATAAATATCATCTAGTCTCAGTCGAGAGAGGTTCGGTTCCTTGTCCAAGGTCACACTGTGTGGTTGGTGGCACACAGATCTCATAACTACAAGGCCAGAATATTATTTCTGTATATCAGACACTGAAAACTGTGACAGCAATACAAAAGGAGGCAGAAGCCCCTGATTTGGAGGAGATAAATGTGAGAGAGTTTCTCTTTTTCATTCATTGTTTCTTTCCTTCACCTTAGTGTGGATGTTATTTTTCTTTCATGCAATTGTTTTACAGTCACAAGTAAATTTTTTTGTTTTGTGAGATTTATATTGTTTATCACCTAGGCAAATTTATAAAATCTCTCTATTTCAAAATTTTATATACAAATGTATAGTATATATACAACAGTAATATTTATGAACAGCAGTGAATCAGTATGGTGTCAATTGTATTTCAAATTTTGTACTTAGCTGGTTGTTTTCTTTAAGACTTTTTGTCAACATTTTCCAAGGCAGGTATTTTAGTAAATGTGTTTTGTGTCATGAATTCCTTATGTCACTAATTTATTTCAGTGAATTAATAAAACAAGTAAAAATATGAATGTGTAAATGAATATGTAAAATAGCATATGTGCTCAGTTGAGTTCAGTCGCTCAGTCGTGTCCGACTCTTTGTGACCCCATGAATCGCAGCCCGCCAGGCCTCCCTGTCCATCACCAACTCCTGGAGTTTACCCAGACTCACGTCCATTGAGTCAGTGATGCCATCCAGCCATCTCATCCTCTGTCGTCCCCTTCTCCTCCTGCCCCCAATCCCTCCCAGCATCAGAGTCTTTACCAATGAGTCAACTCTTCGCATGAGGTGGCCAAAGTACTGGAGTTTCAGTTTTAGCATCATTCCTTCCAAAGAAATCCCAGGGCTCATCTTCTTTTGTTGTGTCCAAATCTTTGTGACCCTATGGACTGTAGCCTGCCAAGCTCCTCTGTCCATGGGATGCTCCAGGCAAGAATACTGAAGCAGGTTGCCATTTCCCTCTCCAGGGGATCTTCGCAATCCAGGGACTGAACCCACATCTCTTATGTCTCCTACTTTGGCAGATGGATTTTTTACAACTGGCGCCACTTAGGAAACCCAAAATAACATATGGATATTTTTAATATAAATATATGTACTTTGTAATATATATTTTATGTATACCGTTTTGTGCTTCTAGAGGTACTCACACATTACTACAATTTTCCTATAGGGTGCACATAGAATTTAAGAATCATTTTACAATATGAAATAATCATATCACCATAAATTAGTATATATATATAGGTTTAGACATCATTCATCTGAAGCATGATCCCTGTTCTTCACATTGGTGAACCAGAATGTTCTTTATATACTCTAAAGCTATAATTGCAAATTGTGTTTTTACTATACAAATACATATGTATAAATTCAACTTTTTTCAAAAAGCTAAATAAAATGACCTTTATATAAATATAATTTAGAATTTTGAGTTACATTAAAATAGAGGCAAAACACATTATATAATTTTAAATAATTTAGAGAAAATAAGTATGTTGCTTTAATAAGTTAATATTTTGGTTGGTTTAGTTTATATTTTTATTAAATATATCTAATTCTATATTCTTTTTTTTTTAACTTTACAATATTGTATTGGTTTTGCCATATATCAACATGAATCACGTGTTCCCCATCCTGAACCCTCCTCCCTCCTATTCTTTGAGTAAATCATGCTTTAATTTTTAACTTTTTTGAGCATTAAGAATGAGTAGAAAGATTCTTGGTGAAGCAGGAAATTTATAAATATAACAAGAAAAAAGTGAAAACAAAAGGAAGTATGTAAACTTTAGAGAGGTTGTCTGCTTAAATTTTTAAAAACTTGAGACAGTGAAATGGAGCATAATTTTGTAGGGCATGACCCACTTAAAATTTTCAATCAGGACTTTATAAATTCTTTATTAATGAATGTCTAATTACTCAATTACAGATTGAAACAGTGAAACAAACAAAAAAATTATTCTTCTGAAATCCACAGCATGAATAGGTCAGATGAAAGCTTTATAACTTTATATTATTTACTAGTAGAAGATACAATTACCCATAGAAACATTAGAAATGTGTGTGTTTCTATTTACATGTATTTTCTTGAGCAAGCATAAAATGTCTCTGAAAGGACATTTGGGGAAACTCTATCTCTGGTTATCTCTGGGAAGGGAAGTATAGGCTGGGTGGAGCAAGATGCTTTCTCTACTCTTTGAACATTGTGCATATGTTACCTATTAAAAATAGTTTTTAATTCAAACATCTTTAAAGAGATCTTGGTTGAAAATAGGGAAATTCTTTCACAACTCACATTAGTCAGTTCCTTTCTGTATTCAATACAAAAAAAAAGAAGATATTATAGCCAATACTTCTATAGAGTATTGAACAAATAACTGAATATGATTTACCTAGAAAAGGAAAACATAAAGGTAAAGGAACAAACCAGACTGGCAAGCATGGAGTTAATTAAGACAGGTGGAGGGGAATGTAAGAGATCTTTTAAGGCAGAGGAATCAAGACATAGGAGGCTCACTGTAGCTGGAGTTTAGTTTAAAATGGATAAACTGGAAATGAACAAAAGTTCTAAATCACCTAGGGCTTTACCTTAAATTACTTCAGTTCAGTTCAGTTCAGTTGCTCAGTCATGTTACTATTTGTGACTCCAGGGATTGCAGCATGACAGGCTTCCCTATCCATCACCAACTCCCTAAGCTTGCTCAAACTCATGTCCATGGAGATAATGACGCCATCCAATCATCTCATCCTCTGCCATCCCCTTCTCCTCTTTCTTTCAATCTTTCCCAGCATCATGGTCTTTTCTATTGAATCAGCTCTTCACATCAGGTGGCCAAAGCATTGGAGCTTCAGTTTCAGCATTAGTCCTTCCAATGAATATTCAGGACTGATTTCCTTTAGGAGTGACTCATTGATCTCCTTGCAGTGCAAGGGACTCTCAAGAGTCTTCTCCAGACGCCTTATCTTTTACAAAAGAGAAAAGAATAACAACAGAGAAAAGACAATCTCTTTAACAAGTGGTGCTTGGAAAACTGGTCAACCACTTGTAAAAGAATGAAACTAGAACACTTTCTAACACCATACACAAAAATAAACTCAAAATGGATTAAAGATCTAAACATAAGACCAGAAACTATAAAACTCCTAGAGGAGAACATAGGCAAAACACTCTCCGACATAAATCACAGCAGGATCCTCTATGACCCACTTCCCAGAATATGGGAAATAAAAGCAAAAATAAACAAATGGGACCTAATTACACTTAAAAGCTTCTGCACAACAAAGGAAACTATAAGCAAGGTGAAAAGACAGCCTTCAGAATGGGAGAAAATAATAGCAATGAAGCAACTGACAAAGAACTAATCTCAAAAATATACAAGCAACACCTGCTGCTCAATACCAGAAAAATAAATGACCCAATCAAAAAATGGGCCAAAGAACTAAACAGACATTTCTCCAAAGAAGACATACAGATGGCTAACAAACACATTAAAAGATACTCAACATCACTTATTATCAGAAAAATGTAAATCAAAATCACAATGAGGTACCATTTCATGCCAGTCAGAATGGCTGCTATTCAAAAGTCTACAAGCAATAAATGCTGGAGAGCGTGTGGAGAAACGGGAACCCTCTTACACTATTGGTGGGAATGCAAACTAGTACAGCCACTATGGAGAACAGTGTGGAGATTCCTTAAAAAACTGGAAATAGAACTGCCTTATGATCCAGCAATCCCACTGCTGGGCATACACACTGAGGAAACCAGAATTGAAAGAGACACATGTATCCCAATGTTCATTGCAGTGTTATTTATAATAGCCAGGACATGGAAGCAACCTAGATGTCCATCAGCAGATGAATGGATACGAAAGCTGTGGTACATATACACAATGGAGTATTACTCAGCCATTAAAAAGAATACATTTGAATCAGTTCTAATGAGGTAGATGAAACTGGAGCCTATTATAAAGAGTGAAGTAAGCCAGAAAGAAAAACAGCAATACAGTGTAAGTTCAGTTCAGTTTAGTCGCTCACTCGTGTCTGGCTCTTTGCAACCCCATGAATCGCAGCACGTCAGGCCTCCCTGTCCATCACCATCTCCCGGAGTTCACTCAAACTCACGTGCCTCGAGTCAGTGATGCCATCCAGCCATCTCATCCTCTGTCATCCCCTTCTCCTCTTGCCCCCAATCCCTTCCAGCATCAGAATCTTTTCCAGTGAGTCAACTCTTCGCATGAGGTGGACAAAGTACTGGAGTTTCAGCTTTAGCATCATGCTTTCCAAAGAACACCCAGGGTTGATCTCCTTTAGAATGGACTGGTTGGATCTCCTTGCAGTCCAAGGGACTCTCAAGAATCTTCTCCAACACCACAGTTCAAAAGCATCAATTCTTCGGCGCTCAGCTTTCTTCACAGTCCAACTCTTGCATCCATACATGACCACTGGAAAAACCATAGCCTTGACTAGACGGACCTTTGTTGGCAAAGTAATGTCTCTGCTATTCAATATGCTATCTAGGTTGGTCATAACTTTCCTTCCAAGGAGTAAGCCTCTTTTAATTTCATGGCTGCAGTCACCATCTGCAGTGATTTTGGAGCCCAAAAAAATAAAGTCTGACACTGTTTCCACTGTTTCCCCATCAATTTCCCATGAAGTGAGGGACCAGATGCCATGATCTTCGTTTTCTGAATGTTGAACTTTAAGCCAACTTTTTCACTCTCCTCTTTCACTCTCATCAAGAGGCTTTTTAGTTCCTCTTCACTTCCTGCCATAAGGGTGGTGTCATTTGAATATCTGAGGTTATTGATATTTCTCCCCACAATCTTTCTTCCAGCTTGTGTTTCTTCCAGTCCAGCGTTTCTCATGATGTACTCTGCATATAAGTTAAATAAGCAGGGTGACAATTACAGCCTTGACGTACTCCTTTTCCTATTTGGAACAAGTCTCTTGTCCCATGTCCAGTTCTAACTATTGCTTCCTGACCTGCATATAGGTTTCTCAAGAGGCAGGTCAGGTCGTCTGGTATTCCCATCTCTTTCAGAATTTTCCACAGTTTATTGTGATCCACACAGTCTCAATAAAGCAGAAATAGATGTTCTTCTGGAACTCTCTTGCTTTTTTGATGATCCAGCTCATGTTGGCAATTTGATCTCTGGTTCCTCTGCCTTTTCTAAAACCAGCTTGAACATCTGGGAGTTCACTGTTCATGTATTGCTGAAGCCTGGCTTGGAGAATTTTGAGCATTACTTTACTAGCGTGTGAAATGAGTGCAATTGTGTGGTAGTTTGAGTATTCTTTGGCATTGCCTTTCTGTATACTAATGCATATATACGGAATTTAGAAAGATGGTAGCAATAACCCTATATGTGAGACAGCAAAAGAGACACAGATATATAGAACAGTCTTTTGGACTCTGTGGGAGAGGGAGAGGGTGGGATGATTTGGGAGAATGGCATTGAAACATGTATAATATAAGAAACAAATCACCAGTCCAGGTTCGATGCAGGATACAGGATGCTTGGGGCTGGTGCACTGGGATGACCCAGAGGGATGGTACGGGGTTCAGGATGGGGAACACATGTACACCCGTGGCAGATTCATGTTGATGTATGGCAAAACCAATACAATACTGTAAAGTGATTAGCCTCCAATTAAAATAAATAAATTTATATTAAAAAAAGAGTCTTCTCCAACACCACAGTTCAAAAGCATCAATTCTTCAGCACTTGGTTCTCTTTATAGTCCAACTCTCACATTCATACATGACAACTGGAAAAACCATAGCTTTGACTAAATGGACCTTTGTTGGCAAAGTAATGTCTCTGGTTTTTAATATGCTGTCTAGGTTGGTCATAACTTTTCTTCCAAGGAGCAAGTGTCTTTTAATTTCATGGATGCAGTCACCATCTGTAGTGATTTTGGGGCCCTCCAAAATGAAGTCTCTCACTGTTTCCATTGTTTCCCCATCTATTTCCCATGAAGTGATAGGACTGAATTCCATGATCTTAGTTTTCTGAATGTTGAGTTTTTCACTCTCCTCTTTCTCTTTCATCAAGAGGCTTTTTAGTTCTTCACTTTCCACCATAAGGGTGGTGTTATCTGCATATCTGAGGTTATTGATATATCTCCCAGCACTCTTGATTCCAGCTTGTGCTTCATCCAACCCAGCATTTCTCATGATGTACTCTGCATATAAGTTAAATAAGTAGGGTGACAATATACAGCCTTGATGTACTCCTTTTATGATTTGGAACCAGTCTGTTGTTCCATGCCCAGTTATAACTGTTGCTTCTTGACCTGCATACAGGTTTCTCAGGAGGCAGGTCAGGTGGTCTGGTATTCCCAACTCTTCAAGAATTTTCTACAGTTTGTTGTGATCCACACAGTCAAAGTCTTTGACATAGTCAGTAAAGGAGAAATAGATATTTTTCTGGAACTCCCTTGCTTTTTTGATGATCCAGCATTCAGGTATGACCTAAATAAAATCCCTTACCATTTTACAGTGGAAGTGACAAATAAATTCAAGGGAGTAGATCTGATAGAGTGCCTGAAGAACTATGGATGGAGATTCCTGAGATTGTACAGGAGGCAATGATCAAGAGCATCCCCCCAAAAAAGAAATGCAAAAAGGTTGTCTGAGGAGGCCTTGCAAATAGTTAAAGAAAGAAAAGAAGCTAAAAGCAATGGAGAAAAAGAAAGATATGTCCATCTGAATGCAGAGTTCCAAAGAATAGCAAGGAGAGATAAGAAAGCCTTCCTCAGTGATCAATGCAAAGAAATAGAAGAGAACCATAGAATGGGAAAGACTAGAGATCTCTTCAAGAAAATTAGAGATACCAAGGGGACATTTCATTTAAAGATGAGCACAATAAAGGAGAGAAAAGGTATGGACCCTAAAGAAGTAAAAATATTAAGAAGAGGTGGCAAGAATACACAGAAGAGCTCTACTAAAAAGATCTTCATGACACAGATAATCACGATGATGTGATCACTCAACTAGAGCCAGATATCCTGGAATGTGAAGTCAAGTGGGCCATAGGAAGTATCACTAGGAACAGAGCTAGTGAAGGTGATGGAACTCCAGTTGAGCTATTTCAAATCTTAAAAGATGATGCTGTGAAAGTGCTGCACTCAATATGCCAGAAAATTTGTAAAACCAGCAGCAACCACAGGACTGGAAAAGGTCAATTTTCGTTCCAGTCCCAAAGAAAGGCAATGCCAAAAAATGTTCAAACTACTGCACAATTACATTTACTAGAGTTTAAATTTTATCCAGAGGGTTTTGGGGAACCACTGACAAATTTTTAGCAGGCAAGTTACTGTAATTACAGATTTGTGTTTTAGAACAATCACTTTGCTACAAGATAGAGAATAAATTGGAAGAAGGATAGAATAAAGCCAGATACAATTAGGAGGGTGCTGGAATTATTAGAGTCAAAATGATTATGGCCTAAATTAAGGAGATCGCAGTAGGGATCTAGTGTGCTTGCATAGGTGCTAAGTCGCTTTAGTTGTGTCTGACTCTTTGTGACCCTATGGACTATAGCCTGCCAGGCTCCTCTGTCTTGGCATTCTCCAGGCAAGAATACTGAAGTGGGTTGCCCTCCTCCAGTGGATCTTCCCCACCCAGTTGTTGAACCTTTGTCTCCTGTGACTTCTGCATTGCAGGCTGATTATGGCTGAGCCGCTGGGGAAGCCCCATAGGGACCTAGATGAATGTACAAATTTTCTTGTTGATTAATTTGTTTTTAGGTTGACACATTGGTAATTCATGGCCTTCCTACAATCCAGGGTTGCCAGATTCATCAAATAAGAATATAAAATGCTCAGCTAAATGTGAATTTTAGATAAACACACAACAATTTATAATATAAATATGCCCATGTAAATTTGGGACATTTCTCTAAAGAATTGTTCCTCTTTTATCTGAAATTCAAATTTAAACAACTGTCATGCATTTAATCTGATAACTACATTGTGGAACTGTATTAAATATAAAGCATGCATTTTTGCAATATTCAGGACTTCCTCTAATTTCTAAAGCATATATAGGTTTATATTTCATGTAATGCAATTCATAATTTTAAGTCAAGGATACCAGAAAAAGCAAATCTATGACCAGAAAAGACTGGAGAAAAGCCAACTGTGTAAAAATAAAATAGATTTGAATAAAAAATTCAAGGAACTTATTTTTATTGTTATAGCGCCCCTGGCTTCCTTCCAGATTTTCATGCAGGAAGCCAAAGTATTATCAACATATATGTGACAATAAATTTGCCGATTTCAGAGTTTTCTTTTTCTCTTCCTTGCTGATTTTTGTTTTTGTGTTGTGGGGAAGGGTTGTTACTCAGAATTAATATCTGAGAAAATACTAGCCTAAAACTTGGCATGTGTAAACTCATTTAATTTTTAAACAATTGAGGTAGATATTAATGTTATCCTAACTTTAAGATATCTACTTACTAAATAAGACTCAAAAAGTTAAACATTTACTTGAAATCACATAGCTAGACCCAAATTAGCCAGTGCTTAAATTTAGATAGTTTAGATTATGACACAATACTAATTCCCTTGTAGAGACTCTCATCTACAACTTTCCTCATGCTGTTTTGGGTAACAGGATTTTATAAGCTGGCAAGCCTTAATAATTTTCTCTTATGCTTCTATCCTAGTTGGAGCTTCCCTCGTGGCTCAGATGGTAAAGAATCTACCTGCAATGCAGGAGACCCAGGTTCAATTTTTTGGTCAGGAAGACCCCCTGGAGAAGGTAACAACAACCCACTCCAGTATACTTACCTGGATAATTCCATGGACAGAGGAAGCTAGCAAGCTACAGTCCATGGGGTTGCAAAGAGTTGGACTTGACTGAGCAACTTTCACTACTCACTTCTATCCTAGTCAGGTTGCTGTGTTTGAAAAAAAAAAATATATCTATATCTATATCTATATCTATATCTAACAGAAACATTGTCTTGGTAAAAGTAAGATGTATTTGCTCTTTGCTTATGCTTAGAGACAAATGAGACTAGCTAATCAGTGATGTTTTCAAAACTTCATTTATATTTTTAGACTACTGGGAAAGGACTTGTTTCAAATTATTTAGACACTCAAGAAGTATTTTAATGCTTTAATGTTCTCTTAATATCCATTTTAGTACCACCTCAGTTGTTGTCCTTAGATTTTTTTCTTAAATGATCCAGGTTTCCTCCTAATTTTGCTACATTTAAAATAATTAGATACAAATGGGTATGTTTCTATGACATTACCTAAGAGACAAGAAGTTAATTTTGTTCACTGTTAATTATTTCACATCTTTCATGTCTTGCAATTGATATTTTTACTGAAACATTTCTTTAAACATTATTAAAATCAGGTTTATATTTGGAATCACTTAGATTCTATTATTAAGGAATGCTTAATTTTGTTGATTTATTTATTATACCTACCTCAATAATTTATCCATTTTAACATTTTAAAGGAAAATTAACACAGAAAAAAGCCCCCAAATCACTTATACGTATGTGTGGACGTGTGCATGTATGTACACGCATCTATTCATATGCATTCTACATTTACCTTTAGCACTTCAGCAGAGAAGTAATCTCCACAGCTGCTGGATTCAACAGACTTTGTTTATGCTACTCCTAGGGCTTTCATCATTTTTGGAGCTTGTATTCAAGCTATTCATGCATATTTCTTGTCTCCCCTAAGATTTTCATCTTTTAATTCATCTTTTTTTCTCCCATAGTACCTACATACAGCTTTGCATACTGTGAGCACTTAAGTGTTTGTTGAAAGACAGAAAAAAATGAAAATTTAGTTTATTTGACCCCTCTGTTTAGAAATATTTTATTAAAATGCAGTAAATCTAATCCCTATAAAAGATTTACCCCAGACCTTTCTTTTATTTCTTACTGATGTATTTTATTTCTCAATCCTTAAATTATTTTTGTCAATAAGTACCATCTTCTATTGCAGATGTGAGGTTAGAAAAGGGATTTAAGGTGAACAGAGGATATACTTGAGATTAGTTATCTTGCTTTTCGATTATACAATCCTTCTATATTGTCCACTGAAGCAAAACAATGTAGTACCATGTCTTAACTGAATAGTTTAAGAATACCAAATACCAAAAGCTTATCCCAGTGGCCTGGATGATAAAGAATCTGCCTGCAATGCAGGAGATCCAGGTTTGTTGCTGGGGTCAGGAAGATCCCCTGGAGAAGGTAATGGCTACCTACTCCAGTATTCTTGCCTGGAAAATTCCATGGAGAGAAAGGAGCCTGGCAGGCTACAGTCCATGGAGTCGCAGAGTCAGACTAAGTCAGAGTAGACTAGTCAGAGTAGACTTAGTCAGAGTAGACTAAGCAACTGTCCCTTTCACTTTCACCAAAGACCAAAAGCTTATTCCATAGAGGGTCTTCAGAGAATAGTGATGACTTCAGAATTGGCAACCAAAATTCCCCTCTTTGATATCATAAGTTGACTGAACAAAGGTATTGGGTTTGTCAGAATGTTTGTGTGGGGTTTCCCATAACATCTTATGGAAAAATCCAAATGAATTTTTGTTCAACCCAAGTTATAAAAGTAGAGAAAATTTGTATCAGTGCTGTTAACAGAGAAGGAAGATATCTACATTTTGGAATCCTCAAGTGATTTCCTCTTAATTAAATTGGATAGAACCTAATTGAAGGACAACCATTTACTTCCTTAAATAGCAATACAAGCTGCTGCTAAATACATTGGTGGAGGGGGCAGGGGCAGTAGCGGGGTGGGTTGTGAAGAATCCCACAAACGAGTCTTAATTTAGAAAGGTGAGAACTGAAGGGAAACAATGGAACTATTCTGCTAGGAATTTCTTTGGCCATTGTATATTAAAAATATATATATATTTTCAAGTTAGTGGATTTGGAGCAAAGTTCATGAGCAAGCATCATTGTGGGCACACTAAATTGAAGTCAGTTAAGTTTCTATTTGGTAAAGGTTTCTCCCGATAGACTCCTTTCTTATGATGAGTACCAACACAGGCGGCTGGGCACACCACTCTGTTTGCCAAGTACAGATGAGTAGAACAAAAAGCTGATCTCTATAAGGGTAGAGTTAAACAGGTAGTAAAAGGTAGTAAAAGGGTAGAGAAAAAAGTCATGTTTCAATATACCCCTTGTGGGATCACCCATGTCAATTCTTAACTTTTTGGTTTCAGGATCACTAATCCAATTAAGGAGAAGGCAATGGCACCCCACTCCAGTACTCTTGCCTGGAAAATCCCATGGACGGAGGAGCCTGGCAGGCTGCAGTCCATGGGGTCGCTAAGAGTCGGACACGACTGAGCGACTTCACTTTCACTTTTCACTTTCATGCATTGGAGAAGGAAATGGCAACCCACTCCAGTGTTCTTGCCTGGAGAATCCCAGGGACAGGGGAGCCTGGTGGGCTGCCGTCCATGGGGTCACAGAGAGTCGGACATGACTGAAGTGACTTCCCAGTAGTCCAATTAAATAAACTTGTATCAGTCACTTTTCTGCCCTTTCCACACCTGAATCTCCAGAAGGAATATCCTATCAGTAGATGCATTAAGAATAGAGATCTAAAAGTCTATTTACATAATTTTGAAGTAAAAATAAAATTAAAAACTTCATTTTCTTTCTTCAATAATAATAAAAACACCAAGCCTCTAGAACTGTGAGAGATATTAATAAACTTGTTGCTTAAGCCAAAAAAAAAAAAAAAGAATAATAAATGAAACCATGACCTTCCTTTAACAAAAAAGAAAATCAAGATGCTTATGAGTTAAAAGAATGGTATACAATATAAAGATATACTACAGAACATTTATAAAAGCTTGACTTTCATTAAATTTTTTGAAATATGTGGTCTGTTTGTTTAAAAAGAGTTTTACAAAGATTGTGGCATACAAAAGTGCAAACATAGCTGCTTCTCCTTGCACTGAAGCTAGAAAAAAATATATTAAAATTGATTTTCTTATCTTTTATTAACAGTCTTGGCTAGATTATACTTGTGTTTGGATTGTCTGCAAAACAAGGAAGCCTCACAATTGAACTTACTCCTTACCAGATAAAATATGGCATGGTTTCTGTCAAAAGTCATAGGAATGAGAGTCATCTGACTAGAAGGTTGGGATCAACTTAACCAAAGAGACCTTTTAATCCCTGAGTGTTTAAAATTCTCAAGACACAGTTTGTCCCAATCATAAGTGAAGAGAGTCATTTTGGTGTCCAGGGCAAAAATATCATTGGTGATTTAAAATGTACCTTAAAGGGAAAGCATGACACAGAAAATCCCTTTCTTGCCAGTGAGAATGTAAAAGAGTTTATCTTTTGATGCCCCTTGAATATCATTAAATTATTACAAGATGAGAAAATTCTTACCACAGGATATTCTATGTGGTAAACTCAACTTTTTGAAACATTCAAAAGCAACTGAATTACCTGTTTATATCAAATATTTGTTATTTTTCCTCTTTCTCAAAAAGATGTAAGTAGCTAATGAGTACCAAAATAGAGTGGATATTTCTTTCACAAATAACTACTCTAATTTTCAGAAATCAAGGCATTTCAAGACAAACTTTAGCACATAGATTCATGGGAAAATTTAAAAGTTTAGAATCTCCTAAATTTAGAGGCACTTCCCATTCATAGAGCTGACCTGGGAACATAGTTTCTCAATTCTTTTCAGCCACTTAATCAGATTAAAATATAACATGAATTCAGTCCTTTATAGGTAATTTAACTTCTTACTCTTTTAAAAGCATACATGTTTCTTTCCAGGGGGGGGGATAATGTTGCAAAGTACAGATACAACTGACCACTATTGGTTAAAAAAAAAAAGATCCTACTAATGACAGTTTATCCATAGTACATGTTTTTACAAAAGCAAAAAACTTACTTTGGAGTTGTATATGTGTAAGTTTTGGGACTTCACCTCTCGCTGCAATCTCAGTCAGCTGATTCTGACTCTTTTGTATCCCAATTCTCACACTGACTGACTGAGATCTTGAGCAAGTTACTAGAATTATGTCTTAGCTTTCACTTCTGTAAAATGGTCTTTTTTATAATATGTATCAGTTCAGTTGCTCAGTTGTGTCCGACTCTTTGCAACCCCATGAACTGCAGCACACCAGGCCTCCCTGTCCATCACCAACTCTGGAGTTCACTCAGACTCATGTCCATCGAGTCAGTGATGCCATCCAGCTATCTCATCCTCTGTCATCCCCTTCTCCTCCTTCCCCTAATAGACTTATTAAGGAAAATATCCACAATCATTTTTTTTCTTAAATAACATTTACCCATTGACAAAAATGTTATAATAAAAACATTTTTGAAGTTAACATAAAAAATAAATAACATAGCATTTATTGAGCAACTGTTATGTACTGAGGTCATTACATGTGTCATCTGATTTTAATTGGTAGTTTCATATTTTTTAAAAATATTAGTTTCCTCTTTAACACTTTATTTTTTCATTGTCCATTTGCATAACAGATAACTATTGCTTCAGAGAGCCTCACTTACTCAATATTGACTCAACTGTATAGATCCAGGGATTTTTAAAAAGTATCTACATTGAGTGATCTCTTGGGATATTCTAGACAAGGAGGCATTACCCTTGGTTGTTCTGAAGTTCTCTAGGGTTACTCAAAGGACGCAGATCACCACAATGATCATGCAGGTCACACCACCATTGTGCCACTGTCAATGAAACAATGCTGCCGTATCAGTAAGCAAAAGATGTTGCAGCCCTCAAGCCATCACATTACAACTACCCCTCCAGTGAACCCTGAAGGAACACAGGATGGAACAGGATTCTCATTATCTAGCAGTCATCTAGATCTGCAACTGGAGAAGGCAATGGCACCCCACTCCAGTACTCTTGCCTGGAAAATCCCATGGATGGAAGAGCCTGGTGGGCTGCAGTCCATGGTGTTGCAGAGTCGGGCACAACTAAGCGACTTTACTTTCACTTTTCACTTTGATGCATTAGAGAAGGAAATGGCAACCCACTCCAGTGTTCTTGCCTGGAGAATCCCAGGGATGGTGGAGCCTGGTGGGCTGCCGTGTCGCACAGTCGGACACGACTGAGGTGACTTAGCAGCAGCAGCAGATCTGCAACTATGTTCTATGGTGAGCCCTGAGGAAACTCAGGATGTGGAAACACAGGATACTGGTCCCAGATAGTTGAGTTGCAGATCAAAGGAATGATTTCAGTGAGCCCAGACTCTTGCATATTCCTATGCATACAAATGCACTAAATTCTTTACTTCGAGATGTGTTTTTTTTAATTAACAGTAATTTTTTGATTTTTTGACATCTGGTCTTCATTGCAAAAAATCCTATGAATCCTGGCTCCTCCCTTATCTCTTTCTAGCAGTTCTTTAGAGCTATCTGAGAGGCTGCCTCTTTAAGTCCCCAGTTTTGTCCGCCATATAAAATTCTCAATTTGAAGGCTGTGCATTGTTTTGAGTCAACACTATATACCCTTATTTTCAGTCAATAGTGGAAGTATTCTGTAGAGCACACACAAGAAATACTCTTTATTTAGAAAGTGGTTATCATTATTACTCAAAAATCCACTCTGTGCTTCTCCCCTTTGTCTAATGTAGCATGTCTGAATTTCTGAGTCTAATTTTTCAAGCCCTACAAAACATAATTTATCAAAAATAAAATGATATAAAGAAAAAAAGGAGAAAGGAGGGAAAATAAAGAAAAATGGATATGGATTGGAAGAGAAGAAAAGAAGAAGAGAATTAGAGTGACAGAGAGAGAGACAGAGAAAGAGAACAACAAAACTGAATTTTTGGTTATCTCTAGGGTCTATATATATATATATATATATATATACAGCCATGAAATTAAAAGATGCTTACTCCTTGGAAGGAAAGTTATGTCCAACCTAGATACCATATTCAAAAGCAGAAACATTACTTTGCCAACAAAGGTCCGTCTAGTCAAGGCTATGGTTTTTCCTGTGGTCATGTATGGATGTGAGAGTTGGACTGTGAAGAAGGCTGAGCGCTGAAGAACTGATGCTTTTGAGCTGTGGTGTTGGAGAAGACTCTTGAGAGTCCCTTGGACTGCAAGGAGATCCAACCAGTCCATTGTGAAGGAAATCAGCCCTGGGATTTCTTTGGAAGGAATGATGCTAAAGCTGAAACTCCAGTACTTTGGCCACCTCATGTGAAGAGTTGACTCATTGGAAAAGACTCTGATGCTGGGAGGGATTGGGGGCAGGAGGGGAAGGGGACGACAGAGGATGAGATGACTGGATGACATCACTGACTTGATGGATGTGAGTCTGGGTGAACTCCGGGGCTTGGTGATGGACAGGGAGGCCTGGCGTGCTGCGGTTCATGGGGTCGCATGAACTGAGCAACTGAACTGAACTGAACTGAGGGTCTATATTTCATTAAAGCTTTCCTGAATAAATCACACATACACATGATATAGTCTTTCCCTGGTTAATAAAGAATAATCTCAAATCCCCTTCAGTTCAGTCACTCAGTTCCCAGCATCAGGGTCTTTTCAAATGAGTCAGTTCTTCGCATCAAGTGGCCAAATTGTTGGAGTTTAAGCTTTAGCATTAGTCTTCAGCAAATCCTCTTAAAATCCAAGAAACATTACTACAAATATCTTTTTCATGATAGGCCAAAAAGATTCATGCTATATTATGAGAGTGTAAGGAAAACAAGTGTCAGTTTTACGTTTCTGTAACATAGCTGACAGCAAGTTATTTACTAGTGAGACAAAACATCCTGTACACTTTCCTGAACAACACACAGAACAGAAAAGTGAATAAGTGGTATTGGTACTGCTGGAGGGTTGAACAGCAAGGTCAATTGAGATCAATGTCTGAATATAAGTTTCATAACAGAAGGTTATTTATGCACAGAAGATAGTACATTGCTACTGTCTTTTATTTTTCCTCTTCACTTTACCTGTGGGAAAGTTGTACATAACAGGAACCTCTGATCTGTGGCTTCCAATACAGCAATACACAAAGATTGACTGAGTCTTTGATTTACTTATACAGTCAACAAACTCTTACTAAGTGTAGAGATTGTGCAATACATGCTAGGCACTGAACAAATGCAATTCAAACAGATTTTTGTATTTATTAAGTTCCTTTTTATATGTGTTGTTTAATTGATTATCAAAATAAATATGTGAGGCTATACCAAAATATTTCCATTCATATAGTTAATGTGTAACAGGTGTAATAACTCCTGTCTTTCAATAAGTTATACAATCAAGACTGGAGCTTAGGTACTCTGATTCTATATTTCACAGCTATGCTTATAATTTCCATCTTCCTTATTACAATGTGCTAAAGCTCAGTATCTTCCTTTATGGAAGGAAGCCCTCTAAGACTGATTTCTGCTAATTAAATGCTGACATCAGCAGATAATGAATCAGAGAAAAGATAAGAAAAGCCATTTAAAAAGATTTGATAGCTCACAGGCCAGTAGGATGTGATTATTACCTGATCAAATTAGTTATCATCTCTAAGAAATTTTGCATCTCTCTAAAGTGGTATGGCTGCTTGCAGGGTATATATAGAATACAAAGGAGAGACATAAAGAATCCTTTTGAAGCTCATTCCAGAGTTGTGCTAAGCCTTGAGGTACCTAGGGCCAAGAATTTGATTTGCTTTTTCTGTTTCTACTAAAATTATTTGCATAAAACTATCCTCAGTTTATCTCATGCATATGCCACTAAACATTTAAACTCACACCATTATCTCCTATTTAAAAAGACCTTCTATGATAAGCAAACAGAATGATGAATACCATTGTCTTCCTATGCACTGGTCCTTATGTGCTATCCTCCTATCAGTACATTTTTAAACTGACACTTTGAGTATAATTTGGCTTTCTACACTACACCGCTTGCCTATAAGGTCACTTTGCATTACATAGGTTGTTCCTTACTGTCTATAGATCAATAAGGAATAATCAAACATTTGCTGAAGACATAACAAAAATCAGTGTCCTTGCCCTTAAATGTGCATAAACTTACACAAAAATGGAATTTGGAAAACATGTGACATTAAATCTTGTATTTCAACAAAAGTAATTATGATTTTGGACCATGAATTTAAAATCATTATAATTAGGCTCAAACACATCTTTATTAATAAAAATAGGAGCCATTATAATCAAAACATTTTTCCCAGTGAGAAATAAGTGTATTTCTATAGCATAAATGTCTGTGCTTCAGGATTTGATGAAATCTTGGAAAGCATTTTTTGCCTCCTGCGTGTTGTAGAATAATTTTCCCTGCAAAAGTTGTAGAGATGCTTGAAGAAGTGGTAGTTGGCTGGCAAGTTTTTTTATTTTTTTGTTTTTTTTTTGCTAATTAAGTTTGCCTTTGGGAAATGCTTTGGAATTTCTCTGTGGTCCAACCCACTGAGCTAGTCATTGCCAGTTGTATAAAATCCACTTTTTGTCTCATGTCACAATCTGATTGAGAAATGTTCTTTGTTGAGTAGAATAAGAGAAGACAATACTCCAAATCGATGATTTTTTAATTTTCAGGTACCTACTTATTGAGCTTTATCACCTTTCCAATTTGCTTCAAATGTTGAATGACTGTAGAATTCAGTTGATGTTGAATTCTTCAGCAAATTCTCACATAGTTTTAAGAGGATCAGCTTTGATGATTGCTCTCAGTTAGTCACTGTCAACTTCCCATGGCTGGCCACTGTACTCCTCATCTTCAAGGATCTCATCTCCTTTCTAAAACTTCTTGAACCACTACTGCCCTTTACATTCATTAGCAGTTCCTGAGCCAAGTGTGTTGATGTTGCAAGTTGACCCTGTAGCTTTATGACCTATTTTGAACTCAAATTAAAAAAAAAAAACAAAAAACTCAATTTTCTTTTTGTCTAACACCAGTTCCCTAGTCTAAAATTCATATAAAATAAATAGCAAGTAATAAATCATTAGCAAAAAATAATAAAGCAAGAAATGTGCATTAAAACGATGTGTAACATAACCACATTTATTTAAGAATGCATTCCAATATCAAACAGCAATGCAAAACCACAATTATTTTTCCACCAACCTAATAGTTCCCTTTTCATTTTATCTATTTCAAAGTGGCTAAAATTATAGACCATAAACACAGACAACTTGGAGTTGAAAACTATCTCAGAAAACATGCTAATTTATGAAATGGCCAACTAATTGTTCCTATAATATAATGTTGTTAAGATGATTAAATGAGATAACATCATCTGACATGGCACAATGTGTTCACAAATCACCATCAGTTGCTTCAGCACCGCCCTTGCAGGAATGAAGATGCCCACAGGACTCAGACAACTCACTGTCTTCACTCTAGGCCTCATCATTGACCCCAAAAGACTAGATGTAGAGCTATGAAAGTCTTGTTTCTCCTGGTGAGAACATCATTCTTTCTCAATATTCCCATATCATCAAGGATGATACTACTCAGTTTCAAGAAAATGCAATAACTTAAACTTGAACACATACTCCCCTCATTATGTGCTAGGCTCAGTAGCTTCAGTCATGTCCACCTCTTTGCAATGTTATGAACTGTATCCCATTAGCTTCCTCTCTCTATGGGATTTTCCAGACAAGAATACTGGAGTGGGTTGCCAGGGGATCTTCCCAACTCAGGGACTGAACTCACATCTCCTGCATTGCAAGGAGATTCTTTATTGCTGAGCCACCAAGGAAGCCCCATTATATGCTATATACAGCCTAATTTGAGTCCCATTCCTTCCTCTGCTCTTTAGCATATCTCCTCATCCACAGACTACCCAATTATTTCTGTGCATATCTGATTCATTAAATCAGGCTGCCCTTGGATAAAATAGATTCCTTGGAAATCTTTTCATGATGCAGATGTCTTTCTTTTGTCTATTTTCTCTTATGCCAATTCATAGAAATCCTGGAGGTAAGCAGTTTTCCTTGTTATTCCCAGGTTACAAAAAATATAAGTAGTCAGATAGAAATAAGTATATCCTCTTTATACATATTCTATATTTTCACCTTTGTATATCAATATTGAGCTTCCCTGGTGGCTCAGTGGTAAGGAATACACCTGCCATTGCAGAAGATGTGGGTTTAATCCCTGGGTTGGGAGGATCCCTGGAGAAGGAAATGGCAACTCACTCCAATATTGTTGCCTAGGAAGTCCCATGACAGAGGAGCCTGGTAGGCTAAAGTTCATGGGGTCACAAAAAAGAGTCAGACATGACTACTAACCAACTAAACAACAAAAATATCAATATTAGTCTTAGTTCTCTCTTGTGTCTATGATAACAATCCTCTAATCATGAACAAGATGCCATCTGTTCTAACAAACTCAAAAACCTAAACCAGCAATTTTTCTCAATCTTTTCCCTTTTATCAAAGTTTTCCTCTTAGCTGGATAATTCATGTGTATATTCTGTAATATTTCTAGTTTTTACCACAAAGGGGAGAGAAGCTACTTATTTCTATACCTTTCCAGTCACGTATTCATTATCTGTTCTATGCATTAGCACAGATTTTCAAGCACAGTCTGTAAACACTGTGTCTACTACTTTTTTTCCCATTCTCTCTTGAACTTCATACACAATTTTACAATTTAGTGTCACAATTTAAAAGAAACTGTCAGTGCTATGCCTGTGGTCAATTCTTCAACTTCCTTTTTACCTTTCCTCACTGTATTTGATTATTATGAGCCCATTCTTCTTGAAACACTTTCTTTACTTGGTGACTAATGCTTTATTCTTTTTTTCCTTCATCCTGTCTAATGCCTATTCTGCCTTTTCACAATTTTTCTTATTTATTTTTCTCTATTGCCTACAGGTGAATAATTGACCCTTCAGTTTGCTCTAAAGATTGCAGCTGAGGCATCAGCCCTACAATTCAGCTGGCTTCCCAGACTGAAGTGCTTTAAACTGTCATTGACTTCTTTATTTCTCTTTCATCTCACAGCTCATCCATCAGTATGTGTGGTTGCTTTATATCTCAAAAACAAACAAACAAACAAACACTCTCTTCCCCTTGTATATCATTGCCTAGTTCATGGCCAAGATATTCACCTGAATAATTGAGGGAAGTTTCTGACAAGTCTCTCCATCCTTTTCTTGCTTTACTTTCTCAAACTTTTGTCTCATGTTTATATACAGCAGGCAGAGAGGGACTTTGATAATGCCATTTTTCTGCTGAAAAGTGAAAGTGAGTCGCTCAGTCATGTCCAATTCTTGGAGACCCCATGGATATACAGTCCATGGAATTCTCCAGGTCAGAATACTGGAGTGGGTGGGTAGCCTATCTATTCTCCAGCAGATATCCCAACCCAGGAATCGAACTAGGGTCTCCTGCATTGCAGGTGGATTCTTTACCAACTGAGCTATCAGGGAAGTCCATACAATGGTGGTAGATTAAAAAAAAAAAAAAAAAGATAGTCCTTTTGTTCATAAAAGATGTACATACTTTTCTATTTCTTAGCAGTCATTCTTCAAACATAGATCAATATTAATGCTTAGATTCCTGTGAGAACATTTTCATGTTTCATTCTTTTATACCACTCTCCACACTAAGCCTAATCTAGCTTAAGAACAAATCTCATCATACCAATCTTACCATTTTTGTCCTGAAAACCTAATGGTGACTGCTTGCTAACCTCAGATAAGTTTGAAAGTTCCTAATCTGATCAGTTCAAGCTCTTAATAATCAGTTTGCCTTTTTATTCTGAGCTTTTAATACAATTTCTCCACAGTCATCCCCTAAACAAACAAACAAGCAAGAAAAAAAAAAAGGTGGGGGGGGGGGCGGTGGAGAATAAAAAATGCCATCTTGATTTCAGGGCTCTAATCCTCCTTAACTAATTTCAGTCATTTGGTTATTACTTCTGGTACTATAGACATATATTGATAATTGTGTTTTTCTCTATCCAAAATCTTTCCTATTCCCTTTTTTGCTTTTGTATCCTGATAACTCCTGTTTTAAGATCTCTTCTCAGAATTCCATAGCAACATAAAGGCTGTTGCAACCCCCATAAACTGACAGATTTACTCTCCAGTGTGTATTCATGGTACCCTGGTCACTCTCCCAGAAATCACTTACTGCCAATACTGTGTACTGATTGTCATATTATCGCAAATCCCTTGAGGCCAGAAAGTATATGTTGCTTCAGGTAGATTTCTAGTACTTGGATTAGAGCAAGTATTTTATATTTATACAAAAAGGGAGATAAGTAAATGAATGAGTGATGAATGAGAAATAATGGAAATTGGTAAGACTTTATGTACATAATAGAAATATATATATATAATATATTATATATAATATATTAGCTATATATAACATATTAATTTGTATATTATATAAATATATATATTAAAAAACAATTTTACCATCAAATATATTGAACTTTATTCCTTCTTTTGGAGAGGGCAATGGCAACCCACTCTAGTACTCTTGCCTGGAAACTCCCATGGAGAGAGGAGCCTGGTAAGCTTCAGTCCATGGGGTCACACAGAGTTGTACAGGACTGAAGCGACTTAGCAACAGCAGCAGCATTCCTTCTTTATAATTTTGCTCTACTTAATAAGTATTTAATTAATGATTTCTAACTGTGCAGTAATGGGATTAAGACTTGCTAGGTCCTAGATAATTCTAAGACAGTTGTCAGTCCTTAGATAATTAGGGTGGGTCTTAGATAATTTCTCCCTTTAAATCTCTGTCTACTGGGGTTTATGTGTCATATTTTGTCATTATCATCTTGAAGCTTTATCCTACCCTAACCCTGACTATATTATACAGTAGCCAACATTTAACAAAACTGATTTTTTTTTTGGTGTTGTTGAATGAGTAAGTGTATCTTTTTTCCTGTTTATACAAGAAAGAGACATATATTTTAGCAAAGGAAACTTGGTTGAGAGATTTTCATTTTTACTAAGAAGAAAAATGTTTATTATATTTTAAAAATCATTTAATAAAATGTCTTATAGATAAATATAAGTAATTTATTGTTACAGTTCTAAAGGATCCATCTTTGCCTTCAGCATAAATTGGAATTATAAGTTGTCTTGCTTGGAAAAATGAGTCAATACCACTTCTATTCTAATTTATTGTTTCATATAGAACTGTCCTTGGATCAGTTCTTATTACAGGAATTTTGCATGATGATATTCTGGTTTCTGATTTACCAATTCACTCTACTTTAAAATATTGCCATATAAATAATTTATAGAAATAAAAAGCAAATACAAGATTTATGTAATTGTGTGCTGGTGAAAAAGTATGCTCTTCAGTTGTCACTATTTTTAATTTCCCCATCATCTTTTTTCAGACGACTGCTACTTAATACTGGAAAACAATTTTATTCAATTTGATGTGTCAGCTTTTTATAATATAGGCACACCACCTTCTACTGTGCTTCAGTTTATCACATTTTGCAAATATCATGTTTTTTACAGATTGAAGGTTTGTGGTAACTCTGCCTCAGGCCAGTCAGTTGGTGCCATTTTTCCAGCAGCATTTGCTCACTTTATGTCTTGGTGTCACATTTTGGTAATTCTCAGTATTTCACATTTTTTCATTATTATATTGTTAAGGTGATCTGTTATCAATGATTTTTGATGTTAAAATTGCAAAAAGATTACTCATTAAGGCTCAGCTCACTGTACTTTTTAGCAATACATTTTAAAAAATTAGATATACATTATTTTTTAGATATAATGCTATTGTGCAGTCAATAGACTATAATATAGTGTAAGCACAGCTTGTATATGCACTGGAAAAAAATTATTTGACTCACTTTATTGTGATATTTACTTTATTCCAGTGGTCTGAAACTAAATATGGAGTATCTTTGAGGTATGCCTATAATTATACTGTAATTAGCAAAAATGCATGCTACTATTAACACTTTCTCTATTGGACACTGCATTTCAGAAAACAACTCAGTTATATAATAAGAGCAAGAAAAACATTTTCCCTTAAGCAAACTTAAGGGTAAAAGAGGCCCTTAGAATAATAGGAAATGCTAAGAATACATATATAGTAGCTAAATACACTGCTTAACATATATATATATATATAATATATATATATTCTAAGAACAGTTTGAGCTCTGATTGTTTAAGCATAGTGAATTGTCAAATGGGCTAAAGAAATTTAGAATTTTCTTTTAACACCATTGAAACCTAAAAGATAGTTAAGCCACAGCCAGATTCATCAAACTCAACCCATTATGTTATCTGCCTATCTCACAGGAGTGGTGGGAAATAATTAAAATGGCCACATGGAACTTATAAATAAGTAGCTGAATGAAATAAAAGTAAAAAAAATACATTTTTAGTTAAGTAACAGGAATCATTATGTATCTTGAATTACTTCTAATATTTTTCATAAAACTTAAAAGCTTCTGCACAACAAAGGAAACTATAAGCAAGGTAAAAGACAGCCTTCAGAATGGGAGAAAATAATAGCAAATGAAGCAACTGACAAAGAACTAATCTCAAAAATATACAAGAAACTCCTGCTGCTCCATACCAGAAAAATAAATGACCCAATCAAAAAATGGGCCAAAGAGCTAAATAGACATTTCTCCAAAGAAGACGTACAGATGGCTAACAAACACATCAAAAGATGCTCAACATCACTCATTATCAGAGAAATGCAAATCAAAACCACTATGAGGTAGCATTTCATGCCAGTCAGAATGGCTGCGATCCAAAAGTCTACAAGCTATAAATGCTGGAGAGGGTATGGAGAAAAGGGAACCCTCTTACACTGTTGGTGGGAATGCAAACTAGTACAGCCACTATGGAGAACAGTGTGGAGATTCCTTAAAAAACTGGAAATAGAACTGCCTTATGATCCAGCAATCCCACTGCTGGGCATACACACTGAGGAAACCAGAATTGAAAGACACACGTGTACCCCAATGTTCATTGCAGTACTGTTTATAATAGCCAGGACATGGAGGTAACCTAGATGTCCATCAGCAGATGAATGGATAAGAAAGCAGTGGTACATATACACAATGGAGTATTACTCGGCCATTAAAAAGAATACATTTGAATCAGTTCTAATGAGGTGGATGAAACTGGAGCTTATTATACAGAGTGAAGTAAGCCAGAAAGAAGAACACCAATACAGTATACTAACACGTATATATGGAATTTAGAAAGATGGTAACAATAACCCTGTATACGAGACAGCAAAAGAGACACTGATGTATAGAACAGTCTTTTGGACTCTGTGGGAGAGGGAGAGGGTGGGATGATTTAGAAGAATGGCATTGAAACATGTATAATATCATATATGAAATGAGTCACCAGTCCAGGTTCGATGCACAATACTGGATGCTTTGGGCTGGTGCACTGGGACGACCCAGAGGGATGGTACGGGGAGGGAGGAGGGAGGAAGGTTCAGGATGGGGAACACGTGTATACCTGTGGTGGATTCATGTTGATATATGGCTAAACCAATACAATATTGTAAAGTTAAAAAATAAAATTAAATTAAAAAAATAAAATTAATTAAAAAAAAACTCTCCCCTTCCTCCTTTTCAAATTATTGAACTTTCATATTGTTGGTAAAGGTGATGCCACTTTTTAAGATAAATTTATAAACTTATTAAACACTCTGCAATCAATATTACTAAATAGAAGGTGTAAGCCATGGCTTAAATTACTCTTACAGTGCAATTTTAAAAGTCTAACATAAAAACTCAGCTTTCACAGATGTTTGAGTTGAAAGCTTCCACTTATCAGTCTCACTTTAATTGCAACCAAATTAACACAATTTGACTTATGAGGCCCATGTTCATTATGAATTGGCTGCCCCTCTGGGAATGATAAAAATCACACCAATATTTTTACTGTATATGTGCTCAGTTGTGCCAGACCCTGCAACCCCATGGACTATAGCCCACCAGCCTTCTCTGTCTATGGGATTTTCCCAGCAATAATAGTGGAGTGGGTTGTCATTTCCTTCTCCAGGGATCAAACCCACATCTCATGCATTGACAGGTAGATTCTTTACCACTGAGCCACCTGGGAAGTATAGCATTTTCACTACTTTACCTCAAAACTTCCTGGTGGCTTAGAGGGTAAAGCGTCAACCCGCAATGTGGGTAAACCCAGGTTCGATTCCTGGGTCGGGAAGATCCTCTGGAGAAAGAAATGGCAACCCACTCCAGTACCCTCGCCTGGAAAATCCCATGAATGGAGAAGCCTGGTAGGCTACAGTCCATGGGGTTGCAAAGAGTCAGACACAACTGAATGACTTCACTTTCACTCTCACCTCAAAACTGGGATGGGGGTGGAGGAAGATCCTGGACATGGCAGAAAGCTGATATTCATAAAATGGGCTGCTGCTAACTGCTCTAAACCTTTAAAATCTTGTTTCTATTCTGCTGAACAACATGCATGAACCTGAATGTGATATATCTCTTAAGTTTTGAACATAGTTTCATTGTATTGCTAGGTCTTATACCATTAAATCATTATACTACTCTTCTTAGCCAGTGACTTTTCTTTCACCCCTTTCAAACTTTGCTTGTATGATACTGATTTTTGTTCAGTATTTGATTCAAAGATATACCCTTTCAGAAATTATTTTTTAATCCTCTGAAATTAATTTAGCAACAGAGCTACTCCTGAAACAAAAGTGATATTGACAATTATAATTGGTAAGTGACCTTGAAAGTGAAGGAATTTGAAAGCCAAGAAACAAACCTCCAAGTCCAGCTATCCTGCATCTACCCAGAGTCTTTTTGTATTGAATCTCTTGGATTATCTCTGTTTTACCATGCTGAGGAAAGTGAAGCAGTTTCTTCTTACTCTCCTCAGTATAGTATGTCTCATCTACCAGTTTCCATAGCTTTTATTTCTATCATCTTTAACTTCCCCAGTGGTCTAGTGGTTAAGGCTCTGTGCTTCCACTGCTGGGAATGTGGGTTTTATCCCTGGTCATGGAACTAAGATACCACATGTTATGTGATGTGGCCAAAACTTAAAAAAAAAAAAAAAAAAAAAAAAAAAAAGAAAGAAAATTAGTGCTTCCCTGGTGGCTCACAAGGTAAAGCCTCTGCCTGCAATATGGGAGACCCAGGTTCAATCCTGGGACAGGAAAATCCCCTGGAGAAGGGAATGGCAACCCACTCCAGTATTTTTGCCTGGAGAACTCCATGGACAGAGGAGCCTGTCGGACTGCAGTCCATGGGGTCACAAAGAGTGGCACATGACTGAACGACTAACACCTCATCTTCTTTGTGGGTACATCATCTGACTTTCACACTAGACAATGAACTTCCTTTTCTTTATCCTTGTAACAAAGCCTAACACTATGTACATAATCAGTAGATATTGTATGCTGCTACTAAGTCGCTTCAGTCGTGTCCGACTCTGTGTGACCCCATAGACGGCAGCCCACCAGGCTCCCCCGTCCCTGGGATTCTCCAGGCAAGAACACTGGAGTGGGTTGCCATTTCCTTCTCCAATGCATGAAAGTGAAAAGTGAAAGTGAAGTCGCTCAGTCGTGTCCCACTCTTCACGATCCCATGGGCTGCAGCCTACCAGGCTCCTCCGTCCATGGGATTTTCCAGGCAAGAGTACTGGAGTGGGGTGCCATTGCCTTCTCTGAGATATTGTATAAGTAACCTAAAAAATAAATGAACAGAAATATTAACAAACTAATAGCATCACTCACATTTTAATAGAATAATGTTGGGTTGTTCAAAAGGTTTGTCCCATTTTTACTGTAGGATGGCTCTGGCAGTTCTTAGTTGTCTTTAACTTCATTTGAAGCAATTTTGTTAGATTGCATTGTGGCAACTGTCATATCAGTATACATTTTTTAAAAACAACAAAATTTGTGAATTTTTGTGAAACCATTTTAATATTGAAAATGGAAGGAAAAAAGCAATAGCATATTATGCTTTATTGCTTCAAGAAAGGTAAAAATGCAACTGAAACACACAAAAAAGATTTGCACAGTGTATGGAAAATATGCTGTGACTGATTGAACATGTAAAAAGCGGTTTGTGAAGTTTTGTGTGGGAGATATCTCACTGAAAAATGTTCCATGTTTGGATTGACCAGTTGAAGTTAACAGAGATTGAATCGAGACACTAATTGAGAAGAATCAATGTTTTATCATGTAGGAGATAAATGACATACTTAAAATATCCAGATCAAGTGCTGAAAATCATTTGCACCAGGTTGGTTATATTCTTTTTTTTTTTTTGATGTTTGAGTTTCACATGTGTTCAGTTGCTCAGTTGTGTCTGACTCTTGCCACCCCATGGACTGTAGCCTGCCAGGATCCTCTGTCCATGGAATTTTCCAGGCAAGAATCCTGGAGTGGGTTGCCATTTCCTTTTCCATATAAATTAAGAAAAAAAAAAGCACCTTTTTGACAAATCAATTCTCTGTTGAAATGTAACAAAAACGTTCTGTTTTTAAAACAAGTTGTGACAGGGGATGAAGAGTGGATACTGTACAATAATGTAGAATGGAAGACATCATAGGACAAATGAAATGACCATCACTAACCACACCAAAGGCCATTCTTCATCCAAAGAAGGTGATGTCATGTATATGGTTGGATTGAAAAGGAGTCCTCTGTTATGAGATTCTTTTGAAAAGCCAAACAGTTAATTCCAACAAGTACTCCTCCCAGTTAGATCAACTGAAAGCAACACTTGATGAAAATCATCCAGAATTAGCAATGGAAAAATGTATAATCTTCTACCAGGATAACACAAGACTGCATGTTTCTTTGATGACCAAGCAAAACTGTTATAGCTTGACTGGGAAGCTCTGATTCATCTGCCATATTCACCAGACATTGCATCTTCAAATTTCCATTTATTTTCATCTTTACAAAATTCTGTTCATGGAAAAATTGTCAATTCCCTGGAAGACTTAAAAGGCACTTGGAACAGTTTTTTGCTTGAAAAGATAAAAAGGGAAGACAGAATTACGTAGTTGCCTTAAAAAATGGCAGAAGGTAGTGGAACAAAATGGTAAATATGCTGTTCAATAAAGTTTTTAGTGAAAATAAAAGTGTCTTTTATTTTTACTTAAATAAGGTGAATGAACTTTCTTGCCAACCAAAAATATTTGGCCAACCAATATTTGCCAAAAGTAACCTTTCTTTAGTAGTTGGGAGGAGGAAACAAAGTGGGGAAGTAAGAAAAAAAGGCTATACCTGGAAACTGGTCACTAGAATTTGAACCAAAATTCAAATTGAGACTGCTAAGCAATTGCTAAAGTAAGCAACTGATTAATATGTATTAGGTTTTATGATAGGGACTTCTATTTTGCTAATATTAGTTTAGCCTAGTAAAAAGAATTATTTTTATTTTAAAAAGATAATATAGTTTTTACTATGAAACCTGATGGTCATCAGACCACTTTGTATTGCCCATGGATTCTTTCTTCAGTGTGATAGGTTATCTCCATTTCATACAAAGAAATACAGAAAAAGAAAACTTTTTTGTTCTAAATCCAAAAATAACAAGGAAAGACTGGAACACAGTGATCTTGTATCTTAAAAAATATATGACCAGCAAAAAATAGGTATTTCCATTCTAATGGGAAACAACTGAGGAAATATAGTACCCAACGCTCTGGGAGAAATAAATTTTCCTTCAGCAGGCTGGTGATGCATATCCCACAAAATTAACTACTGTAAAGTTGATCAATAAAGCCAATCTTTTAAATAGATAATTTCTAATTGTAGAGGAAGTATTTATTCCTTAGACCTGGATTATTGAACTCACTTGTAATTAAAAGTAAATCTTAGCAAGAAAACCTCACAAAGAATTGGTATCTGCTTGGTTGCTTTGTACTATTTATCAGGGCAGAGGAATTTATACATATACACCAATCTTACATGCCCCCATTTGAGAACAATTTGAGACAGTGAAAAGAAAATATTTGATTAGAAGAAAACACAAATTGTATAAAGAAAAAAACAACAAAAAACACTTCATATTCTGTTCAGAAAGTGCCTGAGTTTCCCTGATAGCTCAGCTGGTAAAGAATCTGCCTGCAATGCAGGAGACCTGGATTTGATCCCTGGGTTGGGAAGATCCCTTGGAGAAATTAATGGCTACCCACTCCAGTATTCTGGCCTGGAGAATTCCAGGTCTATGGGGTAGCAAAGAGTTGAACACCACTGAGTGACTTTCACTTTGAAATGCTTTTATATGTATGAGATGTAATCACTGCATGAAATTTTGAGAGCTATAATCTTGATGTGTCTATTTCAGACTAACAGTCTGAAGAGTGAAACTACAGTTTTGGACAAAAACTACTTTTGTACTATTTTTGAGCTCATGTTTTAAGTTTGAGTTTATTGTTAGTTTGTGTTTTTGTTTGTTTTGGTAGTTAAAGGTCATCGATTTGACAACAATAGTCTTGGGAAAAATCACAGGTATACATTTAAAAGACTGAAAATAGCTTTGTATTACTCTCAGGGTTATTTCAATGCCTCCAAAGTTGTCTCTAAATACTAACTCAGGCCCTTTTCCAAACTGTTTGCAAGTCTTTGATCTGGGTATATTTTTTGAAGATATAATGATTGTGCCAAATAACCTGGCAACAGGAGAAAAAAAAAAATCACAAATACTTAGCTAATTTTTTCTTTGATCAAATTTATAGCTTGTCCTTTCACCCTTGGTGTGTTTCAGAAGGAAACTTGTGTTAATAAATCAAAGTCTGTAGGCTCACATATATAAGAGTGTCTATTTCTCCAACATTCAAAAAATTATCAACTCCTATTAGGAAATATATTTCCCATAAATCTTTCCATTTTAAAAATCAGTTTTCAGCATTGATGTTTTCTATTCTCATCCTTTAGTCTCACTTCCTAGTGAAAATGATTTTTTCTTATCCATATTTAATAAGAGTATGTCCTCTGCCATACTCATGATATCTCTTCATGATGGATTCTAATCTCACAGAAGTAGAATATTTGCCCTTACATCTGTTACTGAAATTTATCTTTTAATTTAGCATTTCTTTGTTAATAGCTCAATATCTATCATGGTTTGAACTATTTTCCAGACATAATTTTTCATAGACCAAATTATATCAGTCATAAATCCCAATTTGAAATATGTTATTAAAAGATGCTGCTACTAATTAGGGCTTTCTTTCATCTGTTAAGTTTAGAATTCAAATCCCTAAGAGATATAATATAAAATCAATATTCAATTTGCTGAAATTATGTTCACAAATATTTCTCATTGTGTGTTTTCTCATAAAAATAAGTAATTGCAGCAACTGAGCCACTGACTGCTTTGGTCATCAAATTACCTGTGAGCCCTGCGTGTCTCCAGAAGCCTCCCAATCCTCTTGTCAGGGTTAGGTGTTCCTCTTCTGTCACTCTTATTCCCCATGTGGTCCTTGTCACTCTAAATTATAATTGCTTTTTTACTTCTCTGTATCCCCCATTAGACTAACGCTGTTCAAAAGAAGAAATTATGCCTGTTAAATCCCAAGTGTCTGATACAAGTGTTACAGTTTCTGTTTAATAAATGCTTTCATGAAAAAAATTAATATCAATTAAAGTCAATTAGGAAATTAGGAAAATATGTAATGAATCGCATGTGCATGGTCTGCTGTTTTCTGGTACTAATGATTCACATTTTATGAGAAAATATTATAATTTAACCAATTTTATGGGGGAAAATATAGCTGTCCTCATCTAATCATACAAATAACATTCTTCCACTGAGATTGTGTTTGTGTGTTTTTTTAAAGAACATTGACTCCTGCCTTGTGGAATTTCTTCAAGTTAGTTAATGGTAGAAAAAAATGAACACAATAATATTTTATCCTCACAGGATTACATTGAAAATTAAATATAGTATATACATAAGAATATCTGATACAAAGTAGCATTTAAACATTTGGAGACTTTTTTATTTATTTGTCTTTTAGGATGTATATTTGTTTGTGTGTGTGTGTGAGAGAGCATGTGCATGCATGTTTTTACTTCTTTTAGAAGAGGTGTATTGGAGAAGGAAATGGCAACCCACTCCAGTGTTCTTGCCTGGAGAATCCCATGGACAGAGAAGCCTGGTAGGCTGCAGTCCACGGGGTCACACAGAGTCGGACACGACTGAAGCGACTTAGCAGCAGCAGCAGCAGCAGCAGTGGCAGTGATATAGGAAACCCAAGTGATCAGTTTAAAGCCACCCCCTGAAGAAGAGTCTAATGAATAACCATTAGTAGGATTCAAATATAGTTGCTACTATAAAAATCATCATGTAATTTTTCACTTGCTTTAATTTTAAAAAAAATGTGTAAGGGTCCTCTGCAGGTTGAAATCTTATTCTGTGTTTTTGGCATTAATTAAATAGCTATTTAGAATAATTTAGTCTGCAAAGTCCCTGTCTTGGTGAGAGTTATGCATGGTGTTTAAAAAAAATGTGGGAGGGGAATCTACCAACACTTAATAAAACGACATGCTCTTTTTACTTGGAAAAAAAAAAAAAAAGAAGAGGTGTAAAACAAAAAAGATAAATAATTGACAGATTTTCTTTAATAAGGAATGTCAGTTCTCAGCCTTTTTCTTTTAAAAAATAAAAACCATTTTTTTTTTTTTAAGTAGAAGAGTCCTATCTTTGGTTTTAACTTATCTGCCCTAAGTTGATATTAAAATTGACTGGAAAGTTAAAGGAACGATGCTAATAAAACCCACAGAGAAAATGAAAGGCAGTTGTAACCTCCTACTGGAGCACTTTGGTGGCAATCTTGCCCCTCTTTGTCCTACTTAAACTTATGATAAGGAAAGCAGAAAATGTTCATTAACAAAGAAACCTTGGCTTAGCTTTGAAAGAAAACTGCTTGGATTAATTTACCTGTCAATGCTAAACTTGTCCCACAAATCATTATATAATATATATATATATATATATATACACAAACATATATATATAAAATATATAAACAAACATCATAGATTTTAAAAGATACTATAAAGAACAATTTACAAATAAATATTTTCTAAAATTCAGGACTATATTCAATAGAATAGAAATCACCAGAAACTTTTCATGTCAGATATAACTGGGGTTTTAGGTTTGGAGAAATGGAGCCAACCTCATAAGTGGGGAACCAGTTTTGTTGTGATTTTAGAGGTCTATTTTAAAGACCTCCCTGTCCTGAAATAGCTCCCATGCTGGTACTTGAAACCCCTATTAGATATCTTAAGCCCTAAAGATTTTGGTCCTCACATTTTCCTATTAAATTGAAATTGCTTTACAAGATGTAACACCATAGGAAGCATCAGCTAACACCTGATCAGGAATTGCTTTCCAATCTGGCACACAGCTAATTAAGTGAGATAGTCCCTATGGGAAAGTATATTCAAAATAGGGTGCCATAAGGAGTAGAAGAATACTAACTGAGAAGAAGGAAGCTAAAGAAAATTGGGGGAAATTGAAATTTACTCTGCTACTGCTATTGCTAAATCACTTCAGTCGTGTCCGACTCTGTGCGACCCCATAGACGGCAGCCCACTGGGCTCCCCTGTCCCTGGGATTCTCCATGCAAGAACACTGGAGTGGGTTGCCATTTCCTTCTCCAATGCATGAAAGTGAAAAGTGAAAGTGAAGTCACTCAGTCGTGTCCGACTCTTCGAGATCCCATGGACTGCAGCCTATCAGGCTCCTCCTTCCATGGGATTTTCCAGGCAAGAGTACTGGAGTGAGGGATACATATATTGGAAATCAACAGCATTTTCTTTCTCATGCACTAAAGTACTGATATTTAGTCAGGGACATATATCAGAATGATCTGGGAGTATTAAACAATGTTTTAATTCAGCCAGTTAGTTGTATGCATCAGAATCTATGGTGGATAGAACTGGACTGTCCAGGTCTGCGTATTTAAAATCACTCCAGATCATTCTGTTATATATACCATTGCCATAAGAAGTCAGCAAGGTAACAACTTTGGGCACAGTTTCATTCAACAAACATTCATTGGAAATTTACACGTAGAAGAAACAATGTTGAGGTAATATGAATGTAACTGGTGAAAAATATATGAGTTTTATTTTTAAGGAGATCATAATCTATCAGGAATAATAAATAATGAGCATTAGACATGCAAGGCATAATTTAGCTCAGTTCAGTTGCTCAGTTGTGTCTGACACTTTGCAATCCCATGTACTGCAGCATGACAGCCCTCCCTGTCCACCACCAACTCCTGGAGTTTACTCAAACTCATGTCCATTGAGTCAGTGAAGCCATTCAACCATCTCATCCTCTGTTTTCCCCTTCTCCTCCCACCTTCAATTCTGCCAATTCTCCCACCATCTTTCCCAGCATAAGGGTCTTTTCAAATGAGTCAGAGAATTTGAAACTCAATGAGTATTGGAGTTTCAGCTTCAGCATCACTCCTTCCAATGAATATTCAGGACTAATTTTCTTTAGGATGGACTGGCTGGATCTCCTTGCAGTCCAAGGGACTCTCAAGAGTCTTCTCCAACACCACAGTTCAAAAGCATCAATTTTTCAGCCCTCAGCTTTCTTCATGGTCCAACTCTCACATCCATACATGACTACTGGAAAAACCAGAGCTTTGACTAGACAGACCTTTATTGACAAAGTAATGTCTTCTGCTGTTTAATATGCTGTCTAGGTTGGTCATAACTTTTCTTACAAGGAGCATGCATTTTTTAATTTCAAGGCTGAAGTCACCATCTGCAGTGATTTTGGAGCCAAAAAATAAAATAAAATAAAATCTGTCACTGTTTCCACTGTTTCTTCATCTATTTGCCATGAAGTAATGGGCCCAGATGCCATGATCTTTTCTGAATGTTAAGTTTTATGCCAACTTTTTCACTCTCCTCTTTCACTTTAATCAAGAGACTCTTTAATTCTTTATCGTTTTCTGCCATATGGGTGGTGTCATCTGCATATCTGAGGTTATTGATATTTCTCCTGGCAATCTTGATTCCAGCTTGTGTTTCATTCAGTCCAGCATTTCTCATGATTCACTATGCACATACATTAAATAAGCAGAGTGACAATATACAGCCTTGATGTACTCCTTTCCCTATTTGTAACCAGTCTGTTGTTCCATGTCCAAATCTATCTGTTGCATCTTGACCTGCACATAGATTTCTCAGGAGGCAGGTCAGGTGGTCTGGTATTCCCATCTCTTTAAGAATTTTCCACAGTTTGTTGTGATCCACATAGTCAAAGGCTTTGGCATAGTCAATAAAGCAGAAATAGATGTTTTTCTGGAACTCTCTTCCTTTTTTTTGATAATCCAATGGATGTTGGCAATCTGTTATCTGGTTCCTCTGCCTTTTCTAAAACCAGGTTGAACATATGGAAGTTCATGGTTCACGTATTGCTGAAGCCTGGCTTGGAGAATTTTGAACACTGCTTTGCTAGCTTGCGAGATGAGCGCAATTGTGTGGTAGTTTTAGCATTCTTTGGCATTGCCTTTCTTTGGGATTGAAATGAAAACTGACCTTTTCCAGTCCTGTGGCCACGGCTGAGTTTTCCAAATGTGCTGGTGTATTGTGTGCAGCACTTTCACAACATCATCTTTTAGGATTTGAAATTTAACTGGAATTCCATCACCTCTACTAGCTTTGTTCGTAGTGATGCTTCCTGAGGCCCACAAGACTTCACATTCCAGGATGTCTGGCTCTAGATGAGAGACCACACCAGTGTGATTATCTGGGTGTGAACACCTTTTTTTTTTTTTTTAATATAGTTCTTCTGTGTATTCTTGCCACCTTTTTTAAATATCTTCTGCCTCTGTTAGGTCCATACCATTTCTGTCCTTTATTGTACCCATCTTTGTATGAAAAGTTCCCTTGGTATCTCTAATTTTCTTGAAGAGATCTCTAGTCTTTCCCATTCTATTGTTCTCCTCTATTTCTTTGCATTGATCACTGAGAAAGACTTTCTTATCTCTCCTTGCTATTCTTTGGAACTCTACATTCAAATGGGTATATCTTTCCTTTTCTCTACTGCCTTTTGCTTCTCTTCTTTTCACAGCTATTTGTAAAGCCTCCTCAGACAACCATTTTGCCTTTTCACATTTCTTTTTCTTGGGGATAGTCTTGATCCCTGCCTCCATACAATGTCAGGAACTTCTGTCCATAGTTCTTCAGGCACTCTATCAGATCTAATCCCTTGAATTTATTTGTCACTTCCAATGTATAATCATAAGGGATTTGATTTATGTTCTACCTGAATGGTCTAGTGGTTTTCCCCACTTTCTTCAATTTAAGTCTGAATTTGTCAATAAGAAGTTCATGGTCTGAGACACAGTCAGCTCCTGGTCTTGTTTTTGCTGACTGTGTAGAGCTTCTCCATATTTGGCTGCAAAGAATGTAATCAATCTGATTTTGGTATTGAGCATTTGGTGATGTCTATGTGTAGTGTCTTCTCTTGTGTTATTGGAAGAGGATATTTGCTATGACCAGTGTTTTCTCTTGGCAAAACTCTGTTAATCTTTGCCCTTCTTCATTCTATACTCCTTGGCCAAATTTGCTTGCTACTCTAGATATTTCTTGACTTCCTACTTTTGGTTTCCATTCCCCATTATCTACTAAATATAAAATTTTTGCAATGTGGAGGACATGCATTACTTTTGTAGAGGACATTCAGTAAAAGCTTCCTGGAACACATGTCCAGCTCTCTTTCTGATTTCCCTTACCTTTCCCTGATCTCTCACAAAGAACTCTCACAGTGATCTAAACCATAGCCTCAGTCTCCTTTGTGTCTCCTTTGTGTTTGGCTTAACATCACATGTATCCTCAGCAAAATATTGGGGTGGGATGTGACCCTAGACTCTAATCACTTTCCTTTATACTTTTTTGTGGGATAGGGTACACAAGCATTTGATCCAGGATCTTGGATTTTTTTTTTCTTTTTTAAATCATTTTATTGTTTATATCATATTCATATTTGAATTGGCAGAATTGTTACCATGACAGACCAGACAGAGACCTGTTATTTAAAGAAAAATAGATGAAAGTTTTCATAAAGCTTGAGGAGAGAAATTCCACAATAATTAACACAAGAATGGCTGTAGCAATCTCAGACAATGGTGCCAAGGTGTGTGAACAGATAGGAACAAAGGGTGCGCAAGCAGCAGCTGGTCTACGTATGTTGGCCTGAGAACACTGCTGCTTCCTAAAAGGGATTTCTTAGTATGTTTGGTAAGGGGATCACTTGTAACAGACATATAAGTGAGGTAGGGTGACACTTGTGCAGAATAAATTCTATAAGTTCCTGGGCAGGTTTTACAAATTTCACTGGTGATTAATAGTTGTTTAATTATGACTCTTCAAAGGCAGATCCCATAAACAGACATCCAGGGACATTTAACAACCGGTGAAATTCTTAAGCCAAAAAAATAAATAGCCACACATACCAAACCTACACACCATGAATTAAAATGGCACCATGTTAGGCCTTCTGGAAGAACCAGAGCAGGAAAAGTTATTCAAACAGAAGATCTTCATCTTTCTTTTGAGCCAGGAGATTAGCAGGCTTTGTCACTTCTCCAGCTGCCCTCCTTTGCTCCAAGTCCTTATCAGATTTTTCCTTGAGAATCTTTTTATTCTCCTGTATTTTTTTTTAACCTGTAGAACTCTTCTCACTCTCTCTCATTCAGCTCTGTGCTGATATAGGAAAGGGTAGTTTCAATCCAGGGAATGATGACATGTTCAATGGCATTTACACGCCTGTTGATTATCTTAATAGCTTTATCCAAAGTAACAAAGGAAGTCTGCAGCGAAGCCAGTTCCACCAGTAGCCCCACTGCTTTGGCATAATTCCTCTTCAGTTTAGTCAAACTGTTTCCCACCTCGGGCTAAACCAGTCAGTCCATAACTGTCAGTTCCTTCATGGTAATATTCAAACACTGGCAAAGGAACACCTGTTACATTATCTTTCTTCATTCTAATCTTCACTTGGGCTCCATTTACATTTTGGATAACTGGGGTGCTTAAGTCCCTCGCTGTGAACTTGGCCTCAGAAAGTGAAAAGGCAGCTTCTCTCATCACTTCACCCATCTCTATTTTAGTCTCTATTATTATCTTCTTAAGGATCTGTCCAAAGAGTTAAGGCATTAGATTCCTTCTTTCTTCATGAAGTTTCCACCTATCTGTGCTCCTTTTAACGGAGCCTTCATGATGGTCTGTGCCACTCATGAGGGAAAGATTTCAGTTCAGTCTTTGCCTGACATTCTGAAGAGGGCTGGCTTGGGTCCCTGGCTGGGTAACCATGGCTGCAACAACCCAACCACTGAGTCTTTCTAAACCTGAGTCAGCTGCTTGTGTCATGTGACTCTCTCACGATGCTAAGAGGATATGCCGTCTTCACTTCTGTTTCCTCTTGGTACCGATCAGATCTTGAGTTTCTACTGCAGCACTTACACCCCACACCAGTGTGTTTACTTAGCCAACTTACAGAAGGCTCCCTATGGTGGAAAGCAGTATGCTGGGCTCTGAAAAACAGGAATGTATAAAACTCCATCCTTATCCTTGAGGAACGCATGACCTACTGATAATGGGATGTAGGTTCTAGGTTCTGAGTTCATACTGTCCCCTTGCTTGTCTCACTTTAAGAGTGAACTTCTGTGACATCAGCCCAGTCATCTGTCCCAATCTCAGTCTTCCCACAGGCATAACTGTGGGCCTTGGAGTAGATTCTTTAAGGACTAATCACTTATTCCTAAATTTTACTGGCTACAGTTCTGTTTCACTTTGGCATTATTCATCGAGACCTCTAAGTACTCCCCATGCAAATATCTCCTCAGTGTGAATAAATACAGGTGGATCAGTGGAGTAGACAAGGATCACAGACATCTAGAGTATCTGAAGGCAACATTTTAGTTTGCGGTATAGCCAAGATTCTAGCAGGATGTCATTTGGAAGAAATTAGTTTATCTCTGAACAAAGACTAGAAGACAGTGGAAGAAAAGTATCGCTCTTAATATGTTCCACTCCTAAATTTTCCCCAAATCTCTACAGTATACTACAGTTGTATCTGTTTACCTACACTGCAAATGCTCTGTATTTGCAAGCATTTTGCAAGCAGCTATGAGTGTTTAATTTTGGGATAATGCCTTCTCGATGTGCTAACCCCAAGAGTATTTTGAACAGACTAAATGTGAATTATGGTTGTAAAAAGAAAATTTGGCTGCTTCAAATCATGTCTGTCTGTAACCGAAGACACGACATTGTTGCAACTCAAGGTCATATCTGTGCAATGAAAGCCCATAAGGGTATCTTTGGCAGCAGGACTATCAAGGGAGATGTGGGTAATAATTAATCAGAAACTGCCATCATTAATTACATACAATTTTGCAAATTGTTCTACATTTTATCAGCATCACAGTATGGCAGAGATATATTTATATAAAATGTTAAAATATCTTGATTTAACTTTTTACCATCTAATTTCTGTACCTCAATTTCATTGTCAGTAAGAATAAAATAAGTAATGCTTCTTTTTGAGCTATGAAAGATATCCTCTTACATTTGCTTATTAATGTACTACTTAATAAGTATTTTAACATACATTGTGTCTATTGAAACTCACAACTGCATTTTTTAACCAAACAGGGGAGATTTGTCCTTTTTCTTTTTTTGGGTAGTCAGTTTCTCAACTGCAAAGATGACTAGCCCACAAAGTGCAGTTGCTTAGTGGCAAGATTATTGACTCAAATACTGGGTTTATACGTCTTAATTTACTATTTGCACCATTAATGATTATCTTGCGTGTCATTAGAGGAAATCTTGACCCAAACTATAATAAACTGAAGTGAAATTGCTTGGTTAAATAGACCTGAAAAGAATATGGTTAATTCTGGCTTTACCTGCAGTAGCTTAAACCAGGTAATGGAGATCCCTATCTTATGACCCTTTCCTCTGTTTCATCATCAAGTTGATTTTCTTCAGGATAACCATATGACTTGAGCAGTTCCAGTCTCCTAAACTGGCACTACTCATTCCAAAGACAATGAAAAGTTTTCCTTTTCAGAAGTCCCAGCAAATGTATTCTTTGATCAACTCTGTTCTGTGTTACTGAACCCAATTATTGCAGAGTGTGAGATGGATAATCCAATTGGTTTAAACCAATACATCTGTTGGACAAAATTCTATTCACAGATGAGAACTAGAGGCATGATTTGTCACAGGAAGTTCAGGAAATTGTTTCCAGTGTGAGAGAATTGATGTTGAGAAGGAAAATCCTTCTGTAGGGTTCTCCCTCATCTAACCCTCCGCCCACAGACAATGTCAACTATTACCTCCTGGAATGAAATCATGCATTTATGTGAATCCATGTTTTAAACACCAGGCAAACATCAATAATATCTCTTGTCTAATTATGCTGTTAGTTCCCTCAGAAACATCCCCAATTACATGGATGGCTGGGAGTTCTTTACCCTAACTTGTTCACCAAAAGTCAGTGAGACTTTCATCCAAGCAAGTTTACCACAATGTTTAATTATATGTTCAATTATATGTTTAATTATAAAATAAAAAAGAGGATATATGTGCAATACTTCTGAGTGACAAGATTCTTAAATGTTGGGAGAAGATTAGATTGCTATCTGAAATAAAATTTTTAAATTTTCTAATTCCATCTGATTATGTCTGTTTCTTTCTTTCACCTTCTTTCCTTTCTTCTCATCTTCCTCTTCTTTTTTTTTTAAAGTCTTTTCCTATCATCCTTCCATCAAACAAACAGATATTGAAGGTTTTCTAGGTATGAGGAACTGTACTGTAGCACAGCTGAGAAAACAAAGATAAAGTCAGAACTTTACCTTTAAGGGCAAACAAACAAATGCACAGATAATTATAATTTAGTCAGATAAATACTATGAAAAGAGATGGTGAGTATTATATGGACAGCCTCTCTGCTATCTCCAATTGACCTACCCAAGGAAGCCTTCTCTTGTTTGTTTTCCTATCTTTGTCTGATCAGTGTTCTTTCTGTGTTCCCAAAGAGCCCTGATCATTCTTCACTTTATCTCAGTGTGTTTTAATTTTCTCCTTTTCTTGGCCAATGGTAGCCCTATCAGGACTAAAACCAGTTAGAGACCATGAACTCCATAAGGACAGATTCCCAAGCATAATTTGGCATCAGTAAAGGATGCATATTTTTCTAAAATTTCTCATAGTAATTAGGGATTGTTCTGATCCAATCATGCTTTCTCAGAAGACAGACTATTATTAGGGGAGGAACAAGTGTGGAGTGAGCAGTCTAGCATTCATGCCCAGAAATTTATGCTCATTGATTGATGATTTGTGAACAAAACACTAGCCCTCCATGCACACACTTTATACATTTCTCCCCTTCACACATACACAGTACCAGTAATTCATTTCTAATACATGAGCTGCCTGGCTAGAAAATCAAACATCAAAACATCAAACCTAAAATCAAAGATGAGAAAATTGCTGAGAGGGTAGCTACCAATTGTATCATCATAAAACAAACCAAGCGGTAACTGTTTGAGATGGTGAATACGTTAATTATGTAACTGTGGTGATCTTTTCACAATGTATACATGTATTAAACATCAAATCATATGCTTTAAAATAGGCAATTTTATTTGTCAGCTTTACTTTAAAAAAAGCTGAGGAAAAAAAGATGGAGTTTGACTATTTTCAATGGCTTTCTTTTTTCACATACAATATGGAGTTAGATAAAATAATCTCTAAAGCCCTATTGAAATCTAATCATTCTATACGAGGTTTAGAAAGATTTAATGGTAGCAATTTAGGAAGGAGTGAATATTGATCATGGTTCTAAATTGTACTGACCTGTTTGCATTCCAGTATACTGCAAATCAGAGTCACTGTAAAATCACTAAAGAAGACATAAATAAGTTTGCCCATTTTACTCAAATGTTTGATACATGTTTTCTTTCTGAGGAAATACTTTTTTTTCCTCTAAAAAAGTATTGTATTTCCTAATCATATTCCTGTACACAATACTTATAATGGAATAATCGCCATATTTTAGCTATAGTTAATAGGCTTTGCTTAGAGAAATGTATTTCTTCATGTGAATACTTATTCACTTTTACTGAATTAAAGATTACCCTCTTTAATGTACATGCCTGTTGAAAATTTATTTTCCTTTTTATGAGTTGCAAGAACACTAATGTATTCTTCCTTAAATTTACTCTTTCTCAGTTGTACAGTCATCAAGATTTTTCAATGGTTTGAGATTTATCCTTATGACCCTCTTAAATTCCAAGTGTTAACCATTTTGAATCACATTTACTTCTTCCAAAATACCACGTCCCCTTGTCTCCCTGTGAGAACAACTTTTGTACATACTACTCTGTCTGCATAAAACATTCTATCTCCCCACTTATTTGCTGCTTAAATTTCTTTTCAACATTGAAAGTCATCATAAGCACTACTGCTACTGAAAAGTACTACTTCTTCCAGGATTCTCCCATAGAATCCCTTTTATTAATACAGATCTCTCTTAGGAACTTTCCATAGTACCTTGCTTTTCTCTCAACATTTTGTATTGTGATTATCTATTTATTTGTATGTACCTTCTTGGCCTGAAATCTGATTCCATGAGATCAAACACGGTGTCTGTCTCACAGACTTCAGCACAGTGCTTGGTACATGATAGGTACTTGCTGGGTATTTGTGATATATATAAATAAATGAATGTCATTGACTAAATGCTAGTTAACCCAGCACATCCAAACATGATTGATTTATTCTTGATTAGTAGATTATGATTGAAATCCTCTATCTGTGGGTGCATGCCCAGTCATGTCAGACTTTTTGTGACCTGATGGACTGTAGTCAGTGAGGCTCCTCAGTCATCTTGATTTTCCAGGCAAGAATACTGGAATGGGTTTCCATTTTTCCCTCCAGGGGATCTTCCTGATCTGGGGATCTAACTTGTGTCTTCTGAGTCTCTTGCATTGGCAGGTAGATTCTTTTCCACAGAGCCACCTGGGGAAGCTTAAAATCCTCTATAGGAAAAATATATAATTGGCCAATATTTCTCTTAATTTATACTTTAGAATCAAGGCATATTATAAGAATGTACAAATATTTTCTCTCCATAGTCCATATCACATCTATTTTTTCTTTAAAATAAAATATGGTTTGTGCTTTTCCCTTTGTGCATTGAGTCCATTTTTCCAATATGCAATAATACAGAAGGATAATATTTCCTTCATTTTGTCCTCTAAATCTTGAGAACTTTCAAATCATGACTGCAAAATTCATGACTAATAGTTAACAGCTGATAAATAATTCACCTTCATAAAATTTGTAAGCCTATGATGGTCCTACAAAAGAGCAAGTCTGATGTTATCACACTTTTTGTATTTTAGTAACAAATATTATCCTGTGGTCTCTTACAGATTATTCAGCCCATCTACATTTTTTTTCTGAAATAAATATATGCAGGGTATGCAAACAAACATTTGTTTTTATGGGTTGCTACTGAATGAATGCCTTTGTTTTGTTCACAAATATAGCTCACATTTTACAAAGGCTTATCATTGTAAAAACATAGAAATGGTTACAACTTGATTCTCAAAAATAAAAAATTCATATTTTATGAACTTCTGTTAAAATGAACACATGAAAAATTACTATTATCAAAAGATTTTTCTTACTATGGACATTTATTAATGGAATCTTAGTAAAAACATACCACTTCTATAGCTTAGAACTAAACTCCCCAGGTTTAGTAAAAAGAACTCCTTTCTGGAAGGAAAACTAAAGGAACTGAGTTAAAGAAAAAAAATGAGATATAAAGATAACTAAATAAATTAAACTTTGAAATAATGAGATTTTAAAATACTATACTATTTTATTTTAATTAGATCTAGTTATTTAAAAACATCAAAAACTCTAACATATGAGGTTTTTTTTTAAACTATTAGACTTCTTCATTTAATAATTTAATAATAAGCAGAAATTATCATGGTATTCTCAGTCATGTGTTCATTCAGCATGTAATTTTTGAGTAACTTCTCTGGTAATGTAGATGCTAGAGATAGATCAGTGAACAAAAATAGCAAACCTACAATATCTACTTTTTCCCTTTAGTCATAGCTTTTATCAGTCAGACATTTATTTTGTATATAGATTTTCTTACACTTTTACATCAAAAATAGCCTTCTCTTTTTAAAGGATGCAATCTGTTTATAGGACATATGTTAAATAAACTTAACCTTAAAATTGCTTTCCAATATCCATTAGGTGCAACAAATATTATTTGATTTCACTTGTATGAGTCACCTAGAATAGTCGGATTCATAGACTCAGAAAGTACATTGGTAGATGCCAGGGGCCTAAGAATGGAGGAGGTGAGGAGAAGGAGTAGGGAGTTGGTGTTTACTGGGAACAGAGTTTCTGTTTAAGAAGGTGGAAAATTCAGGATATGGATGATTGTGAGAGTTGCACAACAATGAGAACGTACTTAGTGCCACTGAACTGCACAGTTAAATATGTTAAAACAGTATGTTTCATATTATGCGATTTTGCCACAATAAAAGAAATTTTTAAAGTGAGAAACCTGTAGTATTTATTTTACATAGAGTCAACACAATGCAAACACAATGAAAATGCATTCCTGATTATTTTTATGCTATGGTAATGTTTTATGAGGGGAAGTGGAGCATCACACACTAATTATTATATTTTATTATTTTCAAAACAGAATTCAGAGCTTTCAGGAAAGCATGATAGTAACTAACATCAGATGTGCTTTCTTTTGCCTAATAAATTATAGTAAATGTGTGGTTAAAAAATAAGTAAAAGCCCTTCCCTGCCAAACTAAATGTTTTACATTTCTTGAAAGGCAGAATCAAAAATATTTTCTAAAATCAATGCAAATTAATATTTAAATTTTCAGTATTTCATAAAATTTTACTTTTCTTAAAAGTATTTATATTAAATTTCCTTTTGCAAATAGCCTGCTAAATATGTTTTTGCTCTCTAAGATGTCTCTATAAACAGATGTCTTTTAATCAGTGAGCAAAGAATTTGAAAACATGTTAAGAAATTAACTATTTTGAGAAATCACATAGCGATAACTTACTCTTGCAATATATGCTTTTGCATTTACTTTACATTTTTAATTGAATTATATCTGATTTATAATATTATATTAATTTCAGGTATACAATGTAGTAATTCAATTTTTGTAGATTGTACTTTATTTAAAATTACTATAAAATAGAAGCCATGTTCCCTGTGCTATACAATGTACTCTTGTGCATGTTTGTGTGCCAAGTCACTTCAGTTGTGTCCGACTCTTTGCAACCCTATGAACGGTAGCCCACCAGAATCCTCTGTCCATGGGATTCTCTGGACAGAATACTGGAGTGGATTGCCATGCCCTCCTCTAAGGGATCTTCCCAGCCCAGTGATCAAACCCGTGTTTCTTATGTCTTCTGCATTGACAGACATGTTCTTTACCACTAGCACCATCTGGAAAGCTTGTAGATTATTTATTTTATACATGGAATAAATTATTTGTTTTATGCATAGTACATATGTAGTAGTTTGTCCTTTTACTCCCCTGCCTCTACTTTGCCCTTCTCCCTTCCCTGTTGTCAATGGTAACTACTAGTTTATTCTCTAAATCTATGAGTCTGTTTTGTTATATATATTTGTTTTCTTTTTAATTCCACATATAAACAATAATATACATTATTAGTCTTTCTGTGACTTATTTCTGGCATATTTTAATTTAATAAAATTTTTGCCTTATACACACCCCTGGTGGCTCAGAGGGTAAAGCATCTGCTTGCATTGTGGAAGACCTGGGTTCTATCCCTGGATTGGGAAGATCCCCTGGAGAAGGAAATGGCAACCCACTCCAGTACTCTTGCCTGGAAAATCCCATGGATGGAGAAGCCTGGTAGGCCATAGTCCATGGGGTTGCAAAGAGTAAGACATGACTGAGCGACTTCACTTTTGCCTTATAAATATTTGAGTGCCAGAATTACTATACTGTTGTTTGTTTAACCAAGAAATCAGTGTTTTAAAGTATTTTCTTAAGTTTTCATTTTAGAATGAAACACAAATAATATACCTCTTTGAAATAATATGATTGAAAGTTGGGATGTTCTTATTCAGAGTCCTTTATGTGCATTTCACATGCTCACTTTGTAGTTCATATTTTATTAAAAGTAGATGAGAGAATCAAGTAAAAGTCTATATCCTAAATAGAACCATCTTCAGACCTCAGTTTTAAAAACTGCATTTCTATGGCTTACTCACTTTTTTTTAGTTTCACAACTTTGAGGGACAAGAAATTCTAAGAACACAGAGTTTTCAAGTCAGCACCAATGAGGATCATGGAAATCCATCATACTTATCATTAGGTTTTTCCCTGGTTTTTACTGGAAAAAGTCACCAACAGTCCAAATGTGTTAGACAAAACTAATTTCCATCAATTGATCTTAAAGGAAATCAACCCTGAATATTCATTGGAAGGACTGCTGCTGAGGCTGAAGCTCTAATACTTTGGCCACTTGATGTGAAGAGCCAAATTATTGGAGATACCCTGTTGCTGAGAAAGATTAAAAGCAAAAGGACAAGGGGGCAGCAGAGGATGAGATGGTTAGGTAGCATCACTGACTTAAAGGACATGAATTTGAGGAAACTCTAGAAGATAGGGGGGCTTCCTAGGTGGCACCATGGAAAAGAATCAACTTGCCAACACAGGAGAAGCAAGAGTCACAGGTTTGGTCTCTGAGTTGGAAAGATCCCCTGGAGTAGGAAATGGTGACCCACTTGCCTGGAAAATTCCATGGACAGAGGAGCCTAGTGGACTAAAGTCCAAGGGGTCACAAAGGTCAGACATGACTGAACACACACACACAAACGAGGAGACAGTACCCAAGACGGCAGAGTAGAAGAATGTGAACTCGCCTCCTGTGGGAACACAAATTTGCGACTAACTGCTGAACAACCATCAATTGGAGAATGTCAGATCCCACCAAAAAATGATACCCTGAATCCAGGGGTAAAGGAGAAGCCCCAGCAAGATGGTATGATGGGTGAAATCCTGTTTAGACTCAAACCTTATACCTGTCAAAGATGCACAGAGGGCCCCTCAAAACCCTGTGGGCACCAGGACCCAGGGAAAGGAGCAGTGACTCACAAAAGAGACTGAACCAGACCTGCCTTTGAGTGTTTGAGTGTCTCCTGCAGAGGCACGGGTCATCAATCACCTGCCATAAGGACAGGGGCTCTGGATGCACCAGACCTGGGAGGTGCAGTGTGTGGTATAAGTCCTCTTGGAGGAGGATGCCATTAACCCAACCATAGGCTGAGCAGACTACCCACAAATGGAAGAACAATTATAGCAAAGAAGTTCTTGCAATTTTGCAAAAGTTCTAGGGTCCACAACAGATTTCCCAACCTGAGGACATGCCAAAGGAACTGAGAACCCCCAGGGAATTTGACTTTGAAGGCCAAAGGACTTGATTACAGAACTTCCACAGGACTGGGGAAACTGACTCTTGCAGGGCACGAACAAAACCTTGTGCACACCAGGACCAAGGAGAAAGGAGAAGTGACCCCAAAAGAGTTTGAGCCAGACTTGCTAGGGAGTGTCTGGGAGTTTCTAGCGGAGGCATGGGTCTATAGTCAGGGGCATTGAATACAACAGTCCTGGGAGCAGTGGTGTGCTGGGATTACTCCTACCACAGATTGGCCTCAGGCCAAACAACAAGCGGGAACACAGCCCCACCTATCAGCAGATAATTGAAATAAAGATTTAGTGAGCATGGCCCTGTTCACCAGAGCAAGCCCTTGTTTACCCCACAGCCAGTCCCTCCCATCAGGAAGCTTCCACAAGAAGCTTATCCTCATCCATCAGAGGGAAGACAGAATGAAAACCACAATCACAGGAAATTAGCCAAACTGCTCATATAGATCACAGCTCTGTCTGACTCAATGAAACTATGAGCCATGCCCCATTCAGTTCACTTCACTTCAGTCACTCTGTCATGTCTGAGTCTTTGCAACCCCATGGACTGCAGCGCATCAGGCCTCCCTGTCCATCACCAACTCCCAGAGATTACTCAAACTCATGTCCAGTGAGTCGGTGATGCCATCCAACCATCTCATCCTTTGTCATCCCCTTCTCATCCTTTGTCATCTCCTTCTCCTCTCACCTTCAATCTTTCCCAGCCTCAGGGTCTTTTCAAACGAGTCAGCCCTTTCCATCAGGTGGCCAAAGTATTGGAGTTTCAGCTTCAGCATCAGTCTGTCCAATAAACATTCAGGACTGATCTCCTTTAGGATGAACTGGTTGGATCTCCTTGCAGTCCAAGGGACTCTCAAGAGTCTTCTCCAACACCACAGTTCAAAAGCATTGATTCTTCTGTGCTCAGCTTTCTTTATAGTCCAACTCTCACATTTCCTGTAGGGCCACCCAAGACAGACGGGTCATGGTGGAGAGTTCTGAAAAAACATGGTCCACTGGAGAAGGAAATGGAAAACCACTTCAGCATTATTGCCTTGAGAAGCCCATGAATATTATTAAAAGGCAAAAATATATGACATTAGAAGAAGTCCCCAGGTCAATATGTGCCCAATATGCTACTGGAGAGAGGAGAAATAGCTCCAGAAGGATCAAAGAGGCTGAGCCAAAGTGTAAACAACTCCTAGGTGTGGATGTGTCTGGTGGTAAAAAGTAAAGTCCAGTGCTGTAGAGAACAATATTGTATAGGAACCTGGAATGTCAGGTCCACGAATCAAGGTAAATTGAAAGTGGTCAAATAGGAGAGGGCAAGAGTGAACATTGACATTTTAGGTAATGGACAGGAATGGGTGAATTTAATTCAGGTGACCACTGTATCTACTACTGTGGGCAAGAATCACTTTGGTGAAATTGAGTAACCCTCATAGTCAACAAAGGAGTTGTTGCATCCAAAATGCAGTACTTGGGTGCAGTCTTAATAGTGAAGAATGATTGTGGTTAGTTTCCAAGGCAAACCATTCAGTATCATAGTAATCTAATTATATGCCCCAACCACTAATGCCAAAGAAGCTGAAGCTGAACAGTTCTGTGAAGATCTACATGACCTTCTTGCATTAACACTGAAAAAAAATGTCCTTTTCATCATAGGGGATTGGAATAGAAAAGTAGAAAGTCAAGAGATACCTGGAGTACCAGGTACAAAATGAAGAGAAAGCACTGGTCATAGCAAACACCCTCTTCCAACAACACAAAAGATGACTCTACACATGGACATCACAAGATGGCCAATACCAAAACCAGATTGATTATGTTCTTTGCAGCCAAAGATGGAGAAACTTTATACAGTCAGCAAAAACAAGACTGGGAACTGACTGTGACTCAGATCATGAACTCCTTATTGCATAATTCTGACTTAAATTGATTAAAGTAGGGGAAAAAACTAGGCCATTCAGGTATGACCTAAATCAAATCTCTTACAATTATACAGTGGAAGTGACAAATAGATACAAGGGATTAGATCTGATATACAGATGCCTGAAGAACTATGGTCAGAGGTTCACAACATTGTACAGGAGGTGGTGATCAAAACCATCCCCAAGAAAAAGAAACACAAATAGGCAAAATGGTTGTCTGAGGAAGCCTTACAAATAGCTGATTAAAGAGAAACAAAAGGCCAAGGAGAGGAAAGATATGTCCATCTGAATACAGAGTTCCAGAGAATAGCAAGGAGAGATAAGAAAGCCTTCCTCAGTGATCAATGCAAAGAAACACAGGAAAACTATAGAATGGGAAAGGCTAGAGAAATCTTCAAGAAAATCAGAGATGCCAAGTGAAAATTTCATGCAAAGATGAGCACAATAAAGGACAGAAACAGTATGGACATAAAAGAAGCAGAATATATTAAGAAGAAGTGACAAGAAAACACAGAAGAACTATACACAAGAGATTTTAATGACCCAGATAACCATGATGGTGTGATCACTCACCTAGAGTTAGACATCCTGGAGTGTGAAGTCAAGAGGGTCTTAGGAAGAATAACTGGGATCAAAGCTAGTAGAGGTGATGGAACTCTAGCTGAGCTATTTCATATCCTAAAATGTGATGCTGTGAAAGTGCTGTACTCAATATGCCTGCAAATTTGGAAAACTCAGCAGAAGCCACAGGACTGGAAAGGGTCAGTTTTCATCCCAATCCCAAAGAAGGGCAAAGGCAAACATTGTTCAAACTAACTCACAATTGCACTCATTTCATGCACTAGCATAATAGTGCTCAAAATTCTCCAAGTTAGGCTTCAACAGTACATGAACTGAGAACTTCCAGATATTCAAGCTGGGTTTAGAAAAGGCAGAGGAACTAGAGATCAAATTGACAACATCCACTGAATCACCGAAAAAGCAAGAGAGTTCCAGAAAAAAGCATCTAATTCTGCTTCATTGACTACACTACAGCTTTTGAGTGTGGATCACAGCAAAGTGTGGAAAATTCTTCTCGAGATGGGAATACCAGACCACCTTACCTGCCTCCAGTGACACCTGTATGCAGGTCAAGAAGCAATAGTTAGAGCTGGACATGGAACAACAAACTAGGTCCAAATTGGGAAAGGAGTACATCAAGGCTGTATATTGTCACCCTGCTTATTTAACTTATATGCAGAGTACATCATGAGAAATGCCAAGTCTGATGAAGCACAAGTGGGAATCAAGACTGAAGGGAGAAATATCAATAACCTCAGATATGCAGAAGACACCACCGTTACAGCAGAAAGTGAAGGGGAACTAAAAAGCCTCTTGAAGAAGGTGAAAGAGGAGAGTTAAAAAGCTGGCTTAAAACTCAACACTCAACAAAACAAAGAAAATGGCATCTTGTCTCATCACTTCATTGCAAGATGGAGAAACAATGGAAACAGTGACAGACTTTTATTTTTTGGGCTCCAAAACCACTGTGGATGGTGACTGCAGTCATGAAATTAAAAGACGCTTGCTCCTTGGAAGAAAAGCTATGACAAACCTTGACAGCATATTAAAAATTAGGGTCATTATTTTGCCAACAAAGATCCACACAGTCAAAGCTATGATTTTTCCAGTAGTCATATATGAATGTGAGAGTTGGAGAACACAGATCGCTGTGCCCCAAAGAACTGATGCTTTTAAACTGTGTTGGAGAAGATTCCTGAGAGTCCCTTGACTGCAAGGAATTCAATCCAGTCAATCCTAAAGGAAATCAGTCTTGTATATTCATTGGAAGGACTGATGCTGATGCTGAAGCTCCAATACTTTGGCCACCTGATGTGAAGAGCCAACTCATTGGAAAAGATCCTGATGCTGGGAAAGATTGAAGGCAAGTGGAGAAGGGACAACAGAGGATGAGATGTTTGGATGACCTCACCGACTGATTAGACATAAGTTTGAGCAAGCTCTGGGAGATGGTGAAGGACAGGGAAGCCTGGCGAACTGCAGTCCATCTGGTTGAGAAGTCAGACACAAATTATCCACTGAACAGTAACAGTAGCAATTGCCATCAGGCATCCATTGAAACCCTTGGCTGCCACTCTTTCAAAAGATATCCTTTGCATGACTTCTTGTTTTAGAGTATTTCCTGTCATGATTCTATGGTAAATTACTAAGGAATCCTTCCTCCCTAAGACCCATTCAGATTTTATCTGAATTCACTCCAGAGGGAGAGGTATACATTCTTATTCTTATACCTTATCTCTTCTGACAACTGGTGAAATCAGAGAAAAAGATGCATGGGCATACCATTTTCCCATAATACTAATTATATTAAAGATACCTGATGATTATCATTAAGTCAATCATTTAACAGTTATGAAGTTTGAAATGTATTTAGTTAAAGGAAAATTATGTTTACTAAATGAAAAAAAATTATATGCTAAAACAAATTGAACATTTTTTCAATCATATAAACCAAGCTATATGTGGTTTTGGCTCTTGAAAATGTTCTAATCATCCTTGCCCTTTCATTTATTTTCACTTTTGCCTATTCTTGACATAAGCTACATAGTAATTTCCACCCACTCACACCCCTGACTTCCTTTAAAACTGCTTCAAGGCATCTTTTCCAATAAATCTCCTGTTGAAATCTAAATTCATTCTGACCACTGCTATTTTGTATTTCCACAGAACTTTATATTAAAGTCAGAAAGAGGTTATCCCAGGCTTATTTTAATTATCTCTGTTTATATAATCATGTCTGAACGTCTAAGTATATAATAGACTCATGAAGGTCAGGAAGTCTCTTTCAATTCCATTATTTATCCAATTATACTTTGAACAGAATTGTATAAACACCAACAAGACAGCAAATAACTACTCAATTAACATACATTAAATTGTTAAACTCTCTCTTTTTAAGATAACGAAACAAGAACACAAGATGTGTGAAACATATTTTTAAAAATTGAGTTAGACTCTGACCCCCAGAACAGAATCAGGGAAGGAAAGTCAAAGAGGGGTTAGGGGCTCTGATTTCTTCTGAGAAAAACAGGCCTAGAAGGACACAGTATCTACTCTGCTATATCCTGATAGGCTGACTTTACTAATACAAATAGCAGATACTGATAGGAGGGATCAGAGATGTGGAGGAATGGGGTCTGATGGATTACTATACACATGAATTCTTGGCACTGAGGTGTCCTTGTGTGTGTGAGCCAGTAGAGTGTATCTGCTGAGCACCAACTGGCCCAGTTTGGTGGGCCAAGTGCCCCTTCAACATTAGGGGGGTGAATTGCACCTATCTAGATGTTGTGCTCAGAGAAGGCGATGGCACCCCACTCCAGTACTCTTGCCTGGAAAATTCCATGGAAGGAGGAGTCTGCTGGGCTGCAGTCTATGGGGTCACTAAGAGTCAGACACGACTGAGCGACTTCACTTTGACTTTCACTGTCATGCATTGGAGAAGGAAATGGCAACCCACTCCAGTGTTCTTGCCTGGAGAATCCCAGGGACGGGGGAGCCTGGTGGGCTGCTGTCTATGGGATCACACAGAGTCAGACACGACTGAAGTGACTTAGCAGCAGCAGCAGCAGCAGCAGATGTTGTGCTAACATATGGGGAACTATTGCTGATCTTGCCCTCCTGGCTACCCTTTTAAGTGAAAGCCACTCAGTCATGTCCAACTCTTTGTGACCCTATGGATTGTCCATGGAATTCTCCAGAGTCCAATACTGGAGTGGGTATTCTTTCCCTTCAGGGGATCTTCCCAACCTAGGGATCGAACCCAGGTCTCCCGCATTGCAGGCACATTCTTTACCAGCTGACCCACAAGGGAAGCCCAAGAATACTGGAGTGGGTAGCTATCCCTTCTCCAGTGGATCTTCCCAACCCAGGAATGGAATCAGGGTCTCCAGCATTGCCGGTGAATTTTTTTACCAACTGAGCTTTCAGGGAAACCTGATAGAGCTATACATAAAAAGTATAATTATTTCTCTATCATGCACCTGGAAAAGACCTACGTTTTCCTGGCAAAGACTAAGAACCAGGAGCTTCCGCTTATTTCTCAAGAGAAGACAGTTCTGAAGCCCATTTACTTTCAGCCCAAAAGTGGAGTTTATGGAGTTCTCCAAACTGCTTTTGTGAGGTAGGGGCAATAGCATTGTTGGATATAGTATACCTAATGATTTTTGTTTTAAATCATTTAAATCACATTTAAATATGTGACTTAATCTGGTTGATTGAAATATTTTTGTTCAACCTTTTGATGATTTTATACATTAAATTAAGAAAAATGCTATGTTTAAATACTAAAACACTCAGAAAGTTTTGATCAGGTTAGAGATGATTATTATTCATATCTAAGAAAATTTCTGTTTGATCACTGTAGCATATGTTTTTAGCTTATTTTGATAAAAAGAAGTTGAAGTAAGACCCTTGTTATCCTAACATTACTAAGTATTCTCTGCTCAAAAATTTCCAATGATTGCCAGTCATATGCAGAGAAAGATACAAAGTCCTTCTATGACTCTTCGGCCCTGCACAAGCCAGTGCCCCATTCAGGGTGTCTTTGACTTTATCTTTTCTTTCCATCTGTCTCAACCACGTGACTCCTATCCCATGACAGGTATGTGCCTGCCTCAAGCTTTTGAACTGGCTCTTCCAGAGCACAGATGTTATTCTCTAAGTCATACACATGACTTTGCACACAATCAGATTGTTAGATATGTCTGTACTATCCTGTTTCAGTTTAGACACATCTCCATAGATGTACTCTTTATCTCCTGCCCTGCTTTATTTGTACCAGCTTCCATTATACCATTTAATTTACTTACTAGGCCAATAGACTCTTAAAATGGCTCCTAGGATCCCAGCATTCTGATGCTCACTTACTTTTCATGTTTATTATTTATCTCTTCCAGTTACATAGTAAGTTCCATGAAGGCATGACATATTTTCTGTTTTTAGTTTCCTTTATTTACTGAGTACTTAGCATACTTTGTGTATAGGAAACAAAAAAAAATTTGTTGCATGAACTTGTCTAATTGTTTGTTCTGTATTACTGTCTATGCTGTGATTAGAAACATCTGAGCCCAAAATTAATAATGCCTAGTTGACAAAAAATCCCATATTTTGACATATGTTACATTTTGTTTTAGATCTATTACTAATTTATGAATATCCAAATTTTCCCCAATGTCCATTATGAACTTTATAGAACAAATACTGGTGGGCTTAAAAGTTTAAAAAGCATGCAAGTTTAAAAAATGAAATTAAAAACCAAAACAGGAAAGCAAGGATGAATCACACTTATCCAGCTTCTTTCTCCCATACATGTACAGTAAAATAAAAGGAAAATGTGATCAGTTACAGAAGGAATGTGGTCAATAAACTATCATGCAGTAGTTTGTACTGTTGCCCTGTCTCCTATAAGGGAACATTTGGTAATGTCTGGAAACATTTTTGGTTGTCACAAATGAGGGAGAGGTGTTACTGGCATTGAATATGCCTGCAATGCAGAAGACCCAGGTTCGATCCGTGGGTTGGGAAGATCCCCTGGAGAAGGGAATGGCAACCCATCCCAATATTCTTGCCTGGAGAATTCCATGGATAGAGGAGCCTGGTGGGCTACAGTCCATGCAGTCACAAAGAGTCGGACACGACTTAGAGATTAACACATAACAACAATGGGTAGATGCTAGGGCTGCTGTTAAACAGCATTCAATGCACAAAACACACAATGAAGAATTACATGAACCAAGAAGTCAATAGTACTTAGGGTGAGATGCCCTTGTATGATAGAATGAAGGTAGTTCCATAGTTATAGGACAGCCGTACATATGAATTTTACAGTAGAGCTCAAATCAGCAGTTTTTCAACAAGCATCAGACATTAACAGAGACACCTTCAAATGAACTGGGACGCTGAGGGAAGATGCATGGTGACATCAGAGGTGCTTGGTGCTCCACATGCACAGTTACTCTCACTTGTGTGTTCCTCCTCAAGTTTGGGTTCCTGGAATTGTTACTCCACTTCTCTTCGTTTCCAAAATGTTAGTCCACAGTAGGTTTGCTTCAGATTTTGATTAATCTTTAAAATAATTATATTAAATTGTTACTTTCCACATTTATGAGCCTGAGTGTAAAGATATGGATTCTCTGCTTTCATTTAAGTTTTAATTAAAAAATGGTAAAAGCAGTTTGTCCCACTCAGCAACTCTCTTCTTAGCTGTAGGGACAGCTGGCTGCTTTTATATATAGCATGGGTTCTTGAATGAAGTTGCTCATGACAAGTTTGCTTTTATTCACTTTCAGTGCCTAGAGCCAAGGCTGGGACTTTTACCAGAGACACGGATTGTCCAGGGATTATGTTCAGAATATAAAGATTTCTAAAACATAATTCTTTCACTTCCATTTACGAATGCTACACAGAAAGTAACAGAACTCCTGGGTTGATTTTTTACAAGCATATCTTTTCAATGTGAATTTGGCAAAAACTAACCAAGTACATTAGGCATCTAAGACTTTCACCTTTGAAATACTCTAACATTCATATTTAAATAGAATGAGAACTGATTAATTTTAGTCTTAAGTAACACATGTGGCAAGGGCTCATACTGTTTCCTATTAATAATTTGCTTTTAATGCAGTCAAAATTTGAAGTTCCCTTGACTTATATCTCAGGTGCAGTGATTCTGCTGGTCTCCTCTCTTATGGAATCACTATGAATATAAAACTTTAGTATTTCGTCTGCTTAGTGAATTTATCTGTAAATATATTGCAGTGGCAAAATAAAATCTAATAAAACAGTAAAAGTAATAAATAAAGCCATTTTTTGAAAATAATAAAAATAAGCAACCCTTTAATGGAACAAATAAAGAAAAGAAAAAAAGGTGTGTTAATTTTTGGGTGAAGAAGTCTCAAACAGAGTTCTTTTTTCTTTTTTTAATTGACCATGGTAAAGTAACCATTGAATTGGGAAAAAAAAAATAAATTACTTTGAAAATCAATATGAAATGCATACATTTTTAGAAAAATTAAAACAACTAGACAAAATTATCCCCAATAAAGAGAGAAGTCTAAAAAGGCCAGTTACCGAAGAAATAAAGTTGTTAAAGAACACAAAACCAAACCTAACAAAAACCTAGGTTCAGTTAGTTCTATAGAAAATTGTTCCTCCTGACAAAAGAACTGATGGATAGCTTGTCTCCAAAACACAATCTTCTGGAATGGAAGATTATAGAGGCTTTCTTGGTCACACACACACACACACACACCAAAGCAAGGATACTCACCATCTACACTACATGTGCATGCTAGGTTGCTTCGGTCGTGTCTGTCTCTGTGTGACTCTATGGACTACAGCCTGCCAGGCTCTTCGGTCCAAGGGATTCTCCAGGCAAGAATACTGGAGTGTGTTGCCTTGCCCTCCTCCCGGGCATCTTCCTGATCCAGGGATCAAAACTGCATCTCTTACATCTCCTGCAGTGGCAGAAGGGTTCTTAATTGCTGAGCCACCAGGGAAGTCCCATCTACACTACTACCTAGATATTATTGGAGGTATTATCAAATCCAATTAGAAAACAATAAAAACCATAAGAACTGGAAAGACAGATAAATAAACCTATTTTTTTTTTCAGAAGATATTATTGTGGATCAAGAAAACTGGAGTCAATAAAAAATGTACTTCAGTGAGATAATTGGGCAAAGTAGAAATTTATAAAATCAACACAAAATTAATAGCTTTTGTAACAAAATAGCTTGTTACAAGATGTAATGGAAGAAAAGAAACTACATTTAGTATAATTCTCAAAACAGAAGACATTCAGGCAAAGATTAAAAAAGAACTCCAAACCCTATACTTCCAAGAAATGAGAAATTGACTTAGTACAAGTTTAATTCCAATACTTGGTGCAAATGGAAAGATGTACTTTACTCCTGAATACAAGACATTAACATCATAAAATGAACGACTTCCCCACTTTATAAATTTAATATATTATTTGATTGTTACTAATTTTAAAACTGAAATTAAACAAAACAAATAGTTAGAATAGTCAGGAAATACCTTATTGAAGGGGAGGGATCAGGCCTTTTGGATATTAAAATATATATTTCTAAATTAAGTTAGTGTGACTTGGACACATAGACCAAAGTTAAAGAATACAAAATGTGGGGAAAATTGTGTGTTTTAAAAAGTTAAACACAAATTTACTATATGATTTAGCAATTCTGCCACTAGATATATACTCAAGAGAAATAAAATATATATTGTTCCCATCAATACACATGTGTGGATGTTCACAGCAGCATTATTTTCAGTAGGCAAAAAGTGAATACAATTCAAATATCTGGAATCTAATAATATCCTTCTTCAGGGAATCTTCTCAATCCAGCTATTGAACCCTGGTCTCCTGCATTGGAGGTGTATTCTTTACCAGCTGAGCTACAAGGGAAGCCCTTGTAATCTAATAATAAGATTTAAAATGTTGTGTATCCATAAAATGGAATACCATTTGACAATACAAAAGAATGAAGTACTGATACATGCTACAAAATATATAAATCTGAAAACATTATGTTTAGTGCAAGAAGTCAGGTTTACTTATATAAAATTTCCAGAAGTGGCAAATTTCTAAAGACAGGAGGTTGATTAGTGATTTCCTGGGGCTGGAGATGGGAATGGAGAGTGTTGGCAAATAGTAACAAAGACATTTTTGGAGTGATAAAAATGTTTTAAACTTAGGTTTTGATGATGGTTGTGCAACTCTATAATTTTACTACAACATTTCATTGTCTATGCACAAAAATATATTTTGTATTTAAGATAGTGATGCTCAAAATAGATTGATATTGTTTTCCACGGAAACTTTGGTAATTTTGGAAACATATTTGGTTGTCAAAACTGGGTGGGGAGGTGCTTCTGGCATCTATTGGTTAGAGAGGAGGAAAATTGCTAAACATTCACCCAGATTGTACTCTCTAAATTCTATTTTCTTAAAAACAAACAAAAAAACAGAATTCCTTGGAGAAATAGTGGATTCCAGACCTGATCAGGAAATGTACAAAATTTGTTTGAATTAACTTGTTACAGTAGACAGCAAGGCCACTAGATGTATTAGAGGAATTTAGGAAGGCTCAAACCGACCAAAAATAGTAAAACATGAGCATAAGCTAGAAAAGTACATTATATGAAAGACATAAAATACATTTTAAATCATGAATTTATAGTGATACTGGAAAAAAATCTCATATATCTTCTCAACAAAAGCTTGAGAACTAACCATTTTGAAAACTGAGTGAGTGAAATCATTCAGTTGTGTCTGACTCTTTGCGACCCCATGGACTGTAGCCTACCAGGCTTCTCCATCCATGGGATTTTCCAGGCAAGAGTACTGGAGTGGGTTGCCATTTCCTTCTCCAGAGTATCTTCCCGACCCAGGGATCAAATCCAGGTCTCCCACATTGTAAGCAAGACGCTTTACTGTCTGAACCACCAGGGAAGTACTTGAAAATTGAGAAATAAAGGAAAAACATACATTCTGTTCTTCATGTGTAACCTTTAGGATAAGCTGGTAGTTCTCAACTGGGGACAGTTTTGCCTCCAGGATAATTTGGCAATGATATGGGGGCGTTTTTTTTTTTTTTTTTTTTTCCCTAGGGACTGAGGGAAGGATGCTAACAGTATCTAGTAAGAAGAGGCCAGGGATGTTACTAAGCCTTCTGCAGTGCACAGAAGAACCTTTCACACAGAATTATCCAGTCTAAACATAGCACCTGCATTGAGAAAGCTTAATTTAATTCAAGTAGCTGAAGAAATAGAAATTTTCTTTTTAGAAGTATTCTTGTTGATGTTTAAAATAAAATACTTTCTGCAAACTCTAATAAAGGTTGTGTTGAGCATTGATGATCATCAGTGACTGATAATATCACTTAAACATGAAAGAGCAGGACCATTCACAGTGTTATTGACAGAGAACTAAATTCATGTTTGACAGGGGAACATTATAAATTGTACCTGCTGCTGCTGCTGCTAAGTCGCTTCAGTCGTGTCCGACTCTGTGCGACCCCATAGACGGGAGCCCACCAGGCTCCACCGTCCCTGGGATTCTCCAGGCAAGAACACTGGAGTGGGTTGCCATTTCCTTCTCTAATGCATGAAAGTGAAAAGTGAAAGTGAAGTCGCTCAGTCGTGTCCTACTCCCAGCGACCCCATGGACTGCAGCCCACCAGGCTCCTCCATCCATGGGATTTTCCAGGCAAGAGTACGGGAGTGGGGTGCCATTGCCTTCTCCCATAAATTGTACCACCTAGATGTAATTAGCTAAATCCATACTTTGAGAAATTCTACTGAACTGATGTCTCAACTTCTTTATCAAGTGAATTGCAAAGAAACAGCAGGCAAAAGTAGATATATCAACCATTTCAGGTAATGGAAGCTTTTTGGATTCCCAAAACTAGAAAACATTTATAAGACCGTTATGAAGTTTTGAAAAGAAAGTGAATAGCTGATTATAATGTTAAGAACTTATTTAATTTTTTATAAGGGTGTGACAAGGATATGGTGGTCATATTTTTAAAAAGCATTCTTAACTTTTCAAGATATTGTTTGAAAGATGTTTCAAGATATTGTTATAGAAAAATTATACGATGCTAGTTGGTAGTTAACTCAAAATAATCTAGGATGGAAAAAGAGGATAAGTGTAGGAATATACAGGAACCAGTTTGAAGTTATGAGTTTATACTATTTTGTCTACTTTTACATTTTTCTGAAATTTTGCATCATTTTTTAAAAGTCACATGAAAGTTTTGTATTAATGTAGCCATTATTAAAGGGAAAAATCAGGTGATGAAATTGCAATAAAATATTCCATAATGCATATCAACTTGAAATAAAACATTATATATTCTTTAATATAGCATTTAATCTTATTGTATACAACTTTGAATATTAATTTTAACTTTCTATTTATATTAAATTATCTCTAAGCTCTATTCATTTTCAAGAGTCATTTTATTGTTAGATAATGGCTTATTAAATAAACATCACTTGTTTAATTTACTTTCCAACCCCTACTTACCGTTTAATTTTTTTCTACTTTTCAGTATTATAAATAGTGCTGAAATAAACAGTTTTGCATATAATATAATTTCTTATTTAAACTCATTCATTTTGGGGCATACAGGCCTTGTATAAATCAATCTCTTTGGAATAATTCCCAGAATTTAAATAACATAATATAAATTCTCATCATTCTAAAGATTATTGAAACATAAAGACAAATCACTCTGTAGAGATTAAGAGAGCATTTGGCAGCCAGTAATTGAACGTCCTATAATAATTACTTAAATAAGTGTTCTGTTTTTCTCACATAATATGAAGTTCAGGGCTAGTACAGTGGCACAATGATGTCATCAGTAACACAAGTTCTTTCTGTTCTTCTGTTATGCCATCTTTAGTGCTAACTCATGGTCATGATTCCTTTTCTGTTGCCGCGTACCCAGGCACCAGACTGGAATAGGGTTGAAGATACAAAATTTCCTTTCAAAGCTTTGTCTTTGCATACAGACAGGCAAGTAATTCCTTGTAGACTTCTTCTGACTTCTCATTGGTGAGAATTATGTTGCAAATTCATGGCTGACTAGAAGTTGTGTAGGAAAAGAGAGTGTTTATTTTTATAACTTCCACTAGAAAAGGACAAGGTAGTTATGAATGGCTGCTGAGTAAGTCAACTCATGGTAGATGTGCCCCACATGGTTCAATAATACCAAAGTGTTAAATGACATCCAATTTCTGGTACAGTCATTTGCATTTCATTTCTTAATAATTTCACCTATAAGATGCTGTTTTTAAGTTGCGTTTATTGAACTGTTAATGAGGTCAATTTTATTAGTTTTGTTATATCTTTCCTAAGCTACTTAAATAGATATCTGTATATTTATTAAACAGCACATGTCAACAATTTTTGGATAAGCAGACGTTATAGTGTTTGAAGGAATTGAAAAATTAGAATCCAAAGTTAAATAGCCTAGTTTAGTGTAATACCCCAGCCCTTAGTTATGATGCAACTTGGCATGTTTCTAGGCACAGAGCAAGCATTCTAAGTTTTAGTCTGTTGTTGTTACCAAAATAAGAGACCAGTGGAAAGTTGAATTCAAGGAAAATATCTTTGAAACAACGTTTTTTCATTCACGCTCTATGAATAGTGCTTTAGCTCTGGGACATTTTATTTTGTTCCTGTGCTTTCAAAAGTACTTCATAATACATCTCACAGTCTAATAAGCTGATATCACCTCACTGTCACTTTAGAAAATATCAGATAAGCTTCTTAGTACTAAAGTATTAATAACAGACATAAGTTAATCATTCTTTTATAGAATATTTTAATCTTAAACAAGGACCAGTCCTTATTCCAATAGAATATATATTTCACCATGTGTGATGTCTCTGTTAGCAGCTTTCTGATGAATAAAATATTATAGCAAAAGGCAAATTTCCAGAAACTATCAAATAACACCTTAAAGATGATTGTATAAATTACCCTCACTGTTAAAATGAATTTTTTGAGATTGTCTAACAAGAAAATACATCAGAACAGAATATTTGAGGGGATGAGGGGCATTTAGCTATAAACTTGAGGAAATTCCAACTTTAATCATATACACCCTCTGGGTAAAATTTATACTGCATTTAACTATAGACCTAGGGATGACTATAGATGACAGAGCTAAGTGTTAATGAGTCCATTATTAGTGTTATTTTTATTAAAATACCAGAAAGCTCCAGGAGGTGAACTAATATATTCCTTTTTATTTTAGATGCCTGATATTTTAAATGGAATATGAAGCATCTTTGAATCACAGTGGCAGATTCTTGAGGATGATTAAGCATGGTGTCTATTAAAAAACTATGTGAATTACAAAAAGATCTGTGCTAAATAAAACTGCACTCATGCAGTGAGAAATTTAGCATTTAATAATCTTCAAATATTTTTATTTCTTGAAATATCTTCCTGCTTTTAGCTGTTCAAAATAACACAGTGTTTGAGAGTTAGGGACTAAGTTAAAAATCTTTCAGTTTCATAGACCAAATACTTACAAGAGCTGTCCATATTGAGTCTTTTAATTTCCTGTCCTTTTATACAATTCTCAGCTTAGTCATTAGTTTAGAGTATCACTCTAAGTTGTTCATGGTAGTCACCCATCAAACTCCTCTGTTTAAAATATATTGGCTATTTATCAACCATCATACTACTTGTCTTCTAAGCAGCATTCACTCTTGTTGACATATTTTCCCCTGGATTCCTGGTCATTTCTTATTTGTTTTTCTTTTCTTATGTTAGATTACCCATTCTGTGCCTCTTTCTGGAGATTTAACTTCTCTACTGATTGGGATTTCTGAAGACTCTGTCTAAAGTCTTTCTTCTTTGTACTCTATAATATTTCCTTAGGTAATCACAGTAATCATTTACATACCAATTGATACCTATAAATGGGGACATATAGATTTATATATTTAGACCAGATCTCACTGTTAACTCTAGACATCTAATACATTGTCTCCTTAACAACTTCTCTTGGATGTTTCAAAGGTATTGTGATTCCTTAATGTTCTATATCTATTGTAGTTGTAGTTTAGTAGCTAAGTCATGTCCAACTCTTTTGGGACCCCATGGATAGTAGCCCACCAGGCTCCACTTTCCATGGAATTTCTCAGGCAAGAATACTGGAGTGGGTTGCCACTTCCTTTTCCAGGGGATCTTCCCAACCAGGGATGGAACCTGCATCTCCTGCATTGGCAGATGAATTCTTTACCACTTACGATGTCGGATTCTCTGAAGATTCTCCGATTTCCGAAGAAGAAAATTTAGCTTTGGGACCAGGGACCAGGCTTAATCACTCAAGAGCTTTTGTGTAGCAGAGTTTTATTAAAGTGAAAAGGGACAGAGAAATCTTCTGACATAGACATCAGAAGGGGGATGGAGAGTGTCCCCATGGCTAGTCTTAGCAAGGGAAATATATACTTTTTAAATTGGTTATTACAATAAATCAAAAGAATGTCTCAAGATTATAGAAATTTTGCCAGACCCACCCCCACAAGTTACATTTTAAGATAACTGAATTAGAACTTAACAATAAAAATTTTACCAGACCCACTCCCATAATATACATTTTAAGATAACAAGATTAGTCAAAAGGTTTTTAGGAAGGAGAAACTGTCCTCAAGCAGGATACATTGTTATTGCTACATTACAATGTATTGTTACATTGTTATAATCCTTACTAAGGAATGTAGAAAAAAACATTTGTCCTTTCCTCCTCCTTGAGAATTTCAGACCCCTTTCTCTTCCTCCAGAGCCCCAGACCCCTTTCTCCTCCTCCTCGGGGACCCTTGGATTTCTTATCAACCTGCTTAGGAATTGACGCTCTCACAGTGAGCCACCATGGTGGTGGTGGTTTAGTCACTAAGTCATGTCTGACTCTTGTGACCCCATGGACTGTGGTCTGCCAGTCTCCTCTGTCTATGGGATTCTCCAGGCAAGAATACTGGAGTGGGTTGCCATTTCTTTCTCCAGGGGATCTTCCTGACCCAGGAATTGAATCCAGGTCTCCTGCATTGCAAGCAGATTCTTTACTGATTGAGCTATGAGCAAAGCCCCCCACCATATTGCCTTTCAAAATCTGTCTTCTCATATAATAAAATCCCTATGCATCTAGTTACTCAAGTCAGTAATTGAGTCAACCATTACATCCATTCCTTGATCTCTATCAAATTCATCAAAAATCTCAAATATACATTAAATGTTATCCAAACTCATTTACCTCTGAATATATCTTATGCCAATATCATTTTTCCCCCAAGTTACCATTATCTCTATTTCATGTCTACAGTAGAGATCTAACTCTTCTACCCACATGTATCCCCTCACCTCCACTGCCCTACACTCAGCTTTCTGCCAGAGCAATATTTTCATCACAGTAATCTGATAATAGTTTTCAAGTAAAATGCTTGTCAGTTTCCCTTTTCTCCTAGAAAGGCTGGTTGAATTACTCCTGTGGGTGGGCTAAGTCACTTTAGTTGTGTCCAGCTCTTTGTGACCCCATGGACTGTGTAGCCCATCAGACTCCTCTGTCTGTGGGATTCTCCAGGCATGAATACAGGAGTGGCTTGCCAATTCCTCCTCCAGGGAGGGGATCTCCCTCAGCTAGGGATCAAATCTGTTTTTCCTGCATCTCCTGCATTGCAGGTAGATTCTTTACCACTTGAGCCACCAGGAAGCCCCTACCAATCTTTCACTGAGGTTATCTCCTAGCCTTTCATAGTTATCTGTTTCCCTGCAGTCTCAGGGCCTCTACTTTGAATTACCCTATTTATTAATTTTTATTTATTCTTCTGATCTGATTAATGTATCTACTCTCTTTTCAAAGTTATAATTCTGTATTTTGTCATAAAACTATTGAATGTTTGTGTTCCCCATTATTCTTTAAGTTCCATAAAAGCAGGAACCATGTCTTGTTTAATTTACTCTTATCACCTAGCAAACTGCTTGGAATCTTGTTATTATGTAAGAGGGATTTGTTGAAAGGTAATACATAAATACATTCATGTCATATATCCCTGTCTAATTCTACCTTCATGTATATTTTCCTTTTTCTTAAACTAAGACATTTAACAAGTTAAATATTTTTCTCTTTGGAATACTCTTGCTAAAGTGAAGAAAAAGTACACATTTTTATGCATACTTTAATTCATGCACCAATGCTCTATCAACTTAGAATATAGAGAAAATTCTGTTTTATTGGTTATTTGAAGTTAAAATTTTCACAACATCATGAGATAATCAAGCTAGTTATGTAGTTGATTTGTTGATTTAGAATATATTTCACCTTAGATTATATGATATGGCCTGCTACAGGGAGAGAACACTCTGTATTTTTGAATATGTAATTTTTACTTAGATCCTAAAACAAAAACTTAGCTGAATGGATGGAATTCTTTGACTATTGACATATAAAATAATATTATTAATGTTTAGCATCTTATATGCCATTAAGTATTTTAACAAGTGCTGAAGACTAACATATATCTGTCAGATTTTTCACTTGCCAACTATGGAAATTAACGATGCCCACATTACTTGTTCAATAACTGTGTCATAAGTAAAAAAAAAAAAAGGACAAACTTTACAATTAAATAAAAATAATGTTTTGCTAAATCCTGTGTTCACGCTCAGTCACTCAGTCATGTTTGACTCTTTGTGACCCCATGGACTGTACACCCACTAGGTTCCTCTGTCCATGGAATTTTTCTAGGCAAAGATACTGTGGTGGGTTGCCATTTCCTACTCCAGGGGATCTTCCAGATCCAGTTATCGAATTTGTGTCTCCTGCATTGGCAGGTGGATTCTTTACCAATGAGCTTCCTGAGAAACTATAGTGTGTCTTTATTTTTATCATTTCACCTTGACCTTTTAAAATTGCCAAGAGCAGCTTGGCTGCAGCTCATATTTTGATGTATGGAAATCATTCACATAATGTAAATGAGTAAAACATTTAGTTTTCCCATTCTTATGAATAATTCTAAGAAATGTTCTTCATTTTTGAGTAATAGATTCAAAATGACTTCAGTTATATACTGAATAAGTGATAAAACTGAGAAAAAATGTTGAAGTCGGCCTGTGTATTATCAACAGGTAAAGTCTTTCATGGGCTTCCCTGATAGCTCAGTTGGTAAAGAATCCACCTGCAATGCAGGAGACCTTGGTTTGATTCCTGGGTCAGGAAGATCCACTAGAGAAGGGATAGGCTACCCACTCCAGTATTCTTGGGGTTCCCTTGTGGTTCACCTGGTAAAGAATCCACTACAATGCAGGAGACCCTGGTTTGATTCCTGGGTTGGGAACATCTCCTGGAGAAGGGAAAGGCTACCCACTCCTGTATTCTGGCCTAGAGAATTCCATGGATTGTATAGTCCATGGGTCACAAAGAGTCAGACACTACTGAGTGACTTTCACTTTCACTTTCAAAGTCTTTTATTAATGATATAAAGAGGCCAGTGAACAGTGGACAGAGCTAAGGCATGGTTTTAAGCAAAGTTTCTTCATTGAGACTCTTAAGTAAGCAATAAAGCTGAATTGCTCAATGATTAATAGAATCCTTTGAATGTCTTCAAACTCAACATTGTGCCTCAAGACTCTGATATATTTTTAAGTACATAGTGTGATGCTTAACAAATACATTTTGATTGCCATGAATAAGGAGTAAACACAGTTAGGAGAGAAAGAACAAAGCTAAATTAGTGCTCTGCTGGGTGGTAAAAGCTAACAATGTCATTCCCCAGGTTTGACAGTAATTTTATTTAAAGATTTTTATAAATAACGTAAAAGTGGGAGTACACAGCAAATTATCCAAGCTTTCTTCAGCAAAGGAATGCTGAGTCAGTGGGAGTAAAGTGCTCATGAAGCTGTGTGGGATAATGCAAATGGCAACTGAGCTTCAATGTGGGTAAGTGTGAAGTAAAACATTTAAGGAACTGTTCCAGATATGGAATAATAGATTATGAGATACCACTTATGATTCAGGAAGATGATCTAAGAATTACAATATGTTATTTCATTCAAAAATGTTTTGTAAAATATTCCCTCACTGTAGACTTCTTGAAGTTGAAAGTGAAACTCCCTCAATTGTGTCTGAGTCTTTGTGACCCCATGGACTGGGGTCTGCCAGCTCCTCTGTCCATGGAATTCTCCCAGCAAGAATACTGGAGTGAGTAAATGTTCCCTTCTCCAGGGGATCTTCCCAACTTAGGGATCAAACCCAGGTTTCGGTCATTGTAGGCACATTCTTTACCAGCTGAGCTACCAGGGAAGCTACCAGTGGACACCTTAAATGTGGGAATTCCTTAGAATACCACAAGTCTACATCTGTATCTTCCTATTCAAGGTAGTCTGCTTCCAAATCTTGTTTTGATCCAAAATACATAATGAGTATTTCTCAATCTTTTTTTTTTTTTTTTTTTTTCCCCACTATTGCATTCTTGTTTTGCCTGGCTGTCTTTCTATTTCCCTTCTTGGGAAGATAATCGAGCTTTCTTTGGAGAGAATTCTCTGTGTCCTTTACCTAAATGTTTTCAGATGATTTGAAGCTACATGTCTCCAAAGATGCGAGATCAGTACATTATCATCCTGTACCTTGTCCATGCCTATTGGTTCAGGGAAGAGAAGTAACCTTGTTTCAGTAAAAGAGATATGAGATGATTGGTGGATCTTTGGGAGAAGAAAAGCATGCTACATTTTCTAGGTTGTGGTCACATGAAAATATGGATTCTAGCTAATAATTGTTGAGAAAAACCTGAGGCTGATATAAGTCTTCAAATGTACCCTGAAAATGAGACTAAGCCAAAAGAAATACAGAAAATTTACATCTTTGGACCCCATATTGATTTTTAGCAGAAAATAGCAAAAATCAGTGAAAAATTATATTTTATCTATTTTTGAATTGGTTTTCTGTCACTTTCAATGTAAATAAATGTTGATCAATATAGTACATATGCTTACAGTACTTATACTGTTGTACAGTCAGTCAATTCAGTCACTCAGTCGTGTCTGACTCTTTGCAACCCCATGGACTGCAGCACGCCAGGCCTCCCTGTCCATCACCAACTCCTGGAGTTTACTCAAACTCATTTTCCATTGAGTCGGTGATGTCATCCAACCATCTCATCCTCTGTCATCTCCTTTTCCTCCTGCATTCAATCTTTCCCAGCATCAGGGTCTTTTCAAATAAGTCAGTACTTCACATCAGGTGGCCAAAGTATTGGAGTTTCAGATTCAGCATCATTCCTTCCAAGGAATATTCAGACTGATTTCCTTTAGGATGGACTGCTTGGATGCCCTTGCAGTCCAAGGGACTCTCAAGAGTCTTCTCCAACACCAAAAGCATGAAGTTCAAAAGCATCAATTCTTCACCACTCAGCTTTTTTTACAGTCCAACTCTCACATCCATACATGACTACTGAAAAAACGATAGCTTTAGACGGAACTATGTTGGCAAAGCCATGTCTCTGCCTTTTAATAAGCTGTCTATGTTGGTCATAGCTTTTCTTCCAAGGAGCAAGTGTCTTTTAATTTCATGGGTTCAGTCACCATCTGCAGTGATTTTGGAGCCCAAGGAAATAAAGTCTGTCACTGTTTCCACTGTTTTCCCACCTATTTGCCATGAAATGATGGGACCGGATGCCATGATCTTAGTTTTCTGAATTATGAGTTTTAAGCCAACTTTTTCACTCTCCTTTTTCAATTTCATCAAGGGGCTCTTTAGTTCTTCTTCACTTTCCACCATAAGAGTGGTGTCATCTGCATATCTGAGGTTATTGATATTTCTCCCAGCACTCTTGATTCCAGCTTGTGCTTCTTCCAGCCCAGCGTTTCTCATGATGTACTCAGAATATAAGTTAAATAAATACTGTTGTACATTGGTAGGTTATTAGAAGTGCAAACTGCAGCTTCTGAAATCCAGCCATAATTCCAATTGAATGTCTATGTTTATTTGAGTGCATGTGTGTGTGCTCAGTCACTTCAGTCATGTTCTACTCTGGTTTATTTGAGTATTTCATAACAATGTTATAAATTACATATTCAAAATTGATCTCTCTATTTTGTCCTCCAAAGTGTGTCATTTTTCTTATATTCTGTATTTGTGGAAGGTAAAATTAAGATATTAATATTCAATCTTAATGACATTAAGATAAATGCAATTAAATAGAGGAAAACAATAGAATGGGAAAGATTAGAGATATCTTCAAGAAAATTAAAGACACCGAGGGAACATTTTATGAAAAGATGGGCACAGTAAAGGACAGAAATGGTATGGACCTAACAGAAGCAGAAGATATTAAAAAGAGGTGGCAAGAATACTAAGAACTATACCAAAAAGATCTTAATGATCCAGATAATAATGATAGTGTGATCAATCACCTAGAGCCATATATCCTGGAGTATGAAGACAAGTGGGCCTTAGAAAGCACCACTATGAACAAAGCAAGTGGAGGTGATGGAATTTCAGCTGAGCTATTTCAAATCCTCAAAGGTGATGCTGTGAAAGTGCTGCACTCAATATGCCAGCAAATTTGGAAAACTCAGTAGTGGCCACAGGACTGGAATAGGTCAGTTTCAGTTTTCATTCCAACCCCTAAAAAAGGCAATGCCAAAGAATATTCCAACTATTGCACAATTGCACTCATCTTACATGCTAGCAAAATAATTCTCAAAATTCTCCAAGCTAGGCTTCAACAGGATGTGAATCAAGAACTTCCAGATGTTCAAGCTGGATTTAGAAAAGCAGAGGAACCAGAGATCAGTTGCCAACATCTGCTGGATCAGAGAAAAAATAAGAAAATTGCAGAAAAACATCTAATTCATTGACTTAGACTAAAGCCTTTGACTATGTGGATCATAGCAAACTGTGGAAAGGGCTTAAAGAGATGGGCATACCAGACCACCTGATCTATCTCCTGAGAAATCTGTATTCAGGTCAAGAAGCAATAGTTAGAATCGGGCATGGAACAACAGACTGGTTTCAAATTGGGAAAGGAGTATGTCAAGGCTGTATGGACATACAAGCAAGTATTGTCACCTTGCTTATGTAACTTATATGCAGAGTACATCATGAGAAACGCTGGGCTAGATGAAGCACAAGTTGGAATCAAGATTGCTGGAAGAAATATCAATAAACTGAGATGGGAGGATGACAAAACCCTTATGGCAGAAAGCAAAGAGGAATTACAGAGCCTCTTTATGAAAGTGAAATAGGAGAGTGAAAAGTTGGCTTAAAATTCAACATTTGAAAAACTTAGACCATGTCATCCAGTCCCATCACTTCATGGCAAATAGATGGGGAAACAATGGAAATGGTGACAAACTTTATTTTCTTGGACTCCAAAATCACTGCAGGCATGAAATTAAAAGATGCTTGCTCCTTGGAAGAAAAGCTATGACCAACCTAGACAGCATATTAGAAATCATTACTTTGCTGAAAAAAATCCATCTAGTCACATCTACGGTTTATCCAGTAGTCATGTATGAATGTGACAGTTGAGCATACAGTTGGCTGAGCTCCAAAGAACTGATGCTTTTGAACTGTTGGATAAGACTCCTGAGAGTCCCTTAGACTACAAGGAGATCCAACCAGTCTATCCTAAATGAAATCAGTCCTGAATATTCACTGGAAGGACTGATGTTGAAGGTGAAACTCCAATACTTTGGCCATCTGATGCGAAGAACTGACTCAGTGGAAAAGACTCTGATCTGGGAAAGATTGAAGGTAGGAGGATAAAGGTTTGACAGGGAATGTGATGGTTGGATAGCATCACCAACTCAATGGACACGAGTTTGAGTAACCTTGCAAGTTGGTAATGGACTGGAAGCCTGGTGTGCTGTAGTCCATGTGGTTGCAAAGAGCTGGACACAACTGAGCGACTGAAGTGAAATGATGTTTCATTAAGATAAACTTATACCTAATTGCCACAACTTTAGTGGTGTTTTTAACTTTGTCTTTACTTAATCCTGACATTTAATGAATTATCAAATTAGAAGACTTTAATAATTACAACTTGTATAGCTTTCAAGAAAATCAGAGATACCAAAGGAACATTTCATGCAAAGATGGGCTCGATAAAGGACAGAAATGGTATGGACCTAACAGAAGCAGAAGATATTAAGAAGAGATGGCAAGAATACACAGAAGAACTGTACAAAAAAGATCTTCATGACCCAGATAACAACGATGGTGTGATCACTGACCTAGAGCCGGACATCCTGGAATGTGAAGTCAAGTGGGCCTTAGAAAGCATCACTACGAACAAAGCTAGTGGAGGTGATGGAATTCCAGTTGAGCTATTCCAAATCCTGAAAGATGATGCTGTGAAAGTGCTGCACTCAATATGCCAGCAAATTAGGAAAACTCAGCAGTGGCCACAGGACTGGAAAAGGTCAGTTTTCATTCCAATCCCAAAAGAAAGGCAATGCTAAAGAATGCTCAAACTACCGCACAATTGCACTCATCTCACATGCTAGTAAAGTAATGCTCAAAATTCTCCAAGCCAGGCTTCGGCAATATGCGAACCACGAACTTCCTGATGTTCAAGCTGGTTTTAGAAAAAGCAGAGGAACCAGAGATCAAATTGCCAACATCGGCTGGATCATGGAAAAAGCAAGAGAGTTCCAGAAAAACATCTATTTCTGCTTTCTTGACTATGCCAAAGCCTTTGACTGTGTGGATCACAATAAACTGTGGAAAATTCTGAAAGAGATGGGAATACCAGACCACCTGATCTGTCTCTTGAGAAATTTGTATGCAGGTCAGGAGGCAACAGTTAGAACTGGACATAGAACAACAGACTGGTTCCAAATAGGAAAAGGAGTATGTCAAGGCTGTATATTGTCACCCTGTTTATTTAACTTATATGCAGAGTACATCATGAGAAACGCTGGACTGGAAGAAACACAAACTGGAATCAAGTATGCCGGGAGAAATATCAATAACCTCAGATATGCAGATGACACCGCCCTTATGGCAGAAAGTGAAGAGGAACTCAAAAGCCTCTTGATGAAAGTGAAAGTGGAGAGTGAAAAAGTTGGCTTAAAGCTCAACATTCAGAAAATGAAGATCATGGCATCCGGTCCCATCACTTCATGGGAAATAGATGCGGAAACAGTGGAAACAGTGTCAGACTTTATTTTTGGGGGCTCCAAAATCACTGCAGATGGTGACTGCAGCCATGGAATTAAAAGATGCTTACTCCTTGGAAGGAAATTTATGACCAACCTAGACAGCATATTCAAAAGCAGAGACATTACTTTGCCAACAAAGGTCCGTCTAGTCAAGGCTATGGTTTTTCCTGTGGTCATGTATGGATGTGAGAGTTGGAGTGTGAAGAAGGCTGAGCACCGAAGAATTGATGCTTTTGAAGTGTGGTGTTGGAGAAGACTCTTGAGAGTCCCTTGGACTGCAAGGAGATCCAACCAGTCCATTCTGAAGAAGATCGGCCCTGGGATTTCTTTGGAAGGAATGATGCTAAAGCTGAAACTCCAGTACTTTGTCCACCTCATGCGAAGAGTTGCCTCATTGGAAACGGCTCTGATGCTGGGAGGGATTGGGGGCAAGAGGAGAAGGGGACGACAGAGGATGAGATGGCTGGATGGCATCACTGACTCGATGGACGTGAGTCTGAGTGAACTCCGGGAGTTGGTGATGGACAGGGAGGCCTGGCATGCTGCAATTCATGGGGTCGCAAAGAGTCAGACACGACTGAGTGACTGATCTGATCTGATCTGATAGCTTTCATTCCTTCCTATTATCACTACTTTGTTTCAGCTATTAATATTTCTTACCTCTCCCAATTGACCATGCTTTACATAATGCAGACCCATCCCTTCCAGTATTAATTATTGTGATTTTGACAATAAAACACTCTATTACCACTTCCCTATTTGAAATATTTCAATGGTTTTCCTGGATTTTTGAAATTAACTTTAATCGTTTTATCTAAATCCTTAGGAACTTGAATCTTTCCTTATTCTGTTCAAGTCTTTGGCCACATTCCTATGCATCATGCTCCTTGGGAGCACTGAACTGCCTGGAGTTACTAAACAAATCAAGCTTTCCTGTACAATGTAATTTTGCATTTAAAAATGTTGTTTGGTCTACCTGGAATGTGCTGCATTCCCACTATTAATAAGCATTTTATCAAGCAGAACTCAGATTTACTGGAGTTTTGCATGGACTCCTTTTTTTGGATTTGTGATGCTCTTAGATTCTCCTATTTTATAAAACTGCTCTGGTTTTACAATACTATGGGGCAATGATTGAGTTTTTTTTTGTTTGTTTGTTTTTGTGTAATTTCAGTAATACATAAACCATTATCTCCTTCATTTTATATATTGTCACCCTGTTTATTTAACTTATATGCAGCATACATCATTCTAAATGCCAAGCTGAATGAATCATCAACTGGAATTAAGATTGCCAGAAGAAATATCGACAACCTCAGAAATACAGATGATACCATGCTAATGGTAGAAAGTGAAGAGAAACTAAAGATTCTGTTGATGAGGGTGAAAGAAGAGAGTGAAAAAGCTGGTTTAAAGCTCAACATTCTGTTCTATACATCAGTGTCTCTTTTGCTGTCTCATAAAAAACTAAGATCATGACATCTAGTCCCACCACTTCATGACAGACAGAAGGGGAAAAAATGACATATTTTATTTTCGTGGATTCCAAAATCCCCGCGGACAGTGACTGCAGCCATGAAATTAAAAGACAGCACTTGGAAAGAAAGCTATGACAAACACAAAATATTAAAACAGACAGCATATTAAAAAGCAGAGACAGTGCTTTGCCAACAAAGGTCCATCTAGTCAAAGCTACGGTTTTTCCAATAGTCATGTATGGATGTGAGAGTTGGACCATAAAGAAAACTCAGTGCTGAAAAATTGATACTTTTGAACTGTGGTATTAGAGAAGACCCTTGAGAGTCCTTTGGACTGCAAAGAGATCCAACCAGTCAATTCTTAAGGAATTCAGGAGTTCTGAATATCCATTGGAAGGAGAGATGCTGAAGCTGAAGTTCCAATATCTTCATCTGATGCAAAGAGCAGACTCATTGGAAAAGACCCTGATGCTAGGAAAGATTGAAGTTAAAAGGAGAAGTGGCAGGCAGAGGATGAGATCATTAAATAGCATCACCAACTCAATGGACATGGATTTGAGCAAACTCCAAGAGATAGTGAAGGACAAGGAAGGCTGCCTTGCTGCAGTCCATTGGGTTGCAAAGAGTCAGACACAATTTAGCAAGTGAACAATAGCAATATAAGGTGTGTGCAATGGCGCAAGATTTGTACATGGATGAATAAATGAATGTACCTTGTCTTTTCCAGTTACTCTTATCACTGTTATATTAAACATTTCAACTATGATTTTTACTTTAACTTGAAATATAGGATCGCATGGGAAAACAAATACCCAAATACTGGATCCAGAATCCTTGCTTTTTCAGCTATACAGTACCCATCTGCCTCTGAAAATAGAGACAACAAAGACTAATGAAGTTATGTGCAAAATACTAAGTATTCTAGAATTCCAAAGGAAATATTTTTAGGTAATCATTAAATTTGTATTTGATGCAGAGGAGGAATTATTCATTTTACTTTTAAAAAATATACTTAATAATTTTTATCTAGAATTCAAAGCAGTTCTGATGTTTTGAAATATTTGGTTTATGTTCTGCTTTTTCTAGTTCATAGTCTCTATTTACTATGTATGTATGTATCTATCTGTATATTTATTCACGTTTTCAATTTTAAACCAAACATTATTTTGGAAGTTATATCAAATAAAACGTAATTTAATTAGTAATGCAACATACTCATTTCTGAGCTGCCTTCGTGGCTCAGATGGTAAAGCATCTGCCTGCAATGCAGTAGACCTGGGTTCCATCCCTGGGTTGAAAAGATCCTTTGGAGAAGGGAATGGCTACCAATTCCAGTATTCTTGCCTGGAGAATTCCATGGACAGGGGAGCCTGGGGACCTACAGTCCATGGGGGTCGTAAAAAGTCAGATGCAACGGACCTACTAACAGTTTAATACTTATTTTTATTTTGAAAAATTCTGCCACATGTTATCTTTTTTAATTAATTAATTCATTTTAGATGGAGGATATATTATCTTTTGTATACCTTTCTTCAGACTACCACTACAAAATTCCAAGTGCAGGTGAATTTTGCAATTTGCCAGTGAAAATTCCAAATACATTCAATGATGATAAGTTACCCCAGGGCAAGGCTTTTTGTTTAATTGTTGTTACAAGGTAAGGTCAACTTGCAATTTGTCACAAAAAGAATGCCTTGCAAAAACTACTTTAACCATTTAATAATTTCATTTCATTCTAGTGATATTTTCAAGCTCTGTAAAGCATTAGACTTCAAACATTTTAGTCATATGCTCCATGTAAGGCTTTGAAAATCAGGGATCTTCTTGTACTTTATAAATTCATGTCTAGGATTATTTTATATTAAAATCATTGTGAAAGATGTATTTTTTTGGAAAATTATACTTGGTATATCCTTTAAAAATATTTTTATTAAACTTTCAAGGGACAGATTTATCTCATTCAGTTTAGGGGCAATGCCTGCATTGGTAAAAATCCTATCATTATAAAGTCATTCATCAAAATTAGACAAATATTAAAAATGAAAACAAAAATATGACTCAGGTCCTTATAATAACCTTTTTACTATAAATTCTAATTCTTGCATAGGTAGAGAAATTAAGATACATTTCATATATCTTTGTATATACGTGTTTACACACATACACATACCAAGACAATATTGAAAGTATTGGTATGAAGTATTGAAAAAAGTCGATACTTATTTCATTCTAGAGATAAGCAAGAAGCATATGACTAGGATGAAATCAGATTCTGTCCCTTTCAACACTAATTAACATTTTCTTTGCTTTACTTCTGGGATTATCCTTCAGAAACAAAGCATTCTCCAATTGCTTCTGTGCTTGGTGCCCTGGAGATTTTTAATAGCTCTTTTCAGTGGAAAGACGGTAGCTGAATGGAAGTTGTTTTTTTCCTCTGTTAAATGGGTAAGTCGTAATTAAGATGAGGGTGGTGAGAAAAGAAAATCTGCAGTCAGTAGATAGTTCTCAGGTAGGTCAACTTTAGGAAATAGTGTATATGGATCATGAAATTAAATTCCTAAACCTACTCATTCCTGTGGAAACCCTGAGCCTTCTTGTACCATGAGAAAAAGCATTCAATCATTTGAAGATGGCTGCCCTGTAGAAGGACTCAGGCAGGCCTCCCCATCTACTTCCTTAAGTAGATGACTGCTTCCTTATGACTGCAGTATGAGAAAAAGCAGAATGTGCTGGAAGTTATGATGTCAAATTCTGAGAAAATAATAAGAAAGATCAAACAGAATCATTAATGACATCATGAAATAAAAACAGACTGGGGAGCCAAGAGGATGATTACCTTAATTTCAAACTTGCACTGCTGTTCACAAGTCTAAGAATGCCTACATTTCTAAAAGTCAAACACTATGCATATAAAGTATTCTCACTATAGTGTGTCTGTGTGTAATGAAAGATTATACATATTACATATGACTTTGATAAGTTTTGTTGGTATTTAGTTTCTAAGTTGTATCTGAAATTCTTTTGTGACCCTGTGGACTGTAGCCCACCAAATTCCTCTGTCCATGGGATTTTCAAGGCAAAAATATTGAAATAAGTCACCATTTTCTCTTCCAGGGAAACTTCCTGACACAGGGATCAAACTCACATCTCCTGCATTGGCAGGCAGATTCTTTAACACTGAGTCACCTAGGAAACCCCCTTTATAACTACCTATCCATTAAAATTCTCTTTTCCCTTATAGGTTATTACAAAACATAAAGTATTATACCCTATGCTATACAGTAGGTCCCCTGTTGGTTATCTATTTTATATATAGTAAGCTTATTTATCCATTTTTATTTCCTCATTGCCATAAGATCTTCAGCCATATTTCCATAAATTAAGGAAATATATAGCAGACATTAGAAAAAGAAGAATCCTTGGCATCTAGATTTTCAAGGGCTCAAGTCCCAACAAAAACAGTAGGAATGGAAGGAAAATTTTCAAGCCATCGTGATGCTTAGAGAATGAGTAGATAAACCTCTCTTTATCCAATTTGAACTGAAATGTGGGAAGCATCAGCAAACAGAACAAAATAATTGACTGAACTTTGAGAAATCTTCCTGAGAAATAGCCTTCTTCAATGAAACAGTGAAAGACTATTTTCTTGGGCTCCAAAATCACTGCAGATGGTGACTGCAGCCATGAAATTAAGACACTTGCTCCTTGGAAGAAAACCTTTGAGAAACCTAAAGAGCATATTAAAAAGCAGAGACATTACTTTACCAAATGGTCAAAGCTATGGTTTTTCCAGCAGTCATGTATGGATGTGAGAGTTGGACCATAAAGAAGGCTGAGTGCCGAAGAATTGATGCTTTTGAACTGTGGTGTTGGAGAAGACTCTTGAGAGCCCCATGGACTGCAAGGAGATCCAACCATTCAATCCTAAAGGAAATCAGTCATGAATATTCATTGGAAAGACTGATGCTGAAACTGAAGCTTCAATGCTTTGGCCAGCTGATGCAAAGAGCAGATTCAATAGAAAAGACCCTGAAGCTGGGAAAGATTAAAGAAAGGAGGAGAAGGGGATGACAGAGGATGAGATGAGATGATTGGATGGCATCATTAATTTGATGGACATGAGTTTGATCAAGCTCCAGGAGTTGGTGATGGACAGGGAAGAGTTGGACATGACTGAGTGACTGAACTGAACTTGTTTTTCCACCCTTGTCTGAACTTCATGAGAAGTAAAACAATAGAATTTTTAGGCAAATTTTGGGATTCTAAAGCAGAGAATACCTTTAAGGCTGGTTTCATGGGCCTGCAGGGCATCAGGTTCCAGATTTCCCTTGACATGAATATGTTGCTGTATCAATAAAATTGCATATAATTATCTACTGTGTTTAGATGTAAGATTGTCCTACTGAGCTTCCCACTGGAGTCAAAATGGCATAGGATAACATCCAAAAGTTCTCTAAAGAGAACACAGAATTACACCTTGGTCAGGATGTTGAACAAGCTATGTATATGAACACATTATCAGAGCCCAGTTTTTTAAAAATGACTTCTAAATGCCAGAGAGGTATTTTGCTTGCTGAATGAGGATAAGGAAAACAAAAAGCTGCAAGTGATACCAAAATGGGTCAGTAGTCACCAAGAACTCAGACACCTTTCATGGGCTCAGAAACTTACATGCAACTTTAGAGATAAAGGGAGAACACAGTAAGCCATAATTTACTAAAAAAATTAATGAATTATTTGAGTTTATTGACAATTGCTTAATTTTGTTTCACCACCAGGCTAAAAATATCTGGTGACAGAAATAAATCATGCAAAAAGTTAAATTATTTGCACACCAAAACTGATATAACTTCACAACCATCCTTACACAAAATTAACTTAATAGTTGCCATTTATTGAGTGCTTACTTTTTGCCTGCATTACTTTACCTTCACAAAACTCTCAAAACTTAGAAATCATTGCTATAGCATTACTATTTCAAAGGTAAATAAAGTTTAATGAGTTGACTAAGGTTGCTGCTGTGAAGTCGCTTCAGTCGTGTCCGACTCTGTGCGACCTCATAGACAGCAGCCCACCAGGCTCCCCCGTCCCTGGGATTCTCCAGGCTAGAACACTGGAGTGGGTTGCCATTAGGAAGCAAATAAATGGTAAAATCAAGAATTAAATCCAAGTATGTATATTCATAATAATTCTGCTTCTAAAAACCATACCATAAGAAGAAGTAACCAGAAGTAACCAAGCCATTCATAAGCAAGTAGGGTGATACTGGTGAGTGAGTATATACATTGAAACTGAATTGAAGGTTTTATGTTTACTTCTTATCTCAGCACAGACTTGAGGTGGCTGAGATGGTAAAGAATCTGCCTTCAAATCAGGAGACCTGGGTTCCATCCCTGTATTGGGAAGATCCCCTGGAGAAGGGAATGGCAACCCACCCCAATATTCTTGCCTGGGGAATTCCATGGACAGGGGAGCCTGGTAGGCTACAGTCCATGGGGTTGCAAAGAGTTGGACACAACTGAGTGACTGATACTTCCACACTTCTTACTTCAAGGGACTTGGTAGTTTTAAGGATTCTCAGCCTTGGTGCTATTGAACTTTTGAATCAAATGATTATTTATTATGATGGGCTGGCTGTGCCTTGTTGGGTGTCCAGCAGTATCCCTGACTTAGATACTAGCAGAGTTTCCACTTGTGGTTGTGACAAACAAAAATGTCTCCAAATATTGTTACCTAATGGAGAACAACTGATTTATATTAAAGTCACTGAGGAACCACTCAAATGATCTTTTCCTTTATTCACTGTCCTGACTCTAGTTTTGAGATTTCTTATGACATCAAAACTTGACACTAGTACTATTTAGAATAGTTGGAAACATTTCTACAGTTCATGGAAAGAAACTATATCATAAGGTATGTTTTCAAATTTTATTATTCAACTATTCTTTAATTGAATTGCTTTCTTGCTCAACTGAAAATTATTAAACAGCTCAATTATCTATATATAGCCTCTCATTTCTAAAATAAAACTCATAATATCAACTTTGTATAATATTTTTAGGGAATAAAATGAAACAATAAACACGAAACTTGTTTAACTGTAATGCCAGGAGATTAAAACCATGTTCACCTTGACCATAAGCACAAGGGGAAAGTAAATCAAGGATCAATGGAACTCTCAGAGAGATACTTGACTCATGCCCTTACTCAGTTCTAATTCTTTTATGTCTTCCACAAGCACATCTTTCTGTAGAGAGTTTTGACTCTCCATGTGTGTGCTTATTTCAAATAAGATAAAGTGTTATAAGAAAGTTATTAAAAGGAATATTAAAATTATTGAACTGTTCTTTACAGTGAAGAAAACATGCCTATATTTTTATGGGTTACTACGAGAAAGAATGATCAGAGCAGGAACAAAATTTTTAATAGTCTATAAACAATTTAATAAAGCCAAATATGTTGCAAAGTGCTAAAGTTATAGTGATCATATACCCTGGCCTCCAGGTGATGTCACTGGTTTTAGTGCAATGATAACTAGATTACTAAAAATAAGAGGGTCATCTGTCTTGGAGGATCAATGTTAAGGTGGTTAGATAACTATATAAAATCAATTATATATTGTCACTTATGGCATTAAATACTTAATATAATTGCTTTTACATAATTATATAATTCCATAGAAAGTAAAATTAAACTTAGGAGTCATATCTTTATGTTAGGAAGAAGTAAATTTAGGACCAATGAAAGAAAGATTCATTTACTGTAGAAATCGTCACTTCCAGAAATGACATGCACATAGCAAACTAAAGATTCTAGAACGTTTTAGATAGATTAAAATGGGTATGTCATAATACACAATCTTTAGATTATGAAATATAGTGAAAAAGTAAAAAGCAAAAAATGTTACATCTTTGATCTTTACAAATATTTTATTTTCTGCTGTTAGTTCTATAATCACAGTAATCAACTATTTTCTGTATGTAACATACTAGTTATCAAGATAATATTTTATATGCACAGACATAGAATTCTGCCAACTTTTTTTCTAAATTCTTGAAATAGCAATTGAACTAAGTTTAAGGACTTTTACTTAAAAAGTAATATGCAATCTGTGCTTGGTTCAATACTGAAACAGGTATATTTTTATCAGCTGAGAATACACACAAAGTATAACAACTTCAACACTGATATTAATAATTGAGCTATAACTCTTATGGGTCTTGTTGTATGATTCCAAAGACAGTTATGCTTAACTGTTTCAACAATGATCTGGTTAAAAACAACCCAGAGTATAATAAATTTGCTGAGAATACCTTTTAATTATGATCTTTCAACAATATTGGCTTGTTACATTTCTACTTGGCTAAATGACTTCTATGAATTTTTGACCAAGAAAATGCTTAGGATAAAAAAGTATATATATTGATAGTATTTTTAAACATGAAAAGTAAAGCTTATTAAATATGCCCTTCTGAGCAGGCAAACGTGAGAAATTTAAAATAAGCTTTGCCTTTCACAGCAACTTCATATTATACAGACTCAACCCTCTAATGAACTCCATTTGTTGACTCATGCAAGAAAACAAGGTAATTGTATTATCTCAACCTTTCTGACTTTTGAGCTGTGGTGTTAGAGCTATTACATTCAGTACTTGCAAAGAAACATATTAAAATATAATCAAGTTGTTTTGCGGAAATTGGGGCACAACCTCTTCATTGAATCGGGGAAAAGAATATTTCTATTAGGGACATTTAACTCACTAGATACATGTGAAACATCATCATTTGTTCTTGTAAAGTTATCGAAGTGGTTAAAAATAACAAAAATGCATTACAAAAGTTGATAGAAAATATAAGGTTAGAATATTTAATGAATATCTATTTTAGATTTTTTTTTTGTTTTTGTAGACCATTTAACATTATCTCATTCCTTTTCTGAATATTTTTCTTCTGAATGTAATAATGAAATAAGCACATATTTATTGAACATTTATACTATACCAATTACCTCTAAATAAGAACAGAAGATAAACTATGTCGAGATTATTAATCAGTTATAAAGAATTAACAGGGTACTGTGATTATAGCTACACTACATGAGTGCAGTTCAGTTCAGTCACTCAGCCATGTCTGACTCTTTGTGACCCCATGGACCGCAGCACATCAGGCTTCCCTGTCCATCACTAGCTCCTGGAGCTTGCTCAACTCATGTCCATTGAGTCGATGATGCCACCCAACCTTCTCATCCTCTGTCGTCCCCTTCTCCTCTTGCCTTTAGTCTTTCCCAGCATCAGCATCTTTTCCAATGAGCCAGTTCTTTGCATCAGGTGGACAAAGTGCTGGAACTTTAGCTTCAGCATCAGTCCTTCCAATGAATATTCAGGACTGATTTCTTTTAGGATTGACTGGCTGGATCTCCTTGCAGTCCAAGGGACTCTCAAGAGTCTTCTCCAATACCACAATTCAAAAGTATCAATTCTTTGGTGCTCAGCTTTCTTTATAGTCCAAGTCTCACCCATGCACAACTACTGGAAAAACTATAACTTTGACTAGACAGACCTTTGTTGGCAAAGTAATATCTCTGCTATTTAACAGGCTCTCTAGGTTTGTTATAGCTTTTCTTCCAAGGAGCAAGTGTCTTTTAATTTCATGGCTGCAGTCACCAGAAAGAAGTATAGACAATAGTGGATGTTATTTCCAGAAATTCTGCCCTGCCAACATTCTGAATGTTTCTGAGAGCAATGTAATATGGAAAAAAAATGGGCACAGAGAAGTGAAGTGAAGTGAAGTGAAGCACTCAGCTGTGTCCCACTCTTTGTGACCCCATGGGCTATAGCCTACCAGGCTCTTCAGTCCATGAATTTTCCAGGCAAGAATACTGGAGTGGGTTGCCATTCCCTTCTCCAGAGGATCTTCCTGACCCAGAAATCAAACCCAGGTCTCCTGCATTGCAGGTAGACGCTTTACCTTCTGAGCCACAAGCACAGAGAACTCTGGGTTAAGATTGGATACAAAAGAACAAATGTGAAGAGGTTTTTTAAATACCATAACATTTTATTTTACATATATTTCCCTTTTATCAATGTACATCGCTCAGTCGTGTCCAACGCTTTGTGACCCCATGGACTGTTGCCTATGAGGCTCCTCTGTTCATGGGATTTTCCAGGCAATAGTCCTGGAGTGGATTGCCATTTCCTTCTCCAGGGGATCTTCCCAACCCAAGGATCGAACCCAGGTCTCCCACATTGTAGACAGATGCTTTACCATCTGAGCCACTAGGGAAGTCCATCAGTGTACATACCATTGTCTAAATAGTCAACAAGCATTATCTCAATAATTAAAATATACAATATTCTGACTGACAGGAAGCATCTTGTCATATTTTTATTTTCTTTCTAAGACTATAAAATCATGACTTATAATTGATGGCGTTTCAGGTTTCTTGACTCAGTAGTTCATGCATTTCGATGGAAGTAAGAAGAAATTTTATACTCCACAAGTCAAAACTGTTCTTCCTTCCAGGTACAAAAATTTGACTGATACCCACAAAGCAGCATGCTGATTACATTAGTGCCGTCAGCATAACCTCTCTCAAAGATAAATGTGTGTCAAGCTTTTTTGTTATCAATATTGCTTGAAGACATAAAAATGTTTAAGTATCTGTTAAAGTTCTTAGAATTCCACATACCAAATATGCATTATTGATAGAGCAAATGTTTGTGAATATTATGCATGTTCTAAGCCCTGTGAGAAACTAAAAGAACTCAGTGGTGAGCGACAAAAGACAGTTTGTCCCCTCATTTCATTTTGGTACTCGATGCTATGTGGAGAACAGAGTATATAGAGATGCATGTTTGGTTCAGTTCAATTCAGTTCAGTTCAGTCTCTCAGTCGTGTCCAACTCTTTGTGACCCCGTGGACTGCAACACTCTAGGCCTCCCTGTCCATCTTCAACTCCCAGAGTTTATTAAACTCATGTCCATTGAGTCAGTGATATCATCCAACGATCTCATCCTGTCATCCCCTCTTCCTCCTGCCTTCAATCTTCCCCAGCATCGGGGTCTTTTCAGATGAGTCAGTGTTTCCCTTCAGGTGGCCAAAGTATTGGAGTTTCAGGTTCAGCATCAGTCCTTCCAATGAACATTCAGGACTGATTTCCTTTAGGATGGACTGGTTGGATCTCTTGCAGTCCAAGGGACTCTCAAGAGTCTTCTCCAATATCACAGTTCAAAAGCATCAATTTTTCAGCCCTCAACTTTCTTCATGGTCCAACTCTCACATCCATACATGACTACTGGAAAAACCATAGCTTTGACTAGATGAAAGTTTGTTGGCAAATAATGTCTCTGCTTTTTAATAAGCTGCCTAGGTTGGTCATAACTTTTCTTCCAAAGAGCAAGTGTCTTTTAATTTCATGGCTGCAACCACTATCTGCAGTGATTTGTGAGCCCCCCAAAATAAAGTCTGTCACTGTTTCCACTGTTTCCCCATCTATTTGCCATGTAGTGATGGGACCAGATGCCACGATCTTAGTTTTCTGAATGTTGAGTTTTAAGCCAACTTTTTCAGTCTCCTCTTTCCCTTTCATCAAAAGGATCTTTAGTTCTTCTTCACTTTCTGCCATAAGGGTGGTGTCATCTGCATATCTGAGGTTATTGATACTTCTCCTGGCAGTCTTGAGTCCAGCTTGTGCTTCAGCCAGCCCAGTGTTTCTCATTATGTACTCTGCTTATAAATTAAATAAGCAGGGTGACAATGTACAGCCTTGATGTACTCCTTTCTGTGTTTGCAAACAGTCTGTTGTTCCATGTCCAGTTCTAACTGTTACTTCCTGACCTGCATACAGATTTCTCAAGAGACAGGTCAGGTGACCTGGTATTCCCATCTCTTTCAGAATTTTCCAGAGTTTGTTGTGGTCCACACAGTCAAAACCACACTCAATATCATAGTAATCCAAGTCTATGCCCCAACCAGTAATGGTGAAGAAATTGAAGTTGAACAGTTCTATGAAGACCTACAAGACCTTCTAGAACTAACACCCCAAAAAGATGTCCTTTTCATTTTAGCGGACTGGAATGCAAAAGTAGGGAGTCAAGAAACATCTGGAGTAACAGGCAAATTTGGCTTTGGAGTACAGAATGAAGCAGGACAAAAGGTAATGGAGTTTTGCCAAGAGAGCAAACTGGTCATAGCAAACACCTTCTTCAACAACACAAGAGATGACTCTATACATGGACATCACCAGATGGTCAATACCAAAATCAGATTGATTATATTCTTTTCAGCCAAGGAGATGTATGTTAGATGAATTTAGCTAAGTAAAGGAGGTCAAAGAGGATATTCCTGAAGAAGTGACTCTTTGGTAAAGGTCTGATTAAGCCAAAATATTTTAATTTCATGGAGATGATATGGGAAATTATTCTGTGTGTTCACATTGATATTTTCTTATTATCACCATTGTGTGAATTGAATTGCATATACATTTATATATATACGTATATATCAATATACCTATCTATCTATATGTGATGAATTTTGATCAGGTCCTGGAACATAGTAAGGGCTCACTTAGTATACTAGCTAAATACATTCTTTTTGTCCTTTTTCTTTCTGTTCCCAAGTCCCCCTTCTTCTTCTAATTATCATTATAGACATAAAGATTAATATACTCAGAAGCCTCGTGTCCTGTGACAGTATAGCTATTAAAAATGGTCTCCAGAAAAGACAGTGTGGTTCCAGTGGAAACAGAAAAAAAAAAAATTGTGTAAGATAGGCTAGAGAGGGAGAGAGTCAATCTAGCCAGAGCTTTGTATGCTGAAAGTGAAAGTGTTAGTCGTGCAGTCCTGTCCAGCTCTTTGTGAATCCATGAACTATATAGCCCACCAGGCTCCTCTGTCCATGAAATTCTCCTGTCAAGAATACTGGAGTGTGTTGCCATTTCCTTCTCCCGGGGAACTGCCAGACCCAGGAATTTATCCGGGGCTTCCTGCATTACAGGCAGATTCTTTACCATCTGAGCCACCAGGGAAGCCATTGTATGCTGAGCTGCTTTTATTAAGTTCTAATTAAGATTTCAAAAGGAAAGAGGGGAGAGTGAATATAAACTGATTGTATTTGAGCTTATCCAAAATGATTCTTCCTCTGTTGAGTCACAGAGATTGGCAAGGGTCCGACTGGATGCACGTCCATCAGTCAGATATCTTGGTAGCTGTCCAGAATAAAAAGTTGTGCCATGGAGGATATAACATTTATTTTGTATTCAATAAGTATTTTATTATTTGCATATTTTGAAAATACAGACAGGTAGGAGAGTAGCACATATAGTTATTTTGTTAAAGTGGGATAATTTAGCTATTTATTATTATTATAATATCTACTATAATTATTGAAATGAAATCCTGGGATGATAATTCTATCATATAACACGTGAAGCATTCTGAGTTCCATGGAAGAAAAATAAGTAATATAAATATAAGCATTTTTCATAGCATAGCAGTGTCTCCTAACATTTTGTGTTAATAACATAAAGTGTTATTGTATTCCTAATATAGACATTCAATATGAAATTGTTAATTGACTCATTTCTAAATTAAATACCTTCGCCAATAGCTACAGTAGTATCAGACAACCACCATTGCCGGGAGCCGACATATTGCATATTGAGTGCATATTGCATATTGAGTGAGGATCTGTAATAGCTCAACTGGAATTCTATCACTGCCGGGAGCCAGCGTGAGGCACTCCGCCCATGACAAAGGTCATGAGGAAGGAGGCTCGGCATACGCAAAGGCGGGATCGAGCCTCAGGAGTCCCCCTGGAAATTCTCGAGCATCTACCCCCAAAACCAGAGTCTGCCTACTTTCTGCTTTGTGCTTTCACCTACACCTCTGACTTTACGGCGGGCTGTCCCCCACTACCTCTCTCTGAAAAAAGAGTTAGCTTACAGCTCCAGTTAATAATTCCTGGGTGTGACAGTGTTTAACCTACAAACTCCTTTGGAAATCCTCTAGCCTGCCTGAATAGGTTTTTCCGGCCACATGTGATTGTTTAGAGCCTCCCAACTGTGAGAGGCAGGAGATGTTCTAAACTGCCTAAACACAGATTCCTTTGAGTAGTTAAAAGATTGATTAGAAATTGTATTGGTGAAGGGTTTTTCACTTGTTGGGCCAATGTTTGCTGCTAAGTCTCCATACTCCTTACCTACTGTGTCTTTGGCAGTGTATTGATTGATATAATGGGTGTATAGAAATGTAAAATGCAGCTTTGTTCAATGCTTTTTGGAAGGCTGGCGCCTGACTTTGGAATAATCACCTTTAGAGAAAGATAAGTTTCTTAAAATGTTAACAGGCCTCCGGGCCAGAAGATGATGTCTATCACCTGAACTTTTGCATATGATAAGTTTACAGGAAAAAAGCCTGGCTTGCTGCATGACTCTACCCCTTCCCCCATTATCCTCTATGCATAACTTAAGGTATAAAAACTACTTTGGAAAATAAAGTGCGGGCCTTGTTCACTGAAACTTGGTCTCCCCATGTCATTCTTCCCTTTAACTTCCGGCTGAGCGTCCATCTGGAGCGTGGATGTCCTCTGCGACCATTTATTTGCCTGGGCTTCTAAGACCCACTCGAGAAGGTGTCTAAGGTGGGGCACCTTCCGCTATTCGAGAGGGCGCCTGCGGCCTCCGTGGTCAGAGCTAACCTGGTGTCACGGGTTATATTGATTTTCCGCGTAAACCAAGCCACTCAGCTTCTTTTCTCCACTGAATTTTCCTACTGAGCTATCCTTATTTCAGCCGCTTTTCTCCACTAAATTTCCTCACTGAGCTATCCTTATTCTATTACTCTTTATATCTTTGATAAATAAATAATTAAATAAGTCGCCGACGCCGTCCCCGCTTCGAATACCCTGGATCAGCCGGGGCTGGACCCCGGCACACCATCAACAGCAATAAGACTCTTACTTGGGTTGAATATTATGAAAAACATTTTTAAATAGTAATTAGTAGAGAGAAAGAAGAAGATGAACAAAGACACATGGACATGAAGATGATCAGATCTTAGTCACACTATAAGAGTTTAAAGAAATTAACTTGGGGGATATTTATCAAAGAGGTAAATCAGAACTAATTGGATACATCTACAAATGATCAGTTTAATAGAATTCAGGGACTCTTAGTAAGATGGTAATTAAGAAATTAAGGTTACTTCTTTTTTCAGGAACAAAACAAAGATGCCCACTTATACCACTTTTATTCAACATAGTATTGGATTCACTTTGCAGTCTTATGTCAGACTTGAGAACACAGATATCCCTTCAGATAGTGACAAGTAACTTGGGAAACTATTATGAATGACTCATGATCCAATACAATACATGCCACCAAAAAGAGGCAGGCCACCTAAGTGTGTTAGAGATAGAAAAGTACACTGAAAATATCTGAAATATTAGAACTGGGTTTAAAAATAATAAAAACTACTCAGTATATCACCTGTTGTTAACTGAAGTTCTTGGTTGCCCAGTAACCAAAAACCTGACTGATATTTCAGATATCACCTGCTGCCCACCTATAAATGACACTACTTGTTTCTTAACTTCTCTTTCAACTACCCTCAAACCAGTTAAATAAATGCAGATCAATTCTATTTCACTATGCTACCGAGCTATAGTTACTGGAACAGGATACTATTGCCACAAAAAGACACAGATTAATGGAACAGAATAGACAACTCAGAATTAAACCCACAGGGATATCGTCAATTAATTTATGACAAAGGAATGAAGAGCATGCAATGAAAATAGTCTCTTTAATAAATAATGCTGGGAAAATTGGAGAATTGTGTGTAAAAGAATAAACCTGGAGCACAGTCTTACATCATAAGGAAAAATAAACTCAAAATGGAGTAAAAGTTAAATGTAAGACCTGAAACCATAAAACTCCTAGAAGAAAACATAGCAGTGCATGCGGATCTACTGATATCATTTTTGATCTCTCCTCAGGCAAGGACAGCAAAAGCAAAAATGAGTAAATGGGACAACAATAAAACTAGAGCTTTTGCACAGTGAAGAAAACTATTGACACAATGAAAATGCTACCTACTGAATGGAGAAGACATTTGCAAAAAATACAGTAATAATTGTTTAATATCTAAAATATATGAAAACTTCAAATAACTCAATATCAATAAAAACAATCTGATTAAAAATTAGCAGTTATGAATAGTTTTTCCAATGAAAAAATTGCCAACAGATACATGAAAAGTGCAAATCAAAACCACTATAAGACATCACCTCTAAGCTGTCAGAATGGCTATTATCAAAAGTTTTGGTGAGAATGTGGAGAAAAAGGGGCCCTTTTGCCTCATTGGTGGGAAAATAAATTTGTTCAGCTACCATTGAAAAGAATATGGAGGTTCATCAAAGAATTGAGTGAAACAACCATCCAGCGATTCCACTCCTAGGTATTTATCAGAAGAAAACAAAATATTATTTTTAAAAGATATATGCACTGCAGAATTATTTACAATAGCTAAGATATGGAAGCATCTTAAGTGTCTATTGGTAGATGAATAGATAAAGATGTGATTTATATCAAAGGAATATTCTTCAGTCATAAAAAAAAAACTCTTTCAAATTTCTGCAACATGGATGGATCTAGAGGATATGTTAAATGAGATAAGTCAGACAGAAAAAGACATGATTTCACTTACATGTAGAATCTAAAAAAATGAATGAAGGAGGAGGCATAAACTTCCAGTTATAAAATAAATAGGTCATAGGCGTGTAATGTACAGCATAAGGAATACAGTCAATAATATTGTAATAACATTGCATGGAGATGGATGATTACTAGACTTATTATAGTGATCAATTTATAATATATAAATATTTTGAATCATGATGTTATACACCTGAAACTAATATAATATTGTATGTTGACTATACTTCAGTAAAAATAAAAGAGAAAAAATACTAACATAAAAATATTAATATCTTTTTTATTACTATAACACCCAATCATTTGAATAACATTTATGCTTTGGATCAGTGCTCATGGATAGACACTTAACTTGTTGTCTATGAATAAGAGATGTGGATCCTCTGGATACACATGAAACAAGTCACAGTCACAATGTTTCCAGGAGAATATTTTACTCATCAATAGTAACCTTTACATTTCCAGAATAAATTCATGTTTTCTGAAGTTAAATATTTCAGAGCAGTGATACAAATGCTTACTCTTAAGATTGTGTTTCCTTTCATAATATTATTTTTAATAAAGAACTATGTTAAAGGACAGATTACAGGCTGGTAAAATTTATTATCTTAGGGTTGCTAGCAGGTAGGAGGAGATAATAATGAAAGCATGGTATTCTTTGCATAATTATCTCTTTGTATTTACCATTTCACTTATTACAATGATCATATATTGCTGATTTGACATACAAAACATCAAGTTAAAAATTAAACTTTAAAAATGTAAAACTCTTTTAACATTGATTTCAACCATCATGATAATCACTAGACTCAAAATAGCAGTTTCTATTAAATTCACAGGTTATTGAATGACATTTTTCAATATGTTACATCAACCTCCAGCTTTCTATCTGTTGGAAAGTATCAGGAAAAAATGTCTCACACACTTTCATGTCATTTTCCTTTAAAACCCTTTGAAATATGGTAGGCATTCAGCAAAGGTAAATTATTGCTGTTACCAGTATTACTATTCATTTTATTTTGCCAAATCAGATTTTATCATCAAGCAAAAAATATGTGACATGTTCTAAATTCCTATGGGACAAGTTCTGAGGACTGATGTACAGCAAAATGTAAATACTTTCAAAACAGCATCATCATCATACAATTTTTATAAACAACATAGATCATCACTTTCCTAAATGCGATACTCTGCAAGTAACAATCCATCTATTTATTCATTTAATAAAATGTCATATTTCTTCTACAAAATGTCTTCTCCACCTTGATTTTATATATATATATATATATATATATATATATATATATATATATATGAGGAGGGCATGGCAACCCACTCCAGTATTCTTGCCTGGATAATCCCGTGGACAGAGGAGCCTGGCAGGCTACAGTCAATGGGGTCACAAAGAGCTGGACATGACTGAACTCACTTAGCATATATACTTATATAATATATATATATTATATATATATAATATATATATATATATATATATAAGATTGAAAGTGGAAAGGGAAAGATTGAAGGTGGGAGGAGAAGGGGATGAGAGGATGAGATGGTTGGATGGCATCACCGACTCCATGGACATGAGTTTGAGTAAGCTCCGGGAGCTTAGTGATGGACAGGGAAGCCTGGCTTGCTGCAGTCCATGGGGTCGCAGAGTCAGACAAGACTGAGTGACTGAACTGACTGAACTATATAGTCTTAGTTCATATATTCAAAAACTGCATTGATTTGATTGTATAATACTTCTTTTGTGGGAGGTCGTCCTGTGCATTGTAATCTGTTTAGCAACATCTCTAGTCTCTTCCCCCTAGAAACCAGTTACACATTCCATGCCCCAGTTGTAACAATATCTCCAGACATTGCCAAATAGTTCCTGGCAGGCAAAAATATCTGCCTGGTTGAGAATTACTGCACTACTTTGATCTGCAGATATGACAGTGGTATTAGTTGCTCATCCTCAACCACAAAATATAACTTATGGGGGGAAAATAAGAGGATAAAAAGATGAGATGGTTGGATTCCATCACTGATTCAATGGACATGAACTTGGGCGAACTCCGGCCGATGATGAGGAACAAGGAGGCCTGGTGTACTGCAGCCCCTACTGCAGTCCATGGGGTAGCAAAGAGTCAGACAATTTAGCAACTGAACAACAACAGCAACAACAGCATAGATTATTTTTACAACTAACTTAGTACCATTAACAATCTTCAATAATTAGCTCTTTGTGGGGCCAAATTTTGGTCTAGTTCCAATGTAAACTCACACCTCTTTGTGCTTCATTAAGGTTTAACATCAATCACATTATCTTCTTTCATATTATTGGTAAGCCAGAGTTTGAACTCATAGCTACAACAAGATAAAAATTTAAATATGTAAAACTGATGCCCTTGTTTCTTGAACTTTCCTGAACAAATGCAATTTTTCTCTGTAAAAAATACCCTGGCAATCTCTGTAACCCAGATTTGATGAAATATGCTACTCCCTTTTACCAGTAAAGAAAACAATGGAAATAAAAAGTCAGGCTTTGAAGTTTCACAAAGGTACCCCAAATTATGAAAGCATATTTGGAAATGAACTCAAAACTCCCTTGTTGAATGAAAGAGTTTCCAAAGTATGAAGCCCAGCTAATACAAAATCAAGGTGAAGAAAGTATATAATCTTGTGAAGTAAAAGAACTTTTTAAACATGATACCAACAATAGAAATCAAAAGGAATTGGAGTCTTGTCATATATGTGTTGTTTATGAATGTATATTTATGGAAGAAGATTAATAATTTTTGTTAGATTCAGCAATATTTTAATAACCCAAAATGCTACTATGCTACACTGTATCACTTAATTTTGCTATAGATAATTCTATTAAAACACTTGATTTAAAAGTGCAAATTTGTTTCAAGGCAATTGATATGTACATAGATGTAATATGTCATATAGTTATATACTATATATAGTCAAATATATGATATACATGCTACAGCAAATATATGTATATAGCATAGGTTTCTTTGTCTCTATATAGATAAAAATATTTTTTTTATTTGAAATTGCTTCTTTAGGAATACTAGATGAATGTTAAAAACTGCACCCAGCTGAAGGCAGTGAGGGAGCAAACATACTTCAAAGTCTACCACCTACCTTAATTCACTGTGCTATTAACTAGGACCACCTACATCTGGTGTCCAAATTCAAGAATTCTCCTTCTATCACTGTATTATAATTTAGGAGCTCCAATCACTCTAAATGGAGTAGGAAATGGAAACCCACTCCAGTATTCTTACCTGGAGAATCCCATGGATAGAGGGAGCTTGGTGGGCTACAGTTCATGGGGTTGTAAAGAGTTGGACATGACTGAGCACACATGTGAATCACTCTAAAGCCTACTTCCATCATCAAAGTTTAGGTATTTTTCAAGGTTCCATAATCATTGTGCTATCTCCATATCTTAACAAATCAACACGTATAAAGCTACCACACTTTCATTAGAGTCTTATAATTTTTAAGAAATATGTCATATTTAAACTTGTGAGTGTTGTACTCCTAACTCCATTTTCCCACAAGCTCTTTAGTTGTCATTGCTCAATTTTGTATATCACAGTGGTTTCCAGGAACACGTATGTCAAATTAAAGCAGATCAACTTTAGTTTAATGATAGTGTTGTTGGAATTAGCTGTTTTACAAAGGCTTTTGTAACGAATGTCGAATGTGGGAATGTCAGCATTGAGTTAGTACAATATATTTCTTAAACATTTTCCTTATTACCTAAGAAGCAGAGAAGGCATTGTTTATTTATAGAGCAGATTAGATGAGTGAACCATTGAGAAGCAGGAGCAAACTGCAAAGGAGAGAAAACAAATTATGAAAATGTTCCCATTCCTTAATCATCTTATAATAAACTTCTCATGCCCCCTCAAGGGGATAGAAGGAAGGATGTGTGTCATATCACACAGAGGGTGGCATTATCTACTGTATTACCATCATGAAGATTTTGCATAAGAATTAGCTGTTGTGGTGTAGATGGCCCAGTATACTCTGACCTCCTATTCTGCACTATGATTTAACCACAGACACCCTCAGATGACTGGCAGGGCCTAAGCATACCTTCTGGTTGAGGTCATTCTTTTACTTCAGTGATGAAATTATTATTCATTTTTCACATAGTACCTTCAATATCCTCATCTTTAAATTGCTCTTTAGCCTTCAACAATAACTACACTCCTAGGGGAAAGCAGTTTATAATATGTGTCTGTATCATTCTAATTGTATTATCAAAAACAAAAATATTTTTCAAGTAACTTCACCACTGCAGCTTGGACTTTAAAGTTAACCATTATCTCATGTGTTCTAACAAAAACAGAACTAGAGAAGGAGTTCATAAATATGATTCTTACTCTTCTCTTTACTTCTTAAGGATTTTTCCCAGCAAAAAACTGGGAATAAAATATTTTCTTACACACAAACATACATGCTCACATATTACAAAGTAAATGTTATCAATTGGATATGTTATGACTAATTGCACTGCTTTTGTACTAACAATAGAAAATCATGGGATTTAAAATAAATGATGTCACATGTGTGGAGAGAGAACTTTCACTCTCTTGCAAAGCTGGGCTTTTGTCCTTCTTTGTTCTCCTTTGGTACCTCAAAGGGCAGAAAAATTACACTATCTGTTAACCTGATTGTTTATAGCTAGCCATTTCCTTCTCCAGGGGATCTTCCCGAGCCAGGGATCAAACCCAGGTCTCCCACATTGTAGACAGACACTTTACTGTCTGAGCCACCGGGGAAGTCCCAGGAGCTATACTAGGAAACACTTAAAAAATACTAAGTACTGTTCTAAGCACCTCACATGTATTAGGTCATTATATCCTCATTTGCAGTGTTATTCTTGTGTTACAAGGAGGAGAACAGTAGCACAGAATGCTTGGGAAATTTGCTAAAGAGACCCCCTACAATTCCCCATGCTGCTGTTCTTTGTCATATAGAAATGGAGTGATGCTGAGTTTCTTATAACCACAACTAGGCACTTTCATTTTGGCACCTTGCTATATAAGAGAGAAGAAAAGAAAAAATTTTTTTTTGACTGAATTTTGTATCTATCTGAGTTGTTGAATTGTGCAGGACTCCTTAGTGCTCAACTGTGATGCATATGCTCAGTAGCTCAGTCATGTCTGACTGTTTGCAACTCCACCGACTGTAGCCTGCCAGGCTCCTCTGTCCATGGGATTCTCCAAGCAAGAACACTGGAGTGGGTTGCCATGCCCTTCTCCAGGACTGTGACGCATGATTCATTGTTATTGGAATGATGTTTCCATATAGGGCTCACCATATAATCTTTAGAGAGTCAAATTGGACAGTTATGCCTATGCATGAGTTGAGATGGGAAATACAATCAAGGTGAATTTTTTGACCTGGAGGATTTGGGGACAGAGATCTGGCTTTCTCAGGGGTTTCAAAAGACTATAAAGAAACTGTAAAAAGTATTTAAGTAACAGTCCCATATAGAAGAAATAGGGCTTCCCTAGTGCCTCAGATAGTAAAGAATTTGCCTGCCATGCAGGAGATAGAGTTTTGATCCCTAGGTTGGGAAGATACCCTGGATAAGGGAATGGCTGCCCACTGCAGTATTCTACCCACTGAGAATTCCAGAGACAGAGGAGCATGGTGGGCTACAGTCCATGGGTTGCAAAGGGTCAAACACAAATGAATGAATGACACTTTCACTTCGTATAAGAAAGCCAGATTCCCTATAGCTTATGTTCTCTTTCTTAGTAGGGGAGAACCTTATTTATCTTGCCTGCAGCCCTGAAAACTGAATCCAAAATATAAATAGAAAAAAATTAAATAATCAGAGAAGGAAGAGGGTATATAGGTTTAGGGGGAGTTATGAGTTCATTTCTTATTCTATGGCTACCTCAGTCTTTGTTTATTCTTCCTCAAGATAGGAGAAGATGCTAAAATACAGTTAAAAGTATTAGGCATTGATTGAACTATGATTATGACTGAGTGCCTTAAAATACCAGAAGCCATGCCTGCCTTATATTTCCACTCATCCTGCTTTCTCCCATTCCCATCCTCCAGCATGGGACTCACTAATCTTCCTTTCTGTCTATCTGTATGGATTTACATGGCTGGACACATAGAAATGATAACTTGATTCAGCCTCCCAACACCACCTATCCATACCCTCAAGAAACTGTCATTCTCTTTCTTCCCAGTTCCATTTTGTTAAAAGTGTGACTTGGGACATGAGTGTGTCTGTGCTAATTTGCTTCAGTCGTTTCTGTCTCTGTGCAACCCTATGGACTGTAATCCTCCAGACTCCTCTGTCCATGGGATTCTCCAGGTGAGAGTCCTGGAGTGGGTTGCCATTTCCTCCTCCAGGAGATCTTCCTGACCCAGAGATTAAACCTGTGTCTCTCACAATTGCTGCATTGGTAGGCAAGTTCTTTAACACTAGTGTCACCCGGGAAGCCCCATAACTTGAGACATGGTCACCTCTAACTCATCACAGATGCAACAGAGTACATGTATTCTAAAATTAGTAAAGAATAATCTAGATTACTTATGAAAGACTTGAGGCTTCAACTTTAAATGTTCTGCTCCAACTTAGCATTTTCTAGAGCTCAGCATCTTAGTCAAAGCTTGTCAATGGCATCTCTGACTCCCACCCTATTCGCTATTGCATGAGGACCAGAGATTAGTCATTTATACATATCTTGTCATAATTTACTTTAACAGGATTAAAAACACATCCTTAAGGATTACCAAAACTTTTAATATAGTAAGTAAAGCTTTGAATTTTTCACCATTAAGAAATATCTTGAATTTCAATCATAAAATTATACCACAGAATTATGAAAATTATTTGATATATATTTAAGGTGGATGGGAGCATAGGGAGGAATGATTAGAAGATGCTGAAATGTGTAGTTCACTTTTCAATCGACACAAATAGCTTAATTTCGCTTTATAATTTTCTTAAGGATTCTGAGAAAAAAAAATAAATGCAGTAAAATGACCCTATTATATTACAGAAGGAACTGACGCAGGTCCCATTTCATGTAACTAAAGTGCTTGCAGTTAATTCAAAGCTGTTTAAACAAGGTCCTGCACAAACCTGATCACATGTGTTACTTTCTTGGCACTAAATAACTCAAAATAAATTCAAGAAATCTTAGTCAAGGAATTATTGTAGGTGTTTAGATTTTATTTTTCAGTGCTATTCATGAAATCAGTTCCTTAAGAAGCTATCAGCCTTACTTTTGCAATTATAACCTTCCTTTCCAGGTAGGGCTCCCTCTAATTCCCACTTTGAGCCCATTGAAATATGTCTAATATTTAGGCTGAGAGAAATGTTATTTTCAAGAAAATGGTTGTGGAGTCAAGCAGATGGAAAAATCTATGATAATGTTAAGTTAAACCAGAATCAAATAAGTTGAAGTGTACATCTACATGTTCTGGAACAAGTACATTCATTCAACAAATATTCAAACAAAAAAAACTATGGCAATGGTTTTTCAGTCTCAATGGGTATAAAAATGACCTGAGATATTTTTTAAAATATGAAGAATTCAGGGCCCCACCTCCAGAGATTTTTGTTAAGTAGGTTTGGAGTAGGATCAAATCCCTAGTGTTTTTAATGCAATGAACTCATTGAATCCTTGGGAAAGAAATAAACATGATTAAGAGACACTTGTCTCTAAATTTACTAAAGATTGAAAAGATGTCAATAAAATTGCTTTTCAAATTGAGCATTTCATGAACGGAAACAAGACTTTAAAGTAAATAGGCTAATAAACAAATACAACAATGATCCATGTGATTAAAGAAGCTTGTACACAGGACTAAAGGACCACAGAGGAAAGGGATGCTAACAGCAGCACAGGCTTCAGGCTAGAGACACAGCAACTAGAGTTCTTGTAAGAAGTAACTAGGAAAAGACAGAAGTGAGAATGGTGGACCCTGGTGGGCTACAGTCCATGGGACTGCAAAAAGTTGGATATGACTTACTGATAAACAACAGAAAAACAAAATAGTGGTACAGATAGAGAAATTCAGCAGCATATCCAAAGATATTCACAGCAAGACTTTCTCTCGAGATCAGGAATTACAAACTGCTTAGCTCAAGAATGAGGTTGCATGAGGGAAAATGATGCTGCAGAAGAAGTTCTAGAATAAAATAGTTCCCACAATGAGTGTCACTGTTCTTCTGTGCTGTGACCTAGGATTTGTTCTAAATCTAATAAAGAGCAATTTTTATTTATTTTTATTTTTTTAAATTTAAATTTATTTATTTTAATTAGGGGCTAATTACTTTACAATATTGTATTGGTTTTGCCATACATCAACATGAATCTGCCACGGGTGTACATGTGTTCCCAATCCTGAACACCCCTCCCACCTCCCTCACCAACATATGATTATATCAATAGATGCAGAGAAAGCCTTTGACAAAATTCAACATCCATTTATGATAAAAACTCTCCAGAAAGCAGGAATAGAAGGAACATACCTCAACATAATAAAAGCTATATATGACAAACCCACAGCAAACATTATCCTCAATGGTGAAAAATTGAAAGCATTTCCTCTAAAGTCAGGAACAAGACAAGGGTGCCCACTTTCACCACTACTATTCAACATAGTTTTGGAAGTTTTGGCCACAGCAATCAGAGCAGAAAAAGAAATAAAAGGAATCCAAATTGGAAAAGAAGAAGTAAAACTCTCACTGTTTGCAGATGACATGATCCTCTACATAGAAAACCCTGAAGACTCCACCAGAAAATTACTAGAACTAATCAATGAATATAGTAAAGTTGCAGGATATAAAATCAACACACAGAAATCCCTTGCATTCCTATACACTAATAATGAGAAAATAGAAAGAGAAATTAAGGAAACAATCCCATTCACCATTGCAACGAAAAGAATAAAGTACTTAGGAATATATCTACCTAAAGAAACTAAAGACCTATATATAGAAAACTACAAAACACTGGTGAAAGAAATCAAAGAGGACACTAATAGATGGAGAAATATACCATGTTTATGGATCAGAAGAATCAATATAGTGAAAATTAGTATACTATCCAAAGGAATCTATATATTCAATGCAATCCCTATCAAGCTACCAACGGTATTTTTCACCTTATCTTTGACAAAGGAGGCAAGAATATACAATGGAGAAAAGACAATCTCTTTAACAAGTGGTGCTGGGAAAACTGGCCAACCATTTGTAAAAGAATGAAACTAGAACACTTTCTAACACCATACACAAAAATAAACTCAAAATGGATTAAAGATATAAACATAAGACCAGAAACTATAAAACTCCTAGAGGAGAACATAGGCAAAACACTCTCTGACATAAATCACAGCAGGATCCTCTATGACCCACCTCCCAGAATATTGGAAATAAAAGCAAAAATAAACAAATGGGATCTAATTAAAATTAAAAGCTTCTGCACAACAAAAGAAAGTATAAGCAAGGTGAAAAGACAGCCTTCAGAATGGGAGAAAATAATAGCAAATGAAGCAACTGACAAACAACTAATCTCAAAAATATACAAGAGCAATTTTTTAAAAAGTGTTATGGGAAGCAATACAATCCTTTTATTTGAATGATCAGAGACTGAGGGCAAAAAAATTAATAGGAATATATTGCTATAATGTGGGCAAGTGATAATGAGGGCAAAGGGAGTGAGAATGCTTTGGGAGTGAAGGAGGTGGGGGAGTTGTTGCTTAGAAATGTACTCAAGTTTAAAAATAAAATAAAAAAAGAAATGTACTCAGAAGATAATGTTGATGGTATTTGGCCAATGGCTCGATTTGGAGGTTATTCAGAAGAAGGTGTCTGTGTCTTCAGGCTTAGGAAGGAACACACGCATCAAGTTCAAAAGATTCCCAGAGATGCATAGGACATTGGATAGCCTGATATTTGAGTGAAGAACTCCAATTTTTAAATGTTGACAACTAACTCAAAGAATTTAAAAACACTATAACTAACCAAATAAAATATATCTGTTGGACGTATATAGCCCATACTCTGCAGTATTCACCTTCTGATTCAGTTGGAGGGAAAATAGGCCCCAAGTGATAAACTGTTCAAAATTATGCAGTTTGTTAGAGGCAGAATAGGACAAGAATGCTAATTTTGTTTTCCACTAATAATGGTAACACTTTTAAACATTTTAATCTGAAAAATTTGCATGTGTCCAAATTGTGTGCTGCTATGTATGCACTATTAGGTTGTTTATTGAAGAAGAAGAAAGGAGTAGTTGTGGGGAAGAGGCAAACAGCACCATCTCTGTGGGTGTGGCTGATGCTGATTCAGTTGAGTAAAGAGAAAAGTTTTGCAGGGTAAGGGTCTATAACTAATTTATTGTGTATTTAGAAGTTTAATAACTTTATTGCTTGTTTTTGTCACCTACTATCATGGTTTTGGAATCCTAGCTAACATAATAATGTAAAGTGAAAGTGAAAGTGACTCAGTCATGTCAAACTCTTCACAACCCATGGACTGTAGTCCATGGTATTCAATTCTCCAGGCCAGAATACTGGAGTGGGTAGCCTTTCTCTTCTCCAGGAGATCTTCCCAACCCAGGGATTGAACCCAGTCTCCTACACTGTGGGCAGATTCTTTACCAGCTGAGCTACCACGGAAGCCCAAGTATACTGGAGTGAGTAGCCTATCCCTTCTCTAGTGGATCTTCCCAACCTAGGAATCCAACCGGTGTCTCCTGCATTGCAGGCAGATTCTTTACCAACTGAGCCATCAGGGAAGCCATAATAATGTAAAGGTAGAGTTAATTATCTTATGTTATCTTGCTTTTGAAATCCTAATTAACATAATAATGTGAAAGTAGAGCTAATTATCTCCCTTTGGTTGGTTGTGCTGTATTACCTTTTTTTTCCAATGATCATCTACAGAGTCAATATTGCATCAGTTGTAACTGTCACTCTAAGTCTTTTCTGAATTGAAGTCAGCTGAATTATGTCTAAATGTAACTATATGATGAACATGAAGAATAATATCAAGATTAGGAAATTATGGGGATACTAATATAACATTCCTAGAGTCAAATTAAAATCACTTTAACCTAATTTGTCAAAAATGAATAATGTATTTTGTTTCCAGAATTAATTATGTCACTAAAATAAACTGCTTTTGTCATTGTTAAAAAATGCCTATAAATAACTATCCAATTACTAATGTAATAATTACACTTTTAGTTAATTAATATGTTGCTAATATGCACAAATGTGTGTTCTACCTGAATTAATCTGCTTATACCCTAAAAGAGAGAAAGACATAAGTACAAGATCTTGTGGGAAACAGAAAAAGAAAGAAAGATTAAAAAAATAAGCAATGGTTTGATAATCAGCACACTGGAAACAAATGTATACCTCTGCAGACTAGAAGAGAGGTAAAAATCTTTGGATGTTACAGATCCTTTCAGGGCATGAAAGAATGGTGGAAAGCTTGAATGTGGAAAAGGGAGTTGTGAAGAATTAAAAGATCCTTCTCAACTGTTCAGCATATAGCATTAGCTCTATTTGTATTCATGTTTTTAAAGGACTTCAACAAAATCAGTCACTTCAAATCACAGGTTTAAGATTGTAATAGATTTTGGCACAAAGTAAGATCTCATGCTCCTTTAGAGCTGGATTGTAAAGAAGGCAGGACACTGAAAAATTGATCCCTTCAAACTATGGTGCTGGAAAAGACACCTGAGAGTCCCTTGGACAGTAAGGAGAACAAACCAGTAAAACTTAAGAGAAATTAACTCTGAATATTCATTGGAAGGACTGATGCTGAAACTCCAGTATTTTGGGCATCTGAGTGAACATCTGACTCATTTGAAAAGTCCCTGATGCTGGGAAAGACTGAGGGCAGAAGGACAAGAGGGTATCAGAGGGTGAGATCGCTGGATTGCATCACCAATGCAATGGACATGAACTTGGGCAAAACTTCAGGAGATGGTGAGGGACAGAGAGGCCTGGTGTGCTGGTCCATGGGGTCACAAAGAGTTGGACATGAGTGGGTGACTGAACAACAACGACTCATGTGGATTTCCATGGTAGCTCAGTGGTAAAGAACCTGCCTGCCAACACAGGAGACACACGTTTGATCCCTGGGTCAGGAAGATGTCCTGGAGAAGGAAACGGCAACCCACTCCAGTAATCTTGCCTAGAAAATCCCATAGACAGAGGAGCCTGGCAGGCTATAGTGCATAGGGTTGCAAAAGAGTCCGACACAACTTATTAACTAAACAACAACAAGGATTCATATATATGTTACATCTCTGCCTCTTTTTCTTGAAATGTGATTATAGTACATAATCAATAGCGTATAAAATTTGCGCACAGTGTAAAAAGGATTAATAAAACAAAACACGCTATCCAGATTTAAAAAATTAAACATTTTCAATTCCTTAGAGACTTCGCCTGTACCAATTTCTGATCATATCTTTTTACTTCCAAAGGCAGTGATGCACTCAATCTTGTATATGTTCTTCCCTTGTTTTACTTTTAAATGTCACTATTAAAGCATTACAAAATAAGATTATTTTATGACCTTATTTTATTATTTATAATATATTAAATAGGTTTCTCCTGGCATTAAACTTTCTATAAATCAACTCATAAGGTATATGCATGTTTGGGACTTACTCCTTTCATTTAATATTATGCTCTTGAGACTCTTTCATTTTGATGTGTGTAGTTGTACTTAGCCTATTTTCACTTCTGTAAATTGCCAACATCTGCTGGATCATCAAAAAAGCAAGAGAGTTCCAGAAAAACATCTATTTCTGCTTTATTGACTATGCCAAAGCCTTGGACTGTGTGGATCACAATAAACTGTGGAAAATTCTAAAAGAAATGGGAATACCAGACCATCTGACTCGCCTCTTGAGAAACCTATATGTAGGTCAGGAAGCAACAGCTAGAACTGGACATGGAACAACAGACTGGGTCCAAATAGAAAAGGAGTACATCAAGGCTGTATATTGTCACCTTGCTTATTTAACTTATATGCAGAGTACATCATGAGAAACACTGGGCTGGAAGAAGCACAAGCTGGAATCAAGATTGCCGGGAGAAATATCAATAACCTCAGATATGCAGATGACACCACCCTTATGGCAGAAAGTGAAGAGGAACCAAAAAGCCTCTTGATGAAAGTGAAAGAGGAGAGTGAAAAGGTTGGCTTAAAGCTCAACATTCAGAAAACAAAAATCATGGCATCTGGTCCCATCAGTTCATGGGAAATAGATGGGGAAACAGTGGAAACAGCATCAGACTTTTTTTTTTTGGGCTCCAAAATCACTGCAGATGGTGACTGCAGCCATGAAATTAAAAGACGCTTACTCCTTGAAAGAAAAGTTATGACCAACCTAGATAGCATATTCAAAAGCAGAGACATTACTTTGCCAACAAAGGTCCGTCTAGTAAAGGCTATGGTTTTTCCTGTGGTCATGTATGGATGTGAGAGTTGGACTGTGAACAAAGCTGAGCAACAAAGAATTGATGCTTTTGAACTGTGGTGTTGGAGAAGACTCTTGAGAGTCCTTGGACTGCAAGGCGATCTAACCAGTCTATTCTGAAGGAGATCAGCCCTGGGATTTCTTTGGAAGGAATGATGCTAAATCTGAAACTTCAGTTCTTTGGCCACCTCATACGAAGAGTTGACTCATTGGAAAAAACTCTGATGCTGGGAGGGATTGGGGGCAAGAGGAGAAGGGGACGACAGAGGATGAGATGGCTGGATGGCATCACTGACTCGATGTACGTGTTTGAGTGAACTCTGGGAGTTGGTGATGGACAAGGAGGCCTGGAATGCTGGGATTCATGGAGTCACAAAGAGTCGGACACAACTGAGCGACTGAACTGAACTGATAGCCTTCTATTATATAAAGCAAATTTTTATTTTCAATTCTCCTGTGCTAATACTGTACCTGTGCATTTCTAATTCAGGCTATTATGAACAGTGCTACCATAAATATTTATCGGAGCATGAACAAGAATCTCTTGGAGTAGTTCTAGGAGTAAAACGGTCAGGTTTTGTAGTGATCCCACTGTAAGACATTGCTATAAGTGGACTTTATTTATCAAGAGCCAAAACAGTGTATTATTTCTGAATGTACCTAGGAAAGTTACTGTTTTTAGTAACTTTGTTTCCTGTGGAAACAGCGATAGATTTTATTTTCTTGAGCTCCAAAATTAATGCAGTTGGTGACTGCAGCCATGAAATTAAAAAACACTTGTTCCTTGGAAGGAAAGCTATGACATAGCTAGATAGTGTATTAAAAACCAGAGACATCACTTTAGCGAATAAGGTCCATCTAGTCAAAGCTCTGGTTTTCGAATAGTCATTAATTGGACCATAAAGAAGGCTGAGCGCCAAAGAATTGATGCTTTTGAATTGTGGTGTTGGAGAACACCCTTGAGAGTCCCTTGGACAGTGAGGATATCAAAGTAGTCAATCCTAAAGGAAATCAACATTGAATATTCATTGGAAGGACTGATAACTAAAGATGAAGCTCCAATACTCTGGCCACCTGATGTGAAAAGCCAACTCATGGGAAAAGATCCTGATGGGAATGATTGAGGGAAGGAGGAGAAGGGGCTGACAGAAGATGAGATGTTTGGTTGGCATCATTGACACAACTGACACAAGTCTGAGAGAAATCCAGGACAAGGAAGCCTGTAAAGCTGTAGTCCATATGTTTGGAAAGAGTCAGACATGACTTAGCAACTGAAGAACACCAGCAATCTAGCAAAGGTAAAAATGTACTTTTAAAAAAAATTTTTTTCTTTTTTTTTTACTTTACAATATTGTATTGGTTCTGCCACACATCAACATGAATCCACCACGGGCGTATGCGTGTTCCCCATCCTGAACCCCCCTCCCACCTCCCTCCCCATACCATCCCTCCGAGTCATCCCAGTGCACCAGCCCCAAGCATCCTGTATCGAACATGGGCTGGTGATTCTTATTTTTAGTAATTTTTTTAAGTTGAACATATTAATAGGAAATGAACCTCATATTTTTGAAAAGTGGCAAGTTTAAGTCATCTTAATATATTGCAACTGACATTGGAATCTTTGAAATTCCATGATCATAAATATGGATAAATAAGTACTTCTTTGAGTTTCTTCTGCGTCTCTGTGAGTCCTAATATAAGAAAGAACAGAACATTGAGTCTAAAACCAAACGTTATTCTTTAAGTTTATATGTTCCTTTTCTGCCATTGGCTATCAATTTCAGATTATTAAGTGATCTAAAATCTAATGGAAACTATTTCAAGCACATGAATATATGTTTAAGGCAATTATATTTTGTTAGTACATTAAAATATCCCAACAGATTTTGGAACAAGAGTAGTTGGCTTGGAGTTTAGAATTTGACATGGTTTGGTTAAAATGTTGACTTTTCAATGGGTTAATTAGAACCTTTGCTTTGCATGTCAATTATTTCATTTTCTATATGATTATGATAATGTCAGAATTGTAGCAAGTTTTAAATTAGATAATATAGAGTGGAGTGAATATTCGTCATCTTTTTTCTTGGCTTTTCTGAATTTTGAACCAGTATCTTTTCTTCAGAGAATATCACACTTTATGAGATAAAGTACTCTGGTATCGATGGAAGCTAAAAGTGTCAGGCTCATTCCCCAGCCTCTGTTACTACTAGGGTGCTATCAGGTGACTCAGACTCTGCCAATTAAACATACCCTCCAGGAACTTTGAATCAGAGGTTAGTGATAGAAGGCAGTAGAGACTACACAGAATCCACTATGAAAAGAGGTAGGCTCTGGCAGCAGCTGCATCTGTATCCCAGAATCAGCACTTCTGTGGTCCAGTGTGCTGTGCTGATGGGGTCAGTGTTGCCAATTGCAACTTCTGGTGCCTGGTGTGACCACAGTCTAATTTCACTGCATCATTTCCTTTGGCATAAATTTGGACACAGTTACTGGCTATCTCACCTCAAATCCTGCTGTCCAGCTCCACTATTGATGAATTCTGCTGAAACTTAAACCAGCCAGTTTCTCTTGCTCTTGACCGATACAGTATATTAAACGCTTAACCAGTACCAAATCTGTGGTAAATAAATGAACATAAGCTCCAAGAGTAATTATGTTTAATTTGTTAAGTGTTATATTTCCAGCACCCAGCTGAGGTTAGCAGATAGTGGGCACTGAATAAACATTTACTGGATAAAAGCTTGCTGTTATTATTTCAGGACTAAATATCAGATTAAAAAAATGGTCAAGAAAAAATGTCATTGAAGTATTAAAATGATTATTTAAAAAAATTTTGATATATTTTGATGATACAACACTACTTTATATTTACTTTAGAGACATTATTCAACAGTTTAGGAGTTACATATTATTAACTCTGCCCTTCGCACTGAGGCTGCACATAGATACACAAACACATCTCATCAGGTACAAAGTTATGGGGCACATAGTAAAACTTATCTTGTTTCATTCTCTTTAACCAAAAAATATACTCCTCAATGAAAATCTATCAGACAAGGATTTAAATCCCAATTTTAACTTAAATGAACACCATAGAAAGAGAGATCATTTTTTTCTGTTTTAACAAAATAATTTCTGATGATAAGACTAAATGAAGATAGATAAAAGTATTTTTTTCCACCTCAGTGCCAGTAATCAGCACTGTGACTGTACTGGATTTTTAGGGCTGGAAAAACAGAACCTATCTATCTATAAACAGAAATCATCCACATAGTCAAAGCTAGGGTTTTACCAGTAGTGATGTATGGATGTGAGAGTTGGATCAACAGGACTTGTTGATGGATTGGATGTGGAGAGGAAAAAAAAAAAAAAGGTAAAATAAAACAGAGGTCCTCCTACTTAGTAAGAACTTTGGATATTATTCTAAGAGATATAAGAAAACTTGGAAGGTTTTGAGAATAAATGTGTTATTAACTCATTTTAACGACCTTTGTAACAAAAGCAGAGTATATGATAGCAAGAGCTAAATTGCAGCAATGGACACAGAGTAAAACTGTTTTAGTGGATTTGGTTAGGAGGCAGAGGAATGTGCTATCAAAGGATATCAGATGCACAACCAGGTCAGTGACATAGGCTCCCAAGCTCAGAGAGCACTTGGCTTAAGCTTCTGGTGTCCTTGTCTTAATAATTTTTTAACAAAAGGCCCTGCATTTTCCTTTTGCGCTGGAGTCCTGAAAATTATGGGTGCAGTTGGTCCAGCTAAAAAGTCACATTCAAAAGTGGAAAATAACATTAAAGAAGAGGTAACAGTACCTAAAATGATGGCTTTTTTAGTCAAAAAAATTTTTTATTAAATCCAGTATACCATAGGCCACTTGGAAGAACTAAGATTTACATTTCCACCTTTCAAGTCTTTATTCAATGTACTTTTGCACAACACTAACTGCCTTCTACTGCTTCAACCACACTTGTGTGGTTACTGATAATGTAAGTGATCTTTTATACAAATATTCTATGCATATTTGGAAATAACTTTTGATAATATGGGAGAAAGTTTAATATAGAACTACTTTCTTCTCTAATTGCTTATAACATCATCTTTAGTTTACACTCATCATCCCCTATACCTCCTTATTATTTGCTGACTCTTTATTCTCTATCCACTCTAGTAATTTTCCATGGAGTATTTTGGTAAGACTTCTTTGTTTCTCTTCCTTTGATAATTTACTTTTAATTAGTGGTTTTTAATTGCTATCTATGTGCTAGTTGAAACTCCAATATTTTGGTCACCTGATGCAAAAAGCCAACCCATGGGAAAAGACCCTGATGCTGGGAAAGATTGAAGGTAGGAGGAGAAGGGGACAACAGAAGATGAGATGGTTGGATGGCATCACCGATTCAATGGACAAGAGTTTGAACAAACTCCGGGAGATAGTGAAGGACAGGGAAACCTGGCATGCTGCGATCCATGGAGTTGCAAAGTCAGACATGATTGAGTGACTAAACAACAACAATATGCTAGTTAACTTAAAATTCTATCTCTGACTCTGAAGATTCCCCAGAGTTGGATATTTCAAAGTCTACCTGTTTAGTGATAGATCACACTTAACAAAGCCATATATTTTATTTCCCTTTTTCTCACCACAAAAGTTTTCCTTCCTCAGATTTTCGTATCTCAGTGAGTACGATATAGTTAGTAAAGCTAATGATTGATTTCTTCCTTTCCTTCATCAATTCAATTCTCTTTGCACACAATCTAAAAACTCTTCAAGTTCTGTTATATCTTAACACAAGATCCACTTCTAATCCAATCACTTTCATTTCTCAGCAACTTGCCTGAGTTGGTTCATTTTTCTATAAAGAAGCCAAAAAGGTTTTTTTAAAATAGAAATCATACATATATCTTTCCTACTTAAAGTCACTTAAACAGCTTTCAATTTCTTTTTAAAAAGTTTCTAAAGCTGTATCATGTACCAAAAAACCTGTCATCTTTCTACTGTTCATTTTCTTATGCTCTGATATCTCTTTCGTCTTTCTTATCTTCCATCAGTGCATGGAAACCAGCGCAATGGACCTGTTTTTGTCCCTCCAAAAGGCCCATTTTATTCTTGAATTAATTCCTTGATCTTTTTTGTTCCATAGTATAAAAAAGTCTCCCCATATATCATCACCTGGCACCTTCTTCTCTTCATCATGCTTCAGCCCAAAGGTCAATTTCTAAGAGATACCTTCCTACACTCTTGACACAGTTTTATTTTAGAGTTCACTCTGGCTATAGTACAGACATGGATTTAGAGAAAGGAAGTCAGGCTAGAAACAGTGAGTCCAACTTGAAATTTAAAATTACCCAGGTGAGACAAATGCCAAATCTGTCTCATAGGTAGCATTGGTTTAAATCCTTAGATTAACTCTCTATTTAAAACCTAGTCCTTGCATATGTCCAATATATTTTTCCGCCACTGCAGAGTGCATATAGTCAATAATTCTTTTCCAGATTTGGGATTTAAAATGGAATCTATCAGAGATTTTGTTGATCTCTGTTCAAATATTTCCAGACCAGACAAACAAATAAAGGGAAAGGTTTAGATTTGCTCTATTTTCACTTGCCAGGATGGAGCAGCAAGAGAGCTATAACCAGAAAGAGCAGAGATATAGTGCTTCACCTTTCTGCCAAATAGTTTCTTTCTGTATTTCTCAGAGCAGCAGGCTTTAGCTGGGTCAGTGGCATTCTTTAGAGCTGGCATCACTTCCTTCTTTTGGAGCCAGCTGTACCACTGCCTTGCTTTACTTGAAATGTCATACATGCCAAATGTAACCTGGGAAGAAGCACCACCGTAGGCTTGTCCCATGGACTTTATTTCAGATTTGATAGAAATCTGGGGAATAATGGGATCAATTTGTACTTCTCATCAAAAGCACAGAGGTTGCCTTTAGCTCCAACTTCCACTGGTGCACATGAAAGAATGTTAGTGGGATTCAACAGTGCAGCTACTACCCCTTATACCCAGATGGGCATTTCCATCTTGGCAGAGACTCACTGCATGGTTGACTGTCCTATTAAGTGTTCATTCTTGCTCTTTATTTTACAGAAATTCTTCAGTATTTTTCACTTCTGAATGGCTTCCTGGATTTAAATATTAATAGGAATTTTTGCTTTCATTGCATTAACTTTTTTCTCATTTCAGTGTAAATGCATATTCAAGTCTTTTATTCATTTTGAGTTAATTGCTGTGCTTGATGTAACATACTAATCATATTTCATTCTTTTCTATGTGGCAGTCCAATTATCCCAACACCACTTATTAAAGAAACCATCCTTTCTTCACTGTATGTTCTTTGCTCCTTTGTTGTAAATTAGTTGTCCACATATGTTTGGGTTTATTTCTGGGCTTCAGTTCTGTTGCTTGGACCTGTGGATATGTTTCTGTGCCAGTATCACTCTTTCGATGACTGTAGCTTTATAGTACAGTTTCAAGTCTGGGAGCATGATATCTCCAGTTTTGTTCTTTCTCAAGGTTCAGTTCAGTTCAGTTCAATCGCTCAGTCATGTCCAGCTCTTTGTGACCCTATGGACTGCAGCATGCCAGGCCTCCCTGTCCATCACCAACTCCCAGAGCTTGCTCAAACTCATGTCCATTGAGTTGGTGATGCCATCCAACCATCTCATCCTCTGTCATCCCCTTCTCCTCCTGCCTTCAATCTTTCTGAGCATCAGGGTCTTTTCCAATGAGTCAGTTCTTCCTATCAGGTGACCAAAGTATTGGAGCTTCAGCTTCAGCATCAGTCCTTCCAGTGAAAGGACTGATTTCCTTTAGGATGGACTGGTTGGATCTCCTTGAAGTCCAAGGGACTCTCAAGAGTCTTCTACAACACCACAGTTCAAAAGCATCAAGTCTTCAGCACTCAGCTTTCTTTATGGCCCATCTCTCACATCCATACATGACTACTGGAAAAACTATAGCTTTGACTAGATGGACCTTTGTTGGCAAAGTAATGTCTCTGCTTTTTAATATGCTGTCTAAGTTTGTCATTGGAAAAGGAAATGGCAACCCACTCCAGTATTCTTGCCTAGAGAATCCTGTGGACAGAGGAGCCTGGTGGGCTGCTGTCCATAGGGTCACACAGAGTTGGACATGACTAAAGCGACTTAACAGCAGCAAGTTTGCTATAGCCTTTCTTCCAAGGAGCAAGTTTTTCTTCTCAACATTGCTTTGGCCAAATGAGGTCTTTTGTGGTTCCATAACTTTAGGATTGTTTGTTTTATTTCTGTGAAATGTCATTGGAGTTTTCTTTTCTTTTTTTTTTCTTCACTTTACAAATACATTATATTTTATTCTTTTTTAAAGTTTTACTTTATGTTGGATTTAGTTGATTAACATTGCTGTGTTACTTTCACTACAGCAAAATGATTCAATTATATGTATACATGTATCTATTCTTTTTCAAATTCTTTAACCATTTTGGTTACTATGGAATATTGAGCAGGGTTCCCTGTGCTATACACTTTGTCCTTGTTGGTTATCTATTTTCAATATAGCAGTGTGTGCATGTCAACCTCAGACTCCCAATCTATCCCTCAAATCCCCTTCCCCTCTGGTAACCATAAGGGTATTCTCTAAGTCTGTGAGTCTTTTCCTGTTTCATTAATAAGTTTATTTGTATAATTTTTAAGAGTCTGCATATAAGTGATATAATTTGATATTTGTCTTTCTCTGTCTGACTTACTTCACTTCGTATGAAAATCTCAGGTCCATACATGTTGCTGTAAGTGGCAATATTTCCTTATTTTAAATAAATATGACTGAGTAATATTCTATTGTACATATGTAGCACAACTTTATCCATATCCCTGTTGATGGACATTTAGGTTGCTCTCATGTCTTGGCTACTGTAAACATTTCTGCAATGAACATTGGGGTGAATGTATCTTTTCACACCATGTGTTTCCTCCAGGTATATGTCCAAGAGTGGGGTTGCAGGATCATATGGTAGTTCTATTTTTAATTTTTAAAGGAACCTCCATAGTGTTCTCCATGGTGGCTGTACCAATTTACATTCCCATCAGCAGTATAGGAGAATGCCCTTTTCTCTACACCCTCTCCAGCATTTATTCTTTGTAGATTTTTTGATGACAGTCATTCTGACTGCTGTGAGATGATGTGCGATGATGATACCTCATTTTAGTTTTGATTTGCATTTTTCTAATAATTAGCAATATTCAACTTTTTTTTTTTTTTTTTAATGTGCCACTTGGTCATCTGTAAGTCTTCTTTGGAGTACCAAGGGGAACTTTGGATCTTTGGTTTAATGGCATGAGCTGTTAGTATATTTTACAGACAAACCTTTTTCTGGTCACATCATTTGCAAATATTTTCTCCCATTCTGTGGATTGGCACATTTTTAATTGTTTCTTTTACTGTGCAAAAGCTAGGGAGGGAATATATGTATACCTATGGTCGATTGATGTTGAGTTTTGACAGAAAACAACAAAATTCTGTAAAGCAATTATCCTTCAAAAAATAAATTTAAGAGAAAAGCTTTGAAGTTTAATTAGGTCTCATTTGTTTATTTCTGTTTTTATTCCCATTACTCTGAGGGATGGATCAAAAAGAATATTTCTGGGACTTATGTGAGAGAATGCATTGCCTATGTTTTCCTCTAAGAGTTTTATGGTATCCAGTTTTACATTAGGTCTTCAATAAAAGCAGTAAGACAGAAAAAAAAAAAAAAAAAAAAGACTAGGTAACCAAAAAAAACAAACAAACAAAAAAAAAAAAACAAAAAACCCACAGCAAATAGCATACAAGGGAACTCCCATAAGGTCATCAGCTGATTTCTCAGCAGAAACAAGGAAAGAAGTGGCATGGTATATTTAAAGTGGTTAAAGGGAAGAAACTACAACCTAGAACACCCTACCCTGCAAGGTTCTCATTCAGGCTCAATGGAGAAATCAAAAGCTTTACACAAATAAAAGCTAAAAGAATTCAGCATCCACCAGACTAGCTTTGCAATAAATGCTAAAGGAACTTCTCAAAGCAGAAAAGGCCACAACTAGAAACAAGAAAATTGCAAATGGAAAAGCTTACCAGTAAAGGCAGGAAATCATTGACACAGAAATATGATATCAAAACCAGTTGTGAGAAGGGGAGAACACAAACACAAGATATTGGAAATGCATTTGAAATTAAAAGAAAAACAATTTTAAACAATCTTTATATAAAGGCTGCTGCTGCTATTGCTGCTAAGTCGCTTCAGTCGTGTCCAGCTCTGTGCGACCCCATAGACGGCAGCCCACTAGGCTCCTCTGTCCCTGGGATTCTCCAGGCAAGAATACTGGAGTGGGTTGCCATTTCCTTCTCCAATGCATGAAAGTAAAAAGTGAAAGTGAAGTCAAAAGTGAAAGTGAAGTTGCTCAGTTGTGCCCGACTCTTGGCGACCCCATGGACTGCAGCCTACCAGGCTCCTCCATCCATGGGATTTTTCAGGCAAGAGTACTAGAGTGGGGTGCCATTGCCTTCTCCGATATATAGGCTACTGTATAAAAACTTCATGGTAATTGCAAACTGAAAATCTACTCTAGATACACACACGCACAAAGAGAAAGGAGTCAAAATGCAACACTAAAAATCAAACCATAAGAGAAGAGAACAACCAAGGAAGGGAAGGAAAAAAAAGACCTACAAAAACAAATCCAAAACAATCAATAAAATGGCAATAGGAACAAACACATTGATAATTACCTTAAACTTAATTAAATGTTCCAACCAAAAGACATAAACTGGCTGAATGGATGCAGAAACAAGACCTGTATATATGCTATCTAGAAGAAACCCTGTATATATGCTATCTAGAATAGATGGGGAAACAATGGATACACTGAGAGACTTTATTTTTGGTGGCTTCAAAACCACTGCAGATATGACTGCAGTGATTAAAAGAAGCTTGCTCCTTGGAAGAAAAGCTATGACCAACCTAGACAGCATATTAAAAAGCAAAGACATTACATTGCCAACAAAGGTCCATCTAGTCAAGGCTATGGTTTTTCCAGTAGTCATGTTGGATGCGAGACTTGGACTATAAAGAAAGTTGAGCGCCAAAGAATTGATGCTTTTGACCTGTGGTGTTGGAGAAGATTCTTGAGAGATCCTTGGACTGCAAGGAAATCCAACCAGTCAATCCTAAAGGAAATCAGTCCTGAATATTCATTGGAAGGACTGATGCTGAAGCTGAAGCTCCAATACTTTGGCCACATGATAGGAAGAACTGACTCATTGGAAAAGACCCTGATGCTGAGAAAAATTGAAGGCAGGAAGAGAACGGGGTCGACAGAGGATGAGATCGTTGGATAGCATCACTGACTCAGTGGACATGAGTTTGAGTATACTCATGGAGTTGGTGATGGACAGGAAGGCCTGGCATGCTGCAGTCCATGGGGTCACAAAGAGTCGGACAAAACTGAGCAACTGAAGTGAGGTGAACTGAACTGAATGTCATGCCTGGCTGATGGTTCAGTGAAATAACTTTCAATAAAATATAATCAGTGAAACAAGGGACTTGGAAATAAATGCTTTTTCATGACACACTTAAATCTTTATACTCTTTGTGTAAATTGGTTTTGATTAAAAAAAAAGTTTGCCATGAAACTGTGTGACTCTTGAATAATCATTTATGATAATGGAATTTCAAATGCTTCTAAATTAATCTTATCTTTTAGCAACAGGCTCTTTCCTTGTGTTAAGTTCAGTTCATAATTCTTCTTATTGCAATGACCAGTTCATCAAGTCGCCATCTAGCCTATGATCATGATGAAAAATGATGATATTCAAATTACTACATTTCTCTTTCCACTTGAGTGAACTAATTGCAATAATTCCACATCTGCATCCTCCATGGATGCAGAGAGGAGTACAAGAAAATATAAAGAGAACTGACTGAATACTTAAACATCTATGTAGCTCCTGAACAAAATGAAATGTCTATATGTTACATTCTGTAAATATTCCACCCATAATCTACCTAATCTAGGCTGCTACACAAAATTAAGAAGGTTTTCTTTTCTTTCTTTCTTTTTCAAATCTATTCTTAATTGTATTTAATTCTGTATATTGGAAGTTGAATGGTTCTATGAAGACCTAAAAGGCCTTCTAGAACTAATACCCCCAAAAGATGTCCTTTTCATTATAGGGGACTGGAATGCGAAAGTAGGAATTCAAGAGATACCTGCAGGAACAGGCAAATTTGGCCTTGGAGTACGAAATGAATCAGGTCAAAGGCTAATAGAATTTTACCAAAAGAACGCATTGGTCATAGCAAACATCCTCTTCCAACAGCACAAGAGAAGACTCTACACATGGACATCACCAGATGTTCAATACAAAAATCAGATTGATGATATTCTTTGCAGCCAAATATAGAGAAACTCTATACAATCAGCAAAAGCAAGACCGGCAGCTGACTGGCTCAGATCATGAACTCCTTATTACTATGAACCTCCTTATCATGAACTTCAGATGTAAATTGAAGAAAGCAGGAAAAACCACTAGACCATTCAGGTATGACCTAAATCAAATTCCTTATGACTATTCAGTGGAAATAACCAATAGATTCAAGAGATTAGATCTGATAGACAGAGTGCCTGAGGAACTATGGATGGAGGTTTGTGACACTGTACAGAAGGTAGTGATCAAGTCCATCCCTCAAAAAGAGAAATGCAAAAAGGAAAAATGGTCATCTGAGGAAGGCTTACAAATACCCAAAAAAAGAAAAGATGCAAAAGGCAAAGAAGAAAAGGAGGGATACACCCATTTGAGCAGAGATACAAAAAATAGCAAGGAGAGATAAGAAAGCATTCCTCAGTGATCAGTGCAAAGAAATAGAGGAAAACAATAGAATGGGAAAGACCAGAGCTCTCTTCAAGAAAATTAGAGATACCAAGGAAACACTTCATGCAAAGATGGGCACAATAAAGGACAGAAATGGTATGGACATAACAGAAGCAGAAGATATTGAGAAGAGGTAGCAAGAATACACAGAACAACACAAAAAGACCTTCACAATCCAGATAACCATGATGATGTGGTCACTCATTTAGAGCCAGACATCCTTGAATGCAAAGTCAAGTTGGTCTTAGGAAGCATAACTATGAACAAAGCTAGTTTAGATGATGGAATTCCAGTTGAGCTATTTCAAATCCTAAACAATGATGCTGTGAAAGTTCTGCACTCAATATGCCAGCAAATTTGGAAAGCTCAGCAGTGGCCATAGGACTGAAAAAGGTCAGTTTTCATTCCAATTCCAAAGAAAGGCAATGCCAAAGAATGTTCAAACTACTGCACAATTGTGCTCATCTCACACACTAGTAAAGTAATGCTCAAAATTCTCCAACCAGGCTTCAACAGTACATGAAACATGAACTTCTAGGTGTTCAAGCTGGAATTAGAAAAGGCAGAGAAACCAGAGACCAAATTGCCAACATCTGCTGGATCATCGAAAAAGAGAGTTCCAGTAAAACATCTACTCCTGCTTTATTGACTATACCAATGCCTTTGACACTGTGGGTCACAACAAATTGTGGAAAATTCTTCAAGAGATGGGAATACAAGACCACCTGACCTGCCTACTGAGAAATCTGTGTGTCAGTCAAGAAGCAACAGTTAGAACTAGGCATGGAACAATAGCCTGGTTCCAAATCAGGAAAGGAGTATGCCAAGGCTGTATATTGTCACCCTGCTTATTTAACTTACATGCAGAGTACATCATGAGAAATGCTGGACTGGATGAAACATACACTGGAATCAAGATTGCCATGAAAAATATAAATAACCTCAGATATGCAGAGGACACCACCCTTAGAGCAGAGCAATAAAGAACTAAAGAACCTCTTGATGAAAGTGAAAGAGGAGAGTGAAAAAGTTGGCTTAAAACTCAACATTCAGAAAATTAAGATCATGGCATCTGGTCCCATCACTTATGCAAATAGATGAGGAAACAATGGAAACAGTGAGAGACTATTCTGGGGGGCTCTAAAATCACTGTAGATGGTAACTGCAGCCATGGAAATAAGAGACATTTGCTCCTTGGAAGGAAAGCTATGGCCAACCTAGAAAGTGAATGTGAAGTCTCTCAGTCTTGTATGACGCTTTGCGACCCCATAGACTGTAGCCTACCAGGCTCCTTTGTCCATGGGATATTCCAGGCAAGGATACTGGAGCAGGTTGCCATTTCCTTCTCCTGGAGTTCTTCCCTACCCAGGGATTGAACTCGGGTCTCCTGCATTGTAGGCAAACACTTTACTGTCTGAGCCACCAGCGAAGTCAACTTCAGATCAAATCAGATCAGTTGCTCAGTCATGTCCGACTCTCTGCAATCCCATGAACTGCAGCACGCCAGGACTCCCTGTCCATCACCAACTCCCGGAGTTCACTGAGACTCATGTCCATCAAGTCAGTGACACCATCCAAACATCTCATCCTCTGTCCTCCCTTTTTCCTCCTGCCCCCAATGCCTCCCAGCATCAGAGTTTTTTCCAATGAGTCAAATCTTCGCATGAGGTGGCCAAAGTACTGGAGTTTCAGCTTTAGCATCATTCCTTCCAAAGAAATCCCAGGGCTGATCTCCTTCAGAGTGGACTGGTTGGATCTCCTTGCAGTCTCAAGAGTCTTCTCCAACACCACACTTCAAAAGCATCAATTCTTCAGCACTCAGCCTTCTTTACAGTCCAACTCTCACATCCATACATGACCACAGGAAAAACCATAGCCTTGACTAGACGAACCTTTGTTGGCAAAGTAATGTCTCTGCTTCTGAATATGCTATCTAGGTTGGTCATAACTTTCCTTCCAAGAAGTAAGCGTCTTTTTATTTCATGGCTGCAGTCACCATCTGTAGTGATTTTGGAGCCCAAAAAAATAAAGTCTGACACTGTTTCCACTGTTTACCCATCTATTTCCCATGAAGTGGTGGGACTGGATGCCATGATCTTCATTTTCTGAATGTTGAGCTTTAAGCCAACTTTTTCACTCTCCGCTTTCACTTACCTCAAGAGGCTTTTGAGTTCCTCTTCACTTTCTGCCATCAGGGTGGTGTCATCTTCATATCTGAGGTTATTGATATTTCTCCCAGCAATCTTGATTCCAGTTTGTGTTTCTTCCAGTCCAGCATTTCTCATGATGTACTCTGCATAGAAGTTAAATAAACAGGGTGACAATATACAGCCTTGATGAACTCCTTTTCCTATTTGGAACCAGTCTGTTGTTCCATGTCCAGTTCTAACTGTTGCTTCCTGACCTGCATACAAATTTCTCAAGAGGCAGATCAGGTGGTCTGGTATTCTCGTCTCTTTCAGAATTGTCCACAGTTTACTGTGATCCACACAGTCAAAGGCTTTGGCATAGTCAATAAAGCAGAAATAGACGTTTTTCTGGAACTCTCTTGCTTTTTAGATGATCCAGCGGATGTTGGCAATTTGATCTCTGGTTCCTCTGCCTTTTCTAAAACCAGCTTGAACATCAGGAAGCTCACGGTTCACATATTGCTGAAGCCAGATAGCGTATTAAAAAGCAGGGCTATTACATTGCCAACAGAGGTCCATCTAGTCAAAGCTATGGTTTTTCCAGTAGTCATGTTGGATGAGAGAGTTGGACTATAAAGAAAGCCAAGTGCTGAAGAATTAATGCTTTTGACCTATGGTGTTGGAGAAGACTCTTGAGAGTCCCTTGGACTGCAAGGAGATCCAACCAGTCAATCCTAAAGGAAATCAGTCCTGAGTACTCATTGGAAGGACTGATGCTGAAGCTGAAACTCCAATACTTTGGCCACCTGATGCAAAGAACTGACTCTTTGGAAAAGACCCTAATGGTAGGAAAGATTGAAGGCAGGAGGAGAAGGAAATGACAGAAGATGAGATGATTGGATGGCATCACTGACTCTATGGACATGAGTTTGAGTAGGCTCTGGGAGTTGGTGATGGATAGGGAAGCTTAGTGTGCTGCAGTCCATGGGGCCATAAAGAGCTGGACATGACTGAGGGACTGAACTGAACTGATCGGAAGTAGTCAGTGTTTGTGTTAACTGTTCAGTCGTGTCCAACTCTTTGCAACCCCAGGGACTGTAGCCAGCCAGGTTCCTCTGTCTTTGGAATTCTCCATGTAGGAATACCAGAGTGGGTTGCCATTACCTTCTCCAGGGGAAACAGTATGAGTACTGAACTTAAACAAAGCTGAATGTGCACCTTTGTTAACATTATAAACTTTGGTTAAACTACTTAACTACTTTGAGCTTTCTTTTATCGGTAAGAGAGAAGCCATCATAATCACTAGTCTGAAAATGATGATGAAAAATCTCTTTTGCATGCCTGTTCACTGTAGGCAAGGGGAAAAAAAAGGTAGTTTATCTCTTGATATCATTTTTCTAAGTCCTGACAGCCACAAAAATAAATTTTAAGTGATTAAATTTATAGTTCATTAACCAAAGTAATTATTCACATGTAATAGAATAATTGATCAAGAAAAACTTTCCTTTTGAAATAATGTATGATAGTCAGAAAGATAAAAAATAGTTTAAGTATTTGATTTGGTCATTAGAAAGCAAGTTTTGCATTTCTAGAGTGATTGACTGTCTTTGCCCAAATTTTGAGCACCAGGAAAAGCCCTCAGGAAGTAGTTACTTTGACCTAACTCTATGTGGGACAGCACTTCCAAAAAAGTAACTGTATTCTGGTAATCTATTGTGACATTGGGAATTCCAACTCATTTCCCTGACCCGCTAGGAAACCTGACATTTGTAAAAGTATTGTTTTTCCCATTTAACATTAAAATGGAATATAGACTAAATTTTAAAGAATTTGACAATTACAAAGGAGTAATTGATAGAAAAAAATTTCAACCCAGAGTCAATTATTTTTAATTCACAGGCTAATTCACTTTGGTGCACTTTAATTTTCTTATTTTTTAAAACATCAAAGTATATTCATACATATACATACAAAAACATATAATTTATTTATATATATATATATATGTATGTATATACATATATATACACAAACAAATTGTATATGCTAATTTTGATGTCTCTTTCCTCTGACTTAAAGCTCATAGTTATTTCAGGAAACATGGAAATACATGAGAATACATTATAAATGACCCAGAGATATCCACTGTTACCATGGTTTTTGTTTTTTGGTTATTGTGCACGTATGCATGCTCAGTTGCTTCAGTCATGTCTGACTCTTTGCAATCCTATGCACTATAGCCCACCAGGGATTCTCCAGGCAAGAATACTGGAGAGGGTTGCCATGCCCTCCTCCAGGGGATCTTTCCAACCCAGAAATCCAACTGAAGTCTTCTGCACTGCAGGCGGATTCTTTACTACTAAGCCACCATGGAAGTTCTTTGGTTATTGCCATTGTTCAGTCACTCAGTTGTGTCCAACTCTTTGGACCCCATTGACTACAGCACACTAGGCTTCCCTGTTCTTCACCATATCCCAGAGTTTGCTCAAACTCATGTCTGTTGAGTCAGTGATGCCATTCAATCATCTCATTCTCTGTCATCCCCTTCTCCTGCCTTCATTCTTTCCCAGCATCAGGGTCTTTTCCAGTGAGTTGGCTCTTTGCATCAGGTGGCCAAAGTATTGGAGCTTCAGCGTCAGCATCAGTCCTTCCAATGAATATTCAAGGTGGGTTTCCTTTAGGATTGACTGGTTTGATCTCCTTGCAGTCCAAGACACTCTCAAGAGTCTTCTCCAACACCACAGTTGGAAAGGATGGATTCTTCAGTGCTCAGCATCTTTTGGTTATTGTATGCATCTTCAAATGCAAAGAAATTTATTCAGATTCAGTACTTGACAGCAGCCTTGGTATTTGGATTTCCTTAGCTCTGCTCATTTGAGTACTGTTTAAATATCTCTGTAGATTCGCAACTGAAGGCAAATACCTTCCTGCCATGGTGTGGTGCTCAGTCTCTTCAGCTGTGTCCAACTCTAGGTGACCCCATGTACTGCATCCTGCCAGGTTCTTATGTCCGTGTGATTCTCCAGGCAAGAATACTGGAGCAGGTTGCCATTTCCTTCCTGACCCAGGGATCCAACCTGCATCTCTTATGTCTCTTGCATTGGCAACCTGGTTCTTTACCACTAGTGCCACCTGGAAAGCCCTCCTGTCATAGCAGGGATTATGAATTTCAGAGGCCATATAAACTGAAAATGTCAAAATATTCCATTCCTTAATTATTTTATGCAATGAAAATTAAGAATAGTACAACATTTTAAAGTGATCATAAAGGGTACTATTTTACTAATAAGGACTGCTTTTATGATTATTTTGAAAAAATAAATATAAACCTATTTTGCTAAAAAATTACATACTTCATTGGGGACCTGAGCAATCTCTCTACAGTTAATCCAATTTATTCTGAAGATTTAAGAGCATTACTGCTTTTTCACTCAGCATCCCCTGATCTGTGGCTGACTTTGTTCTCTCACCCTGGGAGTATTGAACTGTACTGAGCAACCAATAAAATGACTTTTCAGTCAGTTGCCTCAAAATAGCTGGTTGAACTACTATTCTTTTATCTGATTATTTGTTTTGCTTATCTGCCTGCCTTTAGCAAAAACCTACTGCTTACTTTCATCTTTCTGTACGTATTCATTAATATCATTCAGGTCATAATCCTTAAAAAAAATAAAATAAAATAGTGCCTTGAATCCACTTTTCTCTGAAAGCAAACTGAGAGCAACTGAACACATTCTTTCTCTTTTTTCCCTTGCTGTCTACTCACTAAACAAGTGGTTCAATTGACACTTTCTTTGGGAAGTCTGACTTGAACACCACACATGCTCTGTCCCCACAGTATCCCATGTATAACTACCAAGGCTCTTATGCTCTCTGCAAAGGTCAGTTTGTTTGCTCTGTTTCGCACAGTATTGTGAAAGTCATGATGTGAGCACTGAGTATTTATCCCTAGTACACAGCAAAATATTTGACAGAGAGAAGTCATTATCAAAATCAAATATCTCAAGGGAAAGATTATCATTTCAGAGAGAAAGCAATCAGTCCAGACATTTGGAAAGTCTCCCTTTATATAGGAATTACTGTGGTGAAGTAGTCTTCCCTGGTAAAATTGGAGTGAGCTCAGTGGAGAACAGGAGCAAGGGTTATTAGAGTCCAGCCTTCTGACCACTACCAATTGGAAAATAAGCTGCCTTTCTTGACACAAGAAAACCTGACAGGGAAATTGATCTAGCATGTGGAAAAGCATAACTGGCTCACCAGGAAAAAAATTTTAAAAATAAAAACAGGTGGCAGGAAGATCTACCAACAGCTCTCTTTGATATTCATGCTGTTGCTGGATTCACAGATGGTGAAATACTCACAAAAAAAGGCTTTTAAATGGAAACAAAGTGGGTCTTGCATCCATCCTAATTAACAACCAGCATAAGAAAAAATAAAATCACAAATCGCCTACCTGTGCAAAAATCAAATCACATATGATTTTTGAAATTTTGATTCTAGATCAGTCCTTCTTGTTTAAACAGAGCTTTCTAGAAGGGTTCATTTGCATATATTTGTGTGTGTGAGCATGTATGTGTGTTTTGGAATCGAACAGTGAATTAACAGAGTAGTATCTAGGCAAAGGTTATGAAAGTCTCAAAGAAGAAATGAGTAGGAAGCAAGAGAGATGAATTGTTTGAATTGTCAGTGCTAAATTTAATTATTATTCTATTAGATCATTTTGGTAAATAAGTGAGAAATCCTCTTCCCTATATGTTAAAATATGTTCATGAATAACCTATATATTGCAAATCTGAAATATTATGTATGAATACAAATAATATGTTAACCAATAAACCAAAATCTTTCATATGTTTATAATTATGAAGTTCACAATAACTTATAGATATCTATATTGCAACACAACACTGGAAAATGTTAATGGTTTTTAAGTGCATTTTGTGATAGTAATTGATCTCCAAGAAAATCACTATTCTCTGCCAGAGAAGAGTGATTATATTTTGTATAAATGGAAGGTCGGTATATATTTCACAGTTCTGACAATGATGCTAAGATTTTCTTATTCACAGACCTTCTTATCTTCCTCCTACTTCACTCCCTATTAACATGTGCAATAATGAATAATGAAGTAAACTTACATATTTTATCATTGAGCTGCAGGACCATTTCTAGTAATATATTTTATAATATAAGTGCAGTCAGTGATTGCATGTCCTCTCTTTACACCTTATCACTGGTTGCTCTAAAGTACACAATAATCAAAAACATTACCATTGCAACATTTTAAAAACTTCAGAAGTGAGTCAATGAATTGATTAATACAGAGTTACACAATAAATATTATAGGTACATCTTTTTTAAAGATGGGATTTGAAATGATTTTGATGAAATAGTAGGAATGTATGATATAGGGTTGTATAGTATTGTTTGGACGGAGAAGGCGATGGCACCCCACTCCAGTACTCTTGCCTGGAAAACCCCATGGATGGAGGAGCCTGGTAGGCTGCAGTCCATGGGGTCGCTAAGAGTTGGACATGACTGAACGACTTCACTTTCACTTTTCACTTTCATGCATTGGAGAAGGAAATGGCAACCCACTCCAGTGTTCTTGCCTGGAGAATCCCAGGGATGGGGGAGCCTGGTTGGCTGCAGTCCATGGGGTCGCTAAGAGTCGGACACGACTGACATGACTTAGCAGCAGTATTGTTTGGAAGGACAGACAAAGCAAATAACCTGGATGCAGGCTGGTACAGAACATAGCAAAGACAGTGCATGGGATCAGTGTGGCATTGCATGGGATAAGACTAGGTAAATATCATAAAGATCCATATATGCCAAAGTAACATGACCCTGGAATTAAGTGTGGGATATCAGTACAATTATTTTCATAGATTTTTAAATAAACAATGGCTCAAACTTTGTCTAAGACAGTAGTCCAATAGAACTATAATGTGAACTTCATATATCATTTTAAATTTTCTAGTAGCCATATTAAAAATGTTTAAGATGGTAAAATTAATATAACAATATTTATTGTTTATCTTAATATGGGCTTCCCTGGTAGCTCAGCTGATAAAGAATCTGCCTGTAATGCAGGGATCCCGATTCAATCCCAAGGTCAGGAATGTCCCCTGGAGAAGGGAATGGCTACCCACTCCAATATTCTTGGGCTTCCCTGTTAGCTTAGATGGCAAAGAGTCTGCCTGCAATGTGGGAGACCTGGGTTTGTTCCCTGGGTTGGGAAGATCCCCTGGAAAAGGGAATAGCTACCCACTCCAGTATTCTTGCCTGGTGTATTCCATCCAATATATCATTTCAGCATGTAATTTGTATAAAAATTACTTATGCATCACATTAAATTAGTTTTTTAAACCAAGTCTTCAAAATCCAGTGTGTATTTTGTATTTTCATCCCATCTCAATTTGGGCCATTCATCCTTCAAGAGCCTGAGTCACATGTATTGACAATGCAGCTCTCAGACAATAATTGGTCTTGAGTAAGTCTGTTTTTCTGAAACCTCAGTTTAGGGCCTGATATTACAGTGGCTAACTATGTTAACTACCTATTCTTTCAGATAATTTTGTCTCAAAAGGTGACCAGTGAGGGACTGGCTTTAAAATCACCTCAGACGCTTATTAAAATAATCTTCTACCAAGTTTGCTAAATTAGGACCTTTGGGTTGGGTGATAAGAATTAGCATTTTTCATGCACTTGACTAAATATTTCTTATGTAATTATATACCTGAAAACTCAGATTTAAAAAATACTTCTCCAATAAGCAAATGACAACAAGGAGTGATACTACATAAAACCATTAACATTTTAGAACCAAATCAATCCTAATCATCTTTTATCTTGAGAGGCTGCGTGGTAGAGAATTAAAAAATTATGAAATGTGTAATCACTGTATTCTCAGAAGCTCAAACCCCTAATGTTTCATCATCGCATTTATCACTGCCCCTCACTGTAACATAGCTTATTGATTGTCTTTCTGCCACCACCTGTATATAATCTTCATGAAGTTTGGGACCAATGTATGTTATCCACATTATATGCAGAATATTTCTATTAAAACATGCCCTGGAAAAATAGTAGGTTTCCAACAAATAGTTGATTAATGAATGAATGAAATCTTCCTTTAACCAATTACTTAACTAGTTAAAAATATGTCCATCCACAAACTGAAGATAATATGTATCTTTAAGTATTATATGAAATGAAAATTGATTATTATGTATGGAGTTTTCAATCAACACAACTTTTCCCAAACAGCTTTCCTCTGAGGGAGAAGAATAAATTCATAAACTCACAGTTGTTAATAACCTGCATTCTGTCTCCAAGAACATCTGCATTTTAAAAGCACATATCTGAAGAGATTCACTTCAATTCAAACAGATTGATCTAATAGTTGTTATTCTGTCTTGTGATCACACTGGGGGACAAAGAAAATCTCTTATAATTTTATTATATAGATAGGCACTTTAGATTCACCCACTGTTTAAATCCTAGTTGAACTCAACAACTATAGTAGGGAAAAGCATTTGTTTCTGCCATAGATTTTACCTACTCACTGTGCTGGAAAGCATTTTCTTTTAGAACACAACAGTTTCAATATTATGATTTCCCTTTTGATTTATTGTTTTTAGCCAGATTTCTCTAGTTTTCTCAGATACTGTCTTCCTGGTCTGCACACTGATTAGACTGGCATTACAGAACAATGCATACAGGCAGCTGGCATCTAAGGTAATGAAAAAAACAGCAGGCTTCTCAAATGCAATATGGACTGTTTTTTCTTGCACCATTATTTTGCTTAGAGATTATATAATTCATTCATAGAACATAAAAGGTGTCTAAGGTAGTCCCTAAGCAACCATTACTCTTTTTATGTAAAGAGGAGATCTTTGTTTTAGAGAAAAACAACAAGACTTTAACTATGGGATACATTTCTTAGAAACAATAGAATTAAATTCAGATCAGTTCTCCACAGACCTTCCATTCTGAACAAAGCTTATCAGAAGGGGGCAGATGGGGACAGGAAAGGCTTGTGAATTTAACTGGATGGAAGTGAAAAGAAACCTGCTTCTGCAGAATTCTGATTTTTTTAAAAACCCCCCAAATTAATTACTTCAGAGAAGTCAGAATTAAATTGGTCTTGGTTACCACTGAGCAGGAAAAGAAAAATAATGAGACTATCTGGCAGTTAAATGTAAGTATTTTGAGTTTTATAACCTCAAGGTGAGGTTAATGGCCTGGGAGAGACACCTTAATGCAAGGAACCGAGGTTGCTGATGCGATGCCCTAGAGTCACTAACTAAACAATCCAATCTTTCAACTATTTCATATTTTAAAACATCTCTTCCTTTTATATTAAATGATAATATCATGTTTCTTAGTCACTTTTTCTTTGCGAATAATCAATTCAGATCTGTAAAACACCAACACAAGAAAGTTCCTTTTCCAGTTCTTTGTTTCTGAAATCATCTTTCTCCAGTAAAATATTTGGTGCTGTGATAAAAGCTTCCAAACTACATATAGCAACTTTCACTTTCTGTTCACTACTGAAACTAAATATCACATTTTACATGCTACATTTTTATTTAGAATGAGCCTTTCTTTTTACTGAGGGCCTCTTTGTGGAGTTGGGGAGAGGGGATGGAGTTTGTGGGGCTGAAAGATGGAAGCTCATGGAAGCTCTTGAGTTCTGAGTTTTCCAAAAGGTCTGGTGGTCAGCACACTGTTTCCTTACTTATTTATGTTTTCCCTGTTTGGAATATCCATCCTGGCACGTAGCAGAAAAGCTCAGCCCCCTCCATGGACAATTACAACATGATCTTTCCATATCTTGGGCTACCTGGGATTACATGGCAGCCATCCATTATTTTACATTTCCTTTTAAGGAGTCTAAGTGCGTGGATAAAATTCCACTTCAGATGGCCCAAGAATGTACTCACAGTCATGCACATGTTTGTAACTGCATATGGGTACCTGTAGGCTTTTATGCTTGCATTCTTAAACACCAGGAAAGCAAAGGGGATCTTTTGAACATATTCTAACAATAATACAAGTCAAATAAATCAGGCCAAAAGCACAGTAATTTGGTTTTGAGTTAGGCTGAGGTTGAGTATATAAATAATGTAACAGTGGTTTTAAAGACAATGTAAATTGACATTTCATTCCAAAAACTATATTTTTAAGAAAAAAGTAGCAAAGTGATGTTAAGTTTGGATGGTAAAAAAACATGACAAGACCTTTAGAAAAGAAACATACCCTGTGCTCTTTAAAATCAATGGCCATCAACATTGAAAAAAATATTTTGAATAATTCAGAGGTTATTTGTTGATTTGTCTTTTTTTCTCTATTTATATTTGAATAGCAATCAGAAGCACTTATGTAGTTCTCTATGTTAACCAGGACATTCAAAATGTCATGTTGTATGGGTATTTATTTATTTACTTTTGTGTTGTACATTTATTTCATTGGCTTCTTCCTTTTCTTTCCAAAATGTCTATGATGTCTATTATAGTATTTCCAGCCAGCATCTGTGGCATTTTTTTATAGCCCTCCTCTGCTTCTTCTCCAGAGAATAAAAACCAAAGGAACAGACAATATCAAGGAAAAAGTCATTACAACCTCATTAAATAATTATATATTTGCCTATCACTGATTTTTTTTTTCTATTCATTGCCTCATTTGACAAATATTTAGTTCTTACTATGGGGATGGTGAAAGTGAAAGTGTTAATCACTCAGTTGTTTCTGACTCTTTGACACCCCATGGACTGTAGCCCACAGGTTCCTCTTTCCATGGAATTCTCCAGGCAAGAATACTGGAGTGGGTTGTCATTCCCCTTCTCCAAGGAATCTTTCCAACCCAGAAATCCAACCCAGGTCTCCTGTATTGCAGGCAGATTCTTTACCATCTTAGCCACCAGGAAAGCCAACATAAACATTAAGAATCATTATTAATTACAAATGAAAAGATACTTATTATACATTCTGCATCCATAGGAAGCCCAGAGTCAGGCAAATTGATAATTCTGTTAGAGCATGTTATAATATAAAATCAAAGTATGCTTAATGTATGTTTGGAGCCATCTGTATTCATTCTTCAAATACGGCAAAGCTATTTTATTCAGAGGCACTAAGTTATCATTGGTCTTAGAGTCCATAAGGAAGACAAACACATCAAAGGTCAATTGCCACATAGAGGTGAGAGCAGTACAGTGCTCTGGGGCCATCTTTGCCAAGATTTGGGAACATGGATTCTCATTGAAGGGCTCTGGACGTCTTCACACACTCACCTATCTCTTTTCTAGCTCTTCTTCTGGTTCTATGTCTTGTGTTCTCAGGGATTTCTTCACGCCCACTTCCCATGATGTGATGTCTACCACACATAGTGATATCCCTAAAGGCCCAAATTGATCCTCTTTCCTTCACTCATCGGAGCACCACAAGATATCTACTCTCAGTCTCCAAAGAGATGATAGAAAATGTCTACTAAGCAGACATAATCTGAAATTTTAATCCCTTAGAAGTACCTAGTATAGTGTGTTGCCTGTTTTTGCCATATTTGTTGTGAAATTGAAAACTAATCTAGTTTTTACTTAGGATGGCAGGACTGTACCCCATTAGTGCATAAGATGCCTTGATTAGAGAACACAGAAACTGAGCTTTCACACCCAGCTTTAGTGCTTTTTTAAAAGGAAAAGCAGAGAAAGGATGTGAGGAGGGAAACACAAGAGGTGAAGAGATTAGTTTGATTCCTGGCTAAACATTTACATTTGAGGAAAGTAGTGTGACTGCATGGAGAAGGCAATGGCACGCCACTCCAGTACTCTTGCCTGGAAAATCCCATGGGCGGAGGAGCCTGGTAGGCTGCAGTGCATGGGGTCGCTACGAGTCAGACGTGACTGAATGACTTCACTTTCACTTTTCACTTTCACGCAATGGAGAAGGAAATGGCAACCCACTCCAGTGTTCTTGCCTGGAGAATCCCAGGGACGGGAGAGCCTGGTGGGCTGCTGTCTATGGGGTCGCACAGAGTTGGACACGACTGATGTGACTTAGCAGCAGCAGTGTGATCTCTAAAAACTACAGACTCTGCCTGGGCAAAGGCAGCAGCAAGGGTTTGCCTCTGAAAGCTGGGGCAGCAGGGAAATCACAACCCACACAGAAGCATCTTTATTTCACAGAAGGCCAGTAATAAACTACTCAAACAGAAGCCTATTTGATGGAGAAAGAGAGAATGTGTCAGAGGGCAGAGAAAAAATCCTACAAAGAATTCAAACTGAAATTTAGTAATAGAGAGCTAATGTACTGCAAAAATAAGCTTGCTGCTAACAGTAAAGACACTGCCAAGAAATAGAGGGAATTAGTGCCAGGTTAACACATAAATCAAAATTTTGCAATTATGCAAATGATAAAGCTAGAGACTTTATTTCATTTCCATATGATTCCAGAATAAAGGCCCTAATTTTGATGAATATATAAAAAGCTTTTAAGAAAGTGAGATGATGAATTGCAGCAAACTAAAGATATCAATCTCACTCTGGAAAAGGAAGATGATTAAATTTTTCTATATATGTATATCACACATGTATTTTAAACATGTATATGAATTCATATATTGCTATAAATGTTCAGTATTATAATTTTTACATATTCAAGTACAACTTTTTCTATAGCACTTTATACATCTTCTGACATTTTTACATAACTCTTGATAAGACTGATATAATTGTCTTCATTTTTAAGTGAATTATTTCAATATCACAATAGAGTTAAAGTTTTCCTTATTTATAAGACAGATAAGAAGACAGAGATTAGCTCAGTTGTGTCTGACTGTAGCCTGCTAGGCTCCTCTGTCCATGGAATTCTCCAGGTAAGAATACTGGAGTGGCTTGCCATACCCTTCTCAGGAGGATCTTCTTGACCCAGGGATCAAACTTGGGTCTCCTGCAATGCAAGCAGATTCTTTACTGTTTGAGCTACCAGGGGAGCCCTCCATTATTTATTAAGGTACAGTTAATCACAATAAACATATTCCTGAAAAATTACTACTACACACTACTATGAAAGGCATAGATGGGTTAGATAAGGTAAGAAATGAGTCACTGAGGATAAATTTATTCTAGCTATAATAAGTATAGTTTCTTATGATTGATTAGAACTGTTACTGCAAAGCAAGGGCATATGTTCAGGTTGTAGACAAATGCATTTAAAAGGTGAGGAGTGGCAGCTGTGAGGAGATATCCAACGTCTAAGGTAAGAGAAACCTAAGTAAGATGGTAGGCACAAAGAGAGGACATCAGAGGGCAAACAGACTGAAACCACAATCACAGAAAACTAGCCAATCTGATCATACCGACCACAGCCTTGTCTAACTCAATGAAACTAAGCCATATTGTGTGGGGCCACCCAAGATGGCCAGGTCATGGTGAGAGGTCTGACAGAATGTGGTCCACTGGAGAAAGGAATGGCAAACCACTTCAGTATTCTTGCCTTGAGAACCCCATGAGAGTATGAAAAGGCAAAATGATAGGATACTGAAAGAGGAACTCCCCAGGTCAGTAGCTGTCCAATATGCTACTGGAGATCAGTGGAGAAATAACTCCAGAAAGAGCGAAGAGATGGAGTCAAAGCAAAAACAACACCCAGTTGTGGATGTGACTGGTGATAGAAGCAAAGTCTAATGCTATAAAGAGCAATAATGCATTGGAACTGGGAATGTCATGTCCATGAATCAAGGCAAATTGGAAGTGGTCAAACAGGAGATGGCAAGATTGAACATCAGCATTCTAGGAATCAGCGAACTAAGATGGACTGGAATGGGTGAATTCAACTCAGATGACCCTTATATCTCCTACTGTGGGGAGGAATCCCTTAGAAGAAATGGAGGAGCCATCATAGTCAACAAGAGTCTGAAACTCAGTACTTGGATGCAATCTCTGAAATGATAGAATGATTTCTGTTCATTCTCAACCATTCAATATCATAGTAATCCAAGTATATGCCCTGACCAGTAACACTGAAGGAGCTGAAGTTAACGGTTCTATGAAGAGCTACAAGAACTTTTAACTAACACCACAAAAGATGTCTTTTTCATTATAAGGGACTGGAATACAAAAGTAGGAAGTCAAGAATCACCTGGAGAAACAGGTAAATTTGTCTTTGGAGTACAGAATAAAGCAGAGCAGAGGCTAACAGAGTTTTGTCAAGAGAACTCACTGGTCATAGCAAACACCCTCTTCCAACAACATAAGAGAAGAGTCTACACATGGACATCACCAGATGGCCAGCACAAAAATCAGATTGATTGTATTCTTTGCAGCCAAAGATGGAGAAGCTCTATACAGTCAACAAAAACAAGACTGGGAGCTGACTGTGCCTCAGAATATTAACTCCCATTTCCAGCTTCATATGTAAATTGAAGAAAGCAGGGAAACCACTAGACCATTAGGTATGATCTAAATAAAATCCCTTATGATTACACAGTGGAAGTGAGAAATAGATTTAAGGGACTAGATCTGATAAATAGAGTGCCTGATGAACTATGGATGGAGGTTTGTGACATTGTACAGGAGACAGGAATCAAGACCATCCCCAAGAAAGAGAAGTACAAAAAAACAAATTGGCTGTCTGAGGAAGCCTTATGAAGAGCTGTGAAAAGAAGAGAAATGAAAAGCAAAGAAGAAGAAGAAAGATATATATACCCACTTGAATGCAGAGTTCCAAAAAATAGCAAGGAGAGACAAGAAAGCCTTTCTCAGTGATCAATTCAATGAAATATAGAAAACAATAGAATGGGAACGACTAGATATCTCTTCAAGAAAATTAGAGTTACCAAGGGAACATTTCATGCAAAGATGGGCTCAATAAAGGACAGAAATGTTATGGACCCAACAGAAGCAGAAGATATTAAGAAGAGATGGCAAGAAAACACAGAAGAACCTTTGTGGATTCAAATGTACCAATAAATCAGACATACAAAAAAGACCTTCATGACCCAGATAATCATGCTGATGTGATCACTCACCTAGAGCCAGACAACTGGAATGTGAAATCAAGTGGGGCTTAGGAAGCATCACTACGAACAAAGCTAGTGGAGGTGATGGAATTCCAGTTGAGCTATTTGAAATCCTGAAAGATGATGTTGTGAAAGTGCTGCACTCAATATGTCAGCAAATTTGGAAAACTCAGCAGTGGCCACAAGACTGGAAAAGGTCAGTTTTCATTCAAATCCTAAAGAAGGGCAATGCCAAAGAATGCTCAAATTGCTGCACAATTGCACTCATCTCACATGCTAGCAAAGTAATGCTCAAAATTCTCCAAGCCAGGCTCCAGCAATATGTGAACCATGAATTTCCATATGTTCAAGCTGGTTTTAGAAAAAGCAAATGAACCAGAGGTCAAATTGCCAGCTTCTTCTGGATCATCAAAAAAAGCGAGAGAATTAAAAAAAAAAATCTACTTTTGCTTTATTGACTATGCCAAAGCCTTTGACTGTGTGGATCACAATAAACTGTGGAAAATTCTGAAAGAGATGGGAATACCAGACCACCTGAACTGCCTCTTGTGAAACTTGTATGCAGGTCAGGGGGCAACAGTTAGACCCGGACATGGAACAATGGACTGGTTCCAAATAGGAAAAGGAGTATGTCAAGGCTGTATATTGCCACTCTGCCTATTTAAGTTTTATGCAGAGTACATCATGAGAAACGCAAAACTGGAAGAAGCATAAGCTGGAATCAAGATTGCTGGGAGAAATATCAATAACCTCAGATATGCAGATGACACCACCGTTATGACAGAAAGTGAAGAAGAACTAAAGAACCTCTTGTTAAAAGTGAAAGAGGAGGGTGAAAAAGTTGGTTAAAAGCTCAACATTCAGAAAAGTAAGATCATGGCATCTGGTCCCATCACTTCATGGCAAATAGATGGGGAAACACTGGAAACAGTGGGTGACTTTATTTTCTTGGGCTCCAAAATCACTGCCTATGGTGACTAGAGAGCATATCAAAAAGCAGAGACATGACTTGGCCAACAAAGGTCCACCTAGTCAAGGCTATGTTTTTTCCAATAGTCATGTGTGGATGTGAGAGTTGGACTATAAGGAAAGCTGAGTGCCAGTGAATTGATGCTTTTGAACTGTGGTGTTGGAGAAGACTCTTGAGAGTCCCTTGGACTGCAAGAGATGCAACCAGTCCATTCTAAAGGAGATCAGTCCTGGGTGTTCATTGGAAGGACTGATGATGAAGCTGAAACTCCAATACTTTGGCCACCTGATGCCAAGAGCTAACTCATTTTAAAAGACCCTGATGGTGGAAAAGATTGAGGGTAGGAGGATAAGGGGAAGACAGAGGATGAGATCATTGGATGGCATCACTGACTCAATGGACATGAGTTTGGTAAACTCCGGGAGTTGGTGATGAATAGGGAGGCTTGGTGTGCTGCAGTTTATGGGGTCACAAAGAGTCAGGCATGACTGAGAGACTGAACTGAACTGAACTGAATATTGCACAAGAGAGCATGTATCATTTGCAATTACCTATCTTATAGCAAGGTAGAATATTTCATGTTGTCCAACTATTTCCTTAGGAACTAAGGATTAAGATCTTGGTTTTTGACATGTGAAGAAACAGATGAGTGGACGTAAGAATTTTGGAAGGCACACCAAATTGATGCTAAATATGTTGAAAATTAAATATAACAGAGCCCAAGTGATACAAAGCAAGTATTTGAAAGAATGAAATATATTTTAAAAGGAAGGTAGAAAAGATGTGCTTTCAGAGTAACTAAAATACTAATCCACCAAAAGACATTTGTTTTTCTGTCCAATGAAGCTGTGAGCAGCATAAAGGTGAGTCAGCTGACCAACATTAGGTAAATATAAAGATTGCTGTGTCAAGTAAGTTTACAATGTTTATGGCACAATTACAACCTTTGGTTGTTGCAAGTCCATAAAAATGTACCTCGGCATAATAATGATTTACCAATCAATCAATAATTCATTTGTTATTTTATGACAGATACACTTAATGTATTAAGACTTTGCATTTACACATATAGAATACAAAATTGAATTCTCGTGTCTGTAAGATATAGCAGTATTTTTAAATGTACAACTTTTATTTTTTGCTTATAATGATGAATAAAGGCACAACAAGGTCATGCCAATTGTTTTTGAAGTCACGGGAAACTTTGTGGATTCAAATGTACCAATAAATCAGACATAAACACTCAAAAGAACATAAATCACTTGTTATTTTAATGTACAGAACTCCATTTCATCACCTTGTCTCCTTCTTGCTTAAGGATCCCTTTCAGTCTCTTGGCTTTAAATGCTGGAAGCAACAGTTAGAAGTGGACATGGAACAACAGACTGGTTCCAAATAGGAAAAGGAGTACATCAAGGCTGTATATTGTCACCCTGCTTATTTAACTTATATGCAGAGTACATCATGAGAAATGCTGGGCTGGAAGAAGCACAAGCTGGAATCAAGATTGCCAGGAGAAATATCAATAACCTCAAATATGCAGCTGACACCACCCTTATGGCAGAAAGTGAAGAGGAACTAAAAAGTCTCTTGATGAAAGTGAAAGAGGAGAGTGAAAATGTTGGCTTAAAGCTCAGCATTCAGAAAACTAAGATGATGGCATCTGGTCCCATCACTTCATGGGAAATATATAGGGAAACTTGAAAACAGTGAGAGAGTTTATTTTGGGGGGGCTCCAAAATCACTGCAGATGGTGACTGCAGCCATGAAATTAAAAGACGCTTACTCCTTGGAAGGAAAGTTATGACCAACCTAGACAGCATATTCAAAAGCAGAGACATTACTTTGCCAACAAAGGTCCATCTAGTCAAGGCTATGGTTTTTCCAGTGGTCATGTATGGATGTGAGAGTTGGACTGTGAAGAAAGTTGAGCGCCGAATAATTGATGCTTTTGAACTGTGGTGTTGGAGAAGACTCTTGAGAGTCCCTTGGACTGCAAGGAGATCCAACCAGTCCATTCTAGAGGCGATAAGCTCTGGGATTTCTTTGGAGAGAATGATGCTAAAGCTGAAACTCCAGTACTTTGGCCACCTCATGCAAAGAGTTGACTCATTGGAAAAGACTCTGATGCTGGGAGGGATTGGGGGCAGGAGGAGAAGGGGACGACAGAGGATGAGATGGCTGGATGGCATCACGGACTTGATGAACATGAGTCTGAGTGAACTCTGGCAGTTGGTGATGGACAATGAGGCCTGGCGTGCTGCGATTCATGGGGTCGCAAAGAGTCGGACACGACTGAGCGACTAATCTGAACTGAAAGTGTATGATTCCCAACGTACTAGTTATAATCAAACAGCAAGTCATGCAACTCATAACTCACACAACAACTGAGGACGTGATGCTTCCACTTGTATTTGACACATCTGTGCCTGAAACTTGGCATACGAAACCAGGTGCCCAATTGTCCCTTTTCCCTACGCCACACTTCATATAATTTTTTCCCCACTTGCCAAAAGCAATTCCATTCTCCCAGGTGCTCAGACAGTCATTATGGAGTTACCACAGACTCTTCTTTTCCCATATCTTATACACAATTAGAAAATCCTATCAAGTCTATTTTTCTAATGTATCCAAAAATCAACCATGCCTGACTGTCCCAGTACAAAGTATCATTATCTCTCAGTCAAATTACTGTAACAAGCTCCAGAATTGTAGTAGTTTCCAAAATTAATTCCTGCTTCACTCCCATTCACTCTCTACAAAAGTCAGAATAATACACTTTAAATATGTCAGATTGTACTGCTCATCTTCTGAAATCCTCCTTGACTTCCCTTTGCACTCTCTAATGCCTCATGTGACCTATCCCTTTACAGTCTCCATGATCTCCTCTCCTCTCCAATCTCTACCTCTCTCCATTTTTCCCAGGCTTTCGTGCTGATTCTCAAACAAAAGGATAGTGATGCTGCCTCAAGTCTTTGCACTTGTTCTTTGCCTAGAAGACATTTGTGATAGATAGCCACATGGCATCCTCCCTAACTTTCTTAAGATTTTTGTGCAAATGCCAGCTTGTCATAGAAGACTTTACAGGCAGCCTTAGACATATACACACACTCACCATTACCAGCAGCAGCATTCTCTGCACCCTTTACCTTGATTTTTCTCCAACACATTTTTTTACTGTATGGTATGTTTTAGACACATACATACGTATAGTCTTTCTTCATTTTTCACAAATTTTATATTTGCAAATTTACCCACTCACTAAAATATAGTTGTAACCTCAAGCCTTGTACTTGTGGTATTTTCAAAGTCATTTACAGGCATGTGCAGTGTTGTGAAAAATTTGGCACCCAGAGGCACATTCTCATGTGAGGTTGAACTCTCTCCTTCTTGTTCATCTCTCTTATTGTAAACAAGTATCCTTTTTGCAGTATATATTGTGCCATGTTTTTCCCATTTTTCATGTTTTTGGTAGTGATTTATCTGTTTAAAACGGTCCCAAGTGTAGTGCTGAAGTGCTTTCTAGTGTTCTAAATGCAAGAAAACTATGCTGTGCCTTGCAGAGAAAATGTGTGTTAGACGAGCCTTGTTCAGGCATGAGTTACTATGCTTTTGGCTGTAAGCTCAATGTCAGTGAATCAACAGAATCTATTAAACGAGGTGTCTTTAAGCAGAAACACATATAAAACAGGGTTATATATTGTTCAGTCTACAAACTCTTGTGGCCAGAGGCTCACAGGAACCTACACTGTATTTCCCCTAACAGCAATGGTTTAGAATGTGTTAATTCAGTGTTCCTGGCAACATTATAAAACATAACTATTGTAAATAATGCGATTTGACTGTATGTGTTCTTTTTTATTGTCATACTCTTCACTATAATGTAGGAGCTTCTGAAAAAGTAGGGCTTTGTTTATTTTCCTAACCCTTCAGTGCTTAAATCTATGCCAGGAATATAGATGGTGCTCAGTAGTAATGATACATTATTACAGCATGTAATCCTCTCAACAGTTTAACGTCATAAGAGCTATCATAATCATTTGACAAATAAAAAAGCTTATAACAAGGAGGTCAATCACTTACTCAAAATAACTCAGTGTAAAGATGTGAAGCAGGAAGTGTGTTCAGATTCCTAACCACCTCCATATTCCTCAAGGTGACGTTAGTGGAAAATTATGAAGTTGATGAATGAAATGAATGAAGGAATAAATGAATGAATTAAAAACACATGCATTTCAGGTGTATCTAATCCTAAACCGAATTTACCTTGTTTTGATCACAAACAAGCCCATATCACTTGATATCAAACTAATTGTGATATTAAAATTTATTATCTCTAATTTAAAATACCAAATAGACATAGGCAGTGATTAACTTGAAATAGAAAACAGCCTGGAGTAGATAACAAATTGATCATATATTAATAGCAATGTGGACTCTACTACTGTATCAGGCTACTGTTTTTTTCCCCCTTAGACACACACAAACACACACACACAGACACACTTCCATACGCCTACCATCTATCATCTCTATCAAGTCAAAACTGATTTTGCAATGATATTTACATATAAACTTACTTCCTTACCCACTTTTCTGAATTGTTAAAGGAATCAAGGGATCATGAATGTAAATGGAATTTTAAAATGGCTCAATGTTATGAAATACTAAAATACTAGATAACCATTTTATAATATGAATTATTCTTCTAAGATTTGAAGCAAATATTTATCCAGGGATTCATAAAGAGGAAATTTAGAATAAATATAGTTATTGTTATTATAAAAAAACATGTAAAATCAAACACATATACACAAATTAACATCACTCAGACATAAGAGTTTTGCTTTCCCTTTAGGCTAATGGTATTGATTTTATGCACAGTGCTCACCTGATAACTCTATTAGTCTTTTTTTTTTCTTTCTAGAAATGAGTGGGACTGATGTACAAGTAAAATCAAATAAAGAAAGGACTATTGACCCTATTGCAGCTTGACAACTGTGACAGAGAGCACCTTCCCCTCATAGACTTTGAGCTTTGGTTTTCGCCTCATGAGGCCTTCTGAGCTGTCACTTTGACTTAATTGTTTCTTTGGGGAGTAAAAACTAATAGTTGACCATGATTTGTGTTGATTTTCAATAAAGTCACTGCCAGGGGTATTTAAGCCAAGACATCTGCCTGACAGCTTTATTGGAGTCAGTGTATGTGACACTAATAAAGAAATGAAAAGGAGATTTCCTTCTACTGTGCATTTTCTCATCTTTCTTTGGCAGGTAGAATTCTAAGTACTGCAACAATCAGGCCAGGTCTACTTGTATGTCATTACTACAAATAACCACTTACTCAATTAGTCCTGGTCATTTAAAGTATTCATGGTCACTTCCTTTGCTTAGAATGTAAACCAAGTGAATTTGTCTGTTTTGTTCTGGTTGTATCATTCCTCGTGTGTACTACATTGAAACAAATTTTTTTGTGTGTATGATTTCTGGATCAGTGATGTAGAAAAAATATCAATCATGGAATTTACACTTAAAGTGTGTGCATGTATTTTTTTTTTTTTAATTTTCAGAGAAAAAACCATTTTGTTAAATTATGGCAAAACCAATACAATATTGTAAAGTAATTAACCTCCAATTAAATAAATTTATATTAAAAAATAAATCTCATGTGGCTAAATTGTTTCAAAAAATTAACATGTGTGGATGGATAGGCTGACAGAGGAAGGGATGGAAAGAGAGAAGAAGAGAGAGCAAAATAATCAGGGAGCACCTGAAAAACAGAGAAGTAAAAGATACTGACTAGATTCTTAGTTATCTATCTGGGGCTGCAGCTGTTTTTTTTTACATGAGCTGAAACTCCAATACTTTGGACACCTAATGTGAAGAACTAACTCATTGAAAAAGACCCTGATGCTGGGAAAGATTGAAGGCGGGAGGAGAAGGGACCAGTGTGGATGAGACAGTTGGATGGCATCACCAACTCGATGGACATGCATTTGAGCAAGCTCAGGAGTTGGTGATGGACAAGGAAGCCTGGCATGCTGCAGTCCATGGGGTCACAAGAAGTCAGACATAACTGAGAGACTGAACTGAACTGAAAGATTTTTTTTACAAACTGACAGTCCCATCTCCTGCTGTGTTAACTTAATCATATTTATGCCTTTCTGACAGAACCTAACTGACAACCCTTACATGATTCATAGTATATGTAATAGTCACAGAAGCCTATATCAGTGGAAACTTCTCAGTAGGAGTGAACTTCTATGACAATGTTAAAACTAAGATTGGAACAGAATTAATATGGCAGTTAGCCTTGGTTTAAATGTCCCCCTAAAAAAGTCAAAATTAAATCAAGACAGTAAATATTTTAAATGGCAGAAATTAAAGAGGAACTAAAAAGCCTCTTAATGAGCATGAAGTAGGAGAGTGAAAGAGCCAGCTTAAAACTAAAAAAAAAAAAAAAAAAATCTAAGATCATGTCATCTGGTCCCATTACTTCATGGCAAATAGAGAGGGAAAAAGGTGGAAATAGTGATAGCGATTTTCTTCTTGGGCTCTAAAATCACTGTGGATGGTGACTGCAGCCATGAAATCAGAAGATGTTTTTTTCTTGGCAGGAAAGCTATGACAAACCTAGACAGTGTGTTGAAAAGCAGAGACATTACTCTGCCAACAAAGGCCCATATAGTCAAGGCTATGGTTTTCCCAGTGGTCATGCAGGGTAGGGAGAGTGAGAGCCAGATCAGAAAGAAGGTGGAGTGCTGAAGAATTGATGCCTTTGAAATGCAGTGCTGGAGAAGACTCCTGAGAGTCCCTTGGACAGCAAGGAGATCAAGCCAGTCAATTTTAAGGGAACTCCACCCTGAATAGTCAATGGAAGGACTGATGCTGAAACTCCAGTATTTTGGTCATCTAATGCAAACAGCTGACTCATTGGAAAAGTCCCTGACCCTGGGAAAGGTTGAAGGCAAAAGGAGAAGAAGGCATCAGAGGATGAGATGGCTGATGGCATCACCGATGCAATGGACATGAACTTGGGCAAACTTCAGGAGTTGGTAAGGGACAGAGAGGCCTGGCGTGCTGCAGTCCATGAGGTTGCAAAGAGTAGCATACAACTGGGCAACTGAACAACAACAACAGCAACAACAACAAATATTTAAAGGTTAAATGATTATAGTAAATGGGTAACCAAATTTGTAAAAAACAGAAGATCATAAACTACTAGTTTTCTTACTTATACTTGATATTTGAGCCATATTGATTTATTTAAATCCAATATATTTATGATTAAGGGTCAAAATGATTTTTTTTTTGCAGTTATAGGGATGATCACCTTTCTTTCAATTATGTTACTTGTAATGATGAGTAATTCTTTTATATTGTACTTTTTGTAAAATAATAAGGTTATAATATGATGAAGGCTTCAAATAATCAACATAAATCTTTGTAATATGAATGCAGTTAAGGCTTTTAAAACATCATTGTTGACTGGCAGGCAGCATCACTACACTCATCTGCTGGTATCCAAAAGCCCAAATTCCATTTTATGTTGAGAGTAAGCTGAGGAAAGGAAGAGGTCACTATGCTGCAAACAACTGGTTGTGTGAAAGACAGACATATAAACATTAAGAAAAATTTATGACCAAGAGAGAAGATGTATTTGATGAGAAAAAATTTTCTTCTAAAATATGTAAAAGAAGAGAAAATATTGTTTCCCTAAAACACCAGCTATATGTTGTAGAGGAAGTAACTCCAATCCATGCATATGAAGAAGCACAGATAGTACTGGTTTGATAATTCAGTTCATTCATAAGTAATTAATTTAGCTTAATTCAGAGGAACACATTAATCCCATTAAAAATTCAAGCTTTAAAGATATAGCCTGCATTATTTTTATAGCCCATTGCATATTGCTAGATATCATAGGTTAGTATCATAGTGAACAATGGCTAAATTGCTTTTCACAAATATATTTTCTATTTTGAACCAACAATACATTGTATTTTATTTAAGGAATATACAATAAATTATAAAAATTTTTTTCTCACTTTGTAGATATTTTTTTTCCTGTAGACAAGGCAAAGATGAATGTCTGTTTCTTTAGGCAAGTTTCTCAAGTATATGATTTATAGGTTAACTAAGATGCATTTTTAAAGCCTTTTGATATGTATTTCTAAATTATCTTCTAGAAAGATCTTGAATGTCTATTTCTTTAGCCAAGTTTCTCAAGTATATGCTTTATAAGTTAACTGATATGCATTTTTTAAAGCCCTTTGATACATATTTCTAAATTATCTTCTTTAAAGTTTTACCCATTCTCCATCAACACTAGCATCTAGTAATTTTTTAAATATACTGACAATATTGTCAATCTGATGAACAAAAGAGGATAATTACTTTTAGTGTAATTTGTATATATTTTATTTATGTATAAATTGGGGATATTCCCTTGTGGTTCAGCTGGTAAAGAATCTGCCTGATCTGCCTGCAATGTAGGAGACATGGGTTCAATCCCTGGGTTGGGAAGATCCTCTGGAGAAGGGAAAGGCTACCCACTCCAGTATTCTGGCCTGGAGAATTCCATGGACTACAGTCCTAGGAGTCTCAAAGAGTCGGACACAACTGAGAAATTTTCACCTTTCTCATGTATTGGACATTTTATATTTTTTTCTTTACTAGGTTTCCTGTTCATATTCTTTTCCCTTTTTTTATTTAAGGTTTATGATATTTTATCTTTGATGAATTGATTTGTAGACCTATTCTTCCTATTTAATGAAATAACATTTTCCATTATAGCAATCTATATGTTTTGTTTCTTTTCTATTTTATTTAAGGTTTTATTACACACACAAAAAAATAATCTTTTGTGTTTCCCTGTTGATCAATACTGACTTTTACTAACACAGACACGCTAAAAATTTTAATGAAAACAATGGAGGTTTTTCTCAGGATAAAGAGTTCAATTGAATCTTTTCTCATGAGAAAAAATTACACAGAAAACTTTGCTTAAACATGTAAAAAGAATCATGAACTATCCAAACCCTTTAGTGCCAAAAGAAGCACCATCTTTCTTATTGCCCTTTTTGTGCCATATCTGCAATGACCATCTCCCAATCATCCTTGTCTAGACATACACCGTTACATCATTGTTTTTTAAATATTCCCATTTATTCACATATGTCAATTTATTGTTGTACTTGTTATAGTTATTGTTATATGTTATAGTCCCTCTTTTTTCCCCCTAAAATAGTTAATCAGTTATCCCAGCTCCATCAAACTAAATTTCCATTTCTCACTGATAAGAAATACTTAATGGATATATGTGAGACTCATAAATGTATTACTTCTTATACATAAAGTTTTTTTTTTTTTAACTTTTCCATTTTGGGGGAAATTTTTAATACAGTTTAGTCAGTCCTAGACATAGCAAACTTATAAAAACATAAATAAGGGTTTCAAGTAAAGGGATAATGTAATTGATAGGATTTATTTTAGACATAGGTATCGAACTATCAATACATATTGAGATCTCCTGGAGAAGGACATGGCAACCCACTCCAGTATTCTTGTGAAGGAAATCCCATGAACAGAGGAATCTGGCAAGCTGTAGTCCATGGGTTGCAGAGTCAAACACCACTTAGCAAGGAAGCAACAACAATTGAACTATCAAACAGGGTATTCAATTTTTCTGTGCTTGTAGGACATCTTCAAAATTTAATCATATTCTAAATGAAAATTAAATACAAAAATTCAAAACCAGTAAATATATTGAACTGATTATTTGATTATAATGAAACAAAAGCCACAAATTAGTTTAGTAGTAAAATATTTCAGGAATTAAAGTCAGCACCAATTTTTATTTTTAATAACTCTTACACCAATAAGAAAATGTTTACAATATAATCAAAAGAGTAGAAATGATGAATTGTAGTCAAGGCTATATTCAAAGAAAAATTTATTCTGGAAAATCTTTATAATGATAAATAGTGCAATTTAAAAATAATGTTGCAGTAGCATAAAGACTTAGCATAAAGAGCAGTAGGAATGATTGTCATACTAAAGCCAGTTTCAAACATTATTTAAATCAATAATTTGATCTTTTAAAAAAATAATAGTCTAAGAAAACAATTTACAGTAGTGTATTTTACCAGAAAAATAAGGGAATAAATGTTTTCTCTACGAGGTAAGACTGAAGATTTTTTCCCCAAAATAATCCAAATTATGTACAATTCAAGAAGACTACTGAGAATTCAGGGAAACAGTCTTTAGGAAATCAGCAGGCACTAAAGAAAATAAAAGTATTTAGCCAGGTACCTCTGAAATATCCTTGTGATATAATAGATGGCACTTCAGTGCAAAAACAATTTCTGAAAACACACACACACACACACACACACGCACACAAATACTACAAAAAAAGAAAAGAAGCCCCTTTCAACTTGAGTAAAGGAAGCCCTGAAAGAATTTAACATGATAATGGCCGTATTTTGTAGAGTTAAAACTTTATTTCAAACTTTTCCATAAGTACAAATGGAATAGTATGTTCCCATTATCATCCTTTTAAAAAATGATTTATTTTGAGATGCATATCAATGCAATATAGTGCTTTAAATGTATTGTTTTCATGCTTGTTCAATAAACACATGGAGCAGGTACTGTTACTTTAACCCTAAGAATGAGGGAATTAGGCTCACAGATGTTCATTTTCTTCTTCAAGGAAACATAGATTCTAAACTTCAAGATAAATTACATTAACATCTATTTTGAGCAGACTTATAAAACACTGGTCTCCCCACTAGTACTTGCCTCTCTAAAATTGTATTTTCTTTTCAATGTTATATGTTAACAAAATTGATCAGGACTTGTGTAAAGGTAATGGAAGCATACAACTCCAAATGGTGCTCATGGAAAGGAATCTCTTTGTTTGTCATTGTTAGTTCAAAATGTAATTAAAGACGAAAGTATTATTTTTAAGTGAGACTTTATCTTTACATCCATGCAAATATTATTTGTCATTCAACACAGCTCAGTTTTCAAAATTTTCAAGATGAACTGTTATGGCCTCAAGAGTCTTCTCCAACATAGTTTACCATGGTAAAATAGCTAGTTAGTGACCAGTGTTTATAAGAGAGAAATACCTATTGATCAATGGGGTTTGGAAAGTGTGAAAGTTTCTCAGTACTGAACTAATTGCTTGCAGAAGCAAAATTTTATCCTTAAGGAATCCAGAAAAAAATATTTAAAATACTAACCACTTGCATAGGACACTTTGTGTTTCCATACATAAAGTTTTCTAAATAACCTATAAGATACCTAGCAATTTAAAAAAGACTGGATAAAGGCCATAACAGTTCATCTTGAAAATTTTGAAAACTGAGCTGTGTTGAGAGCTCCTTGGACTGCAGGAGATCCAACCAGTCCATCCTAAGGGAGATCAGTCCTGAGTGTTCAATGGAAGGGCTGATGCTAAAGCTGAAACTCCAATACTTTGGCCACCTTGTGAGAAGAGTTGACTCATTGGAAAAGACTCTGATGCTGGGAGGGATTGGGGGCAGGAGGAGAAGGGGACGACAGAGGATGAGATGGCTGGATGGCATCACTGACTCGATAGACATGAGTTTGGATAAACTCTGGGAGCTGGTGATGGACAGGGAGGCCTGGCGTGCTGCAATTCATGGGGTTGCAAAGAGTCGGACACGACTTAGCGACTGAACTAAACTGAACTGAAAGTATATTGTCAGAATTTACTTCCATCATTCAGTCACATCCACAAGTGGCTGTTGTTCTTTCTTTGACTCCATCTCTTCATTCTTTCCGGAATTATTTCTCCACTGATTTCTAGTAGTATATTGGGCACCTACTGACCTGGGGAGTTCATCTTTCAGTGTCCTATCTTTTTGCCTTTTCATATTGTTCATGGGGTTCTCAAGGCAAGAATACTGAAGTGGTTTGTCATTCTCTTCTTCAGTGGACCATGTTTTGTCAGAACTCTCCACCATGACCTGTCCATCTTGGGTGGTGCTATACTGCATGGATCATAGTTTCATTGAGTTAGACAGGGCTGTGGTGCATGTGATCAGATTAGTTAGTTTTCTGTGATTATTGTTTTCATTATGTCTGCCCTCTGCTGGAGAAAGATAAGAGGTTTATGGAAGGCTTCCTGATGGGAGAGACTGACTGAGGGGGAAACTGAGTCTTGTTCTTATAGGTGGGGCCTTGCTCAGTAAAACTTTAATCCAATTTTCTGTTGAAGGGTGGGGCTGTGTTCCCTCCCTGCTATTTGACCTGAGGCCAAACTATGGTGGAGGTAATGAAGATAGTGGCAACCTCCTTCAAAAGGTCCCACGTATACACTTAGTGCCCCCAGTTTGCAGCAGGATACCACTGACCCACGCCTCCAGCAGAGACTCCTAAACACTCAAGGGCAAGTCTGGGTCAGTCTCTTGATGTGACTGGTGATGGAAGTGAAGTCCAATGCTGTAAAGAGCAGCACTGCATAGGAACATGGAATGTTAGGTCCATGAATCAAGGCAAATTGAAAGTGGTCAAACAAGAGATGGCAAGAGTGAACATCAAGATTTTAGGAATCAGTGAACTAAAACGGAGTGGAATGGGTGAATTTAACTGAGATGACCATTGTATCTACTAACGTGGGCAAGGATCCCTTAGAAGAAATATAGTAGCCATTATATTCAACAAAAGAGTCCAAAATGCAGTACTTGGATGCAATCTCAAAAATGACAGAATGATCTCTGTTTAGTTCCAGGGCAAACCATTCACTATCACAATAATCCAAGTCTATGCCCTCACCAATAATGCAAAAGAAGCTGAAGTTGAACGGTTCTATGAAGACCTACAAAACTTTCTAGAACTAACACCCAAGAAAAATGTCCTTTTCATTATAGGGGACTGGAATGCAAAAGTAGGAAGTCAAGAAATACCTGGAATATAGGCAAATTTGGCCTTGGAGTACAGAATGAATCAGGGAAACGGCTAATAGAGTTTTGCCAAGAGAATGCAATGGTCATAGCAAACACCCTCTTCCAACAACACAAGAGAAGACTCTACACATGGACGTCACCAGATGGTCAACACTGAAATCAGATTGATCATATTCTTTGTAGCCAAAGATGGAGAAGCTCTATTCAGTCAGCAGAAACAAGACCAGGAGCTGACTGTGGCTCAGATCATGAACTTCTTATTACCAAATTCAGACTTAAATTTAAGTAGGAAAAGCTACTAGACCATTCAGCTATGACCTAAATCAAATCTCTTAGGACTATACAGTGGAAGTGACAAATAGATTTAGGGAATTAGAGCTGATAGAGTGCCTAAAGAACTATGGACAGAAGTTTGTGACATTGTAGAGAAGGCAGTAATCAAGACCATCCCAAGAAAAGGAAATGCAGAAAGGCAAAATGGTTGTTTGAGGATGCCTTACAAATAGCTATGAAAAGAAGAGAAGTTAAAGACAAAGGAGAAAAGGAAAGATATACCCATTTGAATGTAGAATTTCAAAGAATAGCAAGGAGAGATAAGAAAGCCTTCCTCAGTGATCAATGCAAAGAAAGAGAGGAATACAATAGAATGGGAAAGACCAGAGATCTCTTCAATAAAATTAGAGCTACCAAGGTAATATTTCATGCAAAGATGGGCAAAATAAAGAACAGAAATGGTATGGACCCAACAGAAGCAGAAGATATTAAGAAGAGGTGGCAAGAATACACAGAACTGTGCAAAAAAGACCTTCATGATCCAGATAATCAGGATGGTGTGAGCATTCACCTAGAACCAGACATCCTAGAATGTGAAGTCAAGTGGGCCTTAGGAAGCATCACTACGGACAAAGCTAGTGGAGGTGATGGAATTCCAGTTGAGCTATTTCAAATCCTAAAAGATGATGCTGTGGAAGTGCTGCACTCAGTACGCCAGCAAATTTGGAAAACTCAGTAGGGGATACACGACTGGAAAAGGTAAGTTTTCATTCCACTCCCAAAGAAAGGTAATGCCAAAGAATGCCCAGCTACTGCACAATTGCACTCATCTCACACACTAGCAAGGTAATGATCAAAATTCTCCAAGTCAGGCTTCAACAGAACATGAACCATGAACTTCCAGATGTTCAAGCTGGAATGAGAAAAGCCAGAAGAACCAGAGATCAAATTGCCAATATCCGTTGGATGATGGAAAAAGCAAGAGAGTTCCAGAAAAACACATCTATTTCTGCTGTATTGACTATGCCAAAGCCTATGACTGTGTGGATCACAATAAACTGTGGAAAATTCTGAAAGAGATGGGAATACCAAATCACCTGACCTGCTTCTTGAGAAACCTGTATGCAGGTCAGGAAGCAACAGTTAGAACTGGACATGGAACAACAGACTGGTTCCGAATTGGGAAAGGAGTACTTCAAGGCTGTATATTGTCACCCTGCTTATTTAACTTCTATGTAGAGAATATCATGAGAAAGTTTGGACTGGCTGAAGCACAAGCTAGAATCAAGATTGCCAGGAGAAATATGAATAGCCTCAGATATGCAGATGACACCCTGCTTATGACAGAAAGTGAAGAACCAAAGAGCCTCTTGATGAAAGTGAAAGAAGAGAGTGAAAAAGTTGGCTTAAAACTCAACATTCAGAAAATTAAGATCATGGCATTTGGTCCCATTACTTCATGGCAAATAGATGGGGAAATGGTAGAAACAGTGACAGACCTTATTTTTGGGGGCTTCAAAATGACTGCAGATGGTGACTGAACCCATGGAATTAAAAGACACTTGCTCATTGGAAGAAAAGCTATGACCAACATAGATAGTTTATTGACATTACATGACAACAAAGATCCTTCCAGTCAAAGCTATTGTTTTTCCAGTAGTCATATATGGATGTGAGAGTTGGACTGTAAAGAAAGCTGAGTGTCGATGAATTGATGCTTTTGAACTGTGGTGTTGGAGAAGACTCTTGAGAGTCCCTTGACTGCAAGGAGATCCAGCCAGTCCATCCTAAAGGAAATCAGTCCTGCATATTCATTGGAAGGACTGATACTAAAGCTGAAACTCCAATACTTCGGCCACCTGATGCGAATTACTGACTCATTTGAGAAGACTCTGATTTTGGGAAAGATTGAAGGTATGAGGAGAAGGGGACAACAGAGGATGAGATGGCTGGATGGCATCACCGACTCAATGGACATGAGTTTGAGTAAACTTCAGGAGTTGGTGATGGACAGGGAGGCCTGGCGTGTTGCAGTCCACCGGGTTGCAAAGAGTCCGACACGACTGAGCAACTGAACGGAACTGATAGTATACTGTCAATGCAACTCTCTCAATTCACCCCACCCTCCTCTTCACCACCTCCCTGTTCACATGTCCATTCTCTACATCTGTATCTTTATTTCTGCCTTGAAAATAGGTTCATCTGTACAGCTTTTTTCTAGATTCCACATAGATGTGTTAATATACAATATTCATTTTATTCTTTCTGACTTACTTCACTTTGCATGAAAGACTAGGTCTATCCACATCTCTGCAAATGACTTAATTTTGTTCCTTTTTTTTGGCAAGCAATAGTCCATTGTGTATATGTAGCACATCTTCTTTATCCATTCATCTGTCAAAAGATACTTAGGTTTTTCCTTGTCCTGGTGATTGTAAATAGTGTTCTAAAGAACACTGGGGTACATGTGTCTTTTTGAGTTGTGGTTTTTTTTTGGATATATGCCCAGTAGTAAGATTTCTGGATCATATAGGGAGCTTTCTTTTTAGTTTTTTAAGCAAAATCCATATTCTTCTCCACATTGGCTATAGCAATTTACATTCCCACCAACAGTGTAGGAGGGTTCCCTTTTCTCCACAGCTTCTCTAGCATTTAGTGTTTGTGGATTTTTTAATGATGGCCATTTTGACAGATGTAAGGTAATACTTCATTGCATATACTAATTATTTTCCTGGAAAACAATCTGAGTTTCAAGATATTCAATTAGAGAAAATGCACTTGTATTTGTTTATGTCATTTCAAAAGCACTTACTTCTAAAGGCCTGTAAGTCTTTGATGTGAAGACACTGTCTGCTATAATCGCCATATATGAGTTTACAGTTTTTATCTTTTCTTAAAGGAAAAAAAAAGCTAGTCTTGATCGGTCCCTTATGGTGAAAGATTTTTATGTAATTCAGCATTTATTTTTCCATAAGGAGTTTTCTGTCTCTTAAGCTATTTTGTTTCCTTGTTGACCTTTTCATTAGTGTGAATGTCTGATTTTTAAAAATATGAAAGTGAGTGTGAGAATCTTTTAATGGGCTTGCTATCACCCACCATAAAACTGTAGAGAAAGTGAAATACTCCCGAAATGAATATTTTTCTGATGACAAAATATATCTGACAAAAAGAAAAGATCAAATAGGCAGTACACTTTGTAAAAGCACTGAAGGTTTCAAAAAGCAAGTCCTCAGAGTTGCTGGAGAGTGCCACCTTAGCAGGATACTAATCTCTGCAGACTTATAAACAAAGATTGGTAACAGACGGTGACTTTGATTGTGAAAGTGACATGACCTGTAGGAAGTACACAGCGCAGTACTGCCCTGTAAGTCATTTGGAGGCACAGTGGGTCTCAGGGTTAGAGGAGGGATCTTGCCATTCCTTCATGCCATTTCCTGACCCTTCTCTTTCATGCCCATAGATCCTCAGACCCTTTAGAGTCAGTGTACACTTTATCTTCTCATAAAGACTGTAAGCTACCTGTTACTCAAATAATACAGAAATAGAAAAAAGCTAAATGTCTAGGGGAAAAAAAAGTATTTCAAATAATACCTTGCTTATGACACAAAGTTTTCTTGTCTAGGATCTCATTGGACCCTTTACCCTTAGCTTAATTTGGCCTATAATGGTGATTCACCAGCATCCAGATAAGAAGAGTGAACTTCCCAGAGTTAGAGTGCATGCAGAAATTGTTGGAATATGGTATAAAGGATAGATGGGGTCTGCCTGGGCCCATGCTCTTTCATTTACACTGCATTGCCTGAATATCAACCTTAGCAAATTTTACCTGATTAATGAAGTTTGTGTTAGTGGATTTCTGCTTTCAAGAGGAAATTATCAAGTGAAAAGAACCACACAAGAGAAAGAAGCAGAGCATTTGCAAAAGATCTCCCCCCTATTTCCTGGCAGTAGATTATTCAGAAGGTTTTCACTCTTCCTTAGAGGTGCCTTGTGCTAATTCTTGCCCTATTTTTCCAACAGATAGTGTGTTCTTTATATTTTAATATGTTAGCAACTGTAGATGCAAAGAAATAAGAACACAGGCCATGAAAAATGAATAGTCACCTCACCCAGGGTTAATGTCTGACTGCTCACTGGACACTTGTACAATTCACCAACTTGAAGGCAAACAGGCCCAAGCAAATCAACTAATGTATCATTTCAATTCTTGGATAGATCTTTTTCTGCCTACTCCATACAGCCACTATTAATAAAGCAGGCAAATTAAGCACTGCCAGGAGCAAGGGGTAAAAAGGAAGTGCAGGCATAAAAGCTCACAATTTACAAAAAGAATAACCCATACGAGTCATTCAGCATCACTCTCCAACATTCTGAATCTCAAAACTTGCTGTTTTAGGTGTGTGTGGGGGAAGGGGGGGGAGGAGACAGAGCAGATCCAGAGACAGAAAGAGAGACACAGGGAAAGAGAGAGAGCCAGAGACAAACAGACAGGCTGCAAGAGTTCTTCGTGCAGGTTTTTCACTCATTTTTTTCCTTCACAGTTCAAGTCCACATCCAAATGCAACACAGGGTCACTGAATCACTAAACACACCCCACCATGTCACATCTGAAAGGGCCTTAAGTTGATGTTTGGTATTTCAGATATGATCTATATGAAAGCACAATATTAGCCATCTATCTATTCAGTCTCTGACTAGAGCATGTCAACTCTTACCACTAAGACTATTAATTCACTGCCTACTTACTGGCACCCTTCAGGAAAAAGCAATATGAATGTTAATTAACATTACTGAGCACATGCTCTGTGACAAGCCCTGCTTTAAACTGATACGTATGTGAGTTCACCTAATTCTGTTTATATCTCTGTGATGCATGGGTCTAGTATTCTCTCCATTTTACAGAAGAAAAAATGAGGTTCAGAGAAGCAAAGTAACCTGCCTAGGATAAAGCAGAGCTGAGATTTAAATGTAGCAATCTGGTTCTTGAACCTGCCTACTTAACTATGAACAATACCTGGCTTTAGCAAGGCAATCCATTAGGGTTTCTCTTCTTTACACATTAGAGAACTAGGCAGACAAGAGTAGGTGGACTCCACTTTTGCCTAGATGACCCGTTATAGAAGCTTGATGAAATTAAACTAGAGTCATGTTTCTCTAGCTAGTGGAGCCTATTGATCATCCAGGTTCAAGATGAAGGGAGAGACAAATGTCAAGGGTAGAGATCCCACTTCCCAGCTTCTCATGCACTAGGAGTCACCCTTAGTTTCTCTCTCCATGTTCTTTCCTTTTTAATTGAAGATTGTAAGATTGTTTTTTGTTTGTTTTGGAAGTGTGTGGTATTTGTCTCAGGCATTACTTGTAAGAAATTCTTTAAATGTATTCATAAATTTGAAAGCCCCTTTTCCAAAACAGCATGATTATTCAAAGTATAAGGGCAACTGCTCCAGGTTAACCTGTTTCACATAGCAAGCTTACAGTGTAACAAAACAAGAGGGTGGAGGTTGATTTTATTTCTTCTATTTATTTTGGGACCTGACCATAAGCATGAAATACAGCGTTTCTCTCAAAATTCCCTGGATTGAATGTTTGGTTGCAATTTTTAGGACATAAAACTAGAGTATAACTCTAATTTCTAACCAGGTATATGAAAATAATGAATAAATGTTCTAAAATACCAAATGAAATATTGTGTTTCAAAGCAATAGGTAGCTAATCTTTTCCTGAGTTTGAATTAGTGACTTCAATAAAAAGATGATAATGGATGGGGGAAGCATGTTATGAACTATGATAGCTGATTTTCACAAATTTGAAGTTGCTGGTGCTTTTTTTCCCAATACAATTTGGCCAATCTTTATTCCAACTGTGAGGGAAGAGAGGAACCTTTATTTCTCATTCTATTTCCTACAAGGCATTGGATTTTAAATCAAATACCCTACCTGAGGTTTTTGAGACTTCATGAAGTAAATGAAAAGGCAAAAAAAAAAAAAAAAGGAGATATAAATTACTGGAAAACAATGTATTTTTGAATATAAAAATCCTATAGAAATACTCCTGAAAGACAAAATAGGACATATCATTAACTTTTCATTCTGTCTGAAAATGTTAGAGAATAAAACTTGACAAAGATTCCAGAGAGGTATTGATCCACAGATGAATATAATAATTATATGACAAATTCAAAAGAAATTTAAAATCATTTTATAATATGTTGACTGGTGTATTTTTAGATGTAAGATGACATGGGAAAATATCTTTCATCCTTCTATAATTTAATGCTAGTAGCTATATGTATCACTTTCAAAATCAGGTTTTACAAATTTACTATTCATTTATTTATTTGCAATGCATTTCATTTACTAGAATGAATTAGTATTAACTCATGAACAATAAAATCTGTTTGTTCCACCTCTCAAGATATATTTTATCTAATCTAAATTTTCAAGTTATTGGGTTAAAATGCCATGAGATTCTAAGTTATAATGCACATCTATCTATCATCTAATCATTTATATTTGATAAGTGAATTCTGTGTCTTGGGTGAAATCTGGAAGACTCCATAAGGACATTTTTTAATTCAAATGGGTTATAGATGAGTAAATAACAGAGGATGTCAAAGTCTGAGAAAGAAGACTTGAGTGAAATTTCCTCTTTGGTGAAAAGCTCTATGCAGCTAGAGAACAAAAATTACCTTGAGTGTGAATTGAAATCTAAATGAGTGAACTGCAAAAAACTTTGGGGGTTGATTTCTGGGACAGCTCTTCTCATGAAAGTTATTGGTGTGAAAAAAAAAAAAATTTATCTACCAAAAAGATTTTAGTAACATTATTTTTGGTTGATGAAGCAAGCTGACCATCTGTATAGATGAGATGGTAAGTATCTTTAACAATAGCTTGAATGTATTGATTGTTATAAGTCAGAGATTTTATCTATTTTATATAGAGCTTTTAAAAATACTTCAAAGTAAGGTTTTCCTTTGTTTTTACATCGTTGTAAGTCAGTCTTAGGAGGCTTGTCTAATACTAATAGAAACAATATGTGTTGTTATGTTTCCATTAAACCATAGCATAGTGAAAAACAATTGGGTTGCATTTATTTGACTGGTTTGAGTGTAACTGAAAAGTGCCTAGGCACAAACATTTTAAGAAGCAAATAGTGGCATCCATAAGTAGGCAGTAGGCAATGTCTGAGGCACCAAGGTAGGTATTTTGGCTACTGGGTAACTGAGCACTTCAGTTAGCAACGGGAAATTCCTTGGGCAGAAAGATTGAGTTATTTTTTATAGTCCAATGACAATTTTTTTCTGGTATTTTCAATATATATTATTTTCTCTAGCACATTTAAGTGGCCTGCTCTCAAGTCTGTTCTCAAGTCTGACATGAAATGGAAAAGGGGCCATGGATTCAAGACCGGTCTAGAATATGAGGGCTTTTTCTTAAATTTACAGTCGTCTTTTAGTAATCTCAAGGTCAAGAACACTGCACAGAGACTTTAGAATTTTAATAAAGTTTTATTAAACTTATATATTTTAGTATTTTAAGTAGAAACACATTTTAGACATCCTCAAAATAATCCTGATCCTAGAAAGCATAACTCTAATTTTAAAATTAGTTTAAGTGATTAAATGCAAATGCTAAAAAGTTAAATGGTGGGCCTCCCTAGTGGCTCAGATGGTAAAGAAACTGCCTTCAGTGCAGAAGCCTCAGGTTTGATCCCTGGGTTGGGGAGATCCCTGGAGAAGGGAATGGCAACCCACTCCAGTATTCTTGCCTGGAGAATTCCATGGATAGAGGAGCCTGGAGATCTATAGTCCATGGGGCTGCAATGAGTCAGACATGACTGAGTGACTAACACACGGACACAGTTAAAAAACATATTCTCAGAGTTTTTTCTTTGTATTGGTAAACTCACTCTTCCTTTAGTGTTTTAATAGTTAATTAAGATCAATCTTGAAATTACTGGTTTAAATTATTATAACCTGAATTTTTTTTTTTTTTATATATAACCTGAATTTACCCAAGAACAAATGGAAATCAATGACATGTTTATCAATGGAGAACACTGAGGAATATCTAGGCATGGAATTGTTATAGAAAGATGAGGAAAACTCAGATTAAAAACAAAAAATCTCAGTGAATCAGAATCTCAAGTAGAATTATAATAAGTTCCACAATTGGTTTCTGCTCATTCAGTTATTTACAATATTTAATGTGTTCTTCAGACTATGTTTACTTTTAAAATTTATTTTTGAGAATATTTTATGTGTCAGACAATTTACAAGACTCTTAGATATTAAAAATAAATGCAATGTAGAAGCTCAAATTCATATGTGGAGTATGGTATGTAAACAAGGAGTTTTGCTTTGTTTTTTTTTTTAAAGTGGGTCACATAATGTAAATTTGCTAGAGAGTATGCAAAGCTTGAGAGTGCACCACTAAGCCACTTGGAGAGTTGAAGATAAAATTTGAACTGGATCTTAAATAAGGGTGATTTTCCAAGTAGATAAATTAGCGCAAATAACAATAGACACTGAGAAGAAAAATGTGTTGTTTCTTTATAGTTGTGAACCAAAGTGCTCCTGCTGGGGGAAAAAACAAAAACAACAAATGTATAATGGGAATTAACAGAATTTTAATTCAAATAGAAGGTCTGAAATCAGGTCATAAAGATTATAAAGAGGTTAAGAATTTGGATGTTATCAGGAAAAGAAAAGAAGTCAAGGAGATTTTCATAGCAGGAGTGTGACCCAAGATTTCTTGAGAAGACAGCCCTGGAGGCACTCAACAAAAATGAGGATTGTCAAATTCATCCTTGTACTTCCTCAAAGAAAAGGCTGCATTTTTAAAATAAATTTTAAACTTCTATTACACTTTATCGGAGCACAATAAATATTCTGAGACTGTTACAAAGTTACCACTTCCAAAATTAAGTCATGAAGACTATTTTAATTAGCTATTGCTTCACATTGATTGGAATATACATTTCCTTCCAACTCAGAACAGGTTCATCTTAAAAAATAGTAATGCCAGTTATTCTCATAGAAATTAAAAATACATGAACTAATGGATGTTGGAAACAAGTGAAAAATTGATTATTGTGTCCTTTCTCTTCCTCTTTAGAGAAAGAAAAAGAGGACAGGAGGGGGGATATTTCCTGTCTTAAAATTAATAAAATCTTCTCTCAATAAAATTACCCTTTACAGATATTTGTGTAAGAAACTATATTTGTTTTGTGTTTAACCTTAAAAAAGGACATGGTGTAATACTTTAGATTATAGGTTACAAGGACAAAATCACTATAATCACATACAATTGCATACTTCTTATGAAAAAAGATATATTATTTAGCAATTTAAAAAACTATTTTAAAGTTTAGATATATGGCATGATTGATCACTAGCCTATGTATACTTTTAAATTAGTCCACTGAGATGAAGAAATAAATAACACCAAACAGATGATGATGCCCATTTCCAACTCTTGTGATAAACCTCTAAAAATGACAGATTTATATTCTGAAAGTTCTGCTCTCATTTGAATGGAAAGAGACATACGAAATAACATAGCATGCAGTAAGAATGCAAAATTAAATAGCTAAATATTTCTGTTCTCACAAATAATTTACAACATATCAAAGAACTGTGTGAATACCCATTTAAATAATGAAAATTTAAAAATTAAGTGGAAAGAGCAGAATGTTGAAAATTTAAAGGAATCTTAAAATGACATTTTCAGATCTATCAAGGAAAATAACAAGTTGCTCTTTAGTACAAAACAAATATGAATCAATTTATGGAATTAATAAACTTATTTGCAACCTCTCTTCTTATCCATCACTTATCACCTTTGCCATGTTTGAACCTGGTACTGGAATGAGTCTTACACAACACACTTACATGTTTGATACATGTACAAAGGGCTTTAATAATCCATACCTATTTGTGACTCCAAAAACGTTATAAAATATTACCCAAAATATACTAGTATATATAACAGGTAAACAAATTAGTAATATTAATACATGTGAAGTGAAGTGAAGAGAAGTGAAAAATCACTCAACTATGTTCAACTCTTTACAAGTCCCTATGGACTGTAGCCCACCGAGTTCCTCTGTCCATGGAATTCTCCAGGCAAGAATATTGTACCGGGTTGCCATTTCCTTCTCCAATGGGTATTCCCAACCCAAGGACTGAGCCTGAATCTCCTGCATTGCCAGCAGACTCATTCCCCTTTGAGCCACCAGGGAATGTAATGATGGTCAAATGGTCTCTATATATCTTGATTTTTCAATACTGCTATATGATGTTTCTGCTTTTGAATATGCTATCTAGGTTGATCATAACTTTCCTTCCAAGGAGTAAGCGTCTTTTAATTTCATGGCTGCAGTCACCATCTGCAGTGATTTTGGAGCCCAGAAAAATAAAGTCTGACTCTGTTTCCACTGTTTCCCCATCTATTTCCCATGAAGCGATGGGACCGGATGCCATGATCTTCATTTTCTGAATGTTGAGCTTTAAGCCAACTTTTTCACTCTCCTCATTCACCTTCATCAAGAGGCTTTTTAGTTCCTCTTCCCTTTCTGCCATAAGGGTGGTGTCATCTGCATATCTGAGGTTATTGATATTTCTCCCAGCAATCTTGATTCCAGCTTGTGTTTCTTCCAGTCCAGCGTTTCTCATGATGCACTCTGCATATAAGTTAAATAAGCAGGGTGACAATATACAGCCTTGACGTACTCCTTTTCCTATTTGGAACCAGTCTGTTGTTCCATGTCCAGTTCTAACTGTTGCTTCCTGACCTGCATACAGATTTCTCAAGAGGCAGATCAGGTGGTCTGGTATTCCCATCTCTTTCAGAGTTTTCCACAGTTTATTGTGATCCACACAATCAAAGGCTTTGGCATAGTCATTTCCTGTGGTCATGTATGGATGTGAGAGTTGGACTGTGAAGAAGGCTGAGCGCCAAAGAATTGATGCTTTTGAACTGTGGTGTTGGAGAAGACTCTTGAGAGTCCCTTGGACTGCAAGGAGATCCAACGAGTCCATTCTGAAGGAGATCAGCCCTGGGATTTCTTTGGAAGGAATGATGCTAAAGCTGAAACTCCAGTACTTTGGCCACCTCATGCGAAGAGTTGACTCATTGGAAAAGACTCTGATGCTGGGAGGGATTAGGGGCAGGAGGAGAAGAGGACGACGGAGGATGACATGGCAGGATGGCATCACTGACTCGATGGACGTGAGTCTGAATGAACTCCGGGAGTTGGTGATGGACAGGGAGGCCTGGCGTGCTGCCATTCATGGGGTCGCAAAGAGCCAGACACGACTGAGCGACTGATCTGATCTGATATGATGTTTACTTCTGATCTCTTCAAATTGCTTCTAGTGAAGAAGACTATAATCTGTCTGAACCTGTGCAAATATTACCCTTTGCAGAGAACACATGAATTATAGCCACAGGTGGTCCTTCAGGTTTACATTTACACAGAACTGAGATTAATCTACAATTTACCAGTCTTTCTTAGAAGTCTGCTTTTACTGTGATTTGGAGGACTAGGGAATGATACTCAAAATATTTAAGCAACTATCTATAACATAAACTCTGATTTATGATTGCCCAAATCAACAAGTCAAAGAACCAAGAATAGCTAGTTCACAGAAATAAACTATTTTAAACAATCCTGTTATAGGAAACATTCAACATTTAGAACAGCATACATCTTTACAAGTTTTCATTATTTCAAAATCATGGTCTACAGAGCCTGAAGAATAATTTTCATAGTCTTGGAAGATACCTAAACAATTTAGTATTAAAATAAAACAAAACAAAAGCAATAATTATCACGTATAGCATGCAAGAGTTGTAGCTGTACTACACTAGATGGCAAAACCTATACTAAATTTCTAACTGCTAATGACTCTCATGTATGCTTCTCATCATTTACCTTCCTTAGTATTATCAGTATAATACTCCAAGCAGATTTAAAGTATGATAGGAGATAGACACTTGTATAGTGGAGGTAACAAGCCTCTTGCAAGAGGACATACTACCTTTAGTGTTAAATGTGTTCATATTTTGAGAATTGCTATTAAAATTATGCAACTGCTACATAAAGATATATTATATGTTGTCTCTATTATAGCTAGTCCTTCAGTCATGTCCAACTCTTTGGGACCCCATGGATTATAGCCCACTAGGTTCCTCTGTCCTTGGAATTCTCCAAGCAAGAATACTGGAGTGGGTAGTCATTCCCTTCTCCAGAGAATCTTCCCAACTGAGGCGTTGAACCTGCATCTCCTGTCTCCTGCATTGCAGGCAGATTCTTTACCATCTGAGCCACCAAGGAAACCCATATTAGAATAGATGTATTTAATCAATTTCTTTTAAAATTTGGTGGGTTAAGCCTATTCAGTTTAAGAGAACTAATAATAGTTAACTATTATATTTTTCAGATACAAAAATCACGTACTTTTTTTCATAAATATAAAATGACATACAGGCAGTAGATTCTCATTCATATTCTCTGACCTTAACATTATGGTCCCAGTATGCACCACAGAGAATTGACCACCCAAGTTTCATTTATAGTTCTCAAATATATTTCTTATATTTATTTATTATTTTTTTAATTTAATTTTATTTTTAAACTTTACATAATTGTATGTTTTGCCAAATATCAAAATGAATCCACCACAGGTATTCCAAAATAACTTTAGGCTCAGTCTAGCTAGATTATAAGTATGGAGAAAACAGGAAGACACATCCATATATGGAAAGATCCAGAATATATACCACTTTTACCTGTTTGTCCTATAAGCAGTTGTTTGAAGACTGAGCCTATTTAATGAGACATAAAGCAAAATAGAGCTTCCCAGGTGGCGCTAGTGGTAAAGAACCCAACTACCATTGGAGGAGACATAAGAGGCCGGGTTTCCATTCCTGAGTCTGGAAGATTCCCTGGAGGAGGGCCTGGCAACCCTCTCCAGTATTCTTGCCTGGAGAATCCAATAGACAGTGGAGCCTGGTAGGCTAAAGCCTGTAGGGTAGCAGAATTGGACATGACTGAAGCCACTTAGCACACATGAACAGCAAAGCAAAATAAACTGAAAAAAAAAAAAAAAATGAGAGATTATCTTATAAAGATGTCTGGGAACATTGACAATACAGTACATATATTACTAAAGTATATTTTTTCATAAATTTGGAATAAAGTTGAAACTCAGTGTAAAAACTTAATATGGGAAAATACAATATCTCCACAGTGATTCATATTCCTCTATTATAAGGGTATATCTAGTAGTAATAAAAGTAGAAGTAGTTTATGGGAGGTGTAGTCCACAGAATAAAAGTGCTTACAAGAAGAGGCTATTTTTGTCATTATAAATTTTACTATCCTGTCTTGCTGCAAAGTATTAATATAAGCATACCTAGATGATGATTGCAGCCATGAAATTAAAAGACTCCTTGGAAGGAAAGTTATGACCAACCTAGATAGCATATTGAAAAGCAGAGACATTACTTTGCCAACAAAGGTCCGTCTAGTCAAGGCTATGGTTTTTCCAGTGGTCATGTATGGATGTGAGAGTTGGACTGTGAAGAAAGCTGAGTGCTGAAGAATTGATGCTGTTGAACTGCAGTGTTGGAGAAGACTCTTGAGAATCCCTTAGACTGCAAGGAGATCCAACCAGTTCATCCTAAAGGAGATCAGTCCTGGGTGTTCATTGGAAGCACTGATTATGAAGCTGAAACTCCAATACTTTGGCCTCCACATGTGAAGAGTTGACTCATTGGAAAAGACCCTGATGCTGGGAGGGATTGGGGGCAGGAGGAGAAGGGGATGACAGAGGATGAGATGGCTGGATGGCATCACCATCTCGATGGACATGAGTTTGGGTGAACTCCAGGAGTTGGTGATGGACAGGGAGGCCTGGCGTGCTGCGATTCGTGGGATTGCAAAGAGTCAGACATGACCGAGCAACTGAACTGAACTGAACTGAACTGAACCTAGATGATATTGGGGATTCAGTTCCAGATCACTCTAATAAAGTGAATATGGCAATAAAGTGAGTCACACAAATTCTTTGGTTTTCCAGCACATATAAAGGATATGTTTACACTATACTGTGGCCTATTAAGTGTGCAATAGCATTACATCTAAAAAATAACAAGGTATAACTATAATTAAAAAAAAAAAAAACACTTTCTTGCTGAACAAAGCTAAGCATCAGCGGAAACTTCAGCAATTCTTTTTTTCTTAAATTTATTTATTTTCAATTGGAGGATGATTGTTTTACACATCCTTTTGCTGGTGGAAATCTTCCCCTGATGTTGATAGCTGCTTACTGAACAGAATGGGTAAAAGACTACCCATTAAAAACTGCGTGACTGCTGTAATTTCTTAAAATAAGAAATGAGTTTGCTACATGATGGCAATTTCTTAAAATAAGGAATAAGTTTGCTACATGACTGACCATTCTTTCCACTAATGATTTATCTGAGCATGCAATGCCCTTAGGTAGCATTTTTTACCTAGCATATTTTTTCTTTTCAAAATTAAAGATAATTGTGGTGGTTTTATTGACTCTGCTATTATCATATTCTAAGTCCTTTCTTGCCATTTAACTGATCTGTAAAGCATTTTCACCAGTAGATTCTGTCTCAAGAGTCTACTTTCTTTACTCATCTATAAGAAACAAATCCTCATCCTTTCATGTTTTATCACAAGACTGCATCAATTCAGCTACGTTTTTAGGTTCTATTTCTAATTTTAGTTCTCTTACTATTTCTATCATATCCGCAGTTACTTTCTCCACTGAAAATTTGAACACTTCAATGTCATTCATGGGGGTTTGAATCAACTAATTCAAACCTCACTTAATGTTGATATTATTAACTTCTATCCATGAATCAGAAATGGTCTCCACGGCATCTAGAATAGTGAATCCTTTCAAAAAGCTTGTAGACTGACTTTGCACAGATGTAAACCAAGCTGCTGGGAGGTGATGATGGACAGGGAAGCTTGGCGTGCTGCAGTCCATGGGGTTGCAAAGACTCAGACACAACTAAGTAACTGAACTGAACTGAACTGAAGCCAAGCTCAGTTTATCTGTGACAGCTAAGAAATGTATAATTATTTAACAAAAAGACTTGAAAGTCAAAATTACTCCTTGATCCATGAACTAGAATGAATGTTATGTTAGCAGACATAAAAACAGCATCGTTCTCATTGCACATATCCATCAGAGGTCTTAGGTGCCCAGATGTTTGATAAATCAGTAGTCACATTTTGACAGGAGGAATCTTTTTCTAAGTAGCAGGTCTGAAGAATGGGTTTAAAATATTTGTATACTGTGTTGTAAATAAATGTGCTATCATCCAGAGTTTGTTGTTTAACTTACAGAGTACAGGCTGAGTAAATTTAGCATATTTTGTAAAGGCTCTATAATTTTTGAAATGGTAAGTGAACATTGGGTTCAATTTAAAGTCACCAGCTGCATTACCCCTGATAAGAGAATCAACCCATACTTTGAAGTTTTCAAGTCAAGCAATAACTTCTACTCTCTAGGTTTGAAAGACCTAGATGGCATCTTCTTCTAATATAAGTTGTCTGATCCATGCTGGAAAATCTGTTGTCTAGAGTAGGGAATTTTATTATTTCATTTTGTCTAGATCTTCTGTATAAACTTGCTGCAGTTTCTGCATCAGCCTTTACTGCTTCCGCTTGCACTTTCATGTTATAGAGGTGACTTTTTTCCTTAAACCTTGTGAATCAACCTCTGCTAACTTCAGACTTTTTACTGTAGCTTCTTTACCTCCCTCAGACTCCATAGACTTGAATAAATCGGGGTCTTTCTCTGGAACAGACAGGCTTTAGCTTAAAGGGTAATTGGTGCTGATTTGATCTTCTCTGCAGATCACTTTCTCCATATAAGCAATAAAGCTGTTTCACATTCTTTTCTTATTGTTTGTGTGTTTATAGGAGTAGCACTTTTAATTCCTTCAAGAATTTTTTCTTTGTATTTAAAGAGGCCTATGTTTTGTCCCAACTTGGCCTTCAAGATGTTTTCCTCACTAACCTTTGATTTAAAGGTAGAGACATGGAACTTTTTTTTTCTTTTCTTTTTTTTTTTTAATTTGGGTAATTAGAGCCCCTTGAGAGGTTACTAATTGTCCTAAATTTCAACATTATTGTGTGCCAGGGCACAGGAAGAGAGATAGGGAAAGTCAGTGAAGGAGTCAGAACACACTGCATTTATTAAGTATGCCTTCTTATATGAATATATTTCCATACAAGTAGACGATATAAAACTTGCTAAAATATGTGCAACTAATATAGTAGCAATTAAATATATAAAGCAAATGTTAACATACTTAAAGGGAAAAATAGACAATAACACAATAATAGCAGGGGACTTTAATAATCTGCTTACATCAAAGAAAAATCATCTAGACAGAAAATCAGTGAGATATATTCTTATATGACAGGTTAGATCAGTTGGATTTAACAGATGTGATAGTCTGGGCTTCCCTGGTGGCTCAGAGTGTAAAGAATATGCCTGGAATGTGGGAGACCTGAGTTTGATCCCTGGGTTGGGAAGATCCCCTGGAGGAGGGCATGGCAATCCACTCCAGTATTCTTGCCTGGAGAATCCCCATGAACAGAGGAGCCTAGCAGGTTACAGTCCATAGGGTCGCAGAGAGTCAGACATGACTGAGTGACTAAGCACAGCACAGTCCATCCAAAACCAGTGATATACCATTTGTTTTTCAAGTGCACATGAAATGTTCTTCACACTAGGCCACAAAACAAGTTTCAAAAATTTAGAAGGATAAAAATTCTATCAAACATCTTTTGCAATCACAACAGCATGAAACTAGAATTCAATTATAAGAAGAAAAATGGGACAAATGCAAACACTTGTAGACTAAACAGCATGACACTGAAACACAGAAGATTATGAAGAAATCAAAAAGGAAATCATAAATTACCTTGAGGCAAATGAAAACAAAAACACAATTTTCCAAAAATCTATGGGATGCCTCAATGTCACTAAAAGGAAAGCATCCAAGAGGGAATACAAGCAATACAAGGCTACCCTAAGAAGCAAGAAAAATATCAACTGAACAACTTAAACTCCTAAAGAAATTTGAAAAAGAAGAATAAACAAAGCCCAAAGTCATCAGAAGAAAGAAAATCATAAATATCAGGAAATGAATAAAAGAGACAGAAAAAAACACACAAAGTAATAGATCAATAAAACCAAGAACTGGTGTTTTGAAAGGATACATAAAATTAATAAGCCTTTAAACAGGATTATTAAGAAAAAGAGAGAGAGAGACCATAAATAAACAAAATGAAGGAGGAGCATCTGATATCAGAGATAGAAAAAATCATAAGAGAATATTATGAAGTTAAATGCCAACATATTAGACAACCTACAGAAAATTTCTAGACTCATCCAATTTTCCAAGACTGAATTACATGGGAATAGGAATATTAACAGGCCTATCGCTAGTAGGGAAATAAAAGGAAACAAAAGGAAGGATAAAGATCACATGATCATCTCAATAGATGCAGAAAAAGCACTTGACAAGATTCAACATTCATTCATGTTAAAAACCCTCATTGAAGTGAATATAGAGGGAACACATCTTCTTATTAAAAAAGTCATTTATGACAAACCCATAGCCTACTTTATACTCAATAATGGAAAGCTGAAAGCTTTTCCTCTAAAATCAGGAACATGACAAGAATCCCTACTATTGCCAATTGTATAACATAGTATTGGAAGTCCTAACCACAGGAGTCAGACCTGACAAAAATAAAAGGCATCCAAATTGGAAGGAAAGAATTAAAACAATCAATATTTTCATGCCATGACACTATATTAAGGAAACCCTAGTCACCACAAAAAAATCTATGAATACTAATAAATGAATTCAGTAAGTAGCAAGATATGATTAATATGCAAAAATCAGTTGCTTTTATATAAACTAATATCGAACTATCAGAAAGAGAAAATAATCCTGTTTAAAATCACATCAGAAAGAATAAAATATCTAGGAATAAACAACAAGGAAGTGAATGGTCTATACACTGAAAAATATAAAACAATAATGAAGGAAATTGAAGATAATACAAAGAAATAATAAAGATAATTTAAAGATAGCTAGCATTGATTGACTGGATAAATTAATATTGTTAAAATGCCCATAATACACAAAGCAATATATTGATTTAATTCAATCCCTATCAAAATGCCCATTTTTTTCACTGAATTAGAACAAATAATCCTAAAATATATATTGAAACACAAAATACCTCAAATATCCAAAGTGATCTTGGGAAAAAAAAACAAAAAACACTGGTGGTATCACACTCCCTGACTTCTAACTGCACTACAAAGCTACAGTCATCAAAACAGTATTGCACAAAAAAACAGAAACATAGATCAATGGAACAGAATAGAGAGCTCAGAAATAAGCTCACACACTTATGGTCTATTATTCTATTACAAAGATGACAAGAATATACAATGGAGAAAAGACAGTTTCTTCAATAAGTGGTGCTGGGAAAACTGGACTGCTACATGCAAGAAATGAAGGTAGAATATATTCTCATATCACATGGAAAAATAAACTTAAAGTGGGTTAAAGACCTAAATATAAGACCATAAGCCATAAGACTCCTGCAAGAAATCATAGAGATAATATTTTGACATATAGTGCAGTGATATTTTTCTTTGTTACTGTCTCCTAATGTAAAGGAAATGAAAGCAAGAATAAATGCATGGAACCTAATTAAACTTATAAACTTTTACATAGCAAAGGAGACAACTAGTAAAATAAAAAGACCACTCACTGAATGGGAGAAAATATCTGCAAATAATATAACACAAACAGGTTAAGATCCAAAATATATAAATAGCACATACAAATCAATATAAAAAAAAAACAACTTGATTAAAATATATAGAAGATCTGGATAGACATTTTGCAAAGAATACATACAGATGGCCAATAGGCACATGAAAGGATTCTCAACGTTGCTAACCATCAGATAATTGCAAATCAAAATCACAATGGCATGTCACCTTAAACTTATCAAAATTACAATCATTAAAAAGGCCACAAACAAGAAATTTTGGTGAGTGTGTGGATAAAAGGGCATATTTTGGGTAGGAATGCACATTGGTAGTCACTGCACTAGAAAACACTGTGGAGATTCCTTGGAAAAAAAACTATAGAACTATAATATGATCAAGCAATTCCACCTCTGAGTATATAATCAGAGAAAATGAAAAATCTAGTTTAAAAAGGTACATTCACCCCAATGTTCATAGCAACATTATTTACAATAGCCAATATATGGAAGCAACTTAAGTGTTCATCAACAGACTAATGGATAAAGAAGAAGCAGTATATATTTAATGGGATGTTACTTAGCCACAAAAAGAGTGAAATATTGCCATTTGCATCAATATCATAGATGAACCGGGGGGGTATTATTTCTAGTAAAATAAGTCAGACAGGAAAGACAAATACTGTATGCTATCACTTACTTGTGGAATCTATAAACATTAAGATAAATGAATATAACAAAACATAAATAGACTCACAGATATAGAGAAAAAGTAGTGATTACTAGGGGTGAGAGTATAAGGGAAGGGGCAAGATATGAGTAGGTGATTAAGAGCTATAGAGTACTATGTGTAAAATAAATATGCTGCAAGTATATACTGCATTGCACAAGGAATATAATCAGTATTTTATGATAGCTTTAAATGGAGCCTAATTTATAAGAATATTGATGTACTGTGCTGTACACTCAAAACTAAAATGATAGTAAATCAACTATACTTCAATTTAAACACACACACACAATCTGTAAAGCTCAACAAAAGATACTATACCTACATATTAAAATCAGGCAGCTTAGAGAAAGATAGTAACTCATTACAGTAAAAAATTGGGTAAAAACTTGCTAGAATTTGAAATTAAGCTTTTAAGCATCTCAGGTTGACTTCTAGTGTTGCTGTATATTTAAGAAGGACTTTCCACAAGCTCACATTTGGACACTATAGTCAGCCCTGCCCCATTGTGTCTTTGCAATACTGTATCTGAACCAATATTTCTTTCATTCATGAAGAAAATATGAGATTGGTAACAATATATGACAGAACAAAAGGAAATGAAAGAAAAGTCAATATCATTAAAAACTTTGAAAAAGATTAGAGAAACAGTTCACAAAATGGTTCTTTTTCTTTGACATGATAAGATACAGTGATATCTGACAGTCATCAAAGAGGATAGAGTATCAAAACTGGAAAGAGTGTTGGTATGAAAAAGCAACAGAATGAGAAAATAGAAGAGAGAATGTAAGAAAGGGAGAAAAAAAAGCAGACGAGCAAATTTCAAAGAAAGTGCAAATTTCAGAGAAAAACTCTGGATTACAGGACATAAAGATCTAAATAGGTTGTTGAAAATTAAAGTTACAGAAGAAATATTTGAAAATAATACTCTGAATGTGAAAGGGAATTAAAAAGCTAGGAAATACTAAGAGATTACAAAATAGATAAAGAGGAAAGTGAAAGAGAAGCCAATTATTGATAAATACAGACATAAACAAGAGATAAAGGAAGTAAAACAGAAAAATGATTGGATGGAAATTAGCAATGTTGCTGAGATGAAAAATGCCATATACATATTTAAATGGCTTATCACATCTCAAACAGTATCATTCCAACAGCTTAGCACATTCTAGATAAATGCAAGAATAATGTGCAAAGTTCCACCTTGCCAAGCAGGTTTTAATGCTGCAACATAAGGATTCAATGATATAAAAAAGAAGTTGAAAAATCCAAAACACCATTTTTCAATGCATACAAACTAAATAAATTTTAAAACATTAAGTATTTATGTAAATATATATGTGCAAATTATATAATAGATTATAATTGTTTAATATTATAATTATATATTATATAATAGTAATAAAGTTAGATCTAAAATAGTGATAAGAATATATTGTTGAAGAAAAGGGAAAGAGAAAAAGAATGCTAAATTCTTTGTCTCAGGAGTGAGCATAAAATTTTATACATTTCTTCATTTTTCAGATAATTAGTGGAACCAGAAATTTAAAAACTTTAAAGAATGAAAAAAATGAAGACATCTATTTGAATTATGAAGAAAGGTACATACCGTTTGAAGATAGTAAAGATAAGAAAGTATAAAGTTAAAAGGCGTGCAATCATATTGTAAAATGTGAAGAATGTGTCAGTTACACATAAGAATTATTTCAAGTGGACTTAAGGAAAAATTTAAATTTCATCTAAAACTATTTTATGAGTCATTTCCAAAGTTGAAAAAACAAAATTCATACTTAAAAATAACATATGACATGTATAAAACCTTATCTTTGACAAAGGAGGCAAGAATATACAATGAATTAAAGACAATTTCTTTAACAAGTGGTGCTGGGAAAACTGGTCAACCACTTGTAAAAGAATGAAACTAGACCACTTTCTAACACCATACACAAAAATAAACTCAAAATGGATTAAAGATCTAAAAGTAAGACCAGAAACTATAAAACTCCTAGAGCAGAATATAGGCAAAACACTGTCCAACATGCATCACAGCAGGATCCTCTATGACCCACCTCCCAGAATATTGGAAATAAAAGCAAAAATAAACAAATCAGACCTAATTAAACTTAAAAGCTTCTGCACAACAAAGGAAACTATAAGTAAGGTGAAAAGACAGCCTTCAGAATGGGAGAAAATAATAGCAAATGAAGCAACTGACACTGTGGCAGATTCATTTTGATATTTGGCAAAACTAATACAATTTTGTAAAGTTTAAAAATAAAATAAAATTTAAAAAAATTAAAATTAAAAAAAAAGAAGCAACTGACAAACAACTAATCTCAAAAATATACAAGCAACTCCTACAGCTCAATTCCAGAAAAATAAATGACCCAATCAAAAAATAGGCCAAAGAACTAAACAGACATTTCTCCAAAGAAGACATACAGATGGCTAACAAACACATGAAAAGATGCTCAACATCACTCATTATCAGAGAAATGCAAATCAAAACCACTATTAGGTACCATTTCATGCCAGTCAGAATGGCTGCGATCCAAAAGTCTACAAACAATAAATGCTGGAGAGGGTGTGGAGAAAAGGGAACCCTCTTACACTGTTGGTGGGAGTGCAAACTAGTAAAGCCACTATGGAGAACAGTGTGGAGATTCCTTAAAAAACTGGAAATAGAACTGCCTTATGACCCAGCAATCCCACTGCTGGGCATACACACTGAGGAAACCAGAATTGAAAGACACACATGTACCCCAATGTTCATCGCAGCACTGTTTATAATAGCCAGGACATGGAAGCAACCTAGATGTCCATCAGCAGATGAATGGATAAGAAAGCTGTGGTACGTGTACACAATGGAGTATTACTCAGCCATAAAAAAGAATACATTTGAATCAGTTCTAATGAGGTGGATGAAACTGGAGCCGATTATACAGAGTGAAGTCAGCCAGAAAGAAAAACACCAATACAGTATACTAACGCATATATATGGAATTTAGAAAGATGGTAACAATAACCCTGTATACGAGACAGCAAAAGAGACCCTGATGTATAGAACAGTCTTTTGGACTCTGTGGGAGAGGTAGAGGGTGGGATGATTTGGGAGAATGGCACTGAAACGTGTATAATATCATATATGAAACGAGTCGCCAGTCCAGGTTCGATGTACGATACTGGATACTTGGGGCTGGTGCACTGGGACGACCCAGAGGGATGGAATGGGGAGGGAGGAGGGAGGAGGGTTCAGGATGGGGAACACATGTATACTTGTGGTGGATTCATTTTGATATATGGCAAAACCAATAAAATATTGTAAAGTTAAAAAAAAAACCTATACATTAATATGTAGAAAAATATATAGAAAAATTTTTAAATGCAAGATTACAAAATTAATACAAAATTTTAGAGAACTTAGGTGAAAATAATTTTTCTGAACAAAAACATTGGTATATATTTCTAATGTACTATTCCTAAAGGATATAAAAAATCCTGAATCATTCTATGTGGAAATAGTAGAGAATAACAATATACAAACACCAACCTATTTCTACTAAAAAATAAAATAATTGAGATTTAAGGAGCCACTATAAAACTAAGTGTGGAAAACTTCATGAAATTTACATGTAGATCTCAGTTTTGAGAGATCAATAGATAGGCAAGAAATTAAACAGCTTAAAATCATTAAGATAGTTTATATATTTACTGTTATGCCACAGAAAGGAACAATACATTTATGTACCCAGGGACTAAAATACTTAAAATATTGTGTGCACTGGTCAACATGGAAACATCTCAATTTGTTTTACAAAGTAAAAGTAATGCAATAAAGTTAAAAAAAAAATTAGAATTATTTCAAATGTCTCAAAAAAAAAAGCAGTTCAAAACCCAAAATATAAGCATTCTTTTAAACTAAACTAGGTTGAAAATAGACAACAAAAAAGTAATTAACATCTGTTTAAAAATTATGGACAATCAGAACCATGCCCATCAGGGCTCATGGAAGGAAGCCAAAATTCTACTCTGATCAAATATCATGGGTTAAATTCTTTCATTAGGAAATAAAAAACAAAATTTAAAAAACTAAACCACACTTAGTAATACAAATGATAAAAATGTATTTAAGGAAAGGTATAAATTAGTCACAATTAAAGATATTCAGTGTATCAATAATAAAAATCAGAGGACCATTTTTAAGAAAAATAATATATATGCAAATATCTTGAAATAAAGATCAGAGATATATGCATTAAATATGTGTATTTAAGAAAGGGGTGAAGACCAAAACAATAAGTCATTTATAAAACTATAAATTGCGAGACTTTTTAAATTTTATATTTAAAGTATCTATTTCTATTACTTTGCAAACAAACTTGAGTATCTCTTAGAAATTACCTTCTAAAAAGTATAAAATTTTGAAACTATTTCATGAACACTTTAAATAAATTCTTAAAAATAAAGATATACAAAAATGAATTAAGAAATATATGTTCTGTAAAAGACCCAGAATCCAGGATCTCAAGACTTTAAAATATAACATAAATGAAATACACATCCATTTTTATGTACTTTACTGCAGAATGATGAAACTACAGAAAGCTTCACAATTTTTTAACAAACTAAGTTTAATTCTGCTAATAAAAGTCAAATTGGAAAAAGTACTAATTAAATTTTTACAGGTATAGATACCTAATACTTAATATTTTATAATGAATTTATTTCAGCCATATATTACCATGCTATTCTATGATAGAGTTTCAAGTAGTAAAGTGATGACGGTTGAAAATTACAAAGTCTCACAACATAAATCAACTTTAGTAATAAGTTAATAGCAATTATTTCCATAGATATGGCTTACTTCTATATTAAACTTCAATATACATTTCCTATAAAACCATTATAAACTGAAAACACAACATTTTCTTAACATGTTAAAGAATTTATAACTAAAAGCAAGTGCTACTACAAAAGACCTGCCAAGTTTTGTCTATGAGTGTAGAGAATCTATAAAGGAAAAATAAACAACAAATTTGGGGACAGAAGTTCATTTAACAAATTTATTTGTTTAGATTTGGTTTGGTTTTGATTTCTTTGTCACCAGGCAATCCCTCCCTAGATCTCTATTACAAAACCTTTCTTGATCTTTCTCATGGCTGTCAGTGGTTCTTCTACACAGTGGGAGATGATTAACAATGATTTGTGCCCTAGATCCCCAGTGACAGTGTTCCCTAGATCCCCAGTTTCCCAGCATTTACATACTTATAGTTATGCTCTTGGCCGAGTTCTGGGAAACATCAGGGAAGGAGATCAGCAGATAGTTAAAAGTGAAGCTTCCTTTCCCCATTATTGCTTCTCTACTCTTAAGAATTTTTCACAGAAAAATCTCCAAACCTGTGCACTGTTTTTTTTCCCACTTCTTTTTATTTTGCATGGTCCAGACTATTCTCCTTCAAGACAGTGTTTGCATTGTTTTTTTAACAGCTTTACAGAGCAAAATTAACATCCTATGTATATATATATATATATATATATAGAGAGAGAGAGAGAGAGAGAGAGAGAAAGAGAGAGAGAGAGAGAGAATATAGAATGCACATATATAGACTACACAATTTAATGAGTTTTGGAATTTGTATACATTGGTGAGACCATCAGCTCAAGACCATGAGCGTATCCACCACTTCCAGAAATTTCTGTGTGCCTTTTTAGCCTTCCTACCAATAATTCCACCCATCTCCAGGAAACCACTGATTTTTTCTTTATCACTATTCATTAGTTTATGTTCTCTGGAGAGCTACACAAATGGAATCAGGTATAAAATTCTCTCTTTTGCTTGGCTTCTAGCACTTTTTTTTTTTTTAAGAAAAAAAAGCATAAATTTAAGCACTTTTTTTTTTTAAGAAAAAAAAGCATAAATTTAAGCATAAATACTGAGATTCTTCTATGGTGCATATCATTGCTGTGTCCACTTTTATTTCTGGGTAGTGTCCCTTTGTATGGATAAAACACAATCTTCTCAACTGTTAATCTGTTTATGAGCATAAAGGTGATTTCTAGTGATTGGATATTACAAATATAGCTGCTATGTTTATTTATGTACAAGTCTTTGTATAAACATGAGCTTTCATATCTCTGATTAAATATGCAGAAATTTTGTAGTAGAAGTATTAGGTCACATGGCTATGATCATATTTAACATTTTAAGAATCTGCTAAAATGATTTTTTCCAAATGATTTTACCATTTTACATTCTCACCAGAATTGAATGAACGTTCTAGCTCTTCCAAATCTTTGTCACCATTTGGTATGACCTATCATTTGCATTTTAGCTATTTCTCTCAGTCTGTGGCTCATATTTTTATCCCTTTAACCATGTTTTTCCAAGAGCAAATTTTTAAAGTTTATTTTGTTCTTTTATGGATCGTACTTTTGTTATCATATCTTAAAAAACACAAAATTTTATCTACTATACTATTTACTCTAGGAATTTTATAGTTTTAGGTTTCACATGTAGGTCTATGATCCATATTGTTAAATTGATATGAGGTATGATGCATTTTGTTATTTTATTTTCTGCATATGGATATTAAACACCATTTGTTGAAAAGACAATGCTTTCTCCCTTGTACTGCCTTTGCATCTTTACCAAAAATCAGTTGTCCATAAAAGTATGGGTTTACCTTCTGAACTTTATTCTGTGGCATTGACTGTCTATCTTCATGTCAGTTCCACACTGTATTGAATACTAATGCTTTATAAGTCCTAAAATAAAGTAATTTTACCTCCAACTTGCTCTTCCTTTACAAATTTGATTTGATTATTCTAGGTCTTTCACATTTTAGCATGAAATTTAGTTAGTTGCTCAGTCATATCTGACTCTGCAAGTCCATGGACTATGACCCACCAGTCTCTTCTGTCCATGGGATTCTCCAGGCTTCAGTGTTAATGTGGCATTTTCCACAAAAATAAGTCTGCTGTGATATTGTTTGTAATTATATTGGATCTTTAGATCAATCTGGGGACAACTGACATTATAATAGTATATAGTCTTCTGATTCATGAAGAAAATCTACCTAACTGATTATTTTTGTATTTATGTATTTATGTATTATTTGTGTATTTATGTATTCAATATTTTGTAGTTTACAGAGTACAGATCAAATCTTGGGTATTTTATTTCAGATTTATTTCCTAAGTAATTCATATTTTGATATTATCATAAATAGCATCGTTTTTATTTAAATATTTATTTATTATTAATATGGATTGAGATTGATCTCATATAATAATATGGCACACTGTAATCATGATAAATTTACTTATTCTGTGAGTTTTGTGTTGCTGTTTAATAGATCCCCTTTGATTTTCTATTTAGATGATCTGTTTTCTGAATATAGTTTTATATCTTTCTCTCCCATCTGGATGGATTTGGTCTCTAATTTCTGCCTATTGGCTAAAATTTTCACATCATGAAAATAGAAAGTGAAAACAAACACTTTTGTCTTGTTCCTGATATTATGGTGAAAGCCATATTATTATTTCATAATGATCCTTATCTGGTTGAGGAAGTTCCCTTCTATTCCTAGTTTGCTGAGTTTTACTAGAAATGTATGTTGCATATTGTCAAATGCTTTATCCATATGTACTTAGCCAAGTATATGCTAATTATACGACATCATAAATTATATTGATTGATATTAGAATACTATACCAGGTGGCACAGTGGTAAATATCCACCTGCCAAATCAGGAGACACAGGAGGCACGTGTTCGATCTCTGAGTCAGGAAGATCCCCTGGAGAAGGAGATGTCAACCCACTGTAGTATTCTTGCTTGAAAAATTCCATGGACAGAGGAGCCTGGCAGGCTAGAGTTCATGGGATCACAAAGAATCAGACATGATTGAGCAACTGAGCATGCATGTACTATACGAAAAGTTTTCCTGAATTCCTGGGATAAACCCTGCTTGGTCACGATTATAAATTTTGAGGTATGTGTAGAACTTTTAGATTTATATTTATTAAGTGTACTTGCCTGTAGTTTTCTTTTCTTGTAATTTGTTTGTCTGCTTCTGGTACCAGTGTAGTGACGATTTTACTGAATGAGTTGGAATGTTTCCTCCTCTTTAATTTCCTCTTCAATCCTCTTCAGTTTGTATATTTCTTTATTCAATGAATGATAGAATTTATCAGTAATGCCACTGACCCCTGGAGTCTCATTTGTGGTGCTTATTTTATTTAGTTAATAGACATAAGGATATTCAGGTTATCTCCTTCAGTAAACCTTAGTATCATTTTGTCTTTTGATGAATTTTTTAGTTCTGTCTAAGATATCAAGATAATTTACAAAAAGAAGCTTGTAATATTTTTTACTTTGCTTTTAATATATTTGGAAACTGGTATGATCCAACCTCTCTCATTCCTGATACTGATATTCATGTGTTTTTTTTTGTTTTTGTTTTTGTTTTTGCAGATCAGAGTTTAATCAACTGTATTGTTTTTCTTAAAGAATAATTTCCCTTATTATTTTATATTTTTTATTTGATAGATTTCAACTTCTATCTTCACTAATTATTATTTCTGCCTACTTTAAGTTTGATTTACTCTTTTTTTCTAGCTTATTAAAGTAGAAGCTGAGGACATTCACATGAGACCTTTCTTCTTTTATAATATAGGCATTTATCACTGCAGATTTCCCATAAGTAATGACAGAAGTTTTGAAAATTTTTTTCAGAGCCTATACTCAGGATCTTCCTCCAAATATCCCTTATGTCACACTTTCATACAGCTTCAAAAAGTCAGGAAGACAAAATATTTTAATCCCAGAACTATATCCACATTAATGTACTCACACACACACACACACATGCACACACACACTCTATTCCTCTCTCTGTTTCTCTCCCTGTGTATACATATGTGTGTGTGTATATATATATATATATATATATATATATATATATATGCATGTATATGTGTATAAATATGGATTTACATGGAATTATATAAATATGAATATAGAGAAAAAAATATATATAATATTTTGTCTTATGTAATGGCTTATTCCAAAGTGCCATCACATATTCCTTAATATGCTTAACTAGTTGATAACAGTAATAAACATAACCCAAAGTTAATGACATCTTAATAAAGAGAGAGGATATTGCATGCATAATACTAATATCATAATAGCTACCATTTGTTAAGGATACTCTGTGTCAGACTATGTTATGTCTTTTACTATATGACATCTTTATATAAGCTTATAAGGTACAAAAGTCATCAGTATTTTATAGATAAGAAAACAGGTTGACATGGGCTTCAAAGTCTGCCCATGATTCCAGAGCTAATAACATGGCTGGGTTAGTGTTAGATCCTAGGTACTTTTGACTCTAAAGTGCTCCTATGGGAGAAAAAAAAAGCAGTCTTTTTAATTTCAGCCTCTCCATGGTACCAATAAGTCTGTGACATGTGTTCAGACTTCATAACTTGTGATTCTCAAACTCAACTGGAAGAAACCTTTCATCAAGAGTTTAACCATACCCCTCCCATTTAATAGTGGGAAACTCTACCATCCGTGAAGATTGCTTCCTCTAATACAGCAAGTCTTCTGAAAAACTATCTTCGTAGAGATTGTAGAAAATTACAGAAATGCCTCTGCCAGCCCCAGGTTTTTCCTGAGGCTAGTTTCTTCTACACATTTTCATTTGGTGTGTTCAAAAATCTTTTATTTGCTTTTCAGTTCCCCCCTTGATTCTTGCTTTGCAGGTCTTCCAACTTTGAAGTGAGAATAGAAAGTCTTTCATTATGGTTTTTCCCCTTTCTATGTATATAATAGTCAAACAAAGTCATAGTTTTAAATTCACTGATTAATGCATTAAATATTGTTAGGCCTGATTGGTGCTATTCATGTTTCCCAAACCCAATTATTCAGGAGCTTTGTGGAAAGACGTATTTGAACTACCATGTGCATGATTTTCCCAGCATTGCCTCTCTTTATGCCAAATTCTCTAGACTTACACTACTACCATGGGGGCAGCAAAATCATTCATTTCTTCTTATCCTTTCCTGGAACAGGACTGACTATTTTATCCGTACGCCCTTGTAAGTCCTTTAACCTTGGATAACAGTTATAGTAAAACAAAGCATCTCATTCCTGTCATCAACAATAACCTGATGTTAAAAGCTTGACATAGAAATCTCTAAATTTTGATGTGAGTCTGAGTTTAGAATTACCTATTCATCTCTGCTTCAAATACCTCTTGTTCCGTACATAGGACATCAAGATTTTGAAGTCTGAGGATCACTAGTGACCTTTCCTCAGCTATAGCAATGTATTCTTATCTCTCCAAGATCAAATTCTATGTGCTACCTCAGTGGTTTTCAATCACGGCCAATATGACTTCCGTTTTCCCCGGGGATCATTTAGCACTATCTTGAAACACAGTCAGTTGTCATAACGGAAGAGTGGGTGTTGTTGCTGGTTTCTAATGGATCAGGTCAGGCGTATTTTCCATGATGCTCAAGTCAGATCAACCACATCCCCCACCACCAAATATGTGATCCCAAATGTCAATAGTGCTGAGGTTGGAAAACCTTCTACTAGATCATTTCCTACTTTAGGAGTTTTCTGGAGTAGGAGTATGAAAATATCCATACTTCAGCAAATACAAGGCCTTGAGGAAAGCTTTTCTATTTCCAGTTCTCTGCACACTTACCTGAACTTGCCCGGTTGTTAACTGTGTTTCATTATTTTATAGATAAGAAAAGAAGTTGACATAGGCTGCATGGTCTGCTCATGTCACTGTAAGTTTCCAAAGTTGCACTGATTCTTAATTCTTATATTTTATACTATTGCTTCACATCATCTCTCTTGCCGTGGAAGACATTGGAGTTTGCCTAGGTTTCATTAACTGCAACTCATTTAATGAAAATTTAAACAGAGAAGATTCTTAATATTTTGGCCCAAACTTATAGGCTTATTTTGGCTCCCATGGCAGCTACAATCAAATCAAAAGACTACAAGCGCTAGAAGAAGCCTAATAGAAGATACTAAGAAATAAAGTGGTATCACTCAGCAACCTGTTTAAGTCTACTTCATCCAAGTGGAAACATTCCCATTTGAGAACTGCTTCCAGGCCACCTAGTGCATCCTTTTCATGCAGAAGAGTTTTAATATCCACTATAAACACTGCTCTATCACTTGAACATTGTAGGCTTTGTCCCAAATCATACACAGTAATGATTTTCCTCCTCAGAACTATTGTGAAAATGAGAGGGAGGGAAGTTGTTGACCAACCTAATTGGTCAATATCATTTTAGACATTTAACTAAAATAAAAGATGCAAATTTTAACAGTTGGGAGAGTTAAGATATAATGGATAAATGAAGAATGTCCTATTTATTAAATCAAAGAAAATATACTTAAACACAATTAGAATTAGCATTTCAAATAGTGTTGTTTTTAGTTGCAAAAGGCACATAAAAAATATAACTTCCCCACTTCCACATACACACACAAATCAAGATTAGGTGGATGATAGCAAAAAACAGGTAGAAAATACCAAAAAAGAAAAATTCATCATGTACATATTAGGAACAAAGTTAAAATACAGTTGACTTTGAACAATGCAGAGATTAATCTGCTTATAATTTATAGTTGGCTTTCTGTATTTGCAGTTCCTCAGCATTCTCAGATTCAACCAATGATGGACCATGTAATACTGTATTACATGTATTATTTACTATTGAAAAAATCCATGTATAAGTGGACCCAAGCAGTTCAAATTGCCTTCAAAGGTCAACTGTAATTGTAACATATGTAATATAAATTTTTCTCATATGCAGAATATTTTAGTGTTTAAAAAGTAAAGCTTTATCATATTTAAGATGAAAGATTTATAATTTGTTATTAATCATTCCAAATTATTCTTTAAAAATAACACAATTCCAATAAAAGTATCAAAAAATTTTATTAGGGTATTGATGTAATAATTCTAAAGTTTGTCTCTATATTTTCAAACATCTCATTTGTCTACCACTAGAGAATCATTTTAGTAAACTGAAAACAAAGAGGTAGATCTTTATTTGCCATCATGGATATAGGTCCAAGATATATTACAAGATGCAAAGCCAAAAGCATACAAATAGAATTTAGATCAGTACAGGTAGTATAATATTATATAAGAAGAAAACATAATTCATTTATAAATGCACAGAAAATATCCAGAAAATTACAGAGTAAAGTGTTAACAGTGATTTATTTCTAGAATATGATTTTGGAGAGGTTAAAAGGCAATAGAAAGCAAGATAGTTGAAAGAACTACATACACACTTAATATAATGTATATTATAAATAATATATATGCATATATAAGGTATATTATATATGTAAATGTATGAAATATTATATATAGTGCCTTTTATAATTAAGTTAGAAATTCAAAATTATACCTAAAATATTTTATAAATATGAACAATGAAATGTAATTCTACTGATTATATTAAATAAAAAGTAGGAGGAAAATTAAAAGTTTAATAGAAGAGCATGTGTATTCATATGTATTTATATAATATAGAAACATATATGTGAAAACATAACCCATACATATAACACATAAACATATATGCATACTTTAATATATGTATATGTAAGTATTTAACGCTATGAGATTAACAAATCAAATATTAATAACCGTGAGTAAATAACTAATAAGACTGCAGAACTAGGCAAAATTTTGACAACAAAAAGTTAGTTGAATTAATGATTTGCATGCAAAAAATAAAACCATGAAACAATTAGAGGATCACAAATGAATATTTATTTAACATTTCTGGAGATAATTTTGTACCATACAATAAAGGCAGAAACCATAAAATAAAACATACAATAACTTAATTATATGAAATTAATTGTCTAATTATATAACCAAAATCCCACATAAAATAATTAAAAGATGAATAAAAATTGCTGAGGAAAACATCTGTGATATTTATAAAAGCTACAAGATGAATAAATTAATTTAAAACCTATAGAAGTCAATAAAAATTGGCAAAGCAAGTGAACAGAAAATACAGAAAGTAAAATATAGAAATGTCAAACAAATGTAAGGTATTACAATGTATCATTAGTAATGTAAATGATGAATCTTAAAAAACAACAAAATGTCTTTGATCTAAATTGTAACAGATCACCATCAACTTTTTTTAAATTTTGGATAAGATGGATTGGAATATTAATATAAAATTATAAATATTAAATATATTTAGAAAGATATAAGTTCAAAAGTGGTCATCTTAAGTTTGTTTATTCCAAACATTTTGCAAAAGCCACTGGAATAAAACTATAACCCACATATATAGTAAATCAATATATAGTACTATGCACTAACTAAAACTACGCTGTAGGTGGATGTTTAATATGCTCACAATAGAGTAAATAAAACTGGCAGATTATAAACAGTTTGCTTTTATTAACTTTATGTTTGTTACAAAAATATACAAAAATTCTAGGAAAATAGTAAACCAAGTTATACATAGGTATTTTTCTTGTTTTTTGTCCTTATGTATTTTGTCATTTTGAACATAGACATAATAAGATGATATATTAATAAAAAGTCAATCAGAAAAATTATTACAAATGAGCTACATCAGATCTATATTATATAGTTTGATCTTTAAATAATGAAAGAAACTTACTAAATTTTCAAGACAAACATTTATAGAGACTTTTCGAAGAAGAGAGCCAATTTTTGAAGGCAGAAAATAGTAGTAAAATTTGGGAGTACACTTATTTATTCTTCCAGTAAACTTTTATGACATTCCTCTTCTATACAAAGTATGGAATAAGGCATTGAGATATAAGGTCAAACAGAAACAGTCATATGGTACCTTTGCGTGAAGATGGGAGATTCAAATAGAACTTAAAGATGTTAATCAAATCACAATTAAAAAGAAGTGGTGGTGATGAAGAATTAAATCTTGTGGCTTGACAATATAAGAATTTTAGCAATGGCTTCCTGAGGAGATGATGAGCTGGAATAAATTGAGTGAGTAGCATTCTAGGGCTGGCTTACACAGTAATGTTATCAAAGGATAGAGCATGACCAGTAAGAGGAAAAGAAAAGGAAGTCAGTATAGAATGTAGAGGCTTCCTTGGTTGGAGATTTGAGAGTAAGAGGAGTATGGGTGAGAAGTATCTGTGAAGAAAGAATCAGATTATTCAGGGTTTTTAAGGTTATCCTAAGGGTCTTAGTTTTTATCTAAAAACAACAGGACTCCACTAAATTTTCTAAATAAAGGAGAACAGTATCATGATCAGCTCTTGTGTTGAAAGATTCACCTTATGTGCAGTGTAAATACAGAGAATAAATCCAATGCAGCAAGAGTTGAGCCTGGGAGAACTAAATAGGACAAAAGGTGACAATAGTAAAGATAGACAAGAATGGATGGACTTGAGACATACTCAAAAAGTAATTTGTTTATGAGATGTGAGAGTGTGTACAGAGTCAAGGAAGATTCCTGATTCTGACTTACAGAAATGGATAGCTTCATTGACAAGACGTGAACTGCCAGAAGGAAAACAGTCTTAGAAAGAAAGGCCGTGATTTGGTTTGGAAATGGGCTTAAGGTACTCTTGGATATTTGCATTGAGATGTCAAATAGGAAATTGGTATACATATGCAGAACTCAGGGAAGAGTTCAAGTAATACAGAAGTAACATTTACTGTTAGTAAATAAATAATAATGCATGCTGTGTGTGTAAATGCTACCACTGAGAGAGAGGGAGGGAGAATATAGTGATATAAGAGGAGGTGCAAGGTAAGACCCTTAAGGAAAACATACAATTCAAGTAGAGAAAGTTGAACTTTTAAAGGATATGAAAAAGAAATATGTTGGAATGAAGAGGAAATAGTTTGACTATGGAATTCTGGAAAGGAAAACATTTAAAGAAGGAGGAAAAGACAGTTTTGAATATTATGGAGATGTCACAGTGAAGCAAAGAATTTTAAATAAGGGCATAGCATTTAGTGACAATGAAGTCACAGGCAAATTTAGCAAGACCTCTTTTGATGGTTTAAGAAGCTCTAATTACAGATTGTAGAAATTATGGGGTAGAATCTTATAACCAGACTCTCTATTAAGGGGAAGACTAATATAGGACAGTAGTAGAAGGAAGTATCAGGTTAAGAGAAAATTCTATGTTGTTCACTCCTGAGTGGTAAGACCAACGCATGTTTAAAACGACCTAGGTTAGGAGTCAGCAAACTATAAAACCTGAACCAAATCCACCCACTGCCAGCTTTTGCAAATAAGGTTTTACTGGGACACAGATGTGTTCTTCTTCTACATATTTTCTATGGTTGCTTTCATGCTATAATGGCAAGGTTAGGTAGTTGTAACAAACCATATAGTTCATAAAGTCTAAAATATTTACTATCTGGTCCTTTCCAGAAATATTTTGCCAATCTCTTATAGATCAAAGAAATAGTTCGGCTATATAAGGCAGTGAAATGTAAGATAAAATAACTTAGAATGTCTGAGAGTATTGGTGGAAGAATTCATTCAGACATAGATGATTTTATACCATGGGAAGTGGCACACTGATATAATTTCCTGTAGTTTGAAGGTAATTCTCCTCAAATTCTTTTAAAAAATAATAAATCTGCAAACTTTCAGGAATTATGAATAAGAATAAATTAACATAACTAAAATGCGAAAAAAGTACAACTAGAGAAATTTTATACATCATGAAGGAATTTTAAACCTTAAGGAAAAAGTACATCTAATACTTTAATGATTTTTATTCTGGATTATCAGAATATGGATCGAAGAAATTCATCTGCCTCATTTACAATTTCTAGTATAGTGGTCCACAGAGATTGAATGAACAGCTACATGGCTAGAGAAGATGTTTAAGAAAATGTAATTATACATAAATCATTATATATGCTACATTTTCAATGAAATAGGTGTTTTCTAGGAAATCTATTTCAACATTCTGATTCAAGGACACTAAAAGGCAAAAAATATCTGGATGAAGTTTAAACCATTTTGTCAATACTATGCCCAAAAAAGACACCACAAAGGCAGTTTATGATAAATATTTTGTAAATTTAAAGGAAAAGATCATGTCCATATTATTTAACTGTTTCAGAAACAGAAAAAAGATTAATAAATGTAACAACTGATAAAGAGAGTGTAATTTTGAGTTCCCTTATTAAGAGAGGTTTAAAAATTGCAGACAAAATAAAAGTAAACACAGTGAGGGCTGATCTAGGAAAAATATTGTGAAAAACAATCATAATGTATTCCAGAAAGGCAAATATATTTTAACACTAAGAAATAAAAATATGTAATTCATATAATCAATAACTAAAATGTGGGAAAAATACAGGACTCACAAAAAGAGAAAAATGATGTTCCCAAATGTCATTAAGTAATACTGAATGTCCATTCTAATAAATGTGTATTTTATAAATGGAGCTTAAGGTATAAAAATGTGATAAATAAAATTTTACCTAAAATAAAGTATGTTATCCACTATTGTAAACACAGCACTGAACCCAGTGTTAACAGATACAATGAAGGTATATAATACATTTTTGTTGAATAAATAAGTAAATGAATAAATAGAATGATAAAATGTATAAAAATACAGGAGATAGTCTGTGTTAAAATTAGAAATGGAAGAACTTTGTTACAGATAACCATAATCATGTAACATTATTCTAGAAATTTAGGAAATACAATATAGAAATATAAGTCAGAGAAATGTAACTATTATAAAGATAACATGTTTTTTCTTTACATAATTATTTTTGAACTACAAATTTCAAAAAAATTAACAAATTAAGGATTTGGTCAAAATATAATAATATATATATATACATATATGTTTTTATATACATACTTAAATCATAATAAAAAGCAAGTCAGCTCGTGTTTATTGAGAATATAAGAAATAAAAAACATAAATGGAGCTCTCTGCCATTTTTACTCCATAACATTTCTTTTTGACAGCTTTAGATATTTCAGTTATTTACAAATGAATTAATAGATCCACAAAATCTCAGTCAAAACAGTGTGTGTTCTAGAATAAAAAAAAGAAACAGAGAGACAAAGATGCAAAATTTTATTTCAAATGAAGACATTGATGAATAAACAAAGCAAAAAATATATGTGGAATTTAGTATTAGAAATAAGGACACATTTATTAAAGAAATATTTAAAAACTATAAAAATATGATTTTGATATTAAATAGAGAATAAACCAATGGGAAAAGTATAGAAAACAAAAACTTGTGTGGAATATGAAAATTCTACATTAAAATGGTAAAACACACTGAAAAAAATATAATTCTTTAGTGAAAAAATAAAAATTAGGTCCATGTTTCATATGATATACTAAAGGATATTTTAGCTATACTAAAGAAAAAATATAAAAACTAAATTATTGAGGGAGTTATCAAAACATAGCAAATGTTTCCTTGCAAGATGGAAAGGCCTTTCTAAAAATACAAGCAATGTACAAAAGATAACAAAAACTAGTATTACTGTCGATACCATGGACTATTTATATACCACATTTCAAAACAATAAATCCAATAACACAAAATGCACAGAAAAAAATAATTCTACAGCCTAAAGCCAAAAACATGTATATTAAACACCAGAAAACTGTCAACTTGTTGGAAAAAAAAGATAAATAATGCTGCCATATATGTGGGAAAATAGCTCATGCAATTCATCTGGTAATACAAATAAGTACATATTTTTGAGAGTAATTTGGTGACATGAGCTAAGTTTAACATTTTCATTGTTTTGGCTATGTGTTTTATCTTCTAGGAATCTATCTAGATAATGAAGTCATTGAAGAAATATTAGTAACAGTAAAACAAAGCATCATGAAAGTTCAACTAAAAGGAAGGAGCAAATAGAATATGACATGTTATTAATGTGACTTCAAAAACTAGTATTTTAAAAAGTGACTCTATTCATCACAGAAAGTTAACTTTAAAGTAACAGTATGTATATAAATCTATACAACAGTTTTCAATGCTAAATTAATTTTATAAACACTCACATACACATATTTGTGTATATTATTAGATATAAATGTAGCAGACTCTCTGCATAGTGGTATTTTTTATCATCTTTCTGCTTATTTTTATAACTAATCTCATATTTTCAACATTTTCTAAACAAAATATTCATTTATAATTAGAAAATAAAAAGTAAAAATACTTCAGGTTAATCCACAAAATTATACTTTTTCATATTTCAGAATAGGATTATCTTTGTTCACTATCAATAGAATAGCAATAGTTGGACAACATTAATAAAAATGTATATTTGTTTACACACTTGATCATCATATTGCAATAAACTTTCACTAAGAAATGCAATGAGAAAGAGAGTAGATGCTATCTTCTTTCTTGGCCAATCATCCTTGCCAATCTTCATGTTTTGGAGGAAACCTATGCACATTCTCAAGGAAGGTGTTATACCAAAATTAAAGGGAAAATCGTTGGAATCTTGATTTAAAGTCATCAGTTAACCTCTAATCATTTGAGAAAAGGTACACTATGAGGAGATAGAAAGCTCAGATAATTATGAACTGCAAAAAGCTAAAATTTTATATTTATATTTTATATCATCTTTCTTTTAAGTTTCTAGATTAGAGTCTAAGCAGTAATTCTTCAAACAAAGAAAATCTGGTTAGAATACTGTGGACCATATTCTAAGATGATAAAACTGATTGACAACCTGGTGACTGTAGTGGGGAAAGAGATTGAGAAAGTAATTCAGGATTAATGCCTCTGTTGTCACTACACTCCAGGACAGAAATTACAGTGGGGACAGCTACCACTGAACTGACATTCTTAAATGCTATGTGAAAAATGAGATCCTTATTTGGCACAGGCCTAGTGCCAAAGACATGATGGGCAGCTCTACCATATGGAACTGTAGAGTCAAAGAAGTAATCAATATAGTCTGATTCAAAAGAGACTTATGATATTGTCAACTTAACCATGATGTCCTCAGAAAAAAAAAAGTACACCATCAGTCTACTAAATTCTTACTTGATCTGTATTAGTAGAAGAGTACTAGGTCCAGTGAACAGAAGTCTAACGTGAATCAACATATGTGTATATACAGCTATTTACCAAGGTGACAGTACTTTTGGGAGAATGAAGTAATCAGACTTTTGGGAATTACTGGGGATGTCAACTCCAAAGTGACACTAACCTGGAGATCCCAAACATCACTGTGGTCCTCCAGTCAAAGTAGGGGTCATGAAAGCAACAGAATTGTGGCTCAAGACATTTCAGAGTTGGATCAGTGGGTCTGTGACCCCATTATGTAGTTGCTTCCCTCATTCTAGAATATATAACTGGAAGAAACATTTGTTGACTGGAAGAATCTCCAACTTGTAATAATTCCACTTTCCCAATCACAGAGAAAACCACTTATTGTCTTTTCTAGTAATGCTAGCATTTTTCTTTTGTCTGCAGGTTGCCAGTTTTTGCTAAGTGGTACCCTTTATTTTATAGCACACAATAATATTTCATGTGAAAACTTAAATGTTTTTCATTTTAAAATATATCATAAATCATGGGAAATATTTAACCATATATTTATGCAAAAATAAGAGCTCATACTTTATTCAACCAAAATAAAGACTTACTATTCACATCAAAGCACTAAACATGTATGTGTGTATATGTACATACATGTATACAACTATAGAAATATAGGGTTCATAAAATCACATATTAACTTATTCAAAAGAAATACCCTACATATTATTTGAAAAGTCCCACTTGTCATTGATAAAAACTTTGGGGAAATTAAAATTACTTCTGTTTGCTATGAAAATGAATTGATGGGCAATACCTGATTAGATTGAAAATTTATAAGTTGTTTCTATAATCCATTTCTTCCTTAGCTGCTGCTGCTGCTAAGTTGCTTCAGTCGTGTCCGACTCTGTGCAACCCCATAGACGGAAGCCCACCAGGCTTCCCCGTCCCTGGGATTCTCCAGGCAAGAACACTGGAGTGGGTTGCCATTTCCTTCTCCATTGCATGAAAGTGAAAAGTGAAAGTGAAGTCACTCAGTTGTGTCCGACTCTTAGCGACCCCATGGACTGCAGCCCATCAGGCTCCTCCATCCATGGGATTTTCCAGGCAAGAGTGCTGGAGTGGGGTGCTATTGCCTTCTCCATTACTAAAAAATGAATTGTGAATGCTGCTTTCTTTGAAAGGTGAAAAAATGTTCAGTCAAGAGAGTATTTAAAAATCCTGAGTATTATTTAAATATTAGCATGTTTGGTACCCAAACTAAATTACAGCTCAGACAAGGGACTGAAAATTCAGGTTTATTTTTCACTTTATTAAAATATAACCACAACACTTGTTTCTACATAAGGCTATATTATAGCCATCATTATAATTAGTAATAACAATGAAAATAATATAGCCACATTGTAGTTTAAATTTTTCAGTAGACAATAGGGCTTATGGCTAATAATCATTTATATTTACATTGAAAAATTTTTTATGGAATACTTCAGAGTGGTTTTCGAATAGAAGGTCATTAATCACTTCAACAAGTTAGTTGGAAAGTTATCATCCCAATTCAATAGATGGAAAAATTATATCACAGAAAGGTCAGATATATATTTGATTGTCCAATATTATAGAAGTAAACCAAATTTCTGAGACCTCTTTTTCACCCCTTTATCTAACCACTGGATCAATGTAATTTTGGTCCATGTTGTGGTTTGACCATCAACCTAAAGTATTTAAGGCTGACCTCTCTGCTATTACTTTTACAGAACTATAAACACAGAAGAAAATAACAATTTTTCATCTACAGCTACCATACCAAAAAAGAAAAACATAATTACTTTATATTTCTAGTATTTTCTTTTTTTAGTCTTATTAGGAATATTTAACAATGGTTGGCATTAATTTAAAATAATAAATATCTAATACTTAATAACAGTGAAATGCATCATGATCAAATTTATGCTGAAATAAACAAGCAATATTTTCAGGGCTTCATTTGCACGTAAATGTATTTAATAGGAGTCAGTTAAAGGAAAAAAGAAATCGACTTTTAATAATTCCCAGCACAGCATATTAGATAGCCAGCAGAAAATGAAAAAAGAAATGTTTCAGTAAACATGACTTAAGGGAGGAAGGAGAAATTGAAAAGCAAGCATATAATTTATATCCAAAGATGTTTTCTTGTTTATTTTAATAAAATCAATATAATTTCAAAGATTTATCTGATGATATTTAACTTTAAAAGAAGGCAGAAAACAGCAATTGTCATCTTTTCAAAAGAAAATATACAGTGAATATGAATTAAGCAAACTCCAGGAGATGGTGAAGGATCAGGAAACCTGGCGTGATGCAGTCCATGGGGTCGCAAAGAGTTGGACACCTGGGCCACTGAACAACAATAAATTAATTAAGTACCATTGATTTTCCAAAATAAAACAATTTCAGGAATTTTCCCTCTTTGTCTGGTATCATTTGGTGTGCCAAGATTAAGGTCTATATGGTTTTGCTCTAACTGTAAAAGTGACCTCAAAAATGGCATCAATTCATAATATTATATATTTCTATTTTGGAATACATTTGGTTACTGAAAGTGAAAGTCACTCAGTTGTGTCTGACTCTTTGCAACCCCATGGATTATATAGTCCATGGAATTCTCCAGACCAGAATACTGGAGTGGGTAGCTGTTCCCTTCTCCAGGGGATCTTCCCAACCCAGGTCTCAAACCCCAGGTCTCCCACATTGCAGGCAGATTCTTTACCAGCTGAGCCACCAGGGAAGCCCTGCTTGGTTACCGATATTCTAAAAAAAGAGTGAGTTTTCTTAAACAAATCCATCTCTACTCATTTTAGTTTGTCTGTTTCAAATATTTAAATATATTGTGAAAAACTAATACAATTTTTAGTTTTTATAATTCAATGAAATTCGAAGATCCTAACCACTAAAATAGTAGGTAAAATGGTAATCATAAATTTGTTTAGGAAGTTTCATTTTTAAGTTATACTTTCTTTATCTTAAAATGCTCTTTTAAAATCAAAGTCTCAAACATGTTTACTGTACCTTACTTTTTGTATACTAGAAGACTTAAAAAAAAAGAAAAGAAAAACCAAAGAAATTACCCTTCTCGCTAAGTTCAGTTATTACATCTTTACCCCTAACTCTAAAGTCTGAGAATTCAATGAATATATAAATGACTGAGGCAAAGGAGAGACATGCTCTATGGATGTCCAAATATTCAGAAAACCATCATGATGCATGAAGGCAATAAGAAAAGAAACAAAATTATTTTGATGCCATTATATTTTTTTAATATCTCCAAATAATTATTTTTGAGGCAACTCAGGTGTACTGGACATGTTAGTAAAGAACGGGGCTCATTCAAAAGTATAATATAAATTAATCTACAATCTGTTTGCAATATACATTTCAGTATTTTAAAAATATATGTATGTGGGATATATGGGTATTTAATGCATATGGTTGTTTAAAAGCAATTATACTTCAAAGTTATTTTTCTTTATGTTTAAGAAGATTATGTATATAATATTAAAATATATTATTTTCATATACAAACAATAATGCTAAATGTCATAATCTTATTTAGTTATACACATGTTCATTATCTGATATCCAGGCATCAGTTTTGTTTAGCTTTTGCCTTTTCGTCAAGCTTGTTCATAATTTTTGGAGATGGATTTTTTTCAGAATTTTTTATATTCTCACTCTTAAACCTTTTATTAATGTTTATTATTTTTGCCATCATTTCATTTTCAAACCTTACAAGTATTAAAATATGTAAGCTCTGTCTTAAAATCAAACATCTTACTTTTAAAGGACCTTAATTTCTCTTGGTGGTTTAAGTGTTACTTTTAAAGTACTCAGAAGGAGTATAAATCATATCCTTTGTACATATCGAGCAGTTTCATGTATATTAAAGCAGTTTATTAAAAAGTCAATGATTCTGATATAGAGGAAATACTGTGCTTTTTATCAACCTTCATTAACTGTTAAAATTTTAATTGGCTTATGGAGTGCATGAGAAAAATACCCTCACAATTTCTCTTTCATTTTAAGAATATTGAAATTTTATTAAGCTGACCCAATGAATAATGGTTCTTTTGGTACTATAAAAAGCACTTTTAATTTTTAAAACATATTCAACATCTCTTTTATGTTCTCCTCTGATCAAAAGACAGAGTGATTTTTCAAAACTTTCAAAAGTGTATATCAGTGTCTGGTGATATATACTGGTGAGTGCCTGGTCTCATTTTGATTTAGTGATTCATGAAACTCTAGAGACATGAAAGTTCTGATGAGTCACCACGTACTCAATGCTAATATTTCTGAACAACTTCCAAAGCATAAAGCTATCTATAAATGTAATTCTTGAGAACTAGGATGACGAGATTTTGCTGAATATAGGAAAGTCACAAGAAGAAAAAGTCTGGAGTCATCTAATAAATACTGGGGTGTATGAAAAGCTATACATTCCTAAGACCAGAGTCAGACTTCTCAACTTGGATTCTTAAAGAGAAACCATTTATTAAAACCTTGTTCATGAGATGCTAATATAAGCTAATTCTAGCAAAAAGAATTGAACCTTTTCTTGTCAGCTTAAAAATCATTCCTAAATTAGCCATATCAGGCCTTCCTGGCAGCTGTCACTCTTCACCAGTACTATTTGCAGACTTTAATAAAAAACGTATTCATGAATGAAATTTAGTTGGATCAAATTTAGAGAGTATATTTTTTAAAGTCATATTTAAATGCTTTCAAAATAACTGGTTACTTGGAAGAAATTAAAATACATATAAATTTGTGTGTGTGTGTGCTCACATGTATATATGCTCCCTTCAAGCATAAAGAAATTGTATGGCTGCTCACCTGAGCATGCCACTTTTTAGTTAACTCAAGATGTTCTCTCTTTTCTCATTGATGATGATTATAAATAGGTCAGTTTTTCTTCCACATTCCATCTTGCTCTTGTAAGCCTGGGAATGATCACAAAGATTTTACAAAGTTGACTATTCTTAGGAATAATCTGAATTGAGATATACTCGACTAGGTGAATACACTCATTCAGTGATGGTTCACAGAGAAATGAAATGACTAGCCCAAAGTCACAGCAAAATTGATAGTGTATAGTTTAAATTCTGCTTTTTAAAAAAGCACATTAGAATATCTGGACATAAGACACATATAATTTTAGAGAGGATGAAACATTTATCTTAAGAAGTATTTTTCTAACAAATTCCAGTAATTATGACCCAAATTTTTGTTATTAGTATTTCACGTGTTCAGAATGGACACGATATACTTTTTCTGTCTCTAAGCACATATACTTAATTACATAATACAAACACATACATACACACACACACACAAGCATAAATAGACTCTTTAAATATACAAAGCATAGTTTCAATTGGAACTTTTTAATATGACACAGTAGTAGTCAGCCAACAAAATTAACTTTGTTTTCTATAGCTTCATGGAAAGGGTATTAAACTCAGTGATTCTGAGCCTGCTTCACTTAGAATCCTGTTTGAATATATTATGAATTTTAGCTCCTGGAAATTCATTCAATATACTTCAAAATGTCAATTTCTACCATGAAGAAAGAAGTTAATATTCCCCTTTAAATCAGTAGTTTGGACCTGACTTAATACATTCAATAAATATAAATTATTAGAAATGGTCTACACTACCCACTGCACAGCAGTGAAAGAAATAATATAAGGCCAAATGACAGTCAATACAGTTTTATTTTAAAGAGTATAACCAAAATATTAAATATTTGGAAAATATATACCTAATGTCATCTATATTGCCACTTTTTTAATGGCAGCACTGTTAGCATTATGGGATCATCAAACTTTATATTTCAATTACTTCTCTTTTAAAACATTCTAAAATGCAGGATCTCTCTAGAGACCACATTTATTCATGTTAAGGTTTTACTAATTTCAGCTATTTTAATTCAAAAGACAAACTCTCTTGGTTTATATTCACGATGATTAATTGTATAAAAGTCTTTGCTATTTTCTGTTGATAAAACACATCTTGGAAGAACCAGGTATTCAAAATTTTGTTTTGTATAACCTTTAAGTAAAATTTTGGTACGTGGAATGAAGTAACTTTATAATTTTGTAATCTTTTTATGCAATAAAGCTATCCAAAGTTTCACAAGGTATTTTCAAAAGTAAGTATTTGCAATTTTCTCTGTCAAAGACACTAATCTTTAGACAAAGCTGTATCCTTTTGGTTTTAAGTTCCCTTCTTTGAACACATGTTGAGAACAAGTTGAATGATTCAGTTCAACCAAGCACACTGATCCACTCAAGGTATGATTGAGATGAATCTATCAGAGTTTTGCCATGTATCTTTAATTATTCATTTCTATCTACTCTATTCTTTTATAGATAGAATAAAGTTTAAATGTTTAAATTATTATAATATTCTTCAGATTCTTATCATGTAATGTGCACTTGGACCTTTCAAATTCATAAAGAACAGAACCAAAATTATTTAATTATTTACTTTATAGATCACATGCCATATATGTGTGGTGGGTCATAGGTATTATTCTAAGGAGGAATGTTAAGATTTTTATTTTCTTCTTAAAGAGAATAGACAAAATGAATATTTTAACCATATTTAGACCATGATAACTGATGGTAACATCAACTATGTAAGTAAAATTTTCAATTTAATGCAATTTTTTCAAGGCACTATCTTAGAAATTAGCATTTAGTGCTAAGTTCTCTAGTTAAATATTTATGGCTTTATTAGGTAATTTAATGTTTGAATAACAAAGCCTACCTCAAAAAAATATACCATAAATGTTAAGGTTCTCTATTTTTCAAAGTTATTGATATGTGAGGTTTGTCAAAACACCACCAGACCTAAACTCAAGGTACATCTGCTGTCCTAAAATGCCATAAACTTGGGCAAATCACATCTCTCTCTTGGCTTCATTTTGTAGAGTTTTCTCAACAAAAGAAATTTTACTCTGGGTTGATATAGAAGTACATTGAAAATTATTGTTTTCATAACACTTTCTAAGAATCTAGTTTTCCTCAGTTCTTATTTCCATCTATAACTATAATAAACTGGGCAAGAAGGAGTGGCAGTTGCTCTGTTTGTTTCTGTGTATTTGTGTTTCAAAATAAATCAATATTCATTTCAATGTAGCTTTGTTGAACCCCATGCACTCAAAAGTGCAGTTAATGATCTCAGATGTATAGCTTACCATTTTCTACTTTAAGAGTTTGATCTATTTCAGTAGGGCTACCATTTCAATTGAACATCTTCATTACAATGTTTAGTTAAATTTTTCATTACTTACTGCTGTAACACCACACCCATCCCCAACAATGTCACCGCGATTTCATGACCATAAACACAACTCTACAGAACATATATAATATCAAAATGCATTTTAAAACATGTTTCTACTGAGTGAAATATGTTTTTTTTCATTTCAATCATGGTAATGCCTGTGGTCTTTGAAGGATGGTCTCTGGGATTTAAGACCTCTGGAAAAGTTTTAGAACCACTGTTTTGAAATGCTAGCTCTTTAAGAATCTTTCCTGGTGATTCTTTTAAATAAAAATCACCATGCTAATACAAACTCAAAGAGAAAATGAAAGAATGGAACTGGATTTTAATTTTCTTTTTACATTACTAGCTTTTAGGAGGATCTCAAAATACAAGCCAAATCTAGAATAAAACAGAATGAACTTTCTTTACTAATATTCACAAATATTGTATAAATACTACCTTGCAATAAAAACATCAAGACTTGCTAGAGTTTTATATAAAATTTTGTATTCTCTTTAATTTTTAAGGACAATTTCTTGTACAGGTTTCTCTTAGGGATTTATTATCAGGGATTACTTTTCTTATTTACAATCATATGTAAGAGGAGAAAATAAACTTTGTGAAGAATAGCTCAATATTTCAAATTACACTGAGTTGAGATAATTTCAAACTCAGTACTTTGTCTGAAAACATTTTCATTAGCTCTTAAGTTTGGGTTGTGGAAAGATTTGGAATATATATCATAAAAGAGCAAATTATATTTTTCAACACTCATGCTGCTGCTGCTGCTAAGTCACTTCATAACTGGTAGTAAAAAGGGCAAGGTCTTCAAGTGCTTGTTAAAACTTTCTTTTGAGAAAGTAATCATGTAAAATTGGATATTAAGATGACACAGAGCCAGAACTTTACCTCTCTTTACTAATTTATTCTAGTAACAAGGCTTTGGCAGTCTCACAATCTTTGTACTTTTTAATTAATTTTACCAAATAAAGAATAATTGGCATCCACCATTACTTATTAACAAGTTGGAAATTTGTGACTAGTTTTCTTCTCTAAATACATTCCTATCAGTGATCTTTAAAATACACTGACTCCAAACTTATTCTCATGAAAATAGTATAACACGAAACACCTTCATTTGAGATGATTGTTACAGAAAGGGAAAATACTCAGAACCCAAATCTCTCTCTTTTTATTTATAAATATTTGCATCACTTAGTTTTGGATTAGTGTAACAAGAATCCACATTATGTCTTTGGGGATGACAACAACACTGACAAACAGTCCCTGTTATGCTTGTCATCATGTTATTGCTAAATCACCCACAATTTCATGACCTGATTTTAGTTACCAGGGAAAAGCAAAAACGTGGAATTTAAGTTTCATTCTGATTACATACATATAGCCAGCACTTAAAAAACCTTTGAAAATGATCTATGTCCAGTAATTTAAAAAAAAAAAAGAAAGGAAAGGAGGAAGTAAGGAAGAAAAGAAAGGAAGGAAAGGAGAAAGGAGGGAAGAAAGGCAGGAAGGAAGGAAAGAAGGGAAAAAAGACATCTTTTAATGCCTTAATACAATTACACAATAGGCCTGACATTCTCTATGCTGGTATAATAACCAAGTGGCAAGTAACATAGAAACAGTTAAACCTGTGAGATCCCTGTTGCATGCTTTAATTAAAAGTAAAAAATATACAACAAAATCAACCCTTGGGTAAATTGCTCTTTGGTTTAAATCTTCATTACCTCCTGGAATTTTGGTAAAATCACTTTGTTTTTAAATTAAACCAGCCCCTCCTTTACTATATTACAAAGTCAAACAACAAAAACCAGACATAAATTTTAGGATGAAAAGAGTTTTGTTTGTGTGTATGTGTGTCTGTAAGTCCAACCCCTATACACAACCTGTTAAAAAAAAAAAAAAAAAAAAACCAGATGCTTTAACATAGTGCTTTATTCCAACTTAATCTCATCCTTGAATGAACTTCCTTCAAGTTTCAACCATTTAAGGAAAAAGAAAAAGAGCAGTCAATTTCCTCGTGGTTGTAATTTAATTAAGTAACCTTGCACACTGAGCAAAACCCAAAAGCAAAAGGGTCATTAATCTTTCTAGTGATTAGAGACACCTCTAGAGCTTCAAACATTTACCTCTCCTTCCCTGCAGTGGAAATGCTTTTAGGAGGATCATGGTTCATACCTCACATTCCCTGGAGCCAGAGATGGTATATGTGCAGGGCCCAGATCCATTAACCGATATATCCATGGTCTCAGAGTTTGTAGGCTTGTAGTCCACATAATACTCCTGTAAAGGGGAATTCATTTGTCTCTCAGACTCTCTGGTCTTTTTCCGCCGCCTCTTCATAAGAGAGTGTTGCTGAAGTTGTTTCATGCTGGCTGGGTAGCGTTTCCAAGACACATAGATTACCAAGAGGATCATAGCCACTGAAAGAAAGAGAGCCACGCTCCCTGCAATAATTTTGTGGAATGAAACATGCTCATACTCTTGCTCTGTGCCAGGAATCTGAAACCCTGGGGAAGGGCTTGGTGTTTCAAGAATGGACCGGCTAGGGTCAGATTTCAAGGCTGTAGGTTTAGGGATAATCAGAGGCTTCTGGGGAGTTTGGGGTACCACGTGTGATTTTTCTGTGTTGACCACCTGGACTTCAGAGCAGATATTATATGTTTCCACTGCATCACTAACCTTTTCACCTTGGATGTGCTTAGGTCCTGCACATATCATGGTGCTTTCCTTATTTCCTTTGAAATTCTTAAGCCAATAAAAGAGAGGACAAATGCTCCGACTGCATTCCCACATATTCCCAGACAAAGTGATGGATATTAATGATATCCATGCATTGACAGTTTCCTGTGAGATGTTGGTAAGCTTGTTGGAATCCAAATTCAATTTTTGCAAATTGGGCAAACATTTAAATGTGCCTGGCTCAATTCCTTGGATATCATTCCCTGATAAATCCAAGTTGTGTAAGGAACTCCAGGTCCATGTCAAGCCTTGGCTAATGGAGCGAATTCTGTTCCATTGTAAGTAAATTGAACGGAGGTTGAAGAGACGTGGAAAATGAGCAAAGTTGATCTTGGAAAACTGATTGTGCTCCAAGTGGAGCTCTTTTAACTTCAAAAGGCCAGCAAAGGCATTTCGCGACAAGCTTCGAAGACGATTATAGCCCAAATCCAAAAAGTCAAGATTTCGACAGTCTTGAAAAACTCTGATTGGTACAGTCTTTAATGAGTTAGATCTCAAGTGCAAAATGATAAGTTTCCGAAGGCCTTTAAATTGTTCAGATTGCAATGTCTGAAGCTTATTGTAGGAGAGGTCCAGACTGCGGAGATTGGGAACCGGGTGAAACGTTTTATTGTGCAGATAGGTAATTTTGTTGGAGCTTAGAATTAATTCTTTCAGTCTACGGATGCCTTGAAATGCATCTTCATCCACTGAGCTAATGTAATTATGGTCAAGATAAAGCCATATAAGCTGGTTAAGGCTGGCAAACTGATTGGATTTGAGTTTCTGAATGCTGTTGAACCTTAATGATAAGCCTTGTGACCCTCCAGAAATGTTCTCCGGAATATCTGCAAAAGCATGAGACTCACAGTACACAATTTTGCCATCACATCTGCAGTTCTTTGGGCAAGCTCTCTGAGCCCCCGTGAGCATAACAAGCAGCAGTGTAGGAAGTAGCACTAGCACCACACGCATGCCTCTCAGCTGCGTAATTAAATGGAAACCTACAATATTAAAAAGAAGACAAATGCACATTGTAAAGCTATTAATGTAAATCACCACCAGCTTACCAATATCAGGGACATCTCATCTAGTGTAGTAATGGAACAGTTGATTTAAGAACAATGTATTTGACACTTAAAGCCTTATTTTCTTCAGTATTGCATGCTTACTATTTAGGTTTCATTCTTTCTTCCTTGATTTCCAAATCGCCACAGTGTCATAGAACTAAGAACAGCTTCCTGAGTTTCAGGAGTTCATATGCACATCAACACTGGAAAACATCCATCCTATCTTATCACATAATGACAACATTTAATAACATCTACGTTTGGTTAGTCACTGTGTTGGACACCAGTACCAAAAGGAAGAATATTAAGTCTTTTGGTAATGGGAAAAATGTGACTTACTAAACCCTATACTTGAACATCTTTCTTAGTTGAGCAAAGAGGCTGTGTTTTGGCAAAGGAGCTTCAGTAAACTGTCAAGGTAACCCAAGTTTGCCCAGCTTGAAATTGCATCCCTATTGCATAATGAGGTAACCATATAGGAGCTCTGATAAAACAGCCCTGGGACCAGTATACACAACCAATGAAGCGTGGTATGCAGACTAGTAAAGGTGGGGAGTACTGTCAATGTATTAATAAGCATATAAGCTCTCAACATCCAGGAAGAGATTCCTACTAAGGTTCTCCTACCCAATGATCACCAGCTGAGAGTCCTAACTACTAATAGCACAGAACGCTCCAAAGTTATGATTATCAAATTTCTATTAAATGTTTGCACAAAATACAAAATAATCTTGTGAAGTATTTGTTGTTTTTCTTATATGCTTAACATAGATGCTTTTCCAAAAGAGAGAACAGCAGACTACTAACCTCTCCCATCCCAAACTGCTCAAATTTCTCACTGACTTTTTTTCTCCCCTACCTCCATTAACTTCAGAAAATCTGCAAAGTTGCAATCTATTGGCACTGATGCTGCATTTCCAAGTCATAGCATGTTAAGGGACTTCTTTCCTCTGTCAGCAGTAGATTTATTATTTTTTAGTGGTGAGAAAAAAAAAAAGTACCTTGTGCTGCAATATTAATCTTAAATATTCATGTTTTTAAACAACAGGCAGTCAGCCAAATTCTTAATTTAAGAAAATAAACTCTTTTACTCAACGAATTAATTTATTTTTTTAAATCTGAAACCCCATCTTGCTCTCTGTCCTCTTGCCAGCTACAGACTCATTGAAATACATTCCAGCTCTCCCAGACAGGAGAAAGGGGTGTGGGGGGGTGGTGGTGGGGGAAGCCAGCCACACTTGAAAAAATAAGACTGGCAAATGACTGCTGGATATTTGGAAGCTGTGTTGAGTATTCATCCTCAAAGATAAAACAAGCCCTTGTGCGACCTCTGATAAAGTAATGACCCCACCCCTACACACACGCAGTAAAGTGTTGACAATCTTCCTGACAGCAACCAGAAATACAAGCGTGGTTAATATTATCAAGAAATAGAAGCAAATATATCATTTATCTCATGCTCAATTCCCAAGCAAGGATATGCATATGGAAGAGACAGTCATAAAGATATTTCTCCAGAGTCTGTTTAAGTCCGTGTTATGCATATACAGTTTAAAAAAATAAAGGAAAATGATCTAAAAATATAATAGCAACTATAGTGAGTCAACTGGCAAACTCCAAGGCTGCCGCTTTTTGCCTGTTTTGATGGTTTTTATCAGCTAATGCCACGACTGAGAATAGGAAGCCAAGAGGATCAGCTTTGCTAAGAAGGAAACAACAAAAGTTCACTTACCCATCCTTTGTCATCCAAAACGGATCCCCCCTCTCTCAGCGTTCTTCTTATTTGGTCTCTCGTGCTGAAACCACCGCCACCTTCATGACACAGTGCGGCTGTCATTCACACAATTCTGATCCCGCATGTGAGCTAGTAGCCCCACACAAACTTCCCCGGAGAGGACAGACAAAAATATATATATATATATATGTACGTGAAAAAAATTCAGCATGGGGTGGGATGGGGGGCAGGGAGGTGGAAGCAGTAGGGGGGTGGGGGAGGGCCTCTAGGCTCTGAGCATCATTGTGTAATTCACCAGAGATCCATCAGCAGTAATTGGCAATCTGTGCAAAAGAGCTACAGCCCATCTCGAACGTAACCAACTTCTCTGTTAAAAGAGAGGAGGAAAAAAAAAAAAAAAGAAAATCTTCAGAATACCTGGCATTCCTTATTGTGCTGGCTTTTGCCATTCCCAGATAAAGCAATTCATCCTCTGGATTTTCAGTTCTTCCAGCAAGTAGGCCTCCTGTGCTGTATGAGACCCCAGTTTAAAAGCTATGCAGGCTAGGTTTATCCATTTAGCTGGTCAGGTTTAAAGTGTTTTGTAGCTGTGCTGAGAGGCAGCCCTTGTCTAATTCAGAAGGCTTTCCAGAGACTGATGATGCTCAGAGCTTGTTGGTGCTAATGCTTGAGTTTGTGATACACTGAGTGCCCTCCGCTGGAGAAAACAGATTGCACATTAAAGACGGGAACAAGTGAGCCTGTCAGTGGTGTGCAGCCTTCCCTCTCTCAGAAAGGGAAATTAAAGGCGCAGGATCACTTTATTTTTCCCCTCTGATAAATATATTATGAAAGGTTTATGCCAAAGAGCTTTATTCAGTGATATCAAATATTAAGTAAAATACTGCCTCTGTAAATATTAAGCAATTAATAGTTTTTAGTTACTTTGACCTGATATTTTTCCTATATGTATCACAGGGGATATATATTTTTTAACAGTAGAAATAATTTATTTTTTATTTTTGTTGATGTTGGCTTGTTTTATTTACACATCTTTTTTGAGCAAAACACAAAAAGAAATAGTCTTTTTTTTAGCTGAATTACATTTATTTTTATTCAATAACTTCATTCGGACTCTTGTTCAGTATCCATACATCCATCACTTTCTTGGTTGTTCATATGGACAGAGAGTTCAAAAGAAAAAACAGCCTAAACTGAATCTCATTAGCCATATATGCAGAATTCTAATGCATAAGGCCTGAAATTAATAGAGACCTTTCCCTTAAGAATCATTCACACTCAAGGAAAAATATCACTTTCAAAGATAGTTACATTAAAAAAATTAGACCTAACTTTTAAATTTCCAATTTTTGGTAATAAAATATATTCTTAATTTTGCACGTTTATTAAAGATGCTAGATTATTACTTTCAAAAGTGTAAATTTTTAGCCTTAAAACAGTCTTTTTTAAAAACTATATTACCAAATGTGCAGATAGCTAAGAGAGACTAAATTTTAGAAAAGAGAAGAATTCCAGCTTGACATTGTAACTGCAATCACTTTTAAAAAACTTATCTATATCTATAATGCAAGTTTCCCTAAGAATCAGTTATAATGGACAATGCCAGAAAAACCAAACCATGTGAGATCATTGCTGTAGTTCTCTAAAATTTGCAGAATATTCTCAGAATTATGGGGATAAATGATATAATACCTGAAATATGTATTTTTTAAACTACACACTTTCCTTAACTTATACTAAACTTTGAAAAAAAAATAGTGTAACTCATCATTTCCATTTTGTTTCTATTTTTGTTTATTCCAAAATCTTCTGGCAGATAATAATTTTAGGAAGAATCTAGAATATTGACCCAACACAAAATAGAGACTGCTAGATAACATTGCTAAACTAATTTAGCAGGTATGAGAAGTTTAAATGAATTTTACACAAGTATCTAGAATTGCTATAGATCATTGAAAATGGATAGCTTTAGAAATAGTCTTTGATTTTAAGTTGTTTGCCAAAATATTAGTAAGGGATTCTTATTATATGAATAGTATATATTATTTAATTCAGATTTATGAGCAAGGAATATCAGGCCATTGCCTAATTATAAAGATTTCTCAAGGAACAAATAAATCCTTTTTTCATTAACTAAAACTTAAATTCCTATTTTAGAAAGGTATACCTTAATACTTATTAAAATGCAAATGAACACTGAAAGGGAGATTAATAAAAATTATATGCTTTTCTAAGAAAATCAACATAGATGATGCACATATAATTTGTGTGGTTTACATAGGAATCCAAACTTCACCTAAATACTCAATGATAGAGGATTAGTTCAGAAAAGTTAACATACTCATGAATTAGAACACATGCTGCCATTGAAATTGAAACAGTTTGTATTTGCTAAGAGGAAATGATGACCACAATGTATGAAATAAGAAGAGGAGGGGCAGAGACCACAAGCACTGGAGGATATAGTTAGGGATTTTATTTCTGTACCCATTTTTTATTTGCATAGGCACAAAATAAAGCAGATTTTCCTGGGAAATTAATTTTTTACTTTGTTTTATTGTTTATGATTTTTCATCTATTTGTATTTTCTGTTTTTTTAATATAATGAATATGTTTTACCTGAGATGTGTAGATATGTGTATGTGTGTATAAATTTTTCTTTGTTTGAATGAAAGATATGAGAACAGTTTTGATAGTAGACCAGAAAAAATCTCACGGTGTTACCCACATTTATGATGTAATAATCAGCCAAAATGTAAGTTTTGTTTGAAGTACTAAGATGTGTATTTTCCAAAGGAGATACTAGACCATAGGCAGAATTTATAAACAACGTTGTCAAATTCAGTTACAGTTCTCTTGAACACACTGTGAGGACATTAAAGGGCAGAGAGAGATGAGAATAAAGAAAGGATATTACATAGAAGATTTCTTTGGAAAGAGCTTCTCTATATTACCACCTCTACATGTTCACAAGACACAAAAACATACACACACACACACACACACACACACAAACACACATCCCTCACCCAAAAGAAGGTGGGAGGGCTGTCAGTTGCCCTCAGCTTAACTGTAGGACAAGGGACTTCTCCAGGCTATTTGGAGAGCTTGATATGTCTTTCTCTCAGTGAATCCAGCACTATAAAATGGAATCTGACTCTGGTCTGAGAAATCCAGAAGACAAGAAACAGGTTTTCCAAAGCAAAGAAGAGCTAAATTAGTGTTGGGATTGACTTTCACTTTCAGAGTTTGGATAAAAATATGTACAAATACTTTCCATGGGAGAGAGAGGGGTTATGAGAGAGAGGAGAAAGACTATTACAAGCCTTTTTAAATCCTGGTAATAACCCCAACAGAATGAAACTGTATAAGTGCATTATCCAAAAGTGAAAGTGAAAGTCACTCAGTCTTGTGCGCGACTCCTTGCGACCCCATGCGACCCCATGGACTATATAGTCCATGGAATTCTTCAGGCCAGAATACTGAAGTGGGTAGCTGTTCCGTTCTCCAGGGGATCTTTCCAACTCAGGGATCGAACCCAGGTCTCCTGAACTACAGGCAGATTTTTTACCAGAACAGCCAGGGATTCTTTATCAGGTGAGCTACCAGGGAAGCCCACATTATCCAAATAACAGGCAAATAAAAAAGAAAAAGAAATCAATCAAGTTTGAAAAGGCACCAAACACATGAAGAAAAATGTCATCCTTATCATGGGAAATCTTACCAATTATTCTTAATGAGGCTATTAAAGATCTATCAATGTGTCCATGAAAAAGATTAGTACTTTTGACCTCTGCTAGGCCCAAAGATCAAACAACTTTTTCACAATTGTACCAGTCAACTAGAAAGTTTCCTGGGATGATTAGAAACAGCAGTAAGACAGAAGTGGGAAGAGGTAAGCAAGAATAAGCGAAGCTGACTTCACTTCCTCTTTTTTTTTGGGTAGCAGATGGCTCATCTGCAAGTGGGCCTCCAGGGGAACAGGAAAAAAAATGCTTAAGCTTTATGCGAACTATGAGGTATTAATTAGTATGATGGACAATGTTTTAATTTACTGAATTGAGACATTATGAACTCAGCATATAATAGGAAATTTTGTTACTGTGTAGAGAATTTAGTCACTTCATTTTATAATTTGAAATCGACATTTGCACAAAGGAAATCAGCAAAAACTAAATTTAAGGCATGATCTTCTGTTTTGTTGAATGTCTAGAAAGTAATGGAAAAAATATTAGTATTACAGATTAAACTTAAAAGTGCACTGTATCTATAGCCATTTAATTACAAATAGCACACAGATTGAGACACATTTGTCCAGTACTTGAGCAAAGAAATTACTCATGCCATTGACAAGTGAAATTCCAATGTATGTCCAATAATTCCAATATATGTTATTTCACTTTTGTCTTACTCATTAATGTATCAGACAGTATACATGTTGGACACATTTCTTACACACACCCAATGCACACACATATTGAAAATGTTTAGAAATAATTTACTCGTCAAGTCACAATTTTATTATGTATATAATTCAATTTCAACCTGAAGAAGAACCTTGTGTCATCTTTTTCGAACTGAATGACCTTTTCTCCTTTTTCAATTTACTCATCCTAATATAATAGTATCTCTTTCTTAATAGTAGTGATAATTACTTGTTAAAAATTTTAAGAAAAATAACATCTTATTACATGTGTTTAGCTGAATTTGGGAATCTTAATGTCCATACTCAAAGCCTTTAAACTCAGTGTGTAAATTAAGATAATGTTCACATTGTTAATATAGTCACAGCAAAAATTGTACTAAAATATAGATACATAAAACAGACTACTTGCTATGTCTTATTTTATTAACCAGTAAGCTAATTTATTAAAAGAGAAAAATAAGTTGATAATCTATGATAGGATATGATTAGGTAGATAATGATAAACAATAAAATGAGGTTTGAGGTTCATGGAAATTGGATTTGAAGTCAATAAAAGCTAAAGTGAGTATATAATTTATGGGCTTTCCTGGGTTCAGATGGTAAAGAATCTGCACGCAATGCAGGAGACCCAGGTTCAATACCAGGTGATTATAGATTATGATACATGTTAGTAAATGAAAAAAGTGGTAAAGGATCTGCTTGCAATGCAAGAGAAGCTGGTTCGATCCCCAGGTTGGGAAGATCCCCTGGAGAAGAAAATGGCAACCATTCCAATATTCTTGCCTGGGAAATCTGATGGACAGGAAAGCCTGACAGACTACAGTCCCTGGGGTCACAAAAGAGTCAGACATGACTTAGCAACTAAACAACAAATGAAAAAAGAAGTTATGAAGCATAATAGTGGAAAAACTGGGAAAGGAATCTTTAAAAATTTTATTTTAATGGACTTTCAAGTAAAATACTTTCATATTTTTTAGAGGATAAATTGATTTGTAGGACTAAATGAATGAGAGGACTGAACTAAGTAAAAATTGAGGATAGCAGAGAAAACAATAAGAAAATATTTTGGGGAGAGAAATGCTTGGCATTGTTTGAATAAATAATAATAAAAAACAAGCAAACAACAGAAACCGACTAGGGATAATTCAGTAGTAGTTATCAGACACAGACTTAAAAATAAGTGTTGCTACAATCTGAAAAAATAAATCACAAGATGGAGGATTTCAGCAGCTAAATGAAATTTGTAAATAAGACTCAAATCAAAAATTTTAAAACTAAAAACAGAATATCTGAAAATAATTGAAATTAATAACTATTTAAATGGAAATTGTGCAGAGCAGAATGGAAGATTATGTAGACAACTACTTTAAACAATAGAATGGGATATTTAATTTAGGGAGTTTCAAATATATATGAATTTTTTTTCACCATCACCCATAGAAAATGATACATTTTACAGAATTACAAATACCTTTTATAAAACAATTTTTCTGATTTTTAAAAATTTTGTTCTACAATATAATGATACTGTACTTAATTGACTTTTCCGTTTACAGTTTAAACAACACTAATTTGAACCTATTGCTCTATAAACTACAGTTAAGCTTTGCAGACTTTTCAAAATTTCACAAATAGTTAACATTAGAGCTCTGAATAGAGCTCAATGCAAGTGCAATAACATCATTTTTTCTTTTTAACCTAACATGAGCATTTCATCAGTTACAGTAGTAGTGTTACAGGATTAGCAGCAAAATTCATTGGAAGTTGCACCTCAAAGTTATAACTATGGCTCAATTTGCCTCCAAGTTCTGTTTTTTAAATAAAATTTGAGGTGATAAAATAAATCACACAAAAATTGCTGACAGATTCTTATTTCAGTTCAGTTCAATCGCTCAGTCGTGTTTGACTCTTTGCGATCCCATGAATCACAGCATGCCAGGCCTCACTGTCCATCACCAACTCCCGCAGTTCACTCAGACTCACATCCATCGAGTCAGTGATGCCATCCAGCCATCTCATTCTCTGTCGTCCCCTTCTCCTCCTGCCCCCAATCCCTCCCAGCATCAGGGTCTTTTCCAATGAGTCAACTCTTGCATGAGGTGGCCAAAGTATTGGAGTTTCGGCTTTAGCATCATGCCTTCAAAAGAACACCCAGGGCTGATCTCCTTCAGAAAGGACAGGTTGGATCTCCTTGCAGACCAAGGACTCTCAAGAGTCTTTTCCAACACCACAGTTCAAAAGCATCAATTCTTCGGTGCTCGGCCTTCTTCATAGTCCAACTCTCACATCCATACATGACCACAGGAAAAACCATAGCTTTGACTAGATGGACCTTTGTTGGCAAAGTAATGTCTCTGCTTTTGAATATGCTATCTAGGTTGGTCATAACTTTCCTTCCAAGGAGTAAGCGTCTTTTAATTTCATGGCTGCAGTCACCATCTGCAGTGATTTTGGAGCCCAAAGAAATAAAGTCTGACACTGTTTCCACTGTTTCCCCATCTATTTCCCATGAAGTGAGGGGACCGGATGCCATGATCTTCGTTTTCTGAATGTTGAGCTTTAAGCCAACTTTTTCACTTTCCACTTTCACTTTCATCAAGAGGCATTTTAGTTCCTCTTCACTTTCTGCCATAAGGATGGTGTCATCTGCATATCTGAGGTGATTGATATTTCTCCCGGCAATCTTGATTCCAGCTTGTGTTTCTTCCAGTCCAGCATTTCTCATGATGTACTCTGCATATAAGTTAAATAAGCAGGGTGACAATATACAGCCTTGACATACTCCTTTTCCTATTTGGAACCAGTCTGTTGTTCCATGTCCAGTTCTAACTGTTGCTTCCTGACCTGCATACAGATTTCTCAAGAGGCAGGTCAGGTGGTCTGGTATTCCCATCTCTTTCAGAATTTTCCACAGTTTATTGTGATCCACACATTCAAAGGCTTTGGCATAGTCAATAAAGCAGAAATAGATGTTTTTTTGGAACTCTCTTGCTTTTTCCATGATCCAGCGGATGTTGGCAATTTGATCTCTGATTCCTCTGCCTTTCCTAAAACCAGCTTAAGCATCAGGAAGTTCACGGTTCACATATTGCTAAAGCCTGGCTTGGAGAATTTTGAGCATTACTTTACTAGCATGTGAGATGAGTGCAATTGTGTGGTAGTTTGAGCATTCTTTGGCATTGCCTTTTTTTGGAATTGGAATGAAAACACCTTTTCCAGTCATGTAGCCACTGCTGAGTTTTCCAAATTTGCTGGCTCAACTCACAATTTTAGCTTCAGTAATAATTTTAAGAAAAAAATATAAACAATACATCAAGACTTTTCCTATAAGATATTTAAAACTACTTATATGATGATGTGAAAGTGCTGCACTCAATATGCCAGTAAATTTGGAAAACTCAGCAGTGGCCACAGACTGGAAAAGGTCAGTTTTCATTCCAATCCCAAAGAAAGGCAATGCCAAAGAATGCTCAAACCCCTGCACAATTGCACTCATCTCACATGCTAGTAATGCTGAAAATTCTCCAAGCCAGGCTTCAGCAATACGTGAACTATGAGCCTCCCAATGTTCAAGCTGGTTTTAGAAAAGGCAGAGGAACCAGAGATCAAATTGCCAACATCTGCTGGATCATTGAAAAAACAAGAGAGTTCTAGAAAAACATCTCTTTCTGCTTTATTGACCATCAGTCAGTTCAGTACAGTTCAGTCTCTCAGTCGTGTCCGACTCTTTGCAAACCCATGGATTGCAGCACCCCAGGCCTCCCTGTCCATCACCAACTCCCCGAGTTCACTGAGACTCACGTCCATCGAGTCAGTGATGCCATCCAGCCATCTCATTCTCTGTCATCCCCTTCTCCTCCTGCCTCCAATCCCTCCCAGCATCAGAGTCTTTGCCAATGAGTCAACTCTTCACATTATTGACCATGCCTAAGCCTTTGACTGTATGGATCACAATAAACTGTGGAAAACTCTGAAAGAGATGGGAATACCAGACCACCTGATCTGCCTCTTGAGAAACCTGTATGCAGGTCAGGAAGCAACAGTTAGAACTGGACATGGAACAAGAGACTGGTTCCAAATAGGAAAAGGAATACGTCAAGGCTGTATATTGTCACTCTGCTTATTTAACTTATATGCAGAGTACATCATGAGAAACGCTGGGCTGGAAGAAGCTGGAACGAAGATTTCTGGGAAAATATCAATCACCTCAAGATATGCAGATGACACCACCCTTATGGCAGAAAGTGAAGAGGAACTAAAAAGCCTCTTAATGAGAGTGAAAGAGGAGAGTGAAAAAGTTGGCTTAAAGCTCAACATTCAGAAAACTAAGATCATAGCATCTGGTCCCATCACGTCATGGGAAATAGATGAGGAAACAGTGTCAGACTTTATTTTTTTTTGCGCTCCAAAAAATCACTGCAGATGGTGATCACAGCCATGAAATTAAAAGATGCTTATTCCTTGGAAGGAAAGTTATGACCAACCTAGATAGTATATTCAAAAGCAGATACATTACTTTGCCAACAAAGGTCTGTCTAGTCAAGGCTATGGTTTTTCCAGTGGTCATGTATGGACGTGAGAGTTGGACTGTGAAAAAAAGCTGAGTGCTGAAGAATTGATGCTTCTGAACTGTGGTGTTGGACAATACTCTTGAGAGTCCCTTGGACTGCAAGGAGATCCAACTGGTCCATTCTAATGGAGATCAGTCCTGGGTGTTCTTTGGAGGGAATGATGCTAAAGCTGAAACTCCAACACTTTGGCCACCTTATGCGAAGAATTGACTCATTGGAAAAGACTCTGATGCTGGGAGGGTTTGGGGGCAGGAAAGAAGGGGACGACAGAGGATGAGATGGCTGGCTGGCATCACTGGCTCAATGGACATGAGTTTGTGTGAACTCCAGAAGTTGGCGATGGACAGGAAGGCCTGGTGTGCGCAATTCATGGGGTCGCAAAGAGTCAGACATTACTGAGAGCCTGAACTGAGCTCAACTGAACTGATATTATAGATGATATAACATGATATCAGAAATTCAGAAAATCAAATGAAAAAATGTAAAATATATAGCCCTACTATGAAAAAAAAATGTAAATTAAACCACACATCAAATATATTTTCAGATATTATATTTTAAATATATTTGTACATATTTTATATTATCGTCAAACCTGTATCTCTAGTTGTTGTTTAGTTATTGTGTCACATCTGCCTCCTTTGTGACCCCATGGACTGTAGGCTCCTCTGTCCATGGTAATATCATGCAAGAATACTGGAGTGTGTTGCCATTTCTTTCTGCAGGGGATCTTCCCCACCCAGAGATCAAATACATGTCTCCTACATTGGCAGGTGAATTCTTTACAACTGAACAACCAGCGAAGCCCATATAGTGGATCTATAAATTAAAATAATTTTTATGTATTTAGCAGTAAGTATCAAGATATATAGAAACAAATGTTCTAAGCCTTTAACTAGTGTTTCCATTCTAAGATGTCTTTAGATAATAGAACACAGTAGTCAAACATATACATTGTAATATTCTTAGAAAGAAAAGGGGAAAAAGTCACAAAATAAACTTTATAAAAGAGATAATTTTTACTGAATGTGTCACATTAATCAATAAAATATTTGTACTCAATAAGTATGAAAGAAATTTTTATTATTAAAGTGAAATTCTGTTCATCTTATTGATAACAGTCATGCATAAAACTACACTAATGCTCAGAAAAGAATGAAAGTAATACAGGTAAGAATGAATTGATGAATATATAACTTTTTGATAATTTCTTTATGGCTATAATTCTCTTTTTGCAATACATATGAATCAAAAGATAGAAGATGATATCAAACATGTGATGAATTCATCCTAAACTATGCCAAATTAATTTCAGGTGGCAGTCAAGTTTCTGAATTTATTACTGAAAGATCTGGGATATTTTGTAAATGATTTTGCTCTGTCTTTCCTGTCTACAATAACACATGCAATCAGACATCCATTATAGGATATTGATTGATTAGAGTAGGTATTTTACACCATAATAACCTTTCTATCTGAACCATGCTGATAAATATCTTCACCCTTTGCATTTTGTGTTTATCTTCTGTAAGGAAGAGGATGATAACACAAATTTGGAAAGCAGAGGTATTTTGAAAGTTAAGTAACTGATGATAGAAAACATTTAAAGACCTATAAAATGTTTAGTTCTGCTATAGTATTGCAGGTAGAATTCATTCCTATATTCAGGGTAAAAATTGTATTTACAAGTACTAGTGTTTATTTCAGAGAAGGCAATGGCACCCCACTCCAGTACTCTTGCCTGGAAAATCCCATGGACGGAGGAGCCTGGTGGGTTGCAGTCCATGGGGTTGCTAAGAGTCAGACACGACTGAGAGACTTCACTTTCACTTTTCACTTTCATGCATTGGAGAAGGAAATGGCACCCCACTCCAGTGTTCTTGCCTGGAGAATCCCAGGGACGGCTGGAGCCTGGTGGGCTGCCGTCTATGGGGTCGCACAGAGTCAGACACGACTAAAGCGACTTAGCAGCAGCAGTAGCAGCAGTGTTTATTTGTTTCTGCACATTGTCCTGACATATCTATCAATTATATTTTGGTATTTGTCATGGCATTGCTGTTGTTGATTTGGTCTTGGCCTGCTACAAAGTGTGATTTATCCTTTCCTAGGATAAATTGATGCTAGGAAAGATTGAAGGCAGAAGAGGGCAACAGAGAATGAGATTATCAGATGGCATCACCAACTAAATGGACATAAGCAAACTCCAGGAGATAGAGAAAACTCTGGTGCTGTGCAGGCCGGGTTTAGAAGGACATGCACTGATCTTCTCCTGTGAGAACAACAAAATTGCAACTTGCTGCTGAACAACCATACACAAGAGAATGTCGGATCCCACCAAAAAAAGATACCTCACATCCAAGGGCAAAGGAGAAGCCCCAACAAGATGGTTGGGGGCAAAATTGCTTTTAGAATCAAACCCCATACCTGCCAGAGATGCTTGGAGGGTTCAATCAAAACTTTGTGTGCACCAGGACCCAGAGATCCCACAGAGACTGAGCCAGACCTGCCTTTGAGTGTTTGAATGTCTCCTGCAGAAGCACAGTCAGCACTGGCCTGCCACAGGGATAGGGGCTCTGGCTGCAGCAGACTTCAGACATGCAGCATGTAGCATAAGCCCTCTTAGAGGAGGTCACCATTAGCCCCACCATAGAGTGGCTGAGTTGTTGGATCATAGAAAAAGCAAGAGAGTTCCAGAAAACTTCTACTTCTGCTTTATTGACTACACAAAAGCCTTTGACTGTATAGATAACCACAAACTGTAGAAAATTCTTAAAGAGATAGGAATACCAGACTACCTTAGCTGCCTCCTGAGAAATCTATATGCAGGTCAAGAAGCAACAGTTAGAACCAGTCATGAAACAATGGACTGATTCCAAATTGGGAAAGGAGTACATCAAGGATATATAGTATCACCCTGCTTATTTAACTTACATGCAGAGTATATCATGTGAAATGTCGGGCTGGACGAAGAACAGCTAGAATCAAGATTGTTGGGAGAAATGTCAATAACTTCAGATACACGGAGGACAACACCCTTATAGCAGAGAGTGAAGAAGAACTAAAGAGCCTCTTGATGAAAGTGAAAGAGGAGAGTGAAAAATTTGGCTTAAAACTCAGCATTCAAGAAACTAAGATCATGGCATCTGCTTCTCTCACTTCATGGCACATAGATGGGAAAACAATGGAAACAGTGACAGACTTTATTTTCTTGGGCTCCAAAATCACTGCAGATGGTGACTGAAGCCATGAAATTAAAAGATGCTTGCTTCTTGGAAGAAAAGCTATGACAACCTAGACAGCATATTAAAAAGCAGAGACATTACTTTTCCAACAAAGGTCTGTCTAGTCAAAGCTATGTTTTTTTCAGTAGTTATGTATGGATGTGAGAGTTGGACCATAAAGAAAGCTGAGTGTCAAAGAATTGATGCTTTTGAACTGTAGTGTTGGATAAAACTATTGAGAGTCCCTTGGATTGCAAGAAGATCAAACCAGTCAATCCTAAAGGATTTCAGTACTGAGTATTCATTGGAAGAACTGATACTGAAGCTGAAGCTTCAATCAGAAGGCTTTGGCCACCTGATATGAAGAACTGACTCATTGGTAAATAAATGATGCTGGGAAAGATTGAAGGCAGGAGAGGGAGACAACAGAGGATGAGATGGTTGGATGGCATCACTGACCCAATGTACATGAGTTTGAGCAACTTCCAGGAGTTGATGATGGACAGGGAAGCCTGGCAGGGTGCATTCCATGCGGTCACAAAGAGTCGGACACGACTGAGCAACTGACCTGAACTATATTTTATATTGGGGCTTCCCAGGTGATGTTAGGAGTAAAGAACCTGTCTGCCAATGCAGAAGACATAAGAGACATGGGTTTGATCCCTGCGTCAGGAAGATCCCCTGGAGGAGGGTACGCAACCCACTCCTGTATCCTTGCCTGGAGAATCCCATGGATAGAGGAGCCTGGTGGACTACAGTGCATAAAGTTGCAAAGAGTCAGACACAATTGAAGTGACTGAACATGCATGCACATATTTTTTATCAACTATTTCATGAAGCTTTAAATGATACCACCAGTCAACATTATTTTTCTTTCTGCCACACTGGTACTTTTTTTTTTTTTTTCAATTGAAAGCAAACACTGCATTAGGAAGAACATGATTATTGAAGTAAAAATGATTTGCATTCCAGTGCAGCACTATTAACTGTTTCTCCATTTATCAAGTAGAGCATGCACTGTATCAGTGAGCAAAAAGAGAACTCTGTCTCTATGTACTAGATTAAAGAGAAAAAGTAAGTTAATAAATTAACCATTCCTACTCTAGCTACTTATCTTAAAAATGGAAATAATAGGATAATAGTATATAACTGCTAAGGATGTTTTGGGCATTAAGTATACACATATCTATATCAATCTCCATATATTGATAGGCATAGCAATACATCTGTATTTAATTAATGCATGTTTGGTGTTTTCATAGATAGATTTAATAATATTCAGCTCAGCCTGTCTACGCATTTTGTGTTTTTCACTACCAACTTTTCTCTTGAAAGAGAAAATAGGCTTTAAACTATTGTTTTTTACTAGCTGTCATTGTCAGTACATTAACAGACTGCTCAAGTCTTTACTCAAACATATTTGACTGCACTGCACTAACAGCAAGGGGGCTTGTGTTTTGGCATAGATTCAACTACAAAACAGCAAAATAACCTTAGTACTATTACAATCTGGCTAAATCTTTTCCCCCCATAATCTCTAAAGAAAAGTATCATAGTGCTTTAGGTGCTAACAGTCTCTGATTAATTTCATACTAACTGAATTAGAGCAAACAAACAGTAAATTATAAATATGAAGAACATACAAGACACTATTTGATCATCTTGCTTGTTTGTAAACCATAACATTAGAGCTATTCTGGACTATTCTATAGTCACGAACATTCCCTTCATCCATATCATGTATTATATAAAATAAGAAGAAAATGCCCCAGAATTGGATGAGAAGACATTAAACTGTCACCTGCCCAGATTAAAGTCTTCTATAAATCAATTTATGACTTCACAAGTAAGCCCTTCATTTCTAAATAGGAAATTTTGTAACTGAAAAAAATATCTGAAGTATTTCATACACTTAAACTCTCCTTATCTGTAGCTGTAGAGAGCCCAATTGGGGGGAAAATGCAAAAAGTTTAGTTTATATGTAACAGTTTATAGCAAGTTCAGAGTTAGAATTGCATATATATAGGAAAGTGAGATACATGTTTATGCTCAAGGACCCCAAATGATCCTGAGTCATTCACATTCACATCCTCCTGAAGCAGGAGGTTTGAAAAATAGTGACAATATCAATTGAACAGAATGAACATGCTTCAGCAACTTAGAATAGATTTCACTCCATTCTGTAGGAGCCTAAGTAAGGAGGCAACAGGAACTTAAATGTTTATTATTGCAATTCCTATACCTTCTGAGTATAATTAGAATGTAATTAAGAAGTATCTAAATAGTACTCTGAAATTCACATCCATCAGAAAACACTCTGAGTAGGAACATTGATTTTTTATATACATATATACAGGAGCCCCTGATGGCTCAGACCGTAAAGAGTCTGCCTGCAGTGTGGGAAACCCGGGTTCGATCCCTGGGTCAGGAAGATCCCCTGGAGAAGGAAATCACAACCCACTCCAAAATTCTTGCCTGGAGAATCCCATGGATGGAGGAGACTGTCAGGCTACAGTCCGTGGGGTCACAAAGAGTCAGAAATGACTGAGTAACTTCACAGACATATATATGTGAGTATGTACACACACACTGTTCTATGCATGGCTTTCCCTTTAAATTACCTCTGATGAAGATATAGTTGTATTTAAAACAAGTTTCCAATAGAAAATTCTCATGTCTAATTTATAACTGGCCATTGCCGTAATGGGAGAAGGCAATGGCACCACACTCCAGTACTCTTGCTTGGAAAATCCCATGGACGGAGGAGCTTGGTAGGCTGCAGTCCATGGGGTCCCAAAGAGTCAGACACGACTGAGCGACTTCACTTTCACTTTTCACTTTCATGCATTGGAGAAGGAAATGGAAACCCACTCCAGTGTTCTTGCCTGGAGAATCCCAGGGACGGCTGGAGCGTGGTGGGCTGCTGTCTATGGGGTCACACAGAGTCGGACACAACTGAAGGAACTTAGCAGCAGCGGCAGCAGTTACAGTAATGAAAAACCCCAAAGAAAACTGAATGTCACTAGAAATTAACAGAGGAAAATGCAAAGGTCTGCCAGTTTGGCAGGACTCTAGGGTTATAGTGTTATCCAGATACCAGTTATGAAAATATGACTTGGCTTAGTTATTTCAAAATTCAGGACCTTAATTTTCATATCTGTATACAGTCTTATAAAATTGAATATATTTAATACAGATAATGGCAATAATAAATAGGTATTCATAGGTTACAAATGTAGACCTGAAAACATCCACAGGATAACTAAAACATATTTCCAGGGGATCATAAACTGAATTTAAATTTAGAAGAGAGGTTTTATTTCATGTGATGGTGTTTCTTAATTATAGTGTAAACAAAATAGACTGCCCACTGTAGGGAGACAAGTACCGAACTTCAGCATGAGACAAGAGAAATGAGACATGTAAGATATAAGAGCTTGTTTCAAAGGACAAATGGACTGGGGAGACATAACATGCTCTATACCTCAACACAGATGCTGGAACCCCAAAGATGCCTTGCTCCATCCATTCAGATATGTGACCCTAGGACTCAGCTGAAGTGCAGCTGGCAGAGGAAGGATATAGAAGGGCAGCCTTCAACTCCTTGTGATAAACTCTATAGTCATATATCAGAGTTTATAGCAATCATCATAATGATAACAATAATTAACATCTCTTGAATGCTTGGAGTTGTACCCACATGCTCAGCCTCTGGGCTGGCCCCACTGCAAGCTGTTGTAGACAATTGCTCCTGAGAATGTCAGGAACAAAAACAAGACCTGTAAATCTCCACAGTCCTGGTGGTAGTCTTAGTTCTAACCAGATCTGAGTTTTACTCTAAATTTGTATGGACAATGACTAATCTGTAGAGCTAACTTGGGCAACAAACTCACTTTGAGTTAAGAGCTGTAACCTCTGGGCATCTCCCCTGTGATAACACATTTGTGTGGTCTAAGATCTCCTGCAAGTGGATGATGGAGAATCAGAACTGTTTCAAAGAATGGCTGACTGCATTTCCAGGTCATTCAGAGAATGGTATTGTTCATATACCCAAACTGAACTGAATGATGGAGGTCATACTAATGGAAAGCTGATGGGGTAAGGACAACAAGAATCATACATTTATTTTTAATCAACCAATTAGCCTAAAGGAAAAATTAGAACACCTGGAAGAAATTACTTTTTTGTTGCTGTTGTTCTCAAGTTTTACAATTCCCTCTGAAGCCACATATTTTATAAATACAATTCACTGATTACAATATGTTATTCCATGATGAATTATTTAGTATGACTTGCTTAGCCTGGTGGTATTAGAAATTAGAGTACAAATAAATATGATATATATCCAATTTAAAGGTATTTTCTGACTTTCTAAAGGAAATAATGCTCATATTTTAAAAGATAGATTACAATAATACTTAAATAATGCTTAAAGTTTATAGATGTTAAAGTAATTAGACAAGGAGGTGGCTCTGGTGCCTTAGCAGCCTATGAAAGAAAACTGAAACTAAGCCAGAATCAATGCAATCAAATTCAAGAATATGAAACTTAAGAAGAACCAATCACAAACAGTGAGCCAGCTTTCCCAAGTAAGGTGGCCTTAAACTTCAGTCAATCAAATAATTTCCCTGTTTTTCTTCCATGTCTTCTCTGTAAAAATCTCTCCCCTAGCTCCAGCAAGTAGAGTACCACTGAGTGAGTGAAAGTTGCTCAGTTGTGTCTGACTCTGTGACCACATGGACTATACAGTCTATGGAAATCTCCAGGCCAGAATACTGGAGTGGGTAGCCCTTCTCTTCTCCAGGGGATCTTCCCAAACCAGGGATCAAACCTAGGTCTCCCGCATTGCAGGCGGATTCTTTACCAGCTGAGCCACAAGGGAAGCCCAGAGTACCCCTAACCACTCCTGGTTTGCTGTTGCCTGATTTGAACTGACATATGTTCAAATAAACTCCTGAAAATGTTAATGTACCTCAGTTTATTTTTTAACACAGTACATGACAAAGAAGTATGATAAAACTAAGCACTGGAAGTGTAGAATATGAATGTGGTGAATTACTCCCGTGACTCTTGTAGCTTTTGACAGAGAACAATTTTGTAAGGCTGGAAGCCATTTGTCTGTTAACAGGAGTGTCAGCAAAAACTCTTGTAATTCAAGTCTTCTTAGGCTGTATAACAATTCAGTCCTTACTTATACTATCCTTTTAGGTCAAACTGTCTGTGAGTTTATCATGGCACTGAGAATATCTATGAGCTTTGTTAAATTTTTATCCAATAATAACTTGTAATTTGAGTTATAAGGTTATTGCATCACACTGCTTTTCATTTCAGTATAGACATATATAGTCATATGTGACTGTTTATTACATGATACATAAAGAGATGTATACCATTATAACTCTACAAAAGCATGAATGTTATTTAAAAATTCATACTATGCACTGACTGTAATTTTCAAAACTCCACAACTATGAGAAGCTTGATGAATTAAGCAATATTTGGTGTCTTAAATATTTTTCATAGATGTAACCAACATGTAAAACCCATGCATAAATTTTAGAATAAAGGAGTTCTTAATAATAAAGAAACACTGTGTTCAATATGTCCATTACATCACAAAATTGCATATTATCAGGATTCAGTTTTTACTTTTTAATACTTGCACATACATGCATTATTTCTTTACTTGCAAACTTTACCAAACTGTTCCTTGGAGAAAATGTTGGAGCTAATGAAGCTTATTTTATTATTGACTTGTGACTTGTGGTTGATTGACTTCTTAACTTAATAAGTGACTTGACTAAATACAACACTTAAACACTCTCTCTTGAAATAGTCTTTACCAATGATGTCAACGGTGCTGGAGTTACTTTCTAAGGAAATGCTTGGTTCAGTGTTTAAGGGTATGATTTTTGCATAGTGATTAATATTTTTGTACGAGACTTCAAGGACAGCTTTTTTGGTGTTTTGGATGGGATAATTCTTTTTCTGGGAGCTGTTCTGTGCATTGTAAGGTAGTTAGCAACATCCTTGTTCTCTATTCATTAGATTTCAGTAACAAATTCCCACCTTCAGTTGTTATGGTCTCAAATGTCATCAGATATTGCTAAACGGCCCCTGGACCAAAATATACTCTCTCTGCCTTTGAGAAATACTTTTTAAGTAGAAGAGAAAGGTGAAGGCAATCCAGAGATCACAAATCAAAGGCAGAATATAAGCAGAGGAATTTTTCTAGAAAGGTCTTTGAGGTACAGAAAGCATGATTTAGTATAAATTTAATTGAATAATTAAAATCAATATATTTTAAGTTAAAATTATTACAGATAAATTGATTATTAATGCATGTATTTTTGAAAGTCAGTTAGCTTCAGGACCAAATTAATATACTACCCACTCCATTTAATATTATCTAAATTTCCAGTTTAAGAAAATATAGTATTTGAAGGCACTGCTGTCTTTTTTTCAATTTTTTTTGGCTGCACTGTGAGGCATGTGGGATTTTAGATCCCCAACCAGGGATCAAACCCAGGCCCCCTGCTGTGGAAGTGCAGAGTCTTAACCACTGGACCACGAAAGTTCCAAGACACTGCAGTCTTCGACAGATTCTTTTGGTAGAAAATATTAGACCTTAAAAGTCTATCTTCCAGAATCTTCAAAGTGGAAGACTAATTTTGTTTTTGAAAATGACTGACATTTTCAAAATGAGGTATTTCTTACATGACCTTCCCAACCCAGGAACTATATTGGGGTATCCTGCATCCAGGCAGATTCTTTTTCATCTAAGCCACTAGGGAAGCCCTGAGCAATGATAACAGTCTCCAATTATTAATCATTTTAAACATAAGAATAAGGAAAATATGTATCTTGAGAGACATTGTTTGACTATCTCAAATATGTGTAAATATAATTTAAAAGATGGGTGGACACTAAGTTAAGTTGTTAGAACAGTCTATCCTTTTTTCCTGATATTTGGAAAACACAATTATGACAAATAAATTATAATTATAGTAGTTTTGTTAATATACCTTTTAATTAACATTATCCTCAAATAATAATGATATTAATAAGACCTGAATTTACTAGCACCAGCTCCAAATCTTTCCTTAGACAGTAAAAATTATCATTTATATTAAAGATCAGCCTAGAGTTAGTTAATTGTGCTGGGGTGCCATAAAAATAATTCAAACTTGGCAATTCTTAATAAATTTAGAGTCTATAATTTGTGTCAGCCTCAGAACAATTCAACAGACTAAGAAGTCACTGTCCTCATTCTTAATGCTATTAAGAAAGAAACTTACCAGATATGCAATATTCAATGACTACATTAACATGTGTTCATTTATACTTTGGATTAGAAAATTAAACTTCTGGCATTGTTGCAAGCCAAGACGTCTCAATTTTTAAATCAAGACAAGATTAATAAACGTGTCTGTAATGTATCACAGACCCTCTTGCAAGCTTCACACTGTTTTCCTGTGGTGGTGATGCCTTAATTTCTGTAAATAAAGCTACTTTGAAAAACAACGGATATTACAACCACATCAAGCAATTCAAGGGATTTCGGAGACAAACTATTCACACAGAGCTGATGAGTTTTCTTTTGTGAAAGTGTTAGTCACTCAGCCATGTCCAGCTCTTTGTGACCCCATGGACTATATGTAGCCTGCCAGACTCCTTTGCCCATGGGATTCTCTAAGTAAGAATACTGATGTGGGTAGCCATTCCCTTCTCCAGGGGATCTTCCTGCCCCAGGGATCAAACTCAGGTCTCTTGCATTACAGGCAGATTCTTTTACCACCAAGGAAGTTGTGATGCTCTGACAAATGGTCTCATTCACTCTGTGTGAAGCTAACCCTAAGGCTGCCTGTAAATAGACAAACCCAAGTTGACATTGGCAGGTGAAAATAATTAATATAATATGTTGGCTAGATTTCTACAGGAAAATGCTGCCTGCTACAACATTTTGTATCCGTGCTTTCTATGTTCTTGAAAGCTTTGTTCTAGATTCTATGTACAAATGATTTAAAGACAAGTTGTTTCTAGGAAAATGGAAAACTCCAATGTGTCTAATAGTACTACTGTTGAGGCTCTATCAGCCTCTTCTTTGTGAATATTATGGTTGTAGTTATGGCTAAAATATATACATATACTGTTTCTTTCACCAATATTGGATTTAGACTGCTCTACTTCTGAAAATTATTGCTTGTTTTGGGAGGAACTCTTCCATGTGGTTAACCAGAGGGAATTTGATCCAGAGTCTAGAGGCTCCAGGAAGAATATCTTAATTTCTCATTGACAGAGCAACTCTAAAGGATAAAATGTAGAGAGAGGCAGAGATCAACCTGGATCATTTTGCAGATACTTCCCATGCAGTATTTCAAACTGAATAACTGAGTATTTGGACCTGGCCTGATAGGGATTGTCATTTTCTGACGATTATTTTTGTAAGACTTTCAGATTGTCCTCAAAGTCTCAGGCTCAAGACATTCAGCAACTGTTGCAGATAATGGAAAACAGAGGCAAGGACTTTAGGGGAGTAGGTGGCTGGACTTGAAGAGTGGACAGCTACTGTGATGGAAGTTACTCTCAGTTACTGAGGTGAGCTGGTTTCTGTATGGTGGTGGTTTTTATGTTTAAAGCTCATTCACAAAGTTTTGCCAATATTATATATTAAATCTTATTAAATCAGACACCTTTCTCTAGAGTGATTATCAATTCTCTTTGCATCTTTTAATGAAACTGCTTCTTTTATTTTTACAGCATTTAAATTAATTTCGAGTAATAGATAATAAATATAGCTTTAAAAGTTTTTAAATATATATTTTGTATAATACTTTCTCCTAGAGATAACTACTGTTCATGTCTTTAGTAGAAATCCAAATCATATTATGATTAAACCTAAGAAAATACTCATGCCTATATAATTTTCAAAAATGCCAAATTATAAGTTTGCCCCAATGGCATAATTTTACTGAGAAATGTATACATATAAAAGTCAACAAGTATTTTTCTGAAGTGTTTCTTTAACACAAAATAGCAAAATCTATATAAATAAATTAAATCATCTAGCTTTAAATTTTTGTGTTTTGGGAAAGCATCATGCTTTCCAATACCTCTATTCTACGTCTGATTTTCTTCACTTTAATAATCAAAAATTAAAGAATGATAAGAACAATTGTGAGTAAGCATACAAAAACTGCATCTATCTCTCTGCATAAATTTTTATATTGGTTGTGTGCTCAGTCGTTCCATCGTGTCTGACTCTTTGCAACCCTATTGACTGTAGACCATAAGGCTCCTCTGTCCATGGGAATTTTCGAGCAAGAATACTCGAGTGGGTTGCCATTTCCCTCTCCAGGGGCTCTTTCTGACCCAGGGATCAAACCAGTGTATCCTGTGAATCCTGCATTACAGGTGGATTCTTTACCTTCGGAGCATTAACAGCTTTAGTTAACAATGTTTAGTGATTGTACTGTTTATGCATTGCTAAAGAATTTCTGAGAACTGTTGTTTTTAAATTATCTTTTGCTTCAATAGAGATGGTCAAATGATGTTTTTCTTATAGGTATGAAATATTAAACTATATTTGCACCAGTGGAATGAGCTATACTATTGAATGTTGTGTTGTCTCTTAACATACTGATCACTTCAATTGTGGCATATATTATTAAAGTTGCTTATCTATTATTTTCTTTCTTGTACTTTTTTGAAGTTTTTGTTTTTCTATTAAATAAAAATTTAAAAGAATCAATTTTCCTCATAAACTTAAAACATGCTAATTATTTGAAATCAAATTTTTTTTTTATTTTACCTTTTTAGTTTTAGTTATATCAATATAAAGTCTTCCTTGGTGGCTCAGATGGTAAAGAATCCACCTGCAATGCAGGAGACCTGAATTCTATTGCTGATATGGAAAGATCTCCTGGAGAAGGTAATGGCACTCCACTCCAGTGTTCTTTTCTAGGGAATTCCATGAACAGAGGATCCTGGCTGGCTACAGTCCACAGTGTTGCAAGGAGTCAGACAGGACTGAGTAACTGACACACACATCAAAATAGTTTAAACTGCCTCCTTACTAAGGCATTACTTGTTATATTTCAATTTTCCCCAAGAAATTTAACATTTGCTTGTATTATTATTTGATAGTTTTCTTTGATTATGATGAAAACTTGTGCACATATTTAACTTTAGGAAAGAGTTTAGAGATTTCTTTGGCCTCTAATATATAAAATATAAGACATACTATTTTATCAAAAAATAAAAAAATATATAAACATATATACACACATATGGGTATATCACATTAACATTTTATAATATGTTGTCCTTCATCATGTCTCTCTCTCTGCAGTGCCTGTATATTCTGTTGTGTCTGACTCTTTGAGACCCCATGGACTATAGACTGCCAGGCTCCTCTGTTCGTGCAATTCTTCAGGCAAAACTACTGGAGTGGGTTGCTATTTCCTCCTCCAGGTGATCTTCCCCACACAGGGATTGAACCCACATCTCCTGCTTGGCAGGCAGGTTCTTTACCACTGAGCCACCTGGGAAGCCCTGTCCTTTATTATACTTACAAACTGACTCAATGGACATGAGTTTGAGTAAGGTTTGGGAGATAGTGAAGGACAGGGAAGGCTGGTGTGATGTAGTCCATGGGGTCGCAAAAAGTTGGATATGACTGAACAACTGAACAACAATGACTTGCTAATTTTTGCTGTCAAAAGTGATAGTGATATTTTAAAAATCTCTCACTTGATTAAAAAGAAAACACATAATGAAAGAGCAGTGAGTCTCAGTTTTATTCATGCACTTTACTGATGACTGTAGTGTAGGAGACAGCCTCTCTGTAGCTCACAGGAACTGCTCCAAAGAGGTAAGGGAGGAACATGCACATATATGAATTGTTTTGCAGGGAAATATATGTAGGTAAGCATATGTCTTAGTAAAAGATGATTGCTAATCACAGAAAACAGATATCTCAATTTTATGATTTTAGTGTTTTCTAATTCTGGGGTTTAATTGTGAAAGTTGGACTATAAAGAAAGCTGAGCACTGAAGAACTGATACTTTTGAACTGTGGTGTTGGAGAAGAATCTTGAGAGTCCCTTAGACTGGAAGGAGATCCAACCAGCCCGTTCGAAAGGAAATCAGTCCTGAAGATTCATTGGAAGGACTGATGCTGAAGCTGAAACTCCAATACTTTGGCTGCCTGATGTGAAGAACTGACTCCTTGGAAAAGATCCTGATGCTGGGAAAGATTGAAGGCAGGAGGAGAAGGGGATGACAGAAGATGAGATGGTTGGATGGCAGCACCTACTCAATGGACGTGAGTTTGAGTAAACTCCGGGAGCTGGCGATGGATAGGGAGTCCTGCCATACGGCAGTCCATGGGGTCGCAAAAAGTCGGACACGACTGAGCAACTGAACTGAATTGAATTCTGGGGTCACTGAAATTCTTCCTTAAATCTGTGTCTTGACTAGGGAAATTTATCCAAAGTTCAGAATGCTTCATCTTATTATTCACCATAATGAATTTCCCTCAAGGCATGTTGTGTGTGACTGCTAAGGGTTGCTACATGACTCTTTCTATAACTGGATGATGAGAAACCTTTTGTTCTTTTGTTTACACACTGTTATATTTTAATTTACTATAATATTTATGAAGTCGTGTTTTTAATAAAATAATTATGCTAATAAAACTTCAAGTTTAAACTTTAAGTTTATCTTAAATTACACAATATTCCATACAATTTGGGATAGAGAAAAGCGTATTGATTTTTCTGACCTTGAGACTTTGATTACCTTATTTTATGTTTTCCATACTTATTCTTTTTTTGATTGTTAGTTAGAATAGGAAACAGGAGTCCAGAATGGCGGTGGCGAAAAGACAAGGGAAAAGCCCATGAAAATAGAACAAAGGAAGGTCAGAGGACCAGAATGAGGACCTCAGGGCGGGGCTCTCTCTCTTCCCCGGGCGCAGGGTCTCTCTCTCTCTCTCTCTCTCTCTTCTCTTCCCGTCTTTTGGGTCAGCATGCCCTCACACCTCAAGGATGTATTTTCCTGTTATTTTCTAGATAAAACTGAGGGAGCTATAACACTGTCCGAGAGCTGTGATGTGCTGAGGGCTTTAATGTCCATTGCTTCAAATTTTTGTTGAGACAAGACAGAACCGAGGAGATTACACTCCCCTGACATGATTAAGCACATATTTCAAATCTTCACTTGGGTTCAAATCATTTAGACATTATGTATTCTTTTTGCTGTCTGACATTCTTGAAGATGAGGTAACTTGTGTAAATTCTGCTTAAACAAAATTTCAAAATATTTATCATGATAATCTGATTTTCCACAGGCAGAGGTTACTTTCTGTGAAATATTTCATCTCATTACAATTTTAATTTTTTTTCCATACCTTAATATGTGATTAAGCAACAGCATGCTTTATTAACACCATTGTTTATAGTCCTTTCTTTTTTTAATCAGTTACCCTTTTTATTGTTATTTTATTTCACATTCATAAATACTTTTCCAGAATTTTTATGTGATTGGTATATTAAATGAATCTTTGCATGGCAATGAATTTGTGAGGTGATGGTAAAAGAATCATGGTTTAACTGATTCAAATTTCTTTAGTCACAATCTTTTAACATTAAATTCTAAATCCTGCTTTCATAACTTTCCTTCATGTAGATAAATTTGAGTCCAACTAGGTTCTTTTTTTTCCCACTTAATAGCTAGTATGTCTTTTTGCATGAATGCTTGTATGATTTTTTCCCATCATTAATTTTCATGAATATTTCTTAAAAGAACATTTAAAATACATGTTCCATATCTCAAACATATAGAAACATTTAAATGTAATAAGATTAATGTATAATATTTATTGCTATACACATATTAGGCAAAAGGAAAAGAGCATAGCTACTTGACAAAGATTAAAAAGTTGGATAGTTAATATCTAGTGACAACAGGAGTTTAGAAAAAAATAATAAACTTAAATCCTGAGTGTAATTATTTCAGAATATCTGAAAATATGTATAGACATACATTCTTTTCCATGCAGCATTTCCATTCCAGGTATTTATTGCAAGAAAATTATTAACTAACACAACAAAGTTACATAGAGTCTATGATTCTTAAGATTTTAACAATAATTATCAAATAATTATTCCATATATATCCATAGAAAATATACTATATACACCACTGACATAAAATGTTGAAAGCAGAAATGAAAACACATATATATGGTCAAGTTATTTTTGACAAGGACACCAAAACTGTTCCATGTGAAAAGGATAGAAGAGTTTCCAGGAGTCTTTGTTGAGAAACTGAATGGCCACATGCAAAAGAAAGAATTTGGAAGCTTACCTAATATATACAAATTTAACTCCAAATGGATGAAGACCTAAACATAAGACCCAAAATTATAAGACTTTTAAAGAAAAACATAGGGGAAAATATTCATGGCACTGGGTTTTACAAAGATTTTAAAAATATAACATTGAAAGCACAGGAGGAAAAAAGTAAAAGGAAAGGCAGGTAATTGAATTACATCAAAATTGAAAACTTCTGTAAATCAAAGAACATAATTAACAGAGTAAGAAAGCATCCTGTGGAATAAGAGAAAATATTTGCCAATCATAAATTTGATGACAGATTAATAAACAATATATAAAGAATACTCCCAAAGTACCAGAGCAGAATAAAGGTCATATATGAGAAACTCAGAGGTAAAATGTTAAAACTTTTCTTCTAAGATTAGGAACAAGACAAGGCAGTCCACTCAATACCACTTTTTGCCAACATAGTACTGAAAGTCCAAGCAGCAACACTAAGGTAAAAATAAATAAAAGGCATTTAAATCACAAAGAAAAAGTAAAATTTCTCTATTTGCGAGTATAATCTGATATATAGAAAACCTGAAAGACTCTACCTAAAAACTGTTAGACTTAAAAAATGTCTTCTGTAAAGTTACAGGATACAAAAATTAAGATATAATAATCATTTTTTTTAGCTATTGGATTATAATTATTTTACAATGTTGTCTTAGTATCTGCTGTGCAACATCATAAATCAGGCATATCTATACATATATTCCCTCCTTCTCAAGCCTCCCTCCCACCCTCCCATTTCACCCATCTAGGTCATCATAGAGCAGTGAGCTGAGCACCCTGTGCTATGCACCAGCTTCCTGCTAAGCTATTTATTTTACTCATGGTAGTGTATATATGTTAATGCTATTCTCCTGTCTTGCAGAATGAAGTTAGAGAAAGAAAAACAAATATCCTATGTTAACACGCACATATAGAATCTAGAAAAATGTTACTGATGAACTTATTTGTAAGGTAGGAAATTAGTGGTTTTTTCATACATTAATAACAAACTATCTGAAAGAAATAATAAGAATGAAATCCCATTCATAATAGCATTAAAATCAGTAAAGGACATAAGAATAGCTTTAAGGAGATAAAGACCTGTAAACTAGAAGATACTGATAAAAGAAAGTGAAGAAGACATGAATAAATGAAAAGATATCCAGTATTTGTGGTTGACAGAATTAACCATTTTAAATACCCATACTATTCAAAGTTCTACAGACAGTGCAATCCTTATCACAATTTCAGTGATATTTCTAATAGAAATAAAAGAAACAACCCTGAATTTTTTTTATAAAACCACAACATGCCCCAAATATCCAAAGCAATCTTCAGAAAGAAGAACAAAGTGGAAGCATCACACTCCCTGATTTCAAACTATATTACAAAACACTAGTAATCAAAAAGTATGGTTCTATAATAATAACAAGCACATACAACAGGGGACTAGACCACTCCAGAAAGAAAACTGCAAATATAAGACCAACACATTTTTGATAAGAGCACCAAGAACACATAATGATCAAAGGATAGTCTTTTCAATAAATCATGATGGGAAAACTGGATATCTATCAGCCAAAGAACGAAGTTGGCCTTCTTACACCACTCTCAAAATCAACTTGAAATTAATAATAGAGATTTAAGTTTAAAGTCTGTGACCAAAAAACGTTTAGAAGAAAACATAGAGTTAAAACGCTTTGACATTGGTCTTATCAATGATATCTTGGATAAGATACCAACCAAAGAACAGGAATCATAAGCCAAAATAAGCACAAGGGACTACATCAAACAAGACAACTTTGCATAATGAAGGCAATGACAATAAATTGAAAAAGTAGTCTACATAATGGAAAAAAATATTTGCAAACCATATATCTGATAAAAGGGTAATATACAAAATATATAAAGAACTCATAAAACCCAATAGCTAAAAACCTCAAATAATAAGTTAAAAATGAGTAAAGGACTTGAGAACACATTATTTTCAAAAAAAGACTTACAAGTGCTTAACATGAAAAGTGCTCAACATCACTAATCATCAGTGAAAAGCAAATTAAAAAATATAATAAGATATTACCTCACATCTTCTAGGATAGTTATTATCGGGAAGACAAAAGAATCAAGTGTTGGCAAGAATATAAGGGGAACTATTGTACACTGTTAGTAGGAATTTTAATTGGTATAGCTTTTATGGAAAACAGTATGGTGTTTCCTCAAAATTAAAAATACACCTAGCAATTAATAAAGGACATAGAGGGAAACAATAGAATGGGAAAGACTAGAGATCTCTTTAAGAAAATGGGAGATACCATGGGAACATTTCATGCAAAGATGGGTACAACAAAGTACCCATCAGACACAGAAGATATTAAGAAGAGGTGGCAAGAACACACAGAAGAACCAAATAAAAAAGATATTAATGACCCAGAAAGCCATGATGGTGTGATCACTCACCTAGAGCAAGATATCTTGGAATGTGAAGTCAAGTGGGCCTTAGGAAATATCACAACAACAAAGTTAGTGGAGGTGATGGAATTCCAGCTAAGCTATTTCAAATCATAAAAGATGATGCTGTTAAAGTGCTGTACTCAATATGCCAGCAAATTTGGAAAGCTCAGCAGTGGCCACAAGAAGGAAAATATCAGTTTTCATTCCAATCCCAAAGAACAGCAATGCAAAAGAATGTTCAAACTACTGAAACTACTGCATATTTTCACATGCTAGCATGTGAAATTTCACATGCTAGCAAAGTAATCCTCAAAATCCTCCAAGCCAACAGTAGGTGAACTGAGAACTTCCAGATGTGCAAGCTGTGTTTCGAAAAGGTGGAAGAAACAGAGATCAAATTGACAACATCAGTTAGATCATAGAAAAAGCAATAGAATTCCAAAAAAAAAAAATCTACTTCTGATTCATGGACTACACTAAAGTCTTTGACTGTGTGGATCACAGCAAACTGTGGAAAATTCTGAAAGAGATGGGAATACCAGACCACCTTACCTGCCTCCTGAGAAACCTGTATACAATCAAGAAACAACACTTAGAACTAGGTATGGAACAACAGACTGGTAAAACATGAGCAAGGAGGAGGTCAAGGCTGTTTATTATCACCCTGATTATTTAACTTCTATGCAGAGTACTTCATCCGAAATGCCAGGCTGCATGAATCACAAGCTAGAATCAAGATTGCTGGGACAAATATCAATAACCTCAGATATACAGATGACACCACCCTTATGGCAGAAAAGGAAGAGGAACTTAAGTGACTCTTGATGAAAGTCAAAGAGGAGAGTGAAAGAGCTGGCTTAAAAGTCAACATTCAAAAAACAAAGATCATGGCATCTGGTCCCTTCTTTTCATGGCAAATAGACAGGGAAACAATTGAAACATTGAAAGACTTTATTTTCTTGGGCTCCAAAATCACTGTGGATAAAGACTGAAGCCATGAAATGAAAAGATGCTTGTTCCTTGGAAGAAAAGCTATGACAAACCTAGACAGTGTATTAAAAAGCAGAGATAGTACGTCAACAAAGACCAGTATAGTCAAAGCTATATATTTTTCAGTAGTCATGTATGGATGTGAGAGCTGGACCATAAAGAAGACTGAGACTGAAGAACTGATGCTTTTGAACTGTGGTATTAGAGAAGACTCTTGAGAGTCCCTTGGACCATGGGGATATCCAACCTGTCAAGCCTAATGATATCAGTCCTAAATATTCATTGGAAGGACTGATGCTGAAGCTGAAACTCCAATACTTGGCCACTGATGTGAAGAACAGACTTATTGGAAAATACCTTCATGCTGGGAAAGATAGAAGGCAAGAGGAGAAGGGGATGACACAGGATGAGATGGCATATTTTTCCTTTGTTATCTTCAATTTTATATATTTAAAGATTTTAATTTTGACAAAGGAAGCAAGAATATACAAGCTGGATGGCATCACCAGCTCAATGGACATGAGTTTGAGCAAACTCTGGGAGATGATGAAGGACAGGGAAGCCTGGTATGCTGCAGTCCATGGGGTTGCAAAGAGTTGGACATGACTGAGGGACTGAAAAACAGCAACAAAGTAATTAATAGGAAACAAAAGATCTTTTAAAAAAAATTAAAAATTTTTTCATTGAACTGTTGTTGTTGATTTACAACATTGTGTTAGTTTCCAGTGTACATAAAGGGATTCAGTAATGTATATATGTATATACATTATATGCGGTGACAAAGAGACGTGACTGAAATATGTTGTGCTGTGCTTAGTTGTTCAGTCATGTCGTCATGTCTGACTCTTTGTGTCAGACATATACATACACAACATATATACAGAGAGTAACTCAGCTGGTAAGGAATCTGCTGCAATGCAGGAGACCTGGGTTCGATCCCTAGGTTGGGAAGATCCCCTGTCAATAGAAAGGCCACCGACTCCAGTATTCTACTTGGAGAACTCCTTGGATGGTATAGACCATGGGTTTGCAAAGAGTTGGACATGACTCAGTGACTTTCACTTTCACGTATACCATATTTTCCTTATCCATACATGTTGAGTGACATTTAGATTTCTTCTATGTCTCAACTATTGTAAATAGTACTGTTATGAAATTTGGGAAGCATGTATATCTTTAAATTATGGTTTTCTCTAAATATTATGCCCAGGAGTGGGATTGCTGGATCATATGTTAACTCTTAGATTTTTAAGGAACTTTCATACTGTTAAGTATAGTGGCTAAACCATTTTACATTCTCACCAACATTATAGGAACATTCTCTTTCTTCACATCTTTTCTGGAATTTATTAATTGTAGTCTTTTATTGATGGTCATTCTGACTCATGTGAGGTGAAACTTCATTGTAGTTTTGATTTGCCTTTCTCTAATAATGATGTTGACCATCTTTTCATGTGTCTGCTGGCCATCCATGTCTTATCTGGAGAAATGCCTATTTAAGTCTTCTGTCATTTTTTGATTGAATTATTTGATTTTTGTTGTTGTTGTTATTGAGTTGTATGAGTTGTTTGTATATTTTGGAAATTAAGACCATGTTGGCCACATCATTTGCATTATTTTCTCCTAGTCCATAGGTTGTCTTTCATTTTATCTATGTTTTCTTTGCTGTGCAAAAGCTTATACATTTGAGTTGTTCAATTTGTTTATTTTTGCTTTTATTTCTATTGCCTTGGGAAATTTACCAAAGAAAATATTGGTGTGATTTATATCAGAGAATGTTTTGCCTGTGTTCTCTTCTAAGAATTTTATGGTGTCATGACTTGTACTTAAGTCTTTAAGATGTTTTGAGTTTATTTTTGTGTATGGTGTGAGGGACATCAACTTCACTGACGTACATGTGACTATCAAACTTTCCCAATACCACTAGCTGATGAGACTGTCTTTTCTCCATTGTATATTCTTGCTTCCTTTGTCAAAAATGAAATCTTTAAATATATAAAATTGAGGGTAACAAAGGAAAAATCTGCCGACCGATTAAGCCAAATACAGGTGCTGGTTTTTTATACCAGTGGTTCTCAGACCTAGTGTGCATCAGAAGCACCTCAAGTGCTTATTGAAACACAGATTAATGAGTTTTGTCCAAGTTTCTAATTTAGCGGGTCTAGAATAGAGTCCAATAATTTGTATTTGCAACGGTTCCCATGTGATGCTGATGCTGCTGGTCCTCGATCTACATTTTGGAAACAACCAATGAATACTTATTTGAAAATGCACATTCTTGACATTTTTACTTTCAGAAAGAAAAAAGTGTAATTCCATTCACAATGCTACTGTCTACTGAGCCAAAACCTGTGTAGCAGGTTCTTGTGTATCTTATACATGGTAGCCTGCTTCAGTGACAGCCATAAAAGTGTGATTCTCTCTGTGACGAAATGGACCAGTATAAGCAACTGCTAGTTATTTTTCTAAAGGAATTACAGATTTTTCTCCTCAGGTATGTCATATCCGTGGTTTGTGATTACATGCATTTTCTCATTGGATAGGTGAATTCCTAAAATTTTGTATATACATATTTCATATTACAAACAACAGAAAATCTCAGATGGACATAAAAATAAAAGTAAACATTCAAAGTATAGAAAAATGGTTCAAAATAGAAAGTTTATCAAATGTTGAAAAATAGAAATTATGAAACATGGAGGTAAAAGGAAAGATAAAGAAATGATGACTCCATTGACTACATTCACCAGAGATTGCATGAATTTCTGCCATAAAATAAAATTATATTCTTCTAGGCCTAACTGCCAATACGTGTGGTCCCTATAATTTTTTAATAGACCACACGTTTTGAATAGCCAAATGATGTTTAATAGTAATTAGCATAATTTGAATAATTAAATATTCATATAACTGTCAGTTAAAAAACTATCAGCATGATATTCATTTATATTCTCAAGACATGTCCTTTGAGAGTTCCTTGAGCCAGTCACTGAGTTAGAAGTTACTCTGGGAAGGCAAAGATCACTCAGGAATGTGCAGGCAAATGTGGAGTATTGGGTGGCCCTTCAGTATAGATGGCAGCCTTTGATGATTCACTATTTGAAGTTGATAAAGTGTCTGTTGTAGATATGAGTTGATCCTTCTCCATATCTTTCATGTATAGGTGAAATTAAAGAAGAATCATTTAAGTTTACTGTATTTTTCTTTATCCATTTAGAGATACACAGAATAAAGAATCATAGAGAGAAAAAAGAATCTGACACAGCTTAACAAATGTTGAACGTGCAGTCTTGTTGTTTGGAGGAGGGGAAGCAAAAACATATTCAGTTCAGTTCAGTCGCTCAGTCATATCTGACTCTTTGTGACCCCGTGAACCGCAGAACACCAGGCCTCCCTGTCCATCACCAAATCCCGGAGTCCACCTAAACCCATGTTCATTGTGTCGGTGATGCCATCCAACCATCTCATCCTCTGTTGTCCCCTTCTCCTCCTGCCCTTAATCTTTCCCAGCATCAGGGTCTTTTCAAATGAGTCAACTCTTCATAAGAGGTGGCCAAAGTATTGGAGTTTCAGCTTGAATATCAGTGTTTCCAATGAACACCCAGGACTGATCTCCTTTAGAATGGACTGGTTGGATCTCCTTGCAGTCCAAGGGACTCTCAAGAGTCTTCTCCAACACCACAGTTCAAAAGCATCAATTCTTCAGTGCTCAGCTTTCTTTCTAGTCCAACTCTCACATCCATACATGGCTACTGGAAAAACCATAGCCTTGAATAGACAGATCTTTGTTGGAAAAGTAATGTCTCTGCTTTTGAATATGCTATCTAGGTTGGTCGTAACTTTCCTTCCAAGGAGTAAGCTTCTTTTAATTTCATGACTACAACCTCCATCTGCAGTGATTTTGGAGCCCAGAAAAATAAAGTTAACACTGTTTCCACTGTTTCCCCATCTATTTGCCATGAAGTGATAGGACTGGATGCCATGATCTTAGTTTTCTGAATGTTGAGCTTTAAGCCAACTTTTTCACTTTCTTCTTTCACTTTCATCAAGAGGCTATTTAGTTCTTCTTCACTTTCTTCCATAAGTGTGGTGTCATCTGTATATCTGAGGTCATTGATATTTCTCCCGGCAATCTTCATTCCAGCTTGTGCTTCTTCCAGCCCAGCATTTCTCATGATGTACTCTGCATATAAGTTAAATAAGCAGGGTGACAATATGTAGCCTTGACTCCTTTTCTTATTTGTAACCAGTTTGTTGTTCCATGTCCATTTCTAACTGTTGTTTCCTGACCTGTATACAGGTTTCTCAAGAGGCAGGTCAGGTGGTCTGGTATTCCCATCTCTTTCAGAATTTTCTACAGTTTATTATGATCCAAACAGTCAAAGGCTTTGGCATAGTCAATAAAGCAGAAATAGATGTTTTTCTGGAACTCACTTGCTTTTTAGATGATCCAGCAGATGTTGGCAATTTGACTTCTGGTTTCTCTGCCTTTTCTAAAACCAGTGTGAACATCTGGAAGTTCATGGTCCACATATTGCTGAAGCCTGGCTTGGAGAATTTTGAGCAATGCTTTACTAGCATGTGAGATGAGTGCAGTTGTGCAGTAGTTTGAGCATTCTTTGGCATTGCCTTTCTTTGGGATTGGAATGAAAACTGACTTTTTCCAGTCCTGTGAGCACTGCTGAGTTTTCCAAATTTGCTGGCATATTGCGTGCAGCACTTTCACACCTACATCTTTTAGAATTTGAGATAGCTCAACTGGAATTCCATCGCCTCCACTAGCTTTGTTCGTAGTGATGCTTCCCTAAGGCCCACTTGACTTCACATTCCAGGATGTCCTCCTCTAGGTGAGTGGGAGTGATCACACCTTAGTGATTATCTGGGTCATGAAGATCTTTTTTGTACAGTTCTTCTAGGTATTCTTGCCACCTCTTCTTAATATCTTCTGCTTCTGTTAGGTCCATACCATTTCTGTCCTTTATTGAGCCCATCTTGCATGAAATGTTCCCTTGGTATCTGTAATTTTCTTGTAGAGATCTCTAGTCTTTCCCATTCTATTGTTTTCCTCTATTTCTTTGCATTGATCACTGAGGAAGGCTTTCTTATCTCTCTTGCTATTCTTTGGAACTCTGCATTCAGATGCTTATATCTTTCCTTTTCTCCTTTGCTTTTCACTTGTCTTCTTTTCACAGCTATATGTAAGGCCTCCCCAGACAGCCATTTTGCTGTTTTGCATTTCTTTTTCTTGGGGATGGTCTTACTCCCTGTCTCCTGTACAATGTCATGAACCTCCATCCATAGTTCATCAGGCACTCTGTCTATCAGATCTAGTCCTTTTTTTGTTTTGTTTTGTTTTTTTAAATTTTATTTTATTTTTAAACTTTACAAATTGTATTAGTTTTGCCAAATATCAAAATGAATCTGCCACAGGTATACATGTGTTCCTAGTCCTTTAATTCTATTTCTCACTTCCACTGTATAGTCATAGGGGATTTGATTTAGGTCATATCTGAATGATTTAGTGGTTTTCCCCACTTTCTTCACTTAAGTCTGAATTTGGCAATAAGGAGCTCATGATCTGAGCCACAGTCCGCTCGCAGTCTTATTTTTGCTGACTGTATAGAGCTTCTTCATCTTTGGCTGCAAAGGATATAATCAATCTTTTTTCAGGATTGACCATCTGGTGGTCCATGTGTAGAGTCTTCTGTGTTGTTGGAAGAGGGTGTTTTCTATGACCATTGCATTCTCTTGGCAGAACTCTGTTAGCCTTTTCCATGCTTCATTCTGTACTCCAAGGCCAAATTTGCCTGTTACTCCCTTGTTTCTTGACTTCCTACTTTTGCATTGCAGTCCCTTATAATGAAAAGGACATCTTTTTTAGGTGTTAGTTCTTACAGGTCTTGTAGGACTTCATAGAAATGTTCAACTTCAGCTTCTTCGGCGTTACTGGTCAGGACATAGACTTGGATTACTGTGATATTGAATGGTTTCCCTTGGAAATGAACAGAGATCATTCTGTCATTTTTGAGATTGCATCCAAGTACTGCATTTCAGACTCTTTTGTTGACTATGATGGCTACTCCATTTCTTCTGAGGGATTCCTGCCACAGTAGTAGATATAATGGTCATCTGAGTTAAATTCACCCATTCCAGTCCATCTTAGTTTGTTAATTCCTAGAATGTCTATGTTCACTCTTGCCATCTCCTGTTTGATCACTTTCAATTTGTCTTGATTCATGGACCTAACATTCCAGGTTCCTATGCAATATTGTTCTTTACAGCATCATTGTTTCTGAGCAATTCTGTCTTTTGATGGGGCGAATAATTCTTGGGAAAACAGAAATCAAGTTTTCTTTAAGTAAAGCCTATATATACTCTGGAAATATTATTTTCTATTTATTTGCTTTAAATATTTTAAGGTTTAGGCAGATATAGAATGTAGTTATCTCATTTGGTCTACATTGGTGTTTGTTTCCTTAGTTTTAGATTAGAAACTTAAAAACATGTTTGTGTGCTCAGTTGCTTAGTCATGTCCAACTCTTTGTGACCGTGTGGACTGTAATCCATCAGTCTCCTCTGTCCATGGGAATTTTCCCTGCAAGAATACTAGAGTGGGTTGCCATTCCTTTCTACAGGGGATCTTCCCAACTCAGGGATCAAACCCAAGTCTCCTGCACTGCAGGCAGATTCTTCACATCTGAGCCACCAGGGAAGCACTTTAAGTTAGTTATCATTAAAAAAAGATAAACTTATTAACCACAATTAAATTAAAGATATAAGTGGTAAGACCCATACCCCAAGATTCAGATAACAAATACAAAAAGAAGTTTACTCTGATAACAAAATAAATTAATTAAAGAAAAGTCACTCTCTACAACCTTCACCACAGGTTCAATCCATCAACCATTCTCATAGTTTACTTCAATATATAAGTGAGATTCTGTCCCCCATGACCTCCCTAGTCTAAGGCTGTCATCACTCACATTAACTACTGCAAGAAATCCTTGCAATTCTACTGTTATGTAATTTGTCCCATACTGAAGAGCCAAGATAATATTTAAAAAATATATATAAATCACACCATCCCTGACAAGATACACCCTTGGCAGATGCATGAGGGCACCCAACCAATGGGCTCAGAGATTCCTACTTCTTAGGTTTTAGATGTATGTCTTGAGTTGGGACCCCTGCTTCTTCTCAGAGGAACACACCTTAAATTACTAGACCCTTTTAGTTAGGGTGTGTTGTTTCTAAGAATGTAGGCCAAAGCAAAGCAAGTTGGAGACAGTATTCTCCTCTGTGTCAACACCTAATGTATATTCAGAAACAGTAAGATCAAAATTTTCTTCTCTCCAACTCCAGCATAAGCATCTCATACACACTGTCCTCTCATTTGTAACTTCTGCCTGCTATTCTAATGTAGACAGTGTAACAGCCATTCATCTTGGAATCCCCTTCATTTATAAGTGAATGCTTGGGTTAATTTGCCCTTCCCTCAACCAGCTTGCAGTGTAGATGAGAAACATTTTTCAAAGTATTCTTCAGGCAGTTTATATTTGTTAAACTTACTACTGTTGTGTAACTAATTAATCAAAATTAGCAGCTTAAAACACCTAATTTGTTCTGCTCACTGTTTCTGGGGACAGAAATTTAGACAGAGCATAGCAGGGGGTGGCTTTTCTCTACTTCACAGTGTCCAGAATCTCAGCTGGGAACATTGCTGAATGCTTGTTCACTCCCATGTCTGGCACCTGAGCTTGAATGATGGGAACACTAAGGAGGCTGATTCGAGTTATGTGTCCCTTCTCCATCTTTTGCTTAGCTTCCTAGCAGCTCAGCAGACTCAGGCTGATCTTCCTTTAATGCTCAGAGCTCTAATCACAAATGTTACAATCAAACAAGGCAGAAACTGTATCCCTTTTTATGACTCAGACTTCGAGTGACACAGCATCATTTAGTCCATGGATGCTCAAGTAGTCACAAGCTTGGCCAAGATGGCCAAAAGGAAGGGAGTGTGTCATTGAATTGGGAGTCATGTATTAAAATCTCCTCAACACTGATCCTTGTACTGATACAGTCATCCCTCCTCAACTTTATATTCTTTTGATCAGTATTGGGAAACTTGAGAGAACAGAGTGATTAGGGTGTGGAGGCAGCTACCAAAGGATAGGTGGGGATTCATTTGGAAACCTCATTTACCCAACTCCATTTGTCAAAAGAAGTAGAAATGAACAAGGACCTATGAAAATAAACCTGATCACTCTACTGATTAGAGATTTGTTGATGGGGAAGATGATGTTGATGTTTTACTTACTAACATTACTGGACATTTTTAAATTACTTGAAACTTATGAATATGAGAAGTAGAAAAGTCAAAGAACACAAGCAGTCTTTAGAAAGAAAAGTCAGGGCAAGCATTTATGGAAAAATTGAATACATAAAAAATTTAAAAGATTTTACCTGTTTTCTTTGGGATTACAAGAAGTAGCAAAACGTTGTATATGTGCTATGCATGTGTGTGTGTGTGTGTGTGTGTGTGTAATTTTGTTTGATTCACTAAAGTTACCACAGAGAAAGTTTGTACAGAAGATATGTTAAGAAAGCAAAGGCTAATGTCCCTGTTTTTATTTTTCATTGTACTTAACTTTTAATTTGTTGATTTGTTTTAGTAGAAATAACATCCTGCAACTAATTTTTAAAAATTAGAATGTGTGCGTGTAGGTGTCTGATTGAATATAGTCATATCTCAAGTAGTCAATAAATTTATGGGTGTGGGGCATGTGCATTCAGTCATGTCCAACTCTTTGCGACCTGATGGCCTGTAATTTGCCAGGCTCCTCTGTCCATCAGGATTTGCCAGGCAAGAATACTGGAGTGGATTGCCATACCCTCCTCCAGGGAATCTTTCTAACCCAGTGATTGAAGCCACATTGCTTTTGACTCCTGTATTGGCAGGTGTGTTCTTTACCATTAGCACTACCTGGGAAGCCCATGGATCTGCTACTTTTCTTTAATTAAAAAGCTTTAATATGCATGCTATGCAATATATTTGGTATATTTTATTTAAATGTTTATAACTACATATAGTTAGTAATTAAAATTGTGCTAAATACATTTTAATGCTTTTTATTTTTATAGCATCTTAAAACATGAATTTCAGGACTATGATTTTAACCATCAGCTTTTTATAAGATAGATCTTTTAAAATATCAATTCAGAGAGAATTCTGGAAAGTTAAATAATGGTTATTTAGGTGGTTGGTCTACATACCTTTCTTGGAATTAAGATGTTTTATAGTAGAAATACTCTGCTGCTAACACACAAGTGTCCTTTAAAAACAGATGGAATTCTTATACTCAAGAGTCCAATTAGTGCTTCTTAGTGAATTTTTATTCTAGTTTCTGTTTTGGGATTAGGGAATATTATCCCTTGAAGAAACATATTTGTAAAATATTAGTAATGCAAGTATCTTTTAGCCTCAAGTGAAAATGCTAAAAATGATCATGCAACATTATTAAACATTATAACTATGTCATATCCTTTTCCCTTCAGAGGAGCTCTTTTAATTTTTAAGTTGTTATCTCTTAAATCATTCTGAATTTCCCAATTTACTCCATTATTTAAATCATAAGCAAATAACAAATAATATGTACACTGAAGTACTATATTTAGAAAAAAACAAAAACAATAGCAAGAAAAAATATACAACGTATTTTCAATAAACTATCATATACTAGTTGTATCAAGTAAAATAGTAGTCTTTATGAAAGATACAATAGTCCTTTTTGTAGTCATAGCAGTGATAGAGAATAGACATATAAATTCAATTTTCTGTGTAATATTGTTTGGTTATTTTATGCCATATATTATTTAATAAATAATTTAGAATCACTTCAAATGACAGGAAAAAAAAACATATTTTCATCAAAAGAAATAAAAGAATAGAAAACTAAACCATATTTGAGTTTCCAGAAAACAGGGTGATATAATTCCATAAACTGAAGAACCTCGGACTTCAAAATTTTCATAGAAATAAGCAAAGGAATTTAAAAAACAAGAAAATGTATGCTTTTTATGCTGAATACCAAGATAAAATATGCCTTATACCTCACTAACTTCTAGGTGTCTGACTGAGACATAAAGTTGGCCAACCTGACTGACTGTATGATAATGACCATTTCTTTCTTGTTTATGGTGAGGAGGGCTTATGAAAATGAAATATTTAACAATTGAGAGCTGAAGTCACAGCTACTGCTGCTACTGCTAGGTCGCTTCAGTCATGTCCGACTCTGTGTGACCCCCTAGACGGCAGCCCACCAGGCTCCCCCGTCCCTGGGATTCTCCAGGCAATAACACTGGAGTGGGTTGCCATTTCCTTCTCCGAAGTCACAACAATTGGATCTAAATCCTGGTGGCATAACAGTCAATGGGGGGCAGACATTGATCCTTGACACTAACTCTCCTTCAAAATGAATTGTGCATCAATTCTACAATCAGAACTGCAGGGAAAAAAAAAAAACTCTTGTAAGATTTTTGTATTGCAAGAAAAATTGATATGATTACAAAATACTTTTGAATTATATCTTAAGTGATGTCTTAATGGGTTATCAAAAAATGTAACTTTAAAATATTCAAGGGTATAACATATAGAAAATAACATATGTATAAACTCTATAATAATTAATATTAGTAATGCAATTGACTAAATTTTTTAATATACAAACATGATCTAAAACACAATATTAAACCAGCTGAAACATAAAAGTGATGGAAGGTAAAATTTGAAAAGCTAAAATGGACCGATTGTCTTTTGTTCCATAAAAACTGGCAAAGATAATTTTATTTTATTGTATATAGTTTTTTTTAAGTATGATTTTTTTTATTTTATTTTATTTTTAAATTTTACATAATTGTATTAGTTTTGCCAAATATCAAAATGAATCCGCCACAGGTATATATGTGTTCCCCATCCTGAACCCTCCTCCCTCCTCTCTCCCCATACCATCCCTCTGGTTCGTCCCCGTGCACCAGCCCCAAGCATCCAGTATCGTGCATCGAACCTGGACTGGCAACTCGTTTCATACATGATATTTTACATGTTTCAATGCCATTATTTTTATTGTATATAGTTTTAAAGCATGTTTCACCTCATTTGAAACTTATGTCTAAATTGATTCTATTTAAAACACATTTAAATGAGTTTTTTAAAAAATTAAAGATAAATTAAAAGCTAAACTAAGTTGGTCTTTTTTCCAAATTGTCAGTGAATTTTTGAAGAAAAGGAAAAAATAAACATTGCAAAAATCATCATAGCTGAAGGTAGAAAACAATTTAAAAATTATAAAAAGCAGGTAACTGTCTGAAAAGCTATATAATTTATGTTTCTATTTATACAACACTCTGGAAAAAGTGAAATTATAGAGATGGAAAATCAGTGGTTCCAGGAAATTTAGGAAAGAGAATGTGTTTGTTGAAGAGGTAAAACAGATTTTCAGCATCATAAAACTATTCTGTGTAATATTTTAATGGGTTGTTCATAACATTATGCATTTATGTGTCAAAACACAAGGAACACAGAAAGAGTGAACTTTAATGCATGCAAATTAAAAAAAAATCACTCATGATGTCACGCTGTTCTAGTGTGAAATACAGACTGTGACAAAAGACTCTCAGTTGTATTACAAATGAATAGAATGGTCTCACTCTGGGACCCTAGAAAATACATACTGAAAAACTATTTTGAGAATGCAAGTTGACTATAAAACTAAAAGCAAAAGGAACTACATGGAAGCATTATAACCCAGTTGAAAAAGATATATTTTTATATAGAATGTGGGTTAACAGTATTAAAACCACTATAAAGGTATACTGGAATTTAAAAAATAAGTAAATGGATGGTGGCTGTCAGGAACCATGTTTCTCACTGTTGGAGGTGACAAGCAAGAGGAGAAAGCTAGAATAATGTGTGATAAAGTAATGCTCAAAATTCTCCAAGCCAGGCTTCAGCAATACGTGAACCATGAACTTCCAGATGTTCAAGCTGGTTTTAGAAAAGGCAGAGGAACCAGAGATCAAATTGCCAACATCCACTGGATCATCAAAAAAGCAAGAGAGTTCCAGAAAAAACATCTATTTCTGCTTTATTGACTATGCCAAAGCCTTTGACCATGTGGATCACAATAAACTGTGGAAAATTCTTCCAGAGATGGGAATACCAGACTACCTGGCCTGCCTCTTGAGAAACCTATATGCAAGTCAGGAAGCAACAGTTAGAACTGGACATAGAACAACAGACTGGTTGCAAATAGGAAAAGGAGTACATCAAGGCTGTATATTGTCACCTGCTTAGAGATGGCTGGATGGCATCACCGACTCGATGGACGTGAGTTAGAGTGAACGCCAGGAGTTGGTGATGGACAGGGAGGCCTGGCGTGCTGCGATTCATGGGGTCGCAAAGAGTCGGACATGACTGAGTGACTGAACTGAACTGAACTGAATGGGTTAGAATTCATGACATCAGTATGAACTAGTCATCAGTATGACATAGAGGAACACATTTATAGATATCTATATATTTAGATTAGTATACACACATATGTTTCCATATTCTGTCACCAGAGGTGACATAGAATATTGACATCCTAGGAGTAACTGGGAATGTAACACCCATATACTGATTGTTGACACCATTCTTCAATGTAGAACCACAGCTCCTTGGAACAATGGCTGATTCTAGGGCTGGAGTAGAGGATATATAGATTGATCCTGATCATCTTTCCATGCTAGAAATTAAGAAAGTACTTAAAATAACAGCAGCAATATATATATATATGATGAGAGTATATGAAAGTGACAGAGAAAAATCAACTTTAAGTGCACTTAATAATCAAACTTGGAGCAATTTAAGCAACAATGTAAATAGCATATTATTGCTATTTACCTAATATAACCCAAAGTATAAGATAAATATCCTTAAGTCATGGGAATATAAATAATTAAGTAAATAAAATGGGGGAACAGAGACCAATTTCCCACATGGAACAAATCCAGATAATTTATGTGTATACATCGTCTTCAAAAAGGAGGGAGCACAACAGTGCACTTTCAAAGTTTGTGCTTCACACTGACTTTATTCATAGAAGTACAATATGGGAAGGGGGAAAAATAACTTTAAAGTAGAGATATCTTATAAACAATACCTACAGGCAGATGACCAAGGTTAGTATTAAATATAATTACTTATATTGACACTCTTTATTCCTGATAATTATTTAAAGAAAATGACACTTTACCTCTGTTGGCATCCTCTCTGGAAAACAAAAACAAAACAAAAACTTCTGTCTAATCATGATAAAAATTTAAAAATCTCAATTACTAAATATTCTACAAAACATATGGCTAATAGTTCTCAAAACAATCATGATCATCAAAACAAAGTAAGTCTGAGAAATCCACAGTCTAGTTGATCCTAAGAAAATAGAACTTCTGAATGAAATGTGTCTTGGATAATATCCTAGAAAAGAAGAAAGAAATCAAAACCTAAGAAAATTTGAATAATGTATGGACTTTAGTTAACAAAAACATAGTATTAGCTTGTGACTGAATCCAAGTTTGACCTGCTTGCTAAACAACAGAACAGTAATCAATTCGGAGATGAAGTGTTAAAGCAAGAAATAGTGGACTTTATTTAGAAAGCTGAGCATCTAAGAAGATGACAGATTAGCATTCTACAGTACCGTCTTATGGGGTTTGGATTAGTTTCTTTTATTGAAGAGAGAGGCAAAGGAGGTGAGAGAGTAAAGTAAAAAGTCCATGTGTGCTCAACTGCTTCAGTCATGTCCAACTCTTTGTGACCCCATGGATTATGGTCCTCCAGGCTTCTCTGTCCATAGGATTCTCCAGATAAGAGTACTAGAGTGGGTTGCCATGCCTTCTCCAGGAGATCTTCCCTACCCAGGGATCAAATCCATGTCTCCTAAGTTTCCTGCACTGGCAGGTGGGTTCTTTACCACTAGCACTACCTGGGAAGCCCATAAAAAGGCCATAAGTCTTGCTAAATATCTCCTGACTTGGCAAGCATTGGGGAAGGAATGTGCTAATTTCTTCTTTTCTGCAGCAATTTACAGGTGGTCAGTATCTGAATGTCTTCCTGTAAGCTGAACAAAGGCACTTTGTTTTAATCTTCAGGCAAGGGGACAGCTTCCATAAGACAGGTCATTGTGTGTGCTTACATCTATAGACAGCATCCTTTCAGTGATTATAGTAACAAAAGCAATAGAGAGCCAAGATTAAAGTTAAAGAAACAGATCAAACATGTTGTCAGATTCTGTTCTTCCCTGTTACAGGTTCTTTAATTATGACAAATTTATCATATTGATGTAAAACGTTAATAGTAGGAACATTCGATGTGATGATAGGAGAAGCACACTGACTGAAACCGCCCACCCTGGCCAGGCACCACACTAACCATTTGCATGAGTTGTTTTATGACAGGAGGTCCTGGTAAGGAACACAGAATTAATAAGCCACCACCAACCAGAAGAGTTAAGGAGAGGTCAAAAGGTGACACCACATGTCCAACCACCTCCCAGAATCCTTCTCACTGGTATCTATCTTTGCTGAGCAAATCCTGTGCCACCAGGAAGGATTCTGAGTCAGAATGATTGGCCAAGGACAACCCAGAAACTAATCCCATCATCATAAAACCCAAGACTGAGAGCCACATGGCAGAGCAATTCTCCTGGTTTCCCTTACCCTACTGCTCTCCATCTGGGTGACCCTTCACAATAAAATCTCTTGCTTTGTCAGCACATGTGTCTCCTCAGACAATTCATTTCCGAGTGTTAGACAAGAGCCCACTTTTGGGCCCTGGAAGGGGCCCCCCTTCCTGCAACAGTGTGACACATGAAATTCCTTTGTGCTATCTTTACAACTTTTCTATAAGTTTGAAACTTTTCAAAAATGAAAGTCTATTTTTTTAAATTTTATTTTATTTTTAAACTTTACATAATTGTATTAGTTTTGCCAAATATCAAAATGAATCTGCCACAGGTATACATGTGTTAATCATATGTGATAATGTCATCTCAAATTGATTATCTGTCCTGTAAAATAGTAAAAACCTTTTTTAAAAAGTGAATAAGTAGCAAAATTAGAGAGTAGTTTTGATATAGATACACTACCATGTGCAAAATAGATAGCTAGTGAGAAGCTGCTATATAGCACATGGAGTTCAGCTTAGTGCTCTGTAATGACCTAGAAAGGTGGGATGAGGAGTGAGAGGGAGACTCCAGAGGGAAGGCAAATATATACATATATATATATATATATATATACACACACACACACACACACACACACTTACAGCTGATATATGTTGTTGTACAGCAGAAACCAACTCAATATTGCAAAGCAATTATCCTCCAATTTTAAAGAAAGTTCAGTTCAGTTCAGTTGCTCAGTCGTGTCCAAATCTTTGCGACCCCATGAACTGCAGCATGCCAGGCCTTCCTGTCCATCACCAACTCCTGGAGTTCACTCAGACTCATGTCCATCGAGTCGGTGATGCCATCCAGCCATCTCATCCTCTGTCGTCCCCTTCTCCCCCTGCCCCAAATCCCTCCCAGCATCAGAGTCTTTTCCAATGAGTCAACTCTTCTCATAAGGTGGCCAAAGTACTGGAGTTTCAGCTTCAGCATCAGTCCTTCCAAAGAACACCCAGGACTGATCTTCAGAATGGACTGGTTGGATCTCCTTGCAGTCCAAGGGACTCTCAAGAGTCTTCTCCAACACCACAGTTCAAAAACATCAATTCTTTGGCACTCAGCTTTCTTCACAGTCCAACTAAAGAAAGAACAAACTGTAAAACAAGCAATTGGTTTAAAAAACAACAATGAAACAAATGCAAGTACACTGATTCCCAAAATTAAAATATAGAGCCTCTAATATTTGGTCATCCAAAACTAAAAAAATAAAGCAACTCAAAAGGGATAAAGTAAATAGCACATGAGTTAAAAAAAAAAAAAAGAAAAAATAAACAAAAAACCCAGCAGTCATCTTCAAGCAAAAATACAGCTTTTGTCCTACATTTTGATATTTGGCAAAACTAATACAATTATGTAAAATTTAAAAATAAAATAAAATTTAAAAAAAAGAACTAAATAAGATCAAGAGTGTTCTTTTTAAAAGTAATTATCTGTCTTATTCAGAAGTTTAGCACACTTCCCAAAGGTTCAGCTCCACTGATATTTCCAAGTGCCTAATCTTGTTTACCACTGGATAATGAAGGTAAATATCAAGATACATTTTTAAAGCTTAGAAATATCACTAACAGTTAAGACTATTGTTATGGAAGAAGTTCCCCTTCTGTTGCTACTGTCAGCTCTGAGTGTTGCAGAAAAGCCAATTATGACTCCATGTTGGAAACTCTTTCTTTGTCTTGCTCTTCATTGCTTTTGTTATTATATATACATAATGGCCTGCCTCAGAGGACCCTGCCCCTCTGCCTGAAAGTGAAAATATTATTTGCTCAGTCATGTCTGACTCTTTGTAACCCCATGGACTAGTAGCCTGCCAGGCTCCTCTGTCCATAGAATTCTCCAGGCAAGAATACTGGAGTGGGTTGCCATTTCCTTCTCCAGGGGATCTTCCTGACCCAGGGATTGAACCTGGATCTCCTGCATTGAAGGTAGATTTTTTTACCTTTTGAACCACCAGGGAAGCCCTGCCCCTCTTCCTGAATGCAAACTAGAGTGCTTTTGTTCAGCTCATAGAGAAATAATTTGACCCATTCCGTCTACGAATACCTACAGCAAAAAGAAGAGATTAACACACCCCTCCAAAGGTTGGCCATTCCCAGAGATATTTTGGAAGACTGAAGGCCCTTTCACTTTACTTCCCCACTGCCTCTCCCTCCCTTTCACTTTAGTCCCCACTACCTCTCCTCCTCTATTCTGCCTTTTAACTTCAGTTCCTCATTGATTCTCTGTCCCTGACTTCGTAAAAGAACCTGGCATCCAGACCCTGACAAGATGATTACTCTGAGACTCCAGTCTGCCATCTTTTCAGTTAGCCAGCTTTCTGAATAAAGTTGTATTCCTTGCCTCAACACCTCATCTCTTGGATTCACTGGTCTGTCATATGGTGAGAAGGGTGAGCTTGGACTCAGCAGTATGAGCACTGGTGGCCATCCCTGAGCCTGGTCAGTCCAAACATGAACGTAGTCTCCATTGTTTGTTACAACTGATTCAGTATGCACTTCTCATTCCCTGCCCTTTTCCCTACCCTTGTCCTTGTCACATCCATTTTAAAGCCAGTGACAATAAGTCTTTTACACATTTCATAGAAATGTCTTAGAAAATATGTGATAAATCCTTAAAGGTTGGTTTGAATGTACAATAGCTGTACAATGACTAGAAATACCATGAAAATTGAAAGTAAAATGAAAAAGCAAAAGTGCATAAAAATATTAAAAAAAGAGATATTATCAAGTAAAAAGAAAATTTTAAAATTTCCAATAAGAGACTGTTTAAAATGTAACTATGATACATTTAAAAAGAGCCTCTTGATGAAAGTGAAAGAGGAAAGTGAAAAAGTTGGCTTAAAACTCAGCATTCAGAAAACTAAGATCATGGATCTGGTCCTATCTGTTCATGGCAAATAGATGGGGAAGCAATGGAAACAATGACAGACTTTATTTTCTTGGGCTCCTAAATCACTGCAGATGGTGACTGCAGCCATCTTTCTTCCAAGATGCTTGCCCCTTGGAAGAAAAGTTATGACCAACTTAGCATATTAAAAGGCAGCAACATTACTTTACCAGCAAAGGTCTGTCTAGTCAAAGCTATGGTTTTTCCAGTAGTCATGTATGGATGTGAAAGTTGGACTATAAAGAAAGCTGAGCACTGAAGAATTGATGTTTTTGAACCGTGGTGTTGGAGAAGACCCTTGAGAGTCCCTTGGACAGCAAGGAAATCCAATCAGTCCCTCCTAAAGGAAATCATACCTGAATATTTATTGGAAAGAATGATGCTGAAGCTGAAACTCCAATACTTTGGCCACCTGATGGGAAGAACTGACCCATTTGAAAAGACCCTGATGTTGGGAAAGATTGAAAATGGGAGGAGAAGGGGATGACAGAGGATGAGATGGTTTGATGGCATCACTGACTCAATGGACATGAGTTTGAGTAGGCTCTGGGAGTTGGTGATGGACAGGGAAGCCTGGCGTGTTGCAGTCCATAAGGTCACAAAGAGTCAGACAGGACAGAACGACTGAACTGAACTGAAACAAGTGAAACATATCTAGTATTACTCACAGTCAAAACTTTTAGCTTTTAATTTTAACTTAATGATCAAATATATATATATATATATATATTTTTAATAACAGTGAAGTTGCCCAATGAAATGGACAGTTTCAAATATATCTAGAGTATATATTGTTATAAACTTTCAGAAGGAATATGTGCTGAAGAAATAATCCTAAATAGTTGCAAAACCATTGGCTATCATAATAATCTGCATTGCCAGGATGACCATAATTAAGACAGTTCAAATTCTCTATAAATTAAAAAAGTGGATTAGATAAACGTGTAATTTATACAGTGGAATAATAAAAGGGGCTTTCCTGGTGGATCAATGGTAAATGATCCTCCTGCTAATGCAGAAGACACAGGATCAATCTGTTAGGTAGTTAGAATAGGAAAAGGGAGTCCAAAAAGACAAAGAAGGGAAAAGCCTGCAAAAATGGAACAAAAATAAATTCATAGACTGGAGTGAGAATCTTGGGTGAAACAAATAGCCTTCCAAGTTAGCCCAATTTGAGTAGGACAGGCTCAGGAGGGAGGAAACAAAATGTATAAGAAGAAGCCAAGAGGGATTAAGGCCTCTCCTTTGGGGTTGGCCCCCCTCACACCTGATGTGTGTACTATCCTTTGTTTTTCGAATAAAGTTTGAATTGTGACCGAGCTGTAACACTGGTCCCCCATTTCAAATCTTTGCTGTAGTGAGACAGAACCGAGGAAATTACACACTCCCCTGACATACCTTGGGTCAGGAAGATTCCCTAGAGAAGGAAATGACAACCCACTCCAATATTGTTGCCTAGGAAATCCCATGGTCAGGGAAGCCTGGTGGGCTATAGTCCATGAGGTCACAAAAAGTCAGATACAACTTAATGACTAAACAGCAACAGTATTATATAACCATTTGACTAACTTCTTAGGCAACATGTAATGATGTAGAAGGTTGTTCATAATATTTGTATAATTAAAGTTTCATAATTGTTACAATAGTACATAGATATGATATCACTTTAAATATATGTTTATGAAATTACTAGAAGAATATCCAATTAAGGATTTTAATCTAAATAGTGGGATACTATTTAATTATTATCAACTTCATTTAGTGTGTAATGACTGTATTTAGGAAATAGTCATTTATATGCAGTTAAATATTGTTATATTTCATCAGTTATATGAATTTTTTTCACATTTTTCCCTTAAAATCTGATACCACATATCAATTTACTTACATGAATAAATAGTGATTTAATAATTATTTTCACAATGAGAATATGACTTTTCCATTTAAATGATGAAAATAAAAGCATTCTATTATGAAGTTTGACAGTTCTAAAACATAGACTAATTTCAGACTTTCAAGTGACCTTTCACAAACCATGGGCCATACAGATTCTGTTTTGACATTAAAATTTTTTACATGCTGACAAAAAGTTGATGACATTCTGATGGACCCTTCCATTAATAATGCTTGAATCTTCTATAGAAGAATTTTCCAAAGCATTAGGTTACTGAAGAAGTTATCTTCTACATCTTTCTATTTAGTTTGCTACTTCTGCTGCTAAGTCGCTTCAGTCATGTCTGACTCTGTGCGACCCCATAGACGGCAGCCCACCAGGCTCCCCTGTCCCTGGGATTCTCCGGGCAAGAACACTGGAGCGGGTTTCCATTTCCTTCTCCAATGCATGAAAGTGAAAAATGAAAGTGAAATCGCTCAGTCGTGTCCAACTGGTAGCGACCCCATGGACTGTAGCCGACCAGGCTCCTCCGTCCATGGGATTTTCCAGGCAAGGGTACTGGAGTGGGTTGCCATTGCTTTCTCTGTTCTATTTAGTTTATCTCAGTGTAAACAACGTAGAAAAAAACAAAAGTTTATTAAGTTTTGCTTTTCAGTCCATTTGTCTCCTTTTTATATCTTATATGAATATGAAGATATGCTTTATTTTCTGTCCATACTTTTGACTTGAGACAGTCAAAGTTTACATACTAATTAAAATAGACAAACATCATTCAGTAATGCATTTTTGAAACAGAATTGTTTCCTAAGTCTCACAACACTGGATACAATATTCATTCTTACTACATTTTTGTATCTTTTGTTTTTCTTTTTTTTTTAATTTTTGCACCAACTTACTCTAACTTTTAAGAAAAGTAATATTCATCCATTGATCAAGATAATTAGCAATTGACCATTGAATCAAGTGATAATTAATATTTCATTGACAGATTAAACATTTCAGTGGAGTTACTTGTATATCATTTTCATCTTCATGATGTTCTACAGGTCAAATTAAACTAACCTTCTTTGACTCACATATGATTTTCCTTTGTTTTAGCAATATCAATGATTAGAATATTACTTAACATTTATTGAGTATTTACAATGTGTCAGGTGTGGTTCTATAGGTTTTAAATGAATTAAGTTGATGTTTGTAATACCTCAAGGAGATAGATGACTTAAGTTGACTTCCCTAGCAGTAAGACCAGAGAAAAAGATTTATGAGTATGTGATTTATTGAAGCAGTGTTGTCTGAGTTACCTGTAAGGACATGAGAAAAGCAGGATAGAGACAAGAGTTAGGCATGTAAAAGAATGTGAAGTTAGGGGCGGTCTAACTAAATATCTTCTCAAGGGGTGCTCTGGAGGACAAATTACTCCAAAAACTCTATTCTAATTTGAGTGAAAGGAGAAGAGCTTTGGTTTCTCTCTAATTGTCTGTTAGAGAGGGAGTATGGGAGAGGGACAGGTATAATGCACAAGCAGCTCCAGTGAGGGAACCTCAGTTTCAGGAGGATATTCCTTAAGAATACAACTGTGTGCTGTTTAAGAAAGTACCTAGCACCCCAAGAATGGGACATAGGCACAACCACAAAACTGAATAATGCACTCCAGAAGATCTAGGCAGGGCATCACAGGCATCTGATGTGATTATTTCACTCTTTTTACAACTTAGGATGCAGGGTCCAATAACAATGTGTGATTTGCCCAATGGCACACCAGTAGAAAATTACAGAATTTGATGTAAGTCTTGTCAGTCTGGTTGTAAAGCCATAATCTTATGTCTGTATATTAAATTGACTCAGGTGTTCAAGTTAACATTGTATCTGTAGAGATTTTTAAAAGCATGTTTGGGTAATTACTTAAAATTTTGTATACTGTCTAGGGCACTAACTGAACCAGAAGTCCTATAGATGTTAGAAAGCACATAAGAAAATTTTCTTATTAACACAGAACATTTTTTTTTTAATCAACATTAAATTCAAGCATAGGAAGTGTGTGTGTGTGAGTCACTCAGGCATGTCTGACTCTTTGCAACTCCATGGACTGTAGCCTGCCAGGACCCCCTGTCTGTGGAATTCTCCAGGCAAGAATACTGAAGTGAGTAGCCATTCCTTTCTCCAGGGGATCTTTCCGACCCAGAGATGGAACCCAGGTCTTCTGCACTGCAGGCAGATCCTTTACCATCTGGGCCACTGAGCCACCAAGGAAGCATAACTGCTCCACATTTCTTTCCACACAGAAGTTCCTTCATTTAAAAGCTCATTGAAGTTTGACAGAAAACAGCAAAATTCTGTAAAGTAATTATCTTTCAATAAAAAAATAAATTAAAAAAAAAAGCTTGTTTTACTTTCTCAGGGCACTTCCTATTTTATTATTTGAGCCATTTTTCAGAAAGATAAGAATTAATCTTTTTAGTCAAAACCTTCTCTCTCTAAAACCAAGATTTTTCCCAGAAAACTTGTTTAATAAGGAATCCAAAATCAATATGTAATTAAAGACATGCACAAGCAAGATTTTAAAATTACCATAATAGGTAATATGCAATGGGAAATAAACACTTTAAGTTGAGTTATATGTGGTCTTGCCAATAGCAAATAGGATGTAACATGCTGCAGACACAGGTATTCCATGACTACAATAATAAATATTCAAGAATATAATATAAGCACACAATTATGAGTTTTAATAAGGATATGTTATGGCTAAAGTTGGAAATACTTTGGGGGTAATGGACCTACATAATTTAAAGATCGGCAGTAAACTACAGGCGGTAAAATTCAATTACACTGACTATAAGATGCATTCAAACATTCTCCCATGAAGCACACTATTCCCAGCATCATTTTGCTGATAATGTTTGCTATGGTTATGGCTGACCACACTTTTATTCTGATCATTTAATGTATGAATACAAAAGAGAAACTGAATGATTGGTTTGGGATAGAAAAAGAAAAACCCTTATAGTTTCTCACAAATCCTATCTTCCAAAAGCATATGTGGACTTTGTAAAAGCAACTACATAGTTTAACAAAAAAGGGTAGTTGTTAATTAGGGTCCCAAGTTTATTAGGAAATGAAAAAAGTTATATCAGTTGGAGAAATAATGTTCATGAGAGGAAGCTGGAAGAAAACATGAAGACAGATAATGCTAGACAGCATGTCATTCTGAGAATAAGATAATAGCTTCAACTATTCATTTTCAAGGTGATCAGATGAATTCAAGAAGGAGGGGAAAATTACTTCAACTATTTTCTCTAAGGAGTACATAGCAACTTGGTAGAATTTTTATTTCATTACTTCAATAACTGTGTCTATATTACGTTTCTTAGAAAGAGTCATTGCCTGCTGTATGATGGTTTTTAAAGTCCTATATTACAAAATGCTAGTATAATGTATCTTTTACAAACACAGTAATTGTGTTTAAAAGTACTTCTGCAAGGAAAATAAAATTGTCCACAATATATGCAAATTACAAGGAAACTTTTGATCTGAATGAAACGTTCGTACCCGTAACTGACAGATTATTAGATACTGGGAAAAGAATATACGACATTACGCTTGGCAAATGTACAGATCATAAAAGGAAAGCATACGTTAAAGTTGTTTGTATCGTACATAACAGGCTACTGAAAACTTACATATTAAGTTGAGCTACACACTTTATTTTGTTAGCAAAAGCAATCCAAATAAATGTAAGTATATTTATATTGTGTACAACTGTCTGTATGCTAGTTTCAAAAATTGGTCATTATTGGAAAAAGTAGCAAAATGTTAATCTTGCATTTTTCATCATTATATCCACTATCTCAATTCACAAAAATTATAATGTCAAATAAATAATATCTGTTAGATTCATCTTCTTCTCAGTAAGTCAGAGATCAGATCAGATCAGTTGCTCAGTCGTGTCCGACTCTTTGCAACCCCATGAATCCCAGCACGCCAGGCCTCCCTGTCCATCACCAACTCCCGGAGTTCACTCAGACTCATGTAGTATGTAACTAATTCTAAGTCAGTAACTTAGAAGTAGTTACTAAGAAGTAGCTACTTCTTAGAAGTAGTAACATCTGTCTTCTTAGAAGTAGTAACATCTATGTAGTAACATAGAAAATGGTGGAGAAGCCAAAGATAAGGCTTTCATAATCTTGGAAAACATAGTGTAAAATGTTAGTTTTCATTCCAATCCCAAAGAAGAGTAATGTCAAAGAGTTTTCAAACTACTGTACAGTTGTGCTCTTTTCACATGCTAGTAAAATTATGTTCAAAATCCTTCAAGCTAGGCTTCAGCAGTACATGAACTGAAAGTTTAAAGATGCACAAGCTGGATTTAGAAAAGACAGAGGAATCAGAGATCAAATTGCCAACATTTGTTGGATTATAGAGAAAGCAAGGGGATTCCAAAAAAACATCTACTTCTGGTTCACTGACTATGAGACAGCCTTTGACTGTGTACCACAACAAACTCTAGAAAATTCTTAAAGATATGGGAGTACCAGACCACTTTACCTGCTTCCCAATAAACCTGTATATAGGTCAAGAAGCAACAGTTAGAAACAGACATGGAATAATGGACTGATTCAAAATTGGGAAAGGAATACATCCTGGCTCTATATTGTCACCATGCTTATTTAACTCATATTCAGAGAACATCATGCAAAATACCAGGGTAGATGAAGTTCAAGCTGGATTCAAGAGTGTCAGAAGAAATGTCAACAACCTCAGATATGCAGGTGGTATCACTCTTAATAGCAGAAAGTGAGGAGGAACTAAAGAGCCTCTTGATGAAGGTGAAAGAGAAGAGTGAAAGAGCTGGCTTAAAACTCAACCTTCAAGAAACTAAGATCAAGGCATCCAGTTCTATCATTTCATGGGAAATAGAAGGGGAAACAATGGAAACAGTGACAGACTTTATTTTCTTGGGCTCCAAAATAACTGTGGATGGTGACTGCAGCCACGAAATTAAAAGACACTTGCTCCTAGGAAGAAAAGTTATGACCAACCTAGACAGCATATTAAAAAGCAGAGACATTTCTTTGCTGAAACAGGTCCTTATATTCAAAGATATAGTTTTTTCAGTAGTCATGTATGGATGTGAGAGTTAGACCTTAAAGAGCACCAAAGCTGCTGATGCACCAAAAAGCTGAGCACCAAAAAAGTGATGCTTTCAAACTGTGATGTTGGAGAAGAGTCTTGCGAGTTCCTTGGGCAAGAAGATCAAAGTAGCCAATCCTAAAGGAAATCATTCCTGAATATACATTGAAAGGACTGATGTTGAAGCTGAAACTCCAATACTTTGGCCACTTGAGGCAAAGAGCCAACTCATTGAAAAAGACCATGATGCTGGGAAAGGTTGAAGGCAGAAAGAGAAGGGGATGAGAGAGTATGAGATGGCTGGATGATATTGTTGACTCAATGGACACAAGCTTAAGCAAGCTCTGGGAGATAGTTAAGGAGAGGAAAGTGTGGTGTGCTGCAGTCCATAGGGTCACAAAAGTAGGACACGACTGAGCAACTAAATAACAAGTTAGTAAACAAGACATTGCATAGGAATTATAATTAGCATTCATGAAAGAAGACCATTTGGAGACAGCAAAACTCAAATTTAAATAATGTCAGAAATCAAGTGGAATTATTCTTCAGAATTATACTGTGTAGTAAAAAATATAGAGTTGAGAGAGAGATTAGGTCAGAGATTTTCACTCTTAATGCCAGGGTGGTCCTGTCCAACCTGCTTTTCTAAGCCAAAATACCTATCCTGGAAAGCTGATGGATTTTAAACTGTAAAACACTATGGAAATGTGAAAAATCTCAATTTATGGGATAGAATTGAGTTTTACTAATGAGAATATATTTCAGTAAATATTCATTATGTACAATTACTGACTTCATCGATCTTTTCTAAATATCACCATAGGTTTGCTTATTTCATCTTTGAAATATTTGATAATCATGCTAATCATGGTCCACAGGACCAAACTTCGCCAAGGACCATTTATTTTTTTAGTGGAGGAAGCATGCAACTAATGTAGTATAAACATGTGACATGCCTGAATTTCAAACAGATTATCTTCAGTAACTAAGCTTCATTATTGTTTTTCTTTTATACTCTCTCATCATCATCTTCATGTGACTTTTTATATTATAGTTAAAACATTTAAGTGAAAATAATTATTTTTCTATTATAATTTAATTTCTCCCTAGGATATAAGTCTAGTCCTAATATACAGTAGATTATTCCATATAATTTCTTAAGAATTTGTTTCATTTTAATATATATTTTATAGTTATCTATTATATATAATATATATTATGTATTTATAGTTACATATGTCATAATTCCCAATTATATTAACATTTAAAATATATTTTGATGCCTTGATAAAATTAAATTATAGTAAAATCATTCTGTATGACTTTCACAAATTTAGAAATAGTTTAACCAGAGGCATTTCTTTCTTTGCAGTGCATGTATTATTTGCAGAACAGGACCTTGAGGGGGTTTGTTATTAATTGGCTTTTCAAGCTTTGTGATTGAAACTCAGAAATCTTTGATTTAACAAAACTACATAAATTAAATAAGTAACAGTAATAAACTCTGTTTTTGACCTAAATCTAATTCTTAAAAAGTTTAAACTAATAGAATACTTCAGATTATTTCTTTTATAGTTCTTTTGAGTGACATATAGATTTCTCTGCACAAAGTTTTTATCTTTGTAATCTGATGCTAAAGGTATTTAAATGTTTATGTACACATATGAACTTTTATGATAAATACTCTATGCTATGCTAAGTTACTTCAGTCGTGTCCGACTCTGTGCGATCCCATAGACGGCAGCCCACCAGGCTCCCCTGTCCCTGGGATTCTCCAGGCAAGAAGACTGGAGTGGGCTGCCATTTCCTTCCCCAATGCATGAAAGTGAAAAGTGAAAGTGAAGTCGCTCAGTCGTGTCCGACTCTTAGCGACCCCATGGATTGCAGCCTAACAGGCTCCTCCGTCCATGGGATTTTCCAAGCAAGAGTACTGGAGTTGATAAATACTCTAATATTTCATAAAAACTGAACAGAGCCATCCAATAAAGTGGAACATATAATTTCAAGTAATCCTTCCTTGTAAAAATGCTATTCTAAGGACTTCCCTGGTGGTCCAGTGGCTAAGACTCCATGCTCCCAGTGCAGGGGATCTGGGTTTTGTCTCTGGCCATGGAATAGATCCTACATGCAGCAATTCAGAAACAGCAGTCAAATAAATAAATATTTTTAAAAAATGCTATTATAAACGTTAGACGACAAACATATTGGCATTCCATTTACTTGCATTGTCTCTGGAAGTGAAGTAATATAAAGTTTGAAAAATAGTGCTTTCAATAATCAAGTATGCTCTGTCAGCAATTTTTTAGGCATTGAGGAATTTATTTAGCTCACATCATTAAATAATGTAATGACAAAATCTTCCTCAGTTGCCTGTAATCCTCAGAAAATATAAATTTGTCATTATCATTCCATGTTTATGTTGGTTTTCCATTTCTTGTATCGGCTCTCAGATGATTTCATTAAATACCTATACACTAGCACTTTGATTCAAAAGCTAAGCAGGTCCCATCATTTGTGGATAAGTAAGAACTTATATTAAGGCAGACTACACAAACTTTACATATGTTTCAATATTCATTAAATCAGTTTGTCCTCACAATAACCCTGTGAGATTCATGTTAATTTATGGCATGGATGAGTGACAGAAAGAGAATTTACATGACCTTGTATACCATGACAAGGAGGTCAGACTTTAAGAGTGACAGGATCTATTTTCAAGTTTAAAGAAGAGAAGTGAAATAATATGAGGCAGATTTAAATAATAATATGATGCTGGAGAAAGATTAGAACCAACAAAAGTAGAAATATGGCCACTGTAATTGTCTAGATGAGGGGTAGCAGTGGTCTGAAACCGAGCTTGGAAAATGGAAAGAGGTAGAACAAGTCTAGATTTCTGTTTGGAGCAAGACCAGCAGGACTTAATGGTAAATAAATATGAAAGAGAAGAAAAAGAATATACTTTAGTGTTGGAGCTTAAGCAAATGGGAGGGTCACATTTTGTAGAATCAAGGAATCTTGAGAGAATCAAATTAATGGGAAAAAAGTCAAGGGCTCTGCTTTGGAAACCTGGCATTCCAAATGACTAGGTTGTCATTTGGAATGACAAACAATGACTGTGTTGTCTAATACAGTATCACTAAATGTGAGTGCTCAGTCGTTCAGTTGTGTTCAACTCTTTGCATCCCCAGGGATGTAGCCCACCAGGTTCCTCTGTCCATGGTGTTCCCTAGGCAAGAATACTAAGAGCGGGTTGCCATTTCCTCCTCCAGGGGATCTTCTTGATCCAGGGATCAAATAGGTGTCTCTGTGGCTCCTGCATTGGCAAGTGAATTCTTTACCTCTGAGCCACATGGAAAACCCAACCACTGATCACATGTAGCTATTAATATGCAATATATGAATAGTCAAAATTAAAACAATAGTAGTGAAAAATACACATTGCATTATGAAAGCATAGTGTAAAATAAAAGAAAGTAAAATGTTTCAATAATTTTATATTGATTACAATTTATTGATATTTTGTATATATTTAATTAAATAAAATGTTAAAATGAACCTCTATAAAGTTAATCTGTGGTTTACATTATATTTCTATTCGAAAAAAGCAGATTAGGCCAGGTGTCACAAACTATGATGTCTTTTAATAAGGCCTGTGAGCTAAAAGTGGCTAATGGGTAAAACAAATTAAATTATTTTTATTTTATTAAAGTAACATAACTTCCTTGCATTTTTCATGTTCCTAAAAACACTTATATGGAGAAGGCAATGGTACCCCACTCCAGTACTCTCTTGCCTGGAAAATCCCATGGACGGAGGAGCCTGGTAGGCTGCAGTCCATGGAGTTGCAAAGAGTCGGACACAACTGCGCGACTTCACTTTCACTTTTCACTTTCATGGTTTGGAGAAGGAAATGGCAGCCCACTCCAGTGTTCTTGCCTGGGGAATCCCAGGTACGGGGGAGCCTGGTGGGCTGCCGTCTATGGGGTCGCACAAAGTTGGACATGACTGAAGTGACTTAGCAGCAGCAAAAACACTTATATAGACTATGCAAGGAGATCTGCTCCCTGCCAGCCCTGTAACATCTATTCCTTAAATAAAACATTTTCCATGCTACAAAATACATGACCTGTATAAAATGCAAGACCTAAAATCTTTCACATGAAATCCAAAAGCATGGTGATGTCTTCTCATTAAAAAAGTGAATAAAGTAAAAATTCCCTGACTTACTTTAAAAATAATTATGTTGCTAAATATTTTTCTTTGTTACTTAAATCTATCTTTTTTCTAATTTCCTCTACTTTGGCTAGGAAAAAAGAATGTCATTTTTAGGAGTTAGTGATTAGTATGTAGAACAAAATTTTATACACTTTATAATCATACTCTTAAAATACTACTTAAAACATGAAACAATTGTGTATGTATAAACACACATGGTAGTAAGTGACTACAGAGAACAAGCAGTGATTGGGGAAAAGAAAATATTTGTGCTTTTTAATTCAATGTAATATTTATGCATAGAGGCAGTCAAACTTCTGTGCTGGTGATATGTTTAAACAATAAAAGACATATCTGATTTTTTGTTTCCTAGTTTGCAGGAAAGACATAGGGGATGTCATTCAGAAATAAAGGAAGATTATCTTGAGTAAAATTTTAAGGAGAGTGAGTTGGGAGACCACAGTTCTAGCCCTGATTCAGTTATGACAGGCCAAAAGACATTGGATAAATCATTTATTTCTTTCTTATTTTTCTCTCTTACAAATATGGTGCTGTGGATGATAAGCTTCTTTCTCACTCCATCCCAAATTGGAAATTACACATTCCATTGCAAAATAGTTCTATGCATAACAAGCCACAAGTCCACAGCTCCAGCTAACATGTATTAAGATTATATAACACTTCCACATTAATTCTAAAACATATTCACTAAGAAAAATGGCTATTTGATCCTTGCTGTGTTAGTCTTTATCATCTGATAATATGTAAGCAAACTAAACACATTTTTCCTTAGTAAGGCATTTATCATTTCGGAAATACAATGAACTTAGCAAATACATAGTAAACTAAAATATTGGCTTTTCTCATCAGGTTCATTTTTTCTTTATTTTATCACTTTGAACAAAGATGCAGAGCACATAATTGATCATGTTTCATATGCAGACCCTGACACCAAGTTTATTGCTTCCTTTGATCTGTAGTAGCTTTTAAATTTCTAAAAGTAGGGCAGATATATAATCTGTAGCAAAAAAAAAGGAACATAGTCTTCAACAAAAATTATTTTCTAATTACTTGACCTTCAAAAAATAATTTCAAAGGGAGGTCAGAAAAATTCACTTTTAAAGGTTTATCAAAACATAGATTCATGTTCACAGGACTGAAAAGCTGGAAAATTCAAGAAACTGAAGAGACACAGGTGCAAATTGAATTCTTGGAAACAGTTGTTAAGAAATGAGCACTGTCTTAAAAATACAGAGCTGTAAAGTCAAACAAATGAATTATAAAACTATAAGGATATTCAATATCATTTTTAAATCTAATAGATTTTTTTAAATGCACTAGGTTTGCATTAATTAATGCATTCAGCATGACTTTTCAAAAAAGAGAAGGAAAATCCCATCTTCATGATAGCACTTGGCTATTGACCAGACTTCCATATCACACTGTCTCCTATCTGGGCTCTGTCTTTTCAGCATTATATTTTTTTAAAATTATTCTTGTACTTTCTTTTTTTATTACATTAAACTTTACTACTTTCAACACTTTATTACTCTAATAACAAGGCTTCCATAAACTCCTTTGATGACATATATTTTGGCAATAAAGGTCTTCAATATCAGTCCTTTACCTTCTTTTCTATACCAATATACCAGGAAAGAAACTATTACTTTGCATTACCTTGTCTCATTTTGATTTTCTTTCCATTTTGTTTTTCCCCATACTCCCTTCTTTACAGGCGTAGGTAAGGAGAGTAGGGCTTCCCAGGTGGCACTAGTGGCAAAGAACTCACCTAAAGCAGGAGACATAAAAGACACAGGGTTGATCCCTGGGTTGAGAAGATCCCCTGGAGGAAAACATGGCAATCCACTCCAATATTCTTCCCTGGAGAATCCGATGGACAGAGGAACCTGGTGGCCTATGGTCCATAGTGTCACAAAGAGTTGGACATGACTGAAGCGACTTAGTATGCACACACACACACACACACGAGACCAGTGCTAGAGAAGGACAGACTTCAGACTGTGAACCCAAAATTATCCTACATGGGGTGGGGATTGAAACAAAAACCAAATTCCGACAGAAGATGCAACCAAGCCTAAGTATGAAGAGGCACATCTCAAGGTTGTGGAGCAATCCTCCTAAGAGGGTAGAGGAAAGACATGATGAAATGAAGAGTCAAGAGAAGTTCCCTGAGCCATCAGAACTCTGCATGTATAAAGTATGTGGAAGCACAGTGCATGTGGAGAATTTTATTTTAAGGTACCAAGGGGATTTTAGTCTTTAGTTGTGAAAGAGTGTGAAATTGTTAGTAGCTGAGTCTTGTCCAACTTCTTGTAACCCCATAGACTAGCCTGCCAGGCTCCTCTGTCCATGGTGTTCTCCAAGGAGGAATACTGGAATGAGTAGCCATTCCCTTCTCCAGGGGATCTTCCTAAGCCAGGGATCGAACCCATGTCTCCTGCATTGCAGACAGATTCATTACTGTCTGAGTTCTGATAAATTAAGATTAAAAAAAAAAGGATTAAAGGGAGAGATAAGAAGTACAAAGGAAGAGATGGTGGAAAGAAGAGAGAGCAAGCTCAAGGGTGGAAGAGATATAGCAAACAACTAAAAAGAGAGGAAAAAAACATACTGTAGAACTTGAGTGGCCCTATTCTTCAGAATGGACTATTTCTGTCTATCCCAGAAGTGGTTATGAAGCAGATTTTAGGCTTAGGTATTTAAATATAATTTTTAAATATTCAGTTCTTCAGAATTATAAGGGCATAACAACTAGATGAAATATAATTTTTCATCATCTAAAAAGATGTCAAATTCCTTTGAGCAATTTGAAACATTCAAAAAGAATATTGACAGACCAGCAAAAATTAAAGGGTATTTTCATCACCTTGAGAAATGGTGATCAAAGGAAATGTACCACCCAATTAAAACATGATCAATGCTTCCATTTCCTTTCTTTTCTGTCATAAACTGTGCATAGAAAAAAATGTTATTGTTTGTCAAAGCTGGCCTCATCTTGATATGCTTGTGCTCAGTCTGTCAGTCGTGTCTGACCCTCTGCGACCCTTTGGACTATAGTCCTCCAGGTTCCTCTGTCCATGGGTTTTTTAGGTAAGAATACTGGAGTGGGTTGCCATTTCCTGCTCCAGGGGATTTTCCCAACCCAAGAATTGAAGTCCTGTCTCCCGTGTCTCCTAATGTTATATAAAAAAGCAATTTGGATCACTAGAGTTGAAATATACCATGGTGAATTGTATTGATACAATTTTATGAAGGCAGTATTAATCATATTTGAAATAAGTGGCAGTCTCTCCAGTAGATAAAGCAAAGCAGTTGACACTGGTAGGCTTAAAATGCTTTTATGCTTTTGTTCAAACATATATAAAAACAAAATTAAGATGAATTACCAACTTAAGAAATCATGATATTAATTGTTTTAATTAAAGCCAGTTATAATAAAGCATGTTTTCTTACTTAAGGTACCTATTCCTTTTTCTCAGAAGAAAGCCAGCTTGGTAATTTGGATATATAAAAACAGAAAGTACATTTTCTTTGTCTGCTACACACCATTCTAATTATGGTCCTGGACAATTTAGGAAGACACATATGGCTCAGGACATGCTAAAATGTCAACTATTAGGAATCTGGACACATCTAGTATATTACAGTTCCAGGGTCAATGATTAAAAACTGTCCAAACCCCACTGAGATTAAAAGGATCACAATGAGGTTCTCAAGGACAAATGTCTTAAAGTGACAGTCTGTATGCTTCTTCCCTCTCACCCTAGGGGCATCTGCTATTCTCTCTCTCTCTTTCTTTTTAATTTGCTTTTAATTGAAGGATAATTGCTTTACATTATTGTGTTGGTTTCTGCCAAACATCAACATGAATCAGCCATGGGTATACATATTCTCTTCTTGTTGGTAGTGTCTACTCTACCCTTCTTGTACCTTTTGGGAGAAAGAATCACGATGTTAGCCACAATCCCAATAGCTCTTATCACTCTTAGTCACAGAACTGAACCTCCAAGTGAGTCATGCCCTCCTGAATCTGTTTTGAGATAGAAATGAGCTAGACCCTCTTCCCTTAGCATATCAGCTAGTATACTTAAAGTAAAACATGTCTCACATGTAACTCATTTGCCAACTCTAGAAGGCAAGGCTGAAGAGCTAGGAGGTAGGAAGACCTTTGCAGGAAAGTCCTTAAAAAGAGAATAGCTGGGCCATGTGGCAGACAGTCAATATCAAGGGTTCTCATTCTTCTTAGCCTAACTGTAGCTATGTTGCAAGTGAAATAGAAAGTAAGGACCATTAAGAGAGAAAAACATTGGAAGAGAAGATACTGAACTGAAGGATAAAGTCAAAGAATGAGAAACAGAAGTCTACTAAAAAGGAAGAACACACAAAGTGTGAGTGGCTTAAGCATTTAAAATTCAACTGCTTGGAGTCACTGAGGGAAGCACATGGTTCATGATCATAGTTTCCCCAGTTATTTTAGCAGCAGAGGACTAAATTGTTTATAGTTGGAAAAACAGTGTATGTGGGTGTGGGAGTGTTCTTTATAAGGAGGACAATAGGTAAAATAAACAATTTAAAAGTATTCTCTACCTTTTTATCACAGTGCCATCATTTTCCTATAGCATTAATAATTTATTTCTTTTGACTAAGGTATATATTTTATAATGATTTGTAGCTAGCTAATTCGTGTGATTTTATAATTAAAGTAGTAATTATATAAATTATTTGGAAGGCATCTTCACTATAAAAATAGTATATTTAAAAAATAAAGCAAAAAATCAGAAAGCATTAAATTTGCCCTATAAACATACAAAATATATTTACATTTTATATAGTTACCATCTTGAGTTTTTGTTAAAAATATTCATGAACATACTTAAAAGGAAAAAAATACTGTCAAGAGGATTGTAAGGAAGGATTTGCCTATGTACAAAAATTCTCTAGTACCTTATTTTAATGAACATAATTTTTCTATTAAAAAAATTTTAGAGTGATAAACACAGCCTTGGATTGACTGCATATATTTTATGCCCTAAAGCAGACTAGCACTGTGAGTTCCAGGGAAGGAAGAGTTTGCAATTTTCTGAATGCCAAGTAGCAGGATGGAGGGGCAACTACTTAGAAATTTTAATACAACAAAACATTGTTTATTTTTTGTGTGGTGCTTCTATTTTTGTATCTGTAGTAACATAGACTTAAGTTTCTCATATTAAGACAACTTTTTGCTCCATGTATTAATTTCTTTTTAGTCTTTTCAGTTGATATTCTTAAATGCTGTTTATTACTAGCACTTAGTATTTTCTTGTATATTGATTCATAAAAAAGATTGTTTTCCAGTACTCTTTTACTGTAGTTGCCCTTTTTTAAAGGCATAATTTTGGTTAAAAATATGCCTTAAATTGTAGCATGCAAATTTTGAATGTTGTTTTTGTAATAATCTGTCTTCCAAAAGTTTGAATGAAATAGTGAGACACCATCTAAATGGAGTTTTATTATTTGGTAATGTTTTTGTAACTGTTTTCAACTCCTTCCAATCTTATTTAAAATGTTCTATGTATTTCATATCATTTATTTATATTCTAGTTAATAAAATTATTGCACAGACGCTGCAGAGATTTTGGAAAATATATTAAAACAAACAAAAAAATAACCTTAACAGCAAATAGCCACCATGAACATTTTGGTGTATAGAAAATTTCCCATACTTCTTAATTTTCCATTTGTAAATCCTTGGTCTTGATAACTTATCTTCTTTTCGATTTTGAGCTTTTCCCCTGACAGCCTTCTAAATGACTTTTATGGAGTTGATCTCACTTTGTACCTAGAGAGTCCGTTAATTATCCCAGAAATTTCTTTTAAAAGTTTAAATTGATCATTTAAAGCTATTTAAGTTTTTTTGATGTTGATTGTCCCCAACCCAGATTTCTCTAGAGACTTTAGTATAACACCTTTTAAAGCCTGTGGTTTCTTGTGTTTGAAGAAAGCAAAATAAATCCGAGTCAAATATGCCAAAAGAAGTTTGTAACTTAAACTTTCATTTGCTTCTGTCTGTATGAGTGACAGTCTTGCTATACTCACAAGACATTTTCTATTATGGAAGTAAAGCAATTTGTAAAAGTCAATGACTTCATTTTGGAGAATGACAAAATGATCAAATTATTGTGTTGTTAACAACTTGTTTCTATTAACTACTGTGGAATTATAAAATTTTGTATTTGGGATAATCAAATATTTTAAGTAGATTTCCTGCATGTTATAATCCAGATTGCTCTTTCACACTTCTGCTGAACCCATCTTGCTTTTTCAGTAGTTAAGAAAGAGGCTCTGGCAGAGCACCAGGGATTGTATGAGGAGGAAGTCTCACACCCTTGTACCATTAGTGCATGCACATGCAAATATTTTTATTTATCACAGGGTATAAAAAGATGAGGTTGTGTCTGTGGCCCTAACAAACTCTCTCTAACCTTTAAGAAGATACTGTCTAATTTATTTCTACTTTTTTTAGCATAAATAATACTATATTTCCACATAGTCAAATCTCTCTCACTAGAGCATTTCATTGCACTCAAAGTTCAGAGTTGCCGAGTCACATGGTCCATTGGTATTTCATTGTCTCCTGTGTGTCTTTTCCTCAGATATCTGAATGGTTGAGAACATTAGTGCATTTCAAGATATCTTAGTCCCAGCTTTATTATATCTATATACATCCCTATTTTTCACACAACTTGCCTTTATAAAGATTTTTACATACATCTAGGCAAAGACATATATACAAAGATGATTATTAAGCTTGTATGTAATGTAAAATATGAGCAAGAACTTTTAACAAATAACCACTTTAATCCAATTTGCTAAATATTACAAAAGAGTGCTGTATGGCTATTAAGAAAGATCTTTATTTTTGATTCATATTTCAGATGTTCAAACAGCCTGCATTCTTCATCATCCTTCACTTCTGAGATTGTAATGTAAAATTACCTTAACTTTTTATATTGATTTCATATAATTAATGTATATATCACATATCACAAGTTTATTACATATGTTGAAATTATAGTACTGTATGTATATTGCATTAAATACATGTATTATTAAATTAATATCATCTTTGATTTTTAGTTTTAAATGTGATCACTAAAATTTTAACTTGTATATACACCTTTTACTTATGTAGATCACAAAATACATAGATATAGATTTTCCAGGCAAGAATAGTGGAGGGGTTGCCATTTCCTTCTCCAGATGATTTTTCTGACCCAGGGATCAAGCCCAGGTCTCCTGCATTGCAGGCAGACTTTACAGTCTAAGCCACCAGGAAAGCACTTAAGTATGGATATACATGTGAATACATGCATTTACATGGAAAAAAGATCTGCAAAAACATGCCTTTCAAATAATGACTATTTCTGAGTGATATAGTTTTTTTACAATTATCCTGAACAATAAGCCTTTTAGAGATATGCTGAGATATCTACCTGGCTTATTTTTCTCTTTCGTTGACAAACTTCTTAGAAATAAGAGCTATAATCATCACTCCTTGAAAAATTGTCTTCTTCAATTTCCAATGGTATATTTTAACATCATTTGACCTGGACTCTAATGGAATTAATTTCATTCTCCACACTTCTGAGCTTGAATTTGTGAAGTTTCTTTTACATTCCCCAAATGCCCTGATTTCCATTCCAAACCTTGCTGCACAAAACAAAATTGTAACCTCCAACACTAGGTTTTCTGTTCTTTTTTACAGGTTTCTAACTTGTGAAGCAAATCAAGAGTGCAAGAGTTAAGTCTTAGGATGTACAAAAATTCATTTTCAAAGAAAATGCATTTTAATAAAATTATACTCACTTCAATATGTAAAATTATTGGGTACCTGGTTAAAATATTTTCTGATAATTAAAATTTTATAATAAATGTGAAATGTTTTCTTCATAATACTGGCACTCCTCTTCATAAAAATGCTTTGCTTATTACCTTATAAATATTCTGTATGTATCACAGAGGCATTAGTTTAAAGAAGGCAACTTCTCTTAGCAATATTAAGATATTGACTCTGGAATCAGTCAGGGAATGAAAAATGAAGTTATGCATATTTAATCTACTCAGTGAGGATTCCAGGCTGCCTCTGAGAATAAGAGAGAAAATTAATAACTCCCCACCCTCCTTCACAAGGATATTTATGAGGACAAAATTATATCAAAACATATGGGAAAGCATTTAGAAAGTATAACAGGATATAAAATGTAGGACAGTTTATGATTATTTTTACAATAGATAATTAGAATATTTAAACTTTAGAAGAAACATTCATTTGACTTTTGTGAGTTTAACACTTCCTTTAAGCCCTAAGGGCCAATTCCCTTCTTTCTTCAAATAAAAAAGTCTATTTCACATCAATAATAGGATATATGTTTTCTTACCTTTTTTAACCTTACAAGAATAATAATTTATGAGGAAAAATGTTTATCCTTGGATGCCTTTTCAAAACAGTCTGAGCCAGGAAGACTCTTATATGCTATTCCTCTCAGAAATTAATGTATAGAATACTGTTTCAATCAGAGGTAAAGAAAAAAAAGGTTAAAGAGAATAAAATATTTTTTTCATTTTCCCTTATTGGCTAATATATATAATATTTTAAAGTATTATAGTATTGTATTCATTAAGTTAATTATACTAAAAATCATTAAACCAATTGTTATTTTTCAAGCTAAGTTGTATACTATACAAGAAAGAAAGAACAAAAGAAAGGAAGGAAGGAAGAAAGAAGAAAATCAAGAAAGTGGGGAAAAGGAAGGAAATGTTAGACATGCAGGAGACCTGGGTTCCATCCCTGAGTTGGGGAGATCACCTGGAGCAGGGCATGGCAACCCACTCCAGTATTCTTTTCTGGGGAATCCCCATGGACAGAGGAGCCTGGTGGGCTACACCCATGGGTGCAAAGAGTCAGACATGACTGAGCAACGAAGCACAGCACAGGAAGTTAGGAAGGGATGAAGAAAGGAAAGAGAAAAGCTGAAGTTAGGCACTAGATTGAAGGAATACTTGGTAAGCATTAAATTTTAACTGTACTTTCAGCTATAAAATAGACTAATATTAAACAAATTTCTAGTCTCTAGTTTGGAGATTAGAACTTATTTTTAGGAAACATTCCTAACTATGATCTGGGACAGAAAGTGGTAGGTTGGACTTTTTAAGGCATGAGGGTATGTGACAAGACGTACACTGTCCTTGTTGCACCTGTGAATAGTGAGCAAACCAGAAACTTCAGACTAAAATGCTACCATTATTTCTAATAAGAAAATGTATAATTTGGTATTTGTATTGTGCTTCCTTAGAATATATATTTTCTTCAGAAGTGTGCCAAATGAATTCCAAACGTTATTAATATTGTACCATGTTACTCCATAGGTGAGATGTAAGGATTTAGAACATCTCGGGAAGGGGTAATAGACTCAAACTAGCGCTGACCTCCCTTAGAGAAACTATTTTCAATATTGTGGCCATCTAGCTTCGGAGAAGGCAATGGCACCCCACTCCAGTACTCTTGCCTGGAAAATCCCATAGACAGAGGAGCCTGTTAGGCTGCAATCCATGGGGTCGCTAGAGTCGGAATCGACTGAGCGACTTCACTTTCACTTTTCACTTTCATGCATTGGAGAAGGAAATGGCAACCCACTCCAGTGTTCTTGCCTGGAGAATCCCAGGGACTGGGGAGCCCGGTGGGCTGCCGTCTATGGGGTTGCACAGAGTCGGACACGACTGAAGTGACTTAGCATTAGCATAGCTTCGGTATTGAATTTCTGTTTGTGCTATGACTTCAGAAAAATCATTCAATCCTAGTAGGGCTATGGATTTTTTTGTTTTTGTTTTTGTCAGTAGTGTGCCCAGTTGAGTAATAGTAACAAGGTCACCTGTAGCTGTGTGCCTGTATGCTCAATTGCTCAGTTGTGTATGACTCTGCAATGCCATGGACTCTAGCTCGCCAGACTCCTGCCTATGCAAGAGTACTGGACATCCTGTCTAGGCAAGAGTACTAGAGTGGGTTGTCATTTCCTCCTCCGGGAGATCTTCCTGACCTGGGGATGTAACCTACCTCTCTTGCATCTCCTGCATTGGTAGTTTACTAAGAAGGAATACAGGATGACCCAGAGGGATGGTATCGGGAGGGAGGAGGGAGGAGGGTTCAGGATGGGGAACACATGTATACCTGTGGCGGATTCATTTCGATATATGGCAAAACCAATACAATATTGTAAAGTTAAAAAATAAAATAAAATAAAAAAAAAAGAACGAGTTCTGTAGACTGTATTATGTGATCAAATGTTTTTTATTTTTATTGTATTTTATTTTTTATTGTATTCCTTGTTCTTCAGATTTAATTAGATTTTTTTGATGACTAGTCTTTTATAGGAGGCAAATTTCTTTTTTTTTTTTTTTTTTCACTTTACAATATTGTATTGGTTTTGCCATACATCAACATGAATCCACGATGGGTGTACACGTGTTCCCCATCCTGCACCCCCCTCCCACCTCCCTCCCCATATCATCCCTCTGGGTCCTCCCAGTGTCCTAGCCCTGAGCATCCTGTATCATGCATCGAACCTGGACTGGAGTTTCATTCCACATATGATAATATACATGTTTCAATGCCATTCTCCAAAATCATCCCACCTTTGCCCTCTCCCACAGAGTCCAGAAGACTGTTCTATACATCTGTGTCTCTTTTGCTGTCTCGTATACAGGGTGTGGAGATTCCTTAATGTCATCAAATATTTTTTTAAAAATGTAACGTTTTTGTCACTACTCTGTCATTCTTTTAGCTCTCACCCTGTTGGGTAACAAACACACTTAGATTTGTCAGAACAATACTTCATCTACTTCTACTTTAATGTCTTATTTCAGCTTAAATACTAATTCTAAGTCAACCTTTTCATAATTAATTAAATAGTCCCTTTTGATGACTTCAGTATACACGTTTTTCATAGCTGAATTCTCCCCTCTTGCTGTTCATTCTTTCCAGAAATTTTGCTGTTTTGAATAATGGCTATGTGAGTGAGGATCTTATTGAGTTTTCATTTTAATAGCAAAAAGGAATAGTAGGCTGGGACCTGCAAATGACAACTTGTTTTTGCAGTGGGGAGCACCTAGACTGTTCCCTAGATTACTGATTGTTTTAATGCAGCTGACCCATTTTGCTATTGAGTGTCAAGTTTTGGCACCTGACCCTGGAATCTGTTTTGTGATAATATAACTCAGGGCAAACCCAACAGTACCTAAGTGGGATAGAAAGATCATAGGGATGTCACGCACTGTTATCACTGGTTTTTAACCTGTTATGTTTGTTAAAGAAAGGCTTAAGCTTGTATACAGAAGGCATGATGTCAGTTGGAACAAATCTTCATTTCGGTATCCAAACTTTTATTCATTTTGGTGTATTATTTGTAAATGGGCATTTGTATGTTATAATGAAAACTGGATATACTTGCTGCTAAAATGAAAAGGGAAATTGAAGTAATTATTCCCAGAGCAAGATACTCTTTGTTTAGATACTAGTTTATATTTGTAACTGTTTAATTTCTGACATTCCGCTCCTCTCCTGACCTAGTCTTCTTCCTCCCTTAAACTCATACACACATGCACAAGCATGAACATGCTCACGTACAGACAGGAATATAAGACCTGGAGAACAGGGACTTGCTTTATTCATGGCTGTATTTCTAAACTTAGGAAGTTGGCCAGTATATAGTGAAGTGTCAATAAAAATTTCTGCATACACACATAAATCTTCATTTATACAAGCCAAAAACTCAGTGAGAAATTTTCTGGTTGATTAATAAACATTTATGTCCTTTATACTCAAAGTGCAGTCTGTGGAAGAGCAGACTTCACATCACTTGACAGGTTGTTAAAATACAAAATCTGTGTCCCACCCCAGACCATAAGAAACAGAACCTACATTTCATCATTTCCTAGATGCTTCATATCACACATGAGGTGCTAGTCTTTTTTAAGCAACCATACATATTGCCACATGCTCAAAAACAACTTTTCCCACTGGATCTCACTTAATCAATACTCAAAAACCTTGTCCAACTTCACATAGCTTTGACTGATCAATTGATATTGAAATATGAAGGGTTATAGATGTTTCAGTGTTTATTTAATAAAGTAACTTTCTTAACATTTTAATCTGAAGAATTAGTAAAACGATAGCAGTTGAAAAACTTAAATGAAACTATTAATAAAAAAGCACATATGGAATGGTAAGTAAATTATTAGCACTGAATTATGAGTTCTAGAAGATAAAAATCTCAGTAAGTGATCTCTTAATAAGTCTATTAGTTTATACATAGGCCAAAAAGGGAGAAAAGAAATAAAACTACAAGGATTAGTAACCAAATAAAGCATTCTGTGTCCGCCTGGTGGCTCAGTGGTAAAGAGTCCCCCTGCCAATGCAGGAGACTTGGATTTGACCCCTGGGATGCCTGAGGTATGAAGATACCCTAGAGAAGGAAATGGCAACCCACTCCAGAAATCCCAGAGACAGAGAAGCCTGGTGGAGTACAGCCTATAAAGTCTCAGAGTAGGACACAACTTAGAGACTAAACAACAACAAATCAATTTGTAATGCTCATTAATTTAATAAGTATGAAAATTAATATTTCTAAGTCCAAAAATATAACTGACATGTTAGAAATTTTCTGATGTAAACATATAAAGGAACTTGCAAGAAGTAGCATTCTAGCTCAAAATAATAAAATTGATACTCAAAGCAAGTAAAAGTTTACCCAAGAGAACAGAGGATAAAATGGTGTTTTGAAAAAGTTGTGACTTGCCTCCTCATAGAAGTTAGTAAAAATACTCAAATACATAGAAAATTAAAAGTGGCTGTATCTTCAAAGGAAGAGAGAAGACATCTCTAATGTTTGCTGCTTGTCATCCCTCTCTTTAGGGAACTAGGCCTACTCTGCTCCAATCCTGCCCTTTCTTTTCTTTCCTGACACACACCCCAGGAAAAGAGGGATGAAAGTGTGGCCAAAGTTACTCAACCAGACTTTCTTATCTGGGCATTTGAATCATGAGAGAAGGTTCAGGGACTAAAGGCTGTTGGAGTTGAGTCATTGCTAACAGCACTTGATGAAGTTTCGTGAATTCATGCTGGTGAAATCTTAGGCACAGCCTGCTTTTTACCTTGTCTTTTGATAACAGTGAGACATCAATATTCTTTAATTATTATCCTTTATTTTTTTTTTCACTTAGCCAGATTTGGTTTCTATTTCTTACAAAGAAACCCATTTGATAAAGAAAGAAGAATGCAAGCAAATGACTCAAGTGAAATAGCACATTCATAATTAATTGTTGAAAAGATGGGGTTAAATAGAGGAGTACAGAATATATATAAATCCTGAGTAGGATAGCATTATACAGTATATATTAAGGAACCAGATATTCAAGTAATCACCAATATACTTACTGAGAATAAAACCTGTGATTCAGTTCAGTTCAGTTCAGTTCAGTCGCTCAGTTGTGTCCGACTCTTTGCGACCCCATGAATCGCAGCACGCCAGGCCTCCCTGTCCATCACCAACTCCCGGAGTTCACTCAAACTCATGTCCATCGAGTCGGTGATGCCATCCAGCCATCTCATCCTCCGTTGTCCACTTTTCCTCCTGCCCCCAATCCCTCTCAGCATCAGAGTCTTTTCCAATGAGTCAACTCTTTGCATGAGGTGGCCAAAGTATTGGAGTTTCAGCTTTAGCATCATTCCTTCCAAAGAACACGCAAGGTTGATCTCCTTCACAATGGACTGGTTGGATCTCCTTGCAGTCCAAGGGACTCTCAGGAGTCTTTTCCAACACCACAGTTCAAAAGCATCAATTCTTCAGCGCTCGGCTTTCTTCACAGTCCAACTCTCACATCCATACATGACCACTGAAAAAACCATAGCCTTGACTAGACAGACCTTTGTTGGCAAAGTAATGTCTCTGCTTTTCAATATGCTATCTAGGTTGGTCATAACTTTTATTCCAAGGAGTAAGCGTCTTTTAATTTCATGGCTAGTCACCATCTGCAGTGATTTTGGAGCCCAACAAAATAGAGTCTGACACTGTTTCCACTGTTTCCCCATCTCCAGTAGTCATGCATGGATGTGATTGTTGGACCATAAAAAGCTGAGTGCCAAAGAATTGATGCTTTTGAACTGTGATGTGAAAAAGACTCTTGAGAGTCCCTTTGACTGCAAGGAGATCTAACCAGTCCATCCTAAAGGAAATCAGTCCTGAATATTCATTGGACGGACTGATGCTGAAGCTGAAACTCCAATACTTTGGCCACCTGATGAGAAGAACTGACTCTTTGGAAAAGACCCTGATGTTGGGAAATATTGAAGGCAGGAGAAGGGGACGACAGAGGATGAGACAGTTGGATGGCATCACTGACTCAATGGACATGAGTTAGAGCAAGCCCTAGGAGTTGGTGATGGATAGGGAAGCCTGTCCTGCTGCAGTTCATGGAGTTGTAAAGAATCATATATGACTGAGTGACTGAACTGAACTGAAATGTGTCATATGGAGAGAGGTTAGTTTATTTTATTTTTATTTTTTTTTAATATTACTGTATTTGAATTTTATTTTTAAACTTTACATAACTGTATTAGTTTAAAGATGAATACTGTCAATTTTAATAAAAACAATCCTTTGCTCACCTTTATGTTGCTCTTATTTCTTTAGAGTGAAAATGACAAGATTTTTCCGGAATAGTGCCACTAGCCAAAGACTGCGGCTTACATGCAGCTGAGTATGGCCACTTGCCTGAGTTCCAGTCAATGGCGTGAAACTGAAAGCATTTGTGAAATTTCTGGGTCATACTAAGGAAGTGAAGGGGCAGGATCTTCACTCCTTCCAACTTTCCACAGACTAGAAAATAAAAGGAGGTAGAAACAATTTTACAGCACAGTATCGAATCCATGAATTTAAGATGTCTGAGCTTCACTAAGAAACATTTACAGAGCCCTTGGTTCCTTATATTTGGACTATAAGCTGAGAGAATTTTAAAATTCTATCTTGTTCAGCCGCTGCTATTTTGACTGTCCTTAGGAAACCTGATCATTATCTTTCCTACTACACAAATGGAGGTTGCTCATAGCAACATTAAAAATGAGAAAATGATAAACACAAATTTGAAATTCTTGCCTCAAGGTATGGGATAAAATGCAAGGAATTTTAGCACCAAATTTTAGTGCTTAAACCTGTATAGAGAATATTACTCAGTATTAAACTCAGCAACTATTTTCACACAGTTGGGGATAAACAATTGAGCACATTGTCTTTTGAAGTGTTTTTATCTCTCTGAAACCTAGGATGTGAACAGACAAAAATAGCACCTGAACAATAAGAACGATGATATAACTGAGAATTCAGAGATTTTGGATAATCTTAAATCACCAAAACTTACAGAAAATTATTTATGCTCCGCATCTCCTTTGCCTGATGAAATTTTTCTTTAAAAGGAAAGTAGAAAAATAACTCTTTATGTTCTCCCCTCATTTGCTTAAGTAAAAAGTGATTTTGAACTCAGCATGCACCAGTGGTAAAATGCAAAGAACAGCCAAGTTTAATATTATGTCCTAAAAATTGTTCACATAAATTAAGAAAAAATATTGTAAAAATTCTAAAATTATCAGTGGGAAAGAGAAATGGGCAAGACAAAGAGCATATTAAAGTCTTTTTATTTTTTTTAAATGTTGCTCAGTTTATTGACATCAATACTAGAGAATCTGCACTGAACAATGTATGCCAGGGTATATTTTTCTTGGTATGCTAAACTCCACTACATAACAAAATGGACAAAAATTCCTCTAAGGTAGAAGCAAAGCATCAAAACAAACAAACAAAATATATTCTAGAATTTTAGGAAATTAAACTTATGCTTGTACTACTCTGAGTGAGATTTTTAGGAGTATAGTGTATAAAATACTTTTCCAGGTGTTTAGTTTCACTTATATACCAACTCCCTAACTAATCTGATTTTGATGTATAATAGGCTTAGAAAACTAAACAAGTTCCAAACAGATTGAACTGATTTCTACATCCATCCCTTTATCCACAAATTTCTTGCACAGGCATCCCCATTTCTATAATTGGTACCAATTTTCATTAAGTTGCCAACACACAAAACCATGATGTCATTATTTATTTCTGTGCTTCCCTTTTATTCACATCCAACCCTTTATCAAAGAGACTAATTTTCAAACTATGTTCAGAGTTTGACCACATAGAATGACTTCTGCTTTGACTTTTCTAGTCCGGGTGCCTCCATTTCTTGCCTGTAAGATCACCGTAGCCTCTTAACGTGTCTCATTTTTCTTTCAATGGCCCTCACGCAAAATTTTGCTATTTCCAGGCCAAGACATAAAACATAGATTGTTGTGTTCTTCAAAAGATTTTCCTGATAGAAAAGAGTCAAGGAAAAAAGAAATACTTTAGAAAATAATCCATTAAGATAGTGACAATTTATAATTAATGAAAAAGAAAGAAATTGAAACAAAAGAGATAGGTGAAATTGAAGGGTTCAATTTATAATGTGGATTTATAATCAACATTTTTTTCATTTGATCAAGTCTAGGCAAGGAAGAAAACATTATAAATATATTTCATAGCTCCAGGTAATCTCTTATTTTTTAATATTTTGTCATTGAAGTAATTTCTAGTGGTTAGTGTAAGAAGTTTGATATTATTTAGTTTTCATTTGTGTCCACCAATTCCATCTCTAACATTCTTTGAGTGGTTATATGATCTCTTATAGACTGTGAGTCAGGCCCTCTTTAGCTAGAAGTTAAGAGCATTGGTTTGAATAATGGTGGTATTAATTTTTCTCTAAACAAGCCTTCTTCCACAGCTTATCCTTTTTTTATACACTGTATTTTAGCTTTAATTCACATCAAAATATTTTCAAATTTCACTGTGATTTCCTATTTGAATCAAGAGAGTTTAAGATTTTAATGTTTTGCTTTCAACTGTCTGGACATTATCTTTTCTTTATTTTTAGTCTAATTCCTTCTATAGAGAACATGCTTTTATTATTTTAATTGTTTTAAGTTTGCTGATGACTTTTCTACGGTCCATAATGGGGTTTAACTGGGTAAAGATTCTATCTGTACTTAAAAAGAATAGGTAGTTTATGTTAATATTTAATAGAGTATTACATAAATAGAAGTTGGATCATGTTACCTGACAGTTTTCTTTAGGCATTTCATATGTTTCACTGATGTTATCTCTCTTTGTTTCATTTATTATAGAGAGAAGAGTGTGGAGGTCTTCAAATATAACATATTAGTCTATTTCCATCATTTTTTTCTTTAAATCTCTGATGAAATGATAACTTTATATAATGTTTATTTTTAATCCCTGATAATATTATTTTCTTTAAATTACTTTACCTAATAATAATATATAAGTTCATCTTTTTTAACTTAGTGATAGTATTAATGAGTGAGTGAAAGTCACTCAGTTGTGTCTGACCCTTTGTAACCCCATGGATTATATAATCCATGGAATTTTCTAGGCCAGAATACTGGAGTGGGTAGATTTTTAAACACATAGTTAGTCTTGCTATTTAAAAAAAAATTTGTAGTATCTTTACTTTAATTGGGGATATTTGGTATCTGCTTTAATGCAACAATTTGTATAATCATATTTGTATCAACCATGATATTTAGTTGTTTTCTATTTGTTCCCTTTTACAATGTTTGTTTGCTATATGATTGTGTTCATTTTATTCCATTTTATCTTGTCCTTTGCCTTACTTGTTATAATCTTTTATAATTTAAAGTGCTCTAGGGTTAATTACAGAGAAGGCAATGTCACCCTACTCCAGTACTCTTGCCTGGAAAATCCCATGGATGGAGGAGCCTGGTGGGCTGCAGTCCATGGGGTCACAAAGAGTCGGACTGGACTGACCGACTTCACTTTAACTTTTCACTTTCAAGCATTGGAGAAGGAAATGGCACCCCACTCCAGTACTCTTTCTTGGAAAATCCCATGGACGGAGGAGCCTGGTGGGCTGCAGTCCATGGGGTCGTGAAGAGTCAGAATCGACTGAGCGACTTCACTTTCACTTTTCACTTTCATGCATTGGAGAAAGAAATGGAAACCCCCTCCAGTGTTCTTGCCTGGAGAATCCCAGGGATGGCGGAGCCTGGTGGGCTGCCGTCTCTGGGGTCGCACAGAGTCAGACACGACTGAAGCGACTTAGCAGCAGCAGGGTTAATTACTTTGCCAACAAAGGTCCGTCTAGTCAAGGCTATGGTTTTTCCTGTGGTCATGTATGGATCTGAGAGTTGGACTATGAAGAAGGCTGAGCGCCAAAGAATTGGTGCT